>NC_056070.1:72416340-73162174 GCF_016772045.2 Ovis aries | reverse complement strand
CCTGGGATTCTCCAGGCAAGAACACTGGAGTGGGTTGCCATTTCCTTCTCCAGGGGATCTTCCCGACCCAGGGATCGAACCCAGGTCTCCCACATTACAGGCAGATGCTTTAACCTCTGAGCCACCAGGGAAGCCCATTTTTAAGGTGAGCCCAAGGGACCTCAGAAAGTGAAAAACACAGGATACTGGCCCAGGATAGTTCAGTTCAGTTCAGTCGCTCATTCGTGTCCGACTCTTTGCGACCCCATGAATCGCAGCACGCCAGGCCTCCCTGTCAATCACCATCTCCTGGAGTTCACTCAGACTCACGTCCATTGAGTCCATGATGCCATCCAGCCATCTCATCCTCAGTCGCCCCGTTCTCCTCCTGCCCCCAATCCCTCCCAGCATCAGAGTCTTTTCCAATGAGTCAATTCTTCGCATGAGGTGGCCAAAGTACTGGAGCTTCAGCTTTAGCATCATTCCTTCCACAGAAATCCCAGGGCTGATCTCCTTCAGAATGGACTGGTTGGATCTCCTTGCAGTCCAAGGGATTCTCAAGAGTCTTCTGCAACACCACAGTTCAAAAGCATCAATTCTTCGGCGCTCAGCCTTCTTCACAGTCCAACTCGCACATCCATACACGACCACAGGAAAAACCGTAGCCTTGACTAGACGGACTTTTGTTGGCAAAGTAATGTCTCTGCTTTTGAATATGCTATCTAGGTTGGTCATAACTTTTCTTCCAAGGAGTAAGCGTCTTTTAATTTCACTACTGCAATCACCATCTGCAGTGATTTTGGAGCCCAAAAAAGTAAAGTCTGACACTGTTTCTACTGTTTCCCATCTATTTCCCATGGAGTGATGGGACCAGATGCCATGATCTTTGTTTTCTGAATGTTGAGCTTTAAGCCAACTTTTCGCTCTCCTCTTTCACTTTCATCTAGAGGCTTTTAGTTCCTCTTCACTTTCTGCCATAAGGGTGGTGCCATCTGCATATCTGAGGTGATTCATATTTCTCCCAGCAATTTTGATTCCAGCTTGTGTTTCTTCCAGGATAGCTGAAATGTAAATGAAAGAAACTATTTCAGTGAGCCCAGACTCTTGCCTCTTACCACACATAGAGAAACACTAAATTCCTTAACTTGGGATACCTGCTTTTCTCTAATTAACAGTCATCTTTTGATGGTAGACTACCTGCCCTTGGCTGCAGAACTTCTGTGTAACCTGGCTCCCCTCCTCGGAGCAGTTCTCTCAGGGTCACTTGAGATGCTGTCTCCCGGGCTTTGAGTCCTAAAAGTTTCCGCAGAATAAATCAACTCTCAACTTTTGGGTTGTGGACATTGTTTTAAGTCAATGCTGCCATCCAGTGGAAGAATCCAGACCAAGCTGCCCTCTCAAGTCAGCAGAAATCCTGGGCCCTCAAAACGCATGTGCTGCCTCCAGTGAACTGAGGAAATTCAAACTAAATTCAAGCCAAATATCCCATGACTCCTCCAAAATAGTTATGGAACAATTAACTGGAAACTATATGAAATGAAATTACTGTAAATACAAACTTGATAACTTTACACCAAATTCACTCAAACTGATTAAGATATTTATAATACAAAATCATTAAAATTACAAAGAAACCAGAAAATCTGCATGATGTGGGGTTTGACCCGTAGGTCATAAGCTTTGAGTTTTAAGACACAAAAGCCAGTCCATGTGGGAGAAAAGACTGTGGATTTTATGGAGGGAAGGAAAGGGCCTGAGAGCTGCAAGTCAAGTTTTATTTGGGGCAAAATGAGGACTGCAGCCCTTAGACAGCGCCGCAGGCAAGTCTGAGAGACTGCTCCGAAGAGAGGGGTGGGGGAGGGGGGCAAGGAGGTCAGTACAGACATGCGATTTGGGTGAAGGGGAGATGTGAGCAATCTAAGCACATATTTTTTCCAAATATGTGGTCTCTACTAGGGTTCTGCTGGTCTCATGAAGCCTTTGCTGGTCACAAGGAACAGTCAGCACGGTGAAGGGTTTACTGCTTCTCTATAGACGAGGAGATACAAGAACTGGGGTCATAAAGTCAGCTCCTGAGAATGTCTATCTGAAGACTTACCCTGTTAGGTTCCCTCCCCCCAACCCCACCCCAGCTCTGAGGGCCTAGTTCGTGCTCTCCACCTTGAATTCCTTTCAGGTAGGGTTAAAGGTCAGCAGCTGCAGCACAGGCTTTAATCCTCGTGCTGGTAGGTGGCGGCACCCACAGCAGGCGCCACTTTGCAGTTGACAAAGACATTATTCAGAAAGTCAAAAGACAAGACACAAGCAGTGAGGAAAGTATTTCTAAACCACATGTCCAAGAAAGGAGTCGGGTTCAAACGTTACCAAAAAAGTGTGGTGGGTCCAGCTACTCACCACCCAAACGCCCCATAAATGGCCCCGGGTGGTGGAAAGGAAAGTTTGCTTCATTTCAGGTGCCAGCAACCGGCGGGGGCGGGGGGGAGGGTGGTGGACATCTGTCCAGAGGGCCCTTTACCCCTGACAAGCGAGGGATGAGAGCTTTTATGGACAGAATGGGGGGGGGGGGGGGCGCTGCATGCAGAAACAGCACAGTCATCTCTAGTGGTCATCTACACCTGGCCATCGGTGGTCTGACCAGCGTCATCTTGATTGTTTTCGGTACTTCATCTTCAGGCCCAGGGTCCATTTGTTCCCATTTCTTGGCAGTCAGCTCTCAGAACTGTGGCAGCTCCTGTCCTGGGTTCAGCCTGATCGTCATGTAGCGACCTTCTCTTCCTGGGGTTTCAGTGTCTGTGAGACAGTTCACAGGGTGTGGCTCAGAATACTGCCTACAGCCCTCGAGGAACGAGTGAAGGCCCTTGACTGTGCTTAATGACTGCATCACTATTATTTAGGCTCCTTTGTTTTCCTTTGTTTCAGCATTTCTCATTTCTCTTATTCTTTGCCTAGTTTTCCACAGACTAAAGGCAGGCAGGGGACATGGTGGGGGCAAGCAAGGACCATAGGGTCCTGCTCCATTTCAGAAACAGACAGAACCTCTAAAACAAACCCATATTAGAAAAGGGGTCAGGGTCAGACAGACACCTGGCCAAAAACAGACTCGCACGTAGTGAAAATCATACCAAAAAATCATACTACTAGGGAATTACAAATTAAAATCATGAGCTATCACAGCACACCCATTAGGACTGCTAAACTTCGAATATATGACCATATCAACCGCTGGAGGGTGAGGAAGAACAGGAACCTCCCTCAGCGGCTGGGATGTAGGTACAACCACTTCGTAAGACAGCTGGGGGGTTGTTTTCTAAAGCTAAACAACGCGATCCGACAATCATGCCTTCACTTTTTAGTTAACTGCTTTGAAAATCTATCTCCAAATTCAAACAAGAATGCAGTTACACCCAGCAGCACTATTCATAATAGGTTGGGTGCAGAGCCAGCCGCAGGGTAAGGGGCGGGGCGGAGGGTAGAGGGCGGGGCGGCAGTTGGAAAGGGGCGGGGCGGGAGGGTAAGGGGCGGGGCGGCGGGGTAGGGGCGGGTGTGGGCGGGGCGGAGGGGGTGTGGGCGGGGCGCAGAGTTAGGGGCGGGGCCCGGGTAGGGGCGGGGCCAATGCGGGCTGCTCCTCGGAGCCTCCTCCAGGGCAGAGCCGGCCTCCTTCCGGTGAGGCAAGAGCCGGCCGCGGTTTGTCTGGAACTGTTGTGAAAGGGGGCGTGGCGCGCCGCGCTGCGCTCTGACGTGACAGGACCGCGACGTTTGCGCTGCGGCCGGCGGCGCGGGCGCCATGGAGCGCTGCTCGGGCGCTTTGGAGGAGGCGGCGGACGGGGCCCGGCAGCAGGAGCGGCACTACCAGCTGCTGTCGGCGCTGCAGGGCCTGGTCAAGGAGCTGCCCAGGTGCGCGGCCGCTGGGGCGGGCGGGCCGGGGGGCCGGGCGGACGGGCCGCGGGCTCACCGCGCTCCGCCCGCAGCTCCTTCCAGCAGCGCCTGTCCTACACCACACTCAGCGACCTGGCCCTGGCGCTGCTCGACGGCACCGTGTTCGAGATCGTCCAGGGGCTGCTGGAGATCCAGCACCTCACCGAGAAGAGCCTGTACAACCAGCGCCTGCGGCTGCAGAACGAGCACCGAGGTGCGCGGGGGCAGGGGCGGGGCGGGCTGCTGGGTCTCGGGCGAAGCCCTTCCCCGGGTTCCGCTCGGCAGCAGCCCCTGAAATCGACCCCATTAAGGGCGCGGGGCTTGGTGACAGATGGGGTTCAGTAAGCTTCACTTTGTCAGCTGCTGTGTCACCTTCGCGCGGGGCCCCGAGACGCTCTCACCCACCCCCAGGCGAGATCCGTCAGCCCGCGGGCAGCTCCGGCCGTGGCGGTAGGCCGCCCGCAGCGTTGGCAGGCTTGCAGAGCCCGATGGGGCCCGTTCCCCCTCCAAGGTGCATCAGGTTCCCATGCACGGAGCTCCGAAGCACCCCCTGGGCCCTGAAAACTCGTCCCCTGGAGCCACACGCTGGGCAAAACCTCCTGAGCCTTGGCCCCTCCCAGGCATCCCTACAGGGGTGGGAGGGGCCTCCGAAGCTCCTTCCAGCGGGGAATGCTCTTTCGGCTCCTTCAGATTTCTCACCTTTGTCCTTTTATTTTTACCCAACTTTATTTTAAAAATACACAGGCAAGTTGGAAGTACACTATAATGAATACCCATATGTTCTCCAGCTCCGCTCAGTAATTGAAGTTTTGACAAAGTTCTTGTTGTCCATCAGTGTATGCAACACCACCTGACTTCCCAGAAGCCCTCAGCATTCCTCTAGACCAAGGTTTTCAATAGCAGCGCTGCTAGAATCTGTGGCTGGACAGGTCTTCATAGTTCTTTGCAAAACATTAAACAGCATCCCTGGCTTCCATACTAGACGAGAGTGGCGCCTTCCCCCAGGGCCGACAGCCAAGAATGTCTCCAGACACCCTTGGGGGTCAGCCTTGGTCTGATGTTAGGAGCAGTGATCTAGAACAAGAACGCTGCTGTGTGACCACAGCGGACAGAAACCAGTCACTCCAGGGTGTGTTCTGACGCTCAGACACACCAACACTTGCCTCAGATTATCCACTGACAAGGACCCAGTGTGTGGCTGTGCATTGCGGCTTGGCCTCTGCTTCTGAAAGAATTCCCACCATTCACGGTGGTGCTGACTTTTTGAAGAGTCCGGGGCATTCTGCCTTAGAACATCCCCACTCTGGACCAAATGGACTGCCTCACGCTGACGTCGTCTCTCCCTGTCTGCCTTCTGTGCTCCCTGTGACCTGGACAGCGTGATGATACACCCACTAAATGTTTGTGGTGACATGAGGTCCCTTCCCTGTGGGGCAGGTTTGATGGATGTCTGTCCCCGGATGAGTGTATCTCTGTCAGGAATGGATGTTGGGTTTTGTCAAAGCTTTTTTTCTGCATCTTTTGAAATGATCAAGTGGCTTTTTGGTGACTAGAGTGAATTAACAGTGTTTTTTAAATTCCTGGGATAAACAGCATTACTGGGATAAATCCTACTTGGTCATCATGTCCTTGGGCCCCCTCGGGTCTGTGCCACCCTACTCCCTTGGGAGCTGTGGACAGGGTGTGCAGGGTGGCTCCACCCCTCCGCCAGCAGAGGACAGCAGAGGAGTGACTGCCGTGCCCTGGAGCAGAGGCCATCCTGCTTGTGCCCCTTTCCTGGGCCTTTGCCTGCATAGTCTCTGGGACATCTCAGTGGATATCCCAAGGGTGATAAGCAGGTCAGGCCGGACTCCTGAACTATAGCCACGTAGGCCTAGAAACCTCCAACCCAGTCTCCCCCATCCCCATCTTCCAATTCCCTGTGCTCACGCTGTGGCCCTGGCTCCACCCTCACCCCACATGCCTGGCCTCCCCCTCCTCTAGGACCCTGGAGCCCTGCTGCTGCAGACCGCCATACCCTGGGTGAGGGCAGACCCGAGTGGGCTGGGCGCTGCATCTCCAGAGCTCCGCCCAGCACCCAGTTCAGGCCTCCACCACGTGCCCACCGCTGGCCTGCTGCCTGTGGTGCTGGGACAGCCGGAGCACGCCCTCGCCTCCTCACCCCTCACCCTCCGCCACCTGACGGTGCCTCTCTGGTCTCGTCCTCTCCCAGTGCTCAGGCAGGCGCTGCGGCAGAAGCACCAGGAAGCCCAGCAGGCCTGCCGGCCCCACAGCCTGCCTGTGCTCCAGGCGGCCCAGCAGCGGGAGCTCGAGGTAGGGGTGTGGGCATGGGGTCCCCCTGCACTCTGCTGACAGGGCCATGTGGAGGGGATCGGAGTGGCATGGGAGCCAGCCTGGGACACAGCCTAGGCTGGGCCGCGAGGGCCTGACGCGCCCACATGTTGCTCTTTGGGCAGATGTGCTTAGCATGGGTACCACAAGGGCCTGACGTGCCCATGTATTGCTCTTCGCTGGGGGGTGTGCATTTGGCATGGGTAAAGAGTGTGTGGTGCCCCCACCCCCTCCACCTGCTCCCTCAGACCACAGCTCCTCAGCCTGGGCCTATGCAGGGCAGGTATGAGTGGGGGCTGCTGTGCCCCATGGCCGTGGGGACGCGAGAACAGTGGTGGGAGGATGGAGCCACCAAGTCCTGTTCCCAGGTGGACGGGAACAACACAGAGGCCAAGAACCCCCAGGGGAGGGTGCACGCCCAGAGCGGCACAGGGCCTCAAGGCAGCCCCAAGCCAGGGCGTGCAGGAAGGAGGTGCTGAGCAGGATGATGGCAGCTGTAGTGAGAGGAGATGCGCAGAGGATGAGATAGCGGTCAGCTGGACAGCCGGCAGGGGTGGGGCCAGCGTCTGGCCGCTCGTGGGTGTCAGTGCCAGGCAGCACCCGGAGGGAGGTGGGGAAGGAGGGTGTTGGGAGCAGGTCTCTGTGTGGGAGGGTCATAGGTGCAGTGCCCGCACCATCTTTAGTCTTGAAGCTGGAGCAACTGGGGCGGGGAGAGGGGCCGGAGGTGGCAGGCCAGGAGTGTGTCTGCGGCATCGTGGGCGGACAGGAGGCTGAGCCCTGAGCCGCCCTCTCCGTGGCAGGCGGCGGAACAGCGGATCCGTGAGGAGCAGCGGGCGATGGACCAGAAGATCGTGCTGGAGCTGGACCGGAAGGTGGCGGACCAGCAGAGCACCCTGGAGAAGGCAGGCGTGGCTGGCTTCTACGTGACCACCAACCCGCAGGTCAGTGCCGCGGGCCTCGCCTGGCACAGCCTAGGGGCTACTGGTCCTCAAAGGCCACATCCCCTCTGGGGGTCTAGCTGGCCGCTGGGGGGCCTCTGCCACCAGAGGACAAGCCAGCTGCCTGCAGGGCATCGCCCACCTTGCTCAGGCCTGCTGCGCCCAAGGGCCCTCATCTGCGGTTCCCTGCATCCCTGCATCCCTGCACACGTGCCAGGCCAGGGCAGCTGCAAACCCTGCTGTGGGCCGAGTCCCAGCTCCAGCCCCTTTCTGGCAGGCAGCGGCCAGACTCCCCCCACGGGCTCCCTGCCTAGTGCCCCTCGAACCTCATGGTTGCCTCGAGTGCCTGGGGAGAGAGGCTGCTTCCCTGGGCTCTGCCAGGGCTGAGGCGGACCCCCTGGTCCCATCTGCACCCCAGGAGCTGACCCTGCAGATGAACCTCCTGGAGCTCATCCGGAAGCTGCAGCAGAGGGGCCGCCAGGCAGGGAAGGCGGCCCTGTGAGCCCGCCCATCCCAGCCGGGAGCATCGCCCTGTCCCGCAGTGACCACAGGCAGCAGACAGCCCCTGGCACTGGTCTTCCTGAAGCCTGGCCACCACCCTCCCAGCGGCCTGCAGGAAGGGCACCCTGTGAGGAGAAGCCAGGTGGACCACACCGTCCTTGCCCCCGACCCGGGCTGGTGAGGGCAGGCAGGCAAAGGGCACTGCGGACCCAGCTGTCTGGCTGCCTGCCCTGGCCTACCTCTCGGCCCCTCCCTCAGAAGGTGCAGCTCCTGAGAGGGACAGGCTCCCAAACTGTGTGTGACCCCGAGAAATAAAGCTGCCTCAGCGTGGCCTGCACATGGCTTGTGTGACACTCTGCGGAGCCTGTCATGACCGGGCCCACGTAGCCCTCGTCTGGGGGCTCTGAGGTCTACGGAATTTAGAAGATGACCCCACCCCCCACGTCACAGGGACCCCCCACCGGCCAAGCCCCAGGGCACTCGGGCCACAGCCAGCCTGCTCCATGGCTGCAAAAGCGGCAGGAGCCTGGTGGGTACTGGGGGGCAGGAGTGAAGGGCACGGGGCAGAGAGGGTCTCGGGGGAGAGACCGAGGCCAGGCAAGCACACCCGCCCATCGGAGCGTGCTGTCTGCGTTGCTCCGAGCCCAGCTCTGGGGCTGAGGTCGGGGGTGTCCAGGGCCCCACCTGGCCGGGTCTGCACGGAGGGCCTAAGGCTGAAGTGCCTGAACCCGACCCTGAGGCCGCTCGGGCATCAGAGCCACTCCCTCCGCCGCAAGTGAGGGCTTGATGCTGTAGAAAAGTGGTTTATTGACAGGCCAGCTTCCGCAGCCAGCCACTGCAAGGTCGTGGGGGTGGGTAGGGCAGTTCCTGATGGCTCCCAGCTCTGCTGGCACGTGTGGGCCTCAGCCCTCCTGAGCAGAGCAGGGCCCTGCAGGCTCTCCCAGCTCAGGGTGTAAAAGGTGATTGGTGTGCGGCTGGGACTGGCCAGAGCCCTGAGAGGTCGCCGCCCGGGTGTGGGTGTAGGTGTCCTAGGCAGGCTGGTGGAAGAGGCTGCCGGTGCAGAGCCTCCGCTTGAGCTCCTGCCACAGCAGCTGCCGCTCCCGCTGAGCCCCCTTCATGACCCCGCTGTTCTCTAGGGCGCGGCGGGACAGGTAGGGCAGCACCTCCATCACGGGCCCGTAAGGGACATACTTGTACACAGGGAAGCCTGCCTGGCCTGCACACAGGGGCAGGAGAGGTGAGGCCCCGCCCTGCCCCTCGAGATACAGCTCCGCCCTGAGGCCTGCCCCACCCCCAGGGAGGCCCAGTTCCGCCCCTACACCCCAGCCCTGCACCCGGGAGGCCCAGCTCCAGCCCCGCCTCTGGAGAGACCCAGCTCTGCCCTCCTTCCACCCACCGTGCTACAGCCCTGCTCCCAGGGAGACCCAGCTCCGCCCCCAAACCCCAATCCTGCACCCTGGAGGCCCAGCCCCACCCCCAAAGAGGCCCCAGCTCTGCCCCGGTGCTACAGCCCCGTCCCCAGGGGCCCAGCTCTGCCCCCGCTCCCCAGCCCTGCACCAGCCCCACCCCGGGGAGGCCCCTCACCCAGCGGGAAGCTGATCTGGTCACACATGCCCAGAAGCTGTCCAAAGTACACCTGGCGGTCGGCAGGGTGCAGGCCCAGCTCCTCCATCCTGTAAATGGGCAGGGAGCGGGCTGAGCCCCTCACCCCAAGAACCGTAGGGTGAGGGCACAGCCTCTGTCCTGCCTACTGCAGGCCTCCGCCCAGCTGCTCCTGCTGCGGGCCAAGGCCACCAAGTGTCCCCTGCCCCAGCCAGCCTCCCCTCCTGCTGTGCTTGCCCCCAGCTGCCCAGAGAGGCAGACTCACCCAGCAGCGGGCCCTCCCACCAACCCCTCCTCAAGCCCTCAGTACCAATGTTGTTCCCAGCCCCACAACCTGCCACCAGCCCCTCACCCTCCCCTCACTGGCTGCCCTGTGCACACTGCAGTCACTAGCCACTGGTGGCCACCGAGCCTCTGAAGGATGGGTGGTCTGAGTCGAGATGCACTGCACACGTCAAACACACATGGGCCTCTGAAGACGGTGTGCAAACAGAATGCGGAGTATCTCACTGCGGTTTTGGGTATGTGGGGTTAATTGAAATGTGTCTAATTCAACTTCTGTTTTCTAAGGTGACTGCAAAGTGTTTGGGATCAATGCCCGTGGCTCACATTTCTCCTAGTGCCACACACACACTAAGCTGGAGGCCCCAGGTTCGGTCCACACCCTCCCTACTCTCACTTCCACTCGTAGGATCTTTAAAAAATCCCCAGGGTTCGGAATACTTATGCACTGGTGATGCTCACCCTTTACCTCTGGCTCCTGACCAGGCAGATCCGCAGCCACCACCCTCCCTCCACCTGGGTCCTCACACCCACCCAGGCTGGGCCCGTCACGGGACCCCCATCCCGTCCCTGGAGCCCACCACCCTTCTCGCTGTCTCCAGGCCCCACTCCAGGCTCCCAGAGCACTCAGTGCGCCTCGCTCTGGACATCCACACAAGGGGCGTCCCACAGACTCTTCTCTCCCTCGCCCGGGGCTGGGCTCCGAGGTCGAGCCCCAGTCTGGGAACAGGCAAGTGGCGTCGTGTGAAATCTGCCCCTCCCCACCCCCTGCGGCGGCTCCTTCCATGCCAGCCCACACCCACGGCCATGTGACTGCAGCTGCCCCAGCACAGGAGAGGCTCTCCATCCACCTGGCAACACCTGAGCTGGGCCTGACTCATTCTGGCCCACAGAACCACAGCAGACATGACGCGGGCAAGGGCCTGCTCTCTCCAGGTCTTCTGCAAGCCTGAAGCCACCTTGGAGAAGCCTGAGCTAGCCTGCTGGACACCCGACCTGGGGGCCCGTGCCCTTCGCTGCCCTGGCCACAGATGAAGCCGTTCAGGGCCGACAGGACCCCAGCTGATGCAGGACAGCCCCAGACCAGGCCCACTCACCCTGCCGGCTCACAAGACACTGTGCACGCCCCCAAGCTGAGGACGGGCTCATGACTCGGCCAAACCTAGCCCAGGCTCTCTGACAGGGTCCCTAACGTGTGGCCCCAGAGACCACAGCGCTTCCCCGGGAAGTCCAGCCCAAGCTCTTCCAGGCCCAGGGCCCCTGGAGCAGGACACAAGACGCCAGCCTGCCTGCAGGGCAGAGGCTCCCCCAGAAGGGCCTGGCCAGGCTGCGGGGCCTGGGACGGCAGGGCACTCGGGGCAGGGAAGCCGTGTCTAGGGCTGCAGGGCTAGGCCAGGGTGGGAGGCCGGCCCAGCTCCCGTGGGGCAGTCTAGAAGCCAGGAGAAAGGAGGCCTTCTGTGGACGGTGACACCTTCAGCAGGCTCGTGGCCCTTGCCTAGTCAGGCTGAGAGGGCCAGCCTGGGACCAAAAGCTGAAGTGCAAAAGGGCAGCCACAGGCGGTTGAGACTGTGATGGGGACCGGAGGAGGTGGGCGCCAGCAGGGCCTCTGTGAGCACCGTCAGGGGCGGGGGGGGGGGGTGGCCCTGGGCACAGAGGGACCAGCCTCGATCAAGGCTCCAGCACAAAACTGCATTTTAAGCCTAAGCAAAAACCAGCTTTTAAAATTGCAACTCAATCCAGTGTTCCTTCCAAAGTCAAGGAAGCCAGAACTCATCTCCCTTGGGCACAGAAGGGTGCCCCCGGCCACCCCACATCCAAGGACGGGGCAGGGTGTCCAAGGAGGCCCCAGGGAGTAAGGGAAGAAGGTGGAAGAGCCCACCCAGCCAGGATGCCAGTCAGAGCCCCCCACCCCACCCCAAGGAAACACCTGACCGCCCCCCCACAGGACTCCAGAGGCTGCTCTGGCCGCCCCAAGGCCTCCACGCTCCTGTTCCCAGCCAGGTGGCTGCAAGGGCAGGCATCAGAAACCGTGGCTCTGAGCTGCAGATTCAGGCTGCGTAAACGCAGCCTTTGGCAGGAGAAGGCCAAGCAGGATATTGCTGAACCACTCAGGACAACCAGTCACCCCAGGCAGCACCAACAAGTGCCCCGGGCACACTCCGGCACCTCCAGTACCCAGGCCCTGGCTAGGGGTGCCCGCTGTGGGAGAGGGGCCCGCCTTGCTCCTGGGGAAGGCGCAGGCCAGCGAGGCCACCACGCACCCAGCTTCCTGTGGGGTGGGGGGAGGAGCCAGAACCCCTGGTGGGGTCCACGTTCGGTCAAGATATGAGATAAGAGAACATAGGGTGGGGACTCGCCCGTGGTTAGGACACGGCACCTCTACTGCCGGGTGGACAGCTGTGACCCCTGTTAGGGAACTAAGGCGCTTCCCCGATGGCTTAGCAGGTAGAGAGCCCACCTGCAGCGCAGGAGACACAGGAGGCCAGGGTCAACCCCTGGGTCGGGAAGGCCTCTGGGAGAGGAGATGGCCACCTGCTCCAGTATCCTTGCCTGGAGAGTCCCACGGACAGCGGGGCCTGGCGGCCCACAGTCCATGGGGGTCACAAGAGGCGGACACGACTTAGCAGCTGAGCACTGCACTGGGGAACTAAGATCCCACAAGTCACAAATCAATGCCAAAAAGAATAAAAAGGAATGTATTTCACCTCATTCCTATCTGTGACTTACAAGGCTGCCCCATGGGGACACAGACCACGTTAAATCCCAAGCGCAGTTTAAAGTGCTGCGAAGCTGCCTATAAACGAGGCAACGCGTCTCAGGCCGCCGACGTTTCACGCTGTGTGAATCGCCTGATGATACTTACTTTGAATCAGAACCTGAGGAAGTCGGGTATTAACGCTAAAAGCCAAAGGAACTGCAGGCAGCCTTTCTGCTACTGCAGCGAGATGCCCAGCTGGACCAGGGGGTCCGGGGGCCACAGATGTCCCCCGAAACCCCGCCTGCCTCACGGTTCCAGCACAGCCCAGGGCACGGGGTGGGGCGGGGGGCAGGACCCACCTGCGCAGTGTGAAGCGCACGGTGCCCTCATTGTGCGAGGCCACCATCACCGCGGCCCTGGCGTTGTGCTTCAGCTCCTCCAGGACATAGTCCAGGCACCTGGGGGGGGAAACGTGAGCCAGGCCCGCACAGCCCCCTGGGGGCAGAGGCCGCAGGCCGCCTGGGGTTCCGGGACCACGGGGAAGAGCAAGTGTCCCACTCAGCTGGGGTCGTGCGTCCAACAGCACGGAGGCCAGCGCCCCGAGACGCCCGGAGCCCTGCCCCCTGGGAGCCGGGCGCCGCCCACCTGTGGTACACAGCGCTGGTGGCCTCATACGTGGGGTTGATGGGGTCCTCGTAGCCCACCTCCAGCGCCCGGGCGCGCTCCTGGGCCATGTACGCACCGCGCACCAGCTTTGCCCCGAAACACCAGCCCTCCCGGCGAGCCAGCTCCACATCCAGGGTGACGTTGTCATAGGCATCCTGCGGGCCGCGCCAGAGGTCAAGGACAACCGGGATGGGCCCCCCTCCAGCCTGTGTCCCCCAGCAGAGCCCCCCTGGGGCCTGGGTGCCCCCAGCGTGTAGCCAGCAGCTGCGGCCACTTGGCGGGGGCTCTGCAAGCTGTCAGCACCTGCCGGGACCCCACCACCCACGTGCCCTGTCCCCAAAGCCCCGACGCCAACCTCCGGCCCCTCCAAACACCCAGCTGGGCCCCGAGCGGCCAGCCAGGGTTTGCACCAGGGTCCCTGAAGCACACACACAAGTCTGGGCGGGGCCCCAGAGCCTGCGTCAACACTCAGAGAGAACCAAGCTGCAAAGGGCCGGAGAAAACGGCCACCCAAACCCTGCAAAGGGCCGGAGAAGACGGCCACTCAAAACCTGGGGATTGGGGCCCTTTCAGTGGACTCAGAAAGCTGCTCCGCCCGTGCTCCTGCGGCCCCTCATCCCCAGCGCGGGGCGGGCGGGCGCACACCCTGAGGTAGCACTGGAACGTGTTGAAGACGAGCGGCCTCTCCACGTTGAACCTGCGCTGCGTCTCCAGCGTCAGGCGGCTGATGGCCGGCTGGAAGTAAGTCTGCTCCGCATCCACCATCAGCCGCACGCCCACCTGGCTGGCTTTCTGAGGGACGCAGGGGAGGGGATCTGTGTGGGCACAGGTGAACAGGCGCCCCCCGGCCCCAGAGCGTCCCGGGCGCCCCGCCCTGACCCCAGGGCATCCCGGGCGCCCCCCCCACCCCCAACCCCAGCGCGTCCCGGGCACCCCCCCCCCGACCCCAGCGCATCCCGGGCGCCCCCCCCCGACCCCAGCGCGTCCCGGGCGCCCCCCCTCCCCGACCCCAGCACGTCCGGGCGCCCCCCGACCCCAGCACGTCCCGGGCGGCCCCTCCTTCCCAGCAAGTCCCGGGCGCCCCCCGACCCCAGCGCGTCCCGGGCGCCCCGCCCCGACCCCAACGCGTCCCGGGCGCCCCCCCCACCCCCAACCCCAGCGCGTCCCGGGCGCCCCCCCCCCGACCCCAGCGCGTCCCGGGCACCCCCCCCGACCCCAGCGCGTCCCGGGCGCCCCCCCTCCCCGACCCCAGGGCGTCCCGGGCGCCCCCCGACCCCAGCGCGTCCCGGGCGCCCCCCCCCGACCCCAGCGCGTCCCGGGCGCCCCCCTCCCCGACCCCAGCGCGTCCCGGACGCCCACCTTGGCCAGCACGCCCATCCTCTGCAGCATGCGTGTCATCTGCCGCTCCTCCTCCTCTGTGAACTGCGACAGCACGGGCTCCAGCCGTCCCGTCTGCGGGTCAGGGCCATCCGGTCACGGCGGGCTCCATGCCTCGGCCCCTAGGCCAGCACAGCCCGCTCCCACGGGCGCCCTCTACAGAGCCTCCCGACGTCCCGGGCCTGGTGCCCAGGCCCCTCTCCCCACCATGCCATGTCCACTGCCCAGGGTGAAGGCCACTGCCCCGCCCAGGGGCCCCCAGCCACCAGGGCCCAGGACCATGCTGCCCCCGGGACACCAGCTCCCGTGCTGGCCCGGCCTGCACCCAAGGAGTCTGGCCCCACACAAGGTGACCCCCACGCCTCCCCGAGGAAGCCCCGGCTCTGTGCGTGGGGCCCCCCACGATGACCCTGTGGGAACCGTGAGGCGGGGACCAGCTGGCTGGGGCACATCACCTGCATGTTGGGGACCACCAGGTGCCTGGAGAGCTCGGTCCTGCTGTCGATGAGGCTGCACCAGTCCAGCAGGTCCAGCGTGCTGCGAGAAGAGGCGCCAGCAGCAGGCAGCAGCCTGACCACAGCTGCCCGTGCCCACCACACGCCCAGGCCCCTCACCAGCACCCCCCTTGCAGGAGTGCCCCCAGACCAAGCCCCACGGGGCCTGCCTTGAAGCACAGATACAAACGGAAACAGCGCATCCTCCGTTTACGAGACAGAAGTGAGACGCAGACCCTTCGGAGGACCTCAGCTGCCCTCATCCTCCGCCCGCCTGCCAGGCAGGTCCGGGACAGTGGGGTGCAGCACCCCCACTCAAGAACCCAAACAATTCCCTGGGAAGCTCTGGGGTTCGGGGGTCCCACAACCTAGCGGAGAGTTAGCAGGATCGGGAGAGGCCATTGAGGCTCACCCAGAACCCTGACTGGACGCAGGCGGCCACCCCCCGGGACCTCAGTGGGGCTCTGCCTACCCAGACTCGCCCAGCGTCTCTGCGGTGAACCAGTCCTCGATCTCCGCCCGGGACGCGATGCCCATCTTGACCACACTTTCCTGCAGAAGCAGGGGCGGGGGGGGCGGGAGGTGTCGGTCCCTCCCCGCCCCCCTCCCAGCCCTTGTCACAAGCACCTCCTGCCCTGCCTGCTGGCCTGCGATGCCAGGCTGAGCTCCTCACACCAGCACGAGACCCAGCTATCTTCTGCCTTGGGTCTCCACTCCACAGACGGCCTCTCCCTGCCACCCACCACCCCCCAAGGCTCCCCACATGCCTGCCCACCCCCTGCAGGGCCCCCCACTCCCACCCAGTGGCTGCCTGCCGAGTCTCTCCCCGCTGCACACAGGCCCTGGAGAAGCGGCAGGATTCAGACACGGCCAGGCCTCCTGGGCAGGGTTCCTCACGGCCCACCTGTCCACAGCCACCAGGGAGGGGCACCCACCTGCAGTGCAGCCACCTCAAGCTTCGTGTCCACAGCGGCCAGCCCAGCCTTGCCCTGCTCAGCAGCCACGTGGTGGAAGAAGCGTCTCCACTTGGTCAGCACGTCCGAGAACTGCAGCTGCGGATGCCAGCCCTGAGCTTCCACCCGGGGGCCTGTGAGCCCCGCCCAGGACCCCCTGCAGCCCAAGCCCCCAAGCCCATCTGTGCACCCGGCTCCCGGCCGGAGCCCCCCGAGCCCGCCCAAGTGCACCCAGAGCCCAGGCCACCGGTATGTGAGTGAGGGCACCTTCGCTTAACTCTCGTAGTGCCCCGCATTCATACCAACCCTCTGTGGGTGCAGGGCGGGGGGGGGGGCGCCGGGGGTTCTGACATTCACCAGAAACTGCGGTCTCCCCAAAGCCGTGAGCTTAATGGCTGAGAAGCCGTCCTCGCTGGCTCCGCCTGTGAGAAGCCACAGGAAGGGCCATCAGGGCCTTGGGGGCTAGGGGGACCCTGAGCCCAGAATGTGTGCCGCTCCAGTCAGGGCATGGTCTCAGCAACATGGAGGAGGCTGCAGGCAGCGGGCAGGGCCACATCTTCCATGGGTTACGCACGACACCCAGCCCCAAGACCCCCAGAAAGAGAATGGTCTCACTCGAATGATCCACCCAGTGAGACGGTCGGTGGTACCTGTCCTCCCAGGAGAACACCTGTCTGCCCTCGCCCCCAGGCCCGGGCAGGCCACCCAGCCCTAGGAATCTGCTCTGGTGGCTACCTGGCAATTTCAGGCTGCGGTGGCAGCGGCAGGAGGGGAGGGCCCTTCGAGGATCCAGACACCTGGGCCGGGTGACCAGCCAGGGGAGAAACACCAACCCCGCGTGGCCCATGAGTGCCCTGTGCACAGCTGCCCCTGAGGCCCCTGCAGGCAGGCAGGCCACACAGAGGGCTTGGAGCTGGCCACGTACGTGCGGTCAGGAAGGTGGGGGGCCAGGGAGCGGGGGAGGCCTGCCCACGCTCGCCCACGTGGTTCCTCTCCAGGGGCCTCAGCACCCAGGGCCGCCCAGAGGGCGCACGGAGCACAGACTCGCACTCAGAGCTCCGGCGGGAGGCGGACGGTGCTCCGCCACCTCCGTCCCTCTTGTCTGGCTGCTGGAAGCCCATGATCACACCTCCGCTCGTCGGTCCCCAGGCCAGAACCACGGAGACGCCCTGAGCCCTGGACACCAGGCAGCCTCTGTCTGTGCGACCAGTCAGGCGCCCGATGCTGACCCCAGCGGGCTGCCTCTGGGTGGTCCTCACTCCTGTCCCTGGAATGTTCACAAAGTGTCGGGGCCCTAACTGGAGAGCTGCTGGGGACCCACTGGGCTTCTGAGACTGAAGCACACCGAGGCCTGCATGTCTTCCGGTTGAGCTCGCCTCGTGAGGGGGTGGTCATGCCCAGGGGCCACGCCGGGCAGCATCTCCATCCGGGAGGGCGCGGCCGCAGCCCCTGGGACGGTGCTGCCCTCGGCAAAGCCAAGCAACGTGTGACGAGATCCAAGTCCCCCAGCAGGTCCGCATCTGGGCACCTGGGGCCAGCCAGGCTTCTCAGGAAGCAACGGGCTGGACTGGGTGTGTGAGCCCAGACCGCCTCCCAACCTTGGCCACCAAGATGCGGACCGAAGCCTGGGTGAGCGCTGCAGCCCCCGCCTCGAGCTCGCCCTCGTGTCCCTGAAGCAGGGGCCGGCCTGGCCTCACCTGAGGCCTCGATGCAGCGCAGGAAGGTCTCCATGTGGCTGTCACACTTAGCCTCACTGGCACAGAAGTAGGTGCGGGCACGGGTGACCCCGTCCCTGCGGTCCCCGGAGGCCCGGTGCGCCTGGAACTGGTTCTCCCTCTTACTGACACCTGGGGGCGGGGCGGCAGCCTGAGTCCCCCCTCCACGGCCCTGCACACGGCCCCCGCTGGAGCTGCACCCGCTCTGCCTCCAAAGCAGCCCAAGCCTGCTCCCTGACTCAGCCCGGGTCACACCCAGGTAGGGAAGGCAGAGCCCAGGCCCCCAGAAAGGCCAGGAGGGCGTGTGGGGCACCTGGGGACACGGGCTGGAGCTGCAGTAGCAGCCCTGGGCCCCAAGCCAAGAGGTGTGTGCAAGGGGAGAAGGCTCACTCCTGACTGGCTCCCCTTGACTCACCGCGGCCGTCGCGCTCCAAGGCCGAGGAACAGAACCTGCAGGAGAAAGGGGGCGGGGAGGGTCAGGCCCCCACTGCAGAGGGCGGGCAGCGGGGGCAGGCAGGGGGACACTGAGCCGGACACTGACGAGGGGGGCAGCTCGCCTGCCAGGTGGGAGCGCCCTGCCCTGCCCAGCCCACCCTCCAGGGTCACCTCCTCTGAGCCTGGCAGACAGGGCCCAGCTGACAAGCCCTGCACCCCACAGCCTCCCCCCAGGGAGCCCCTCCTTACAGCGGGTGAGGGGCAAGCAAAGCAACACACAGCCCAAGGCCTGGGTGGGTCCTTCCTGAGAGGAAAAGGCAGGGCCCCAACCCGAGACAGGGTGGCCGCCAGCTTCCGCCCCCCTGCCCTCCCCTCACGGCCACCCACCTCACCCACGCGCCGCAGGGTTACTTTCGAACCCACAGTCCGAAGGTGTGATTCCAGCGTCCACCCTCCCTTGGCTGCCCCGACCATCACACCTGAACACCCAGGTCCTCCCGAGGGCAGGGCCCTAGGCCAGCCTGGAGGAGGCACCGCAGCTGCAGCCTGGCGGGGTGGAGGGACACCTCGGCCCCCATCCACACCCAGGCTGTGGGGGCTCGAGCCTGCTCCGTCAGCACACAGCCCAGAGTCCACCTCTCAGGCAACCACCCGCCACAGAAGGGACACCATCGCTCAGAGGCCCCCAGGGCCGGGGCCGGTGACAGTCCCAGGTAGCGGCCAGCCACCTGCCCTCCAAGCCCCAGCCAGGCTCCAAAACCACAGGAAGCAACCATCCACACAGCCGCGGTGTGGGGCCAGGGCCCAGCCTGAGCAGAGAGCACTGGGGGGACAGGGCTGTGGTTCTCCTCTGGCCTCCTGATCCTCAGCCCCCTGGAAGGAGACAGTTTCAGCAGGGACGAGCAGGCCTGCGAGAGGGCGGGGCCTCTGGGAGACAAAAGGGGCAGCTGACAGGCTGGGGTGGGGGGGTGTCATCTCAGCACGGGGAGAAGGGGGAGCACACTCTGGGCACACACACGCAGCCACATGTGCACACATGCACACGTGTTCAGACAACACACAGACATGCGGACACACGTGCACACATACGTGTGCAGACACACGTGCAGGCGTGCGCACACGCATGCACAGCCCGGGATGTGCAGAAGGGAGCGAAAGAGCGTCAGGAAGGGCGGGCCCAGGAGGGAAGGGCAGGAATGGCAGGAAGCCCGGGCCGCGCCCCCTGCCGTCTCTAAGCTCAGCTCTCCGCCAGGAGATTTGCTGGCTGGACGCCCTTTAGGAGAAAATTAAAGGTGAGGGCGTGGGGGTGGCACAGTGGTAAAGAACCCGCCTGCCAGTGCAGAACACTCCGGAGACACAGGTTCAATCCCTGGGTGGGGAAGATCCCCTGGAGGAGGAAACAGCAACCCACTCCAGTCTTCTTGCCTGGAGAATCTCATGGACAGAGGAGCCTGGCGGGCTGCAGTCCTCGGGGTTGCAAAGAGTCGAACACGACCGCACCACTGAGCGTGCACACACACGTAAGAGGTGAGGAGGGGCCATGCTGGCTGCCCCCACACTGAAGGAGGAAGCAGAGCACCCTCTATCTTGAAAGCAGGGCCCCAATCTGGGCCGGACTGCGGACTTTGAACTATATGCCCAGCATCTATGGAAACGACGTACCAACTGGATAACAGGCCCCTGGAAGGAAGAGCCCCAGGACTCTCCATGCCTAAAAGAATACCCTAACTATCTGTGTAACCAAATAGAATCATACATTCTATGATGCTTATTGGGATATAACCACAAGCCTATTGATAACTCTCCACTGTTAACTACCTGGGCTTAAGGCATATGAATCACAGGTTAACTTTGATTGTGTCTTTCTTCTTCCTTTGTTCAGACTAGTTTCAGGAAACCTTATACACTTAGGGTGTATAAGCTTTTCACAAAGACTGGTCGGGGTCCTTGGCTAAGAGGAGATTCTGCCTTGGGCCCACCGGTGTAATAAGCTGCACTCCACTATCTGCCTTGTCCTTCTGAGTGAGTTTGTTTCCCAGAACGCATGGCTACAACACCAGCTCTGCCCTGATTAAATGTGGGAGGCAGGAGAGAAGCACGGAAGAGCTTGGCAGCCCCAGGCCCTGGCTCCAGGCAGCACCCAAGACCCCGCACACAATCCCAACCACGCCCTTCACCCTGGGGACCCAGGCCAGGCCTGGCACAGCCAGGACAGACACGTCTGCTGCCCGCACTGTCCCGGCTGCCGTCACAGCCCATCATCGGGAGGAAACCTCCCCCTGCTCCCCCGCCCCGTGGTGCTTAGCCTGCTGGGGCTGCCCTGGAGGGCTCCTCTCCTGGAGTGAGGACCCTGGCCTCCGCCTTCTAACAGCTGTTCTGGGAACCACCATCCCACCGTGCCTGGATGGCCACTCTGCCTCCCACTTCCCACCCAGGCTCCTCCTCCCAGTGGCAGGGGCGTCAGCATCTTTCCTGGGGCAGGGTCTAGGGGCCTGTGATCACTCCGTTCCCCACCCCCGCGGGAGCTCGATGGCTGGATGTTGGATCAGCGCCCGTGAGCCCGGTTCTGCACCCTCAGCCCAGCCCCACCGAACACACGGGGTGGCCAGGCAACTGCAGACAGGCCACCCTCTGAGGACAGAGAGGGACCGCAGCTAACGGCCCAGAGGCCAGCCAGCAGGGCTCTGGCAGGACCAGCGGCCCAGGGTCACGGGCTCCATGCCTGCGGCCAGCCCCGCCTCCCAACGCTCCCCTGCAGGGCGAATTGCCCGGGGAAAGGAGGCTTTTCATACCAGAGAAAGAACTTCCATTGTGAAACCACCAACCCCCACCCAGACCCAGTGGGACACGGCCCATTAGTTATTCAAAAGGCACCCCAGGCAGCCACCAGCCACCAGGAACGGGGGTGCGGAGCTGGAGAACCCCGCCTTCATGACAGCAAATTGAGAGACAGGGGCTTGGCTCCCCAAGCCAATCAGGCAGCGGCTCCGCTGGGACATTCCGTTCCCAGGGCTGGAGTCTCCTATGACCCGACCCCTCCCTGCCCCTGGCCAGAGAAAACATCAAACCTGAGATGGGGCAGGCGACTCAGCGAGCCTGTTCCCCCCTCACTGGCTCAGGCGCAGCTGCTATCAGGACTCTGCGCGGCCTGGCCTGGAGGGGAGCAGAAACCAGCCCAGCAACCAGGCAGGCATTCTGCAAAGCAAGGGCTGGATCTGCCTGAGTCTCCAATGGGGACCCGTCCTGTGGCCCAGGAGGGAAGTGGGGGGGTGCCCTCCTGCCCCCACACCCCCTGCCCAGAGAACAGACCCTGCAGCCAGTCAGTGACCTCAGCAGAAGCCGCTGGGAGCCGGCGCATTCCATTTCCCTTGGATGGCCCCGGGCAGGCTCCACCCCTGCCAGGAGGACCCCAGCTGCTAATCAGAGGCCAGGCAGAGGGACCGCCCTGGTGGTCAGAACCCTCTGAAGAGATGCTTCACCAGGAAGCCAGAAGACCACCAATGCCAGTGTGATCATCTGTGCCACACCACTTGACTTTGCCAGCCCCCCACCCACAGGGTGACAGCAACCTGTGACCTTCATGCGTCACAAGGCATTACTCTTGCTGTGCTCCAACCATTTAAAACTGTAGCCATGATCCTTAGCCTGCAGACTGTGCAAAGCCAGGAGGATCAGACTGGGGGCCAGGGTTGGCCAGCCACAGCCTCGGGCACACAAGGCCTTGGTGAAGGCTCAGGCCGTCATCCTCAGGGGATGAAGGCCCAACTCCAGGCGGGCCCAGGAGGGCTGCGGAGGTCGGGCGGCCGGAGCGCCCCCAGCAGTCCCGGACGCTCCCACCCGCGGGCGTCACGTGCCCCTTACTCCATCTCCGTGCGCTCGGCCTCCTCAGGCGTCAAGTCCTCCTCCACACCGTAGTCCAGGATGGAGCCCACGCCGAAGGCCTTGTTGCGCTGGATCAGGGGCCGGATGGACTCCTGGTCCTCGCCAGCCACAAACTGCCCGTAGAAGGTCATCTTCATCAGCGTGTTGAACAACCTTTGCCCCAGAAGTTTCCTGGCAAGGCGCAGCAGCTGGAAGGCAAGGGGAGCGGCTGTCTGGGGCCACCTGGGCTCCTGGCCCCCAGCAGGCCTCCCTGCTTCCTCCCTGGTCACACAAAGCCCTGACATGCTCCCTGGGGCCACACTCGGCGCAGGGCCCTAGTTTTACGGCCACACCACCCAGAATGGCTTGCTTTCTGCTCGTAGGCGCCAGCTGTCCCCAACTCCTCGTCGGAGTTGGCCAGTCCCCGGCACTGCTCTGACCCCTCTCCTGCCCTGCAGGCTCACAGGTGACCCCGGAGGCACGTGGCAGCCACCTGACCACCGCTGGGTGGATACAGCGACTGGCAGACCTCTCCGGAAACAGCAGCGGTGGGTGAGTTCACAGCGTTGTCTGTATCCACGCCTCGGCTGGGGATGACGGGGACTGGTGTGACTTCCTCGGAGGCAAGCACCCAGAGTTTCCAATGTTTTGCTCACTGCTTATTCCAAGTCCCTAAAACACTGCCTGGCAAGGGGCTGGCCCTGCAGTGGGTGCTGAACAGATGAACACACAGAACTCCGAGCGGCACGAGCCCCGCTGGAGGCAGCAGGGGCCAGAAGCGAGCCGGGTAACCGCCCCCAAGGGTCCAGGAGGCGACCGCCCACGGGGGGCCAGTGGGGGCTCGGCACAGTCATGCGTCCACCGCAGACCAGCAGCCCAGGCATGCGGGCCCCAGGGGAAGACAGCCACCCAAACCACTCAGCTTTCTCCTCCACCCGCCAGCACCACACCCCAAATTCCTGCCATCTTCATTCAAATGGGCCAAGCAGGTGCCCCCTGCCCAGCGCAGTTCTACGCTGAGCGAAACAGAGGAGGGACTCCCCTCCTAGTGGCAGGGAGACCCGGCAGGTGGGAGGGGCAAGGTCCTTCACAGGGTGCAGAATGGGGGCGAGGGGGTGCCAGACAGGGCGAGAGGAGGGCTCTGCCAGGCAGGGAGGCAACAAGGCGGGACGGGATCAGGATGGGGGGCAGGGGTGGCCACTGGAGGACACACCCACCACCTGTCCGGGAACCCCTGTGCCACCTCCAGCTCCAAGACTGGGACAGTCTATGGCTTCTCAACCCCACTGAATAACAGAACCCCACTTTCTTGTGGGGATCAGGCCTCAAGGGACCATCTCCAGTCCAAACAAAAGCATGGGTCAGTCACAGGCCTTCATCCCCAAACCAGCATCAAACGGCCCATGCCACCCCAAGGCTGATACAGCTGCCCTGCGCCTGGCACTCCGACAGACGCTCAGGGGGCCACATGGCACGCCGAGGGCAAAGGTTTCCAGGCCATCACCTCTTCCCGTTGGCAGCCTCTGCCCAGTGTCTGACTTTATTGCCTCTCATTGTTTTTATAAGGAAGATTGGAAATGGAAAGTGAAAGCGCCAAGCTGGGAGAGGGCAGCCTTCTCCTGCCTCCCAAGAGCCCCGGACAGAAGTCAGGGAGTCTGTGGGCCTGGGCAGCCTCACTGAAGGGCAAGTCAAGTCTCCAACAAATCCAAGTTCAACCCAGAGGCAGACGAGGCAGAATCAGGGACCTGAGAGTCAGCACTCAGCTGTGGGAAATCCCTGACATCACACATGCCGATTTCGAGGACTGTCAGAAACACGGCGTGGATGTGGGCCGGCTGTCTGCTGTTGGGCTGGCAAGCTTGCCCGCCCAGAGACACACGGTCAATGATCTAGGCTGTGCAGGCCACGCAGTCCGTACTAGGCACTCGGCTATCGTGGAGGAGCCCCCGACAACACTCACTGAAGGAGCAGGGGCAGGGCTGATGCTGAGGTGTGGTCCAGGGACCTCCTGGTCCCCTTGTGCCCCTGTGTGGTCAGGGGCAACAACACTGAAGGCCCCCCCCAGGGGCAGACTCTGTAGAAGACTTAGAGATGCCTACAGGCGAGGACGGGTAAGGCCAGTTTTCTCCCCTCCCTGCCCACACCCTTTCCCCCAGGCTCTCCAGCGCTGGCTCACACCCAAGCACAGAGGCTTTCCTCACAGAACACCTGGACGCTCTAAACCATTCGCAAAAAGGCCTCCCTGTGGGCAAGTGCGGGCCCCCACCGGGTCCAGAACCAATGCCACAGCTCAAACGGGCTTCTGCGAGCTGACGCTCCCTGGGGCAGGAGCTGCACAGACCTGCACTGGCTGGGCAGGAGGAATTTCTGCTGCAGGCCAAACCACGAGAAGGACCAGGTCTGGGGAGCAGCCCACAAGCTCCACAGTCTAGTCTCTGCCCTGTTTCCTCCAGCACCAGGCACCAAGGTCCCTGTCCCCAGCAGGACCACCAGCAAGGACGACAGTGGGACAGATCCCTCGGAGGGTGGGCAGGGCACCACCCACAGTGACTGGGCTCCTTAAGCAGGTCCCCAGGTCACAGGCAGAGCACCAGGGGAGAAGCCACCTTGCTCTCCAGGCATCCACAGTGCGGTCAAGGGGCACTGGCCCCAGGCAGACGCCCGAGGGACAGTGGAGCTGGCCTGTCTCTCCTGCCATCGCCCGAAGTGCCTGAGGACTTCAGCCGTGTGGGCTTCTCTGCTGGATCTGAACCTAGCCCTTCCAAAGCCACCCAGCTCTAAGTCTGCCCTCACCACCCACCCGTCGCGGCCTCACCTTCACCTCTGCCCAAGGTGTGGCTAGGTGCTCCTCCTGGGTCCAACCTCCCTAGGCTCTCCCTGGAGCCCAGGTGCCCTCCACACAGCCTCACTGAGAGGTGGATGCCACCCGCATGCAGAGCCTTCAGGACCCTCAGCACCAACTGGACCCTTGCTTTCAACCTGTTCCCAGGGTCACCCTGACCAACAGCGGCTAAGACACTTCTGCTTTTTAATTTCCCAAATCCCTCACACTTTTCAAAGTCATTGTGCTCAAGTTTCGAAAGTCAGATATTTAAGCAGCTTCCCATTCTCTCTCAACACTGTCCGTTCACGATGGTCACGTGGGGGGACCCTAGCTTCCAAGAACTCTGGGGTTCCAGGCTGTGAGCGGCACACGGCCAGGCTACCTTCTCAGCAAAGCGGATGACATTCGATTTCAATCTCAAGTGAGCACTGTGTATTACTGCAGGCACCACACAGCTTAAACTTTAGACTGGTTTTTGTTTTCAGTTGCCATGGTGAAGAATCCGCCTGCAATACCTGACACGTGGGTTGGATCCCTGGGTCGGGAAGATCCCCTAGAGTAGAAAATGGCACCCCACTCCAGGATTCTTGCCTGGGAAATTCCATGGACAGAAGACCCTGGCGGGCTACAGTCCATGGGGTCGCAAAGAATCGGACACGACTGAGCGACTGAACAACCATCCACGACTGATATGTAATAAAATTCATTGCCCGAAAAGCGCGCGCAGGAAACACCGCCCTTCCTAACTTCCTGGCCACGGGCGATGCTCCAGAGTGCCCGCTCTCCACCCTGAAGCCTCGTAACGGCTCCCAGACGGGTGAAGGTCCGCGGGGCCCGGCCGCATCCCCGCCCCGCGGCCCCGCACACCTGCTCGTGACGCGCCAGCAGCGCGGGCGAGGCGCAGAGGCTCAGCACCAGCAGGCTGCGCGCCAGCTCCCAGCTGCGCCGGCTCCGGTACGCCTCCTGCGTGTTGCCGAAGTCCACGGCGGGCACCGGCGGCCGCGCGGTTTCGGCCGGCCGGCACACGGGCTCGGCTCCCGGGCCCGCGGCGGGCTGCTCTCGGGCCGCCGGCGCGGTAGACAGCGGGGCGCGGCGACAGAGGGCGTAAAGCTGCACCCAGGACGCTCGCCGGAGACCCATGGCTGCTGTCCGCCCACGTCGGGGTTGCCTAAATAGGCGCCCCGGCCCCGCCCCCGCCAGGCTCCGCCCCGAGCTCCGCGCCACGCCCCTCCCCGGGGCTCCGCCCCCGCGCCCGGCCCTGAGCGGGCTTTTGCAGGCCCTGCCCACCGAGCCACTCCACGTGCGCCCGAGCCCCGCCTTCTCAGCGAGAGGCTGCGCCGCAGAGAAGACCCCGCGCTCGGCTGACCTCCCTGGCTCCTCCTGCTCTGCTGGAGCCCACCCTGCACACATGCACACGTGCACATCTGGGCTTTGAGACCCCGGGTCTGCGGAGAATCCGGGAAGGCGAGGGTGATGCTGCTTCTCCTCCAGTGTAAAGGCGCTTTGGGAAACCCTCTCACCGACCGGTCCTCTCCCTGGCCTAAGGCTCGAGCGCTGAAGGAGTCTTGCCAACTCCGTTCTCTCCCGCCCTCCCGATCCCACCGCCCACCCAAGGGGCAGGCGTGGACCACCAGGCTCACCTTGGACGCCCTGACCTGTCCAGCACTTGGGGACTGTGTGGCGGTCCTGTGTGTCACAGAATCTTCAGCAGCACCATTCCAGGCTTCTCTGTGCCAGACACCAGCAGCACCCCTCCCCTAGACCTTGCTAATGTCCCCTGGGGCCCCATCATCATGCCCACATTGATGGACACTTCTCCACTTTGTCACGGGCCTCTTCCCCCCTTCCCCCGTTGGAGCTGAAGACAGAAAGGGAGAGACAAAACTTAGCTCCCCTGGGGGGGTCGCCTGGGGGTCCAGGAGCGGAGACTCCACACTCCCAGAGCAGGGGGCCCAAGTCTGATCCCTGGTCAGGGAGCTAGACCCCTCATGCTGCATTTGAGACCCAGTGCAACCAAAGAAAGCGATATTTAAAAAGAAAAGAAAGAAAGAAAGAAACTAAGCTCCCCAAGAGTAGGCCAGCCTTGCAAGCTAGCTGTGGCCAACAGACTGACCCATTTTCCTTTCATGGATAAGCTTCCCTCCTCCCCGAAACCCTCCAGGGACTCCCTGCTGCTATCCGGACAAGGCTGCTGGCTCAGCCGGGGTCACCGGCCCCCAGAGGCCAGGCCCCCCTACTCCCACCTTACCTCTCGCCATGCTGGTCAGCCTGCCAGGCCCTCCTCTGAGCTCCGGGTCATGTGAGGGCTGCCCGCTGCTCTCGGCCACCTGTGCCCGCCGCCCACCCCTGCACCCAGCCCCCTCCCTCTGTCCCCCTCCTCCTCGGGCCCGTTAGCAGGCGCACACATCCCGAGCTGGGCACTGGCTGGACCCCAGCTCCCTCCTCTTGCCCTTGACGCCCAGGCACCTGTGTGCTCCCACAGCTGCCTCTTGATGTGTCCTTATTGAAGGAAGGAGCGTGTCTGATGTGGGAAGTCTGACGCCGGGCTCCAGGCTGGTGACAGGGCTGGGGACTCGTCCTCTGGGCCCCGCCCTGAACCCTGGGTTGCCCTGGAGTGCCCGCTGGTGCCAGTCTCTCCTCGGCTGAACGCACCCAGCTGGTCCAGGCTGTGTTCCCCCAGGAACACCCACACCCAGTTACCAGCAAAGGACCAGACTCCCAGCCCTCTGCGTGTGGCCAGGACAAAGTGCAGCTTGTGTTAGGAGCCCCGGTTGGGGGTTTGTTGGCATCCTGGGGTCCCACAGCTCACCACACTGAGAGTGGAGAAGACTGATCACACACACACTTGGGCAAAACGACAGCACGTGTGAAATGCCAGGTCTGCTCACAAGCTGAACTTCCTGTGCCCCTGTCCTCCAACAGCTCCACCTTTGCTCTGACTCAGGAAATAGAGGGTGGAGTCCAGGGCGAAACACAGCTGACAAGGAGAAGTCCAGCCAAATCACAGATAAGGCAGCACAGACGTGTGGCCATCAGTGCTAGGCCCGGCACCACACCCCAGCCACCCGGGCCAGTCCCCCAGGGCCTGCCTCCCGCACGGGGACTGCGCTGGGTTCGCGGTCCGATGTCACCCCCTGGTTCCCACCTTCCAGCTCTGGTTCCCATCACCCAGCTTAGCTGAGGTGGATCTGAAAGGGTCAGACCCCTGGTATCTCAGCAGTGTGGCCGTACGGTCAGCCCCAGGGAAGGGCCCGTCAGAAAGGCTGAGGGGTCCAGGAGGGAGCAACTGGGTGACGGCTCCAGCGGGAGGCCAGCCCAGCGGCTCAGGATACCCGCCCACCCGTCTCTGCCACTCCGTCCACCCGGCTCTTCCCAGAGCGCACGGCCTCTGGGAACCTCCTGCTCCCTGTTGCTTCCTACCGAAGCCTGGGGAGCGCGCTGTTTCCACTTCTTCGGTGAGCAGGACGTTGACACTCTGTCAAAGTTACTATTTTGCCGGCTGCTTCTTACCCACGTTTCCTGAAATATTGGTCTGCCCAAATCACAGCTCCGTGTCGGAACTCACTCTGATTTATGACAGTTTGCTGCTCTGCTCTGCACCCATTTCTACTGATATATTTGCTGTCTGCACACAGAGGAATTCGTTCACATTTGTTTAATTTGGGGTTTGTCTTCTTCTTATCAGCCTGTGCCAAACAGTGCCAGTATTTGCTCCCCCGGAGTGTAAATTCTGTCCTGGGTATGTCATCCCCTTATCCACTCCCTGCTGGCAGTCACGGATTCTTCCCGAGCTCTCTTTCACTCTGGGATTTGCCATTTTTCTCAGCGACTACAACGCGACTTCGTCCCCTGATGCTGAGACTGTCTGCGCCATCGCAGAGCGCACTGCTGTGTTGCCTGGGCGGCACTCTTCACCCCACGGCCGTTCTGTCCGGTGACCTCCAATCACCCGTGCACACAGGCCCCATCACTTGCTCAGTCCTGTCCGACTCTGTGACCCCATGAACTGCAGCCCGTCTCAGTCCACGGGATTCTCCAGGCCCCCGTACTGGAGTGGGGGCCATTTCCACCTCCAGGGGATCTTCCCGACCCAGGGATCAAACCCTTGTCTCCTGCGTTGGCAGGTAGATTTCTTTACCACTGAGCCACCTGAGAAGCCCTTCAGCATGTGTGAGGAAAGGCATTCAGATTCCCCAACCCTGATTCTTTCTCTGTAAAAACTGTCTTCTACGTGCTGGCAAGCATAGCGATCACAGCCTTCCACCCAGGGAGCTGTGATTGCTGACCAGGTTTATGCAGGAGCAAATGAGACCCAACAGGGAGGGACAACCTGCCTAGGGACCACTGCAGGATTGGAAGGAAGGGTCACCACACCAGACTGGGGGTCTGCAGGCCAGGGAGCCAGGCACGTGGGGCGCCTGCCCTGTCTCAGGCCTTAAAGGAGACCTGCAGCCCCTGGTATCAGCAGGAAGGGCGTGAGAATGGAGCCAGGCTACTAAGCCTATGCATCTGAGGTCGGCGAAGGGCCTGCCTGGGGAGAGGGCCGTAGGCTCAGCTGCAGACGCCTCTAATAGGACAGGGCGGGCATGTCGTGTGGAGAAAGACCAGAATGACATGGCAGGGGAACAGCAGCCAGTGGTGACCCAGTTCAGGCTGCATCCGGGCAAACCTGTGCCGGGAGCTCAGAGACTGCATGGCGAGGCCACAGGCCATGGCTCTGGGCCAGAGAAGGTCTGGGACCTCTTCCGCCAGGAAATGAGAGTTATAGTACCCCCACCCTGCCCCTGCTGTTGGGATCACTGTTAAGATTCAGTGGGTTCTGAGGGTGTTTGGCACAAGCCCTGGGCCCACCAGAAAACCCTGAGCTCTGCTCTCCTAGCTGCGGGTGGCCCCTGGGAGGGCTGGAGAAGCCTCAGAGACCAGGTCTCCCACAGGCCAGGGGGAACACAGGGATCGCAGGGCTTGGTGACGAGCAGGTGGCAGGCGGGGCTCCTGTGTTCAAGGGGATACCCTGCCCCCATCCGTCCCGGGGCCGTGGACCTAGAAGTGCCCCTCATCCAGAGCTTCCTGAGTGATGGTCATTCCCCAGGGGTCGATGGCTGGGCACCAGGGCCTGGATCTTGTGGGCGGCCAGGAGGTCCTGGGCCAAGTCTCAGAGGCAAGGCCATCCAGCGAAGCTGTGACTTCGGTCCCCCTCCCCCAACTGCAGCCCTCCCTGGGTGCCCCCCACACCCCGTGAGTCTGAGCAGGATGTGAGAGACATGCCACCTGGTCCCCTGGGGTTGACCAGAAGCCGGGACTCTTGGTGACACTGGGCCAGCCATGCCCTTTATATCCAGCCCAGTGATGGTAACCCCCAGCCCCGTCCGGCTCCTCCAGGGGGGCTGCTTGGCCTCTCCAGGGACGAGGGTGCCGCCAGCGACAGCTGCTCAGTGGTATCCGCGAGTGCCTGGGCCCAGTGGCATCTCCCGGGAGGGGTGGAGCAGGACAGACACAGCCTTGCTCCTTTGTATGCCTTCCCGCTTGGAGCTTTTTATCCCAACAAGCAGGGTGACTTCTGTGATTAAAAAACTATTTTGAGGGACTTCCCTGGTGCCCACAGAGGCCACGGACAAGGGTGAAAGCGGGGCAGGAACGGGTGAATTGAGGAGGCCAGGGCTGGGTGAGCGAGGAGGCCAGGGCCGGCGACTCTTGTCTTGTATGGTAATGTCTTCGTGTCAATTGCCCTTCTTTATAACGAGTAGCCATCATTTTTTGCAAAAGTAAACATGTCATAAAATAACTGTGTAGCTTATACTGTGGTGTGTAATAATCAGGGCGGGTCAGAGATGGACACATGGGCCCCTGGCCAGCCCCTCACCAGCTCCCTGCACCCCAGGCTCACCAGGGCTCCGTGGAGGTTGGTTTGGTCGGGGTGCAGGCACGGGCCTGGGCTGTCTCCGGGCCACTGTTCAAGGTCCCCAGCTCTTGTCTGGATCCATCCCCGTGCACAGTCAGCAGTTCTACTCCAGCTGGGCCAGGAGCCCAACCACCGCAGGGCATGCAGGCCCAGGTGAACAGCGCCCCGGGTTCCCACACGGGAGGTGCAAGGACTTGGGCCCCCAGCGGGTCCCTGCACACCCCAGCTGCGGCTGCTGGTAGTGCCCTAGCCCAGCATTGATTTCCCTTCCTGCTCCGGCCACACTTTGAAGTCGGGCCCAGCTGTGCATGCCTCCGCGTGCTCCGCACGCTGACCTTGGCCTGCCCGCCCCCGGCAGGCTGCACAGTCCTCCTGTGCAGTATGCCACCTCCTGGAGAGGCCAGCACGCAACCCAGGGCACAGACAACCCAGACCCCGACCGTCCACGCAGACACCGTGTTGCAGAGAGTGGTGCACATGGGCCTCCCCTCCTCAATGACTGTGTAAACACAAGTGAGGGAGATGGGGGTCCAGAGGAGCAGAGAGCTGTGTGCACCGTCCGCTCTAAAGAGGCTGCAGGGACACAGGAGGCTCTGGGGGCTGGCTGCCTTCCTCCTCCCGGGCACAGAGTGGGGAATGAGGTGCCCACCCCAGGTGAGCCCAGCAAGCTCCCTGGGCCCTAGGCCAGGGCAGGCTGCGGGGCTCGGCGGGCTGGCTCCAGCTCCAGGCCATAAGGACGTCAGTTGGGGGGTCCTGGTGAGGATGGGGGCCCAGAGGTGCAGGATGGCTGATGAGAAAGGCAACACATACACATACACACATTTACACACACACACACACACGTGCATGCATACACACACACACAGATACTCACACACACACACATTTATACACACACATATGCATATACACACACACACATTTACAAACACACACACATGCATATACACACATACACACATATGTACACACATTTACACATGCATACGTATGCATACACATACACGCTCATACACATATGCACACATGCACACATAGTCACACACACATGCACACATACATATACACACATACACACCCACTCATACACACATTTACACACACACATACACGTGCATGCACACACATACACACAGATACTCATACACACACACTTATACACACATACATATGCATATACATACACACACATACTGATACACATACACATCCACACACACATGTACACACACATACATGTACACACACGCACATACACACACGCACACACACAATACTAAAACAGACTCCTGAGGCGCCCCCACTTCTGCCTTAGTCCCCATCCCACGGTCCAGGAGCCTCTCCCTGGAACACCCAGGCCTTACTCTCGGCCCCTCAGAGTGCTTCACAGGTTTTGAACAGGCTGGTTTCCTTTCTTCTCAACACGTTTTATTTATTCACTTTTGGCAGTGCCAGGTCTCCGTTGCTGTGCAGGTTTTTCTCTAGTTGGGGTGAGCAGGGCTATCCTCCTTTGCAAAGTCCAGGCTTCTCATTGCAGAAGCTTTTCTAGTCGTGGAGCACAGGCTATAGGGCACGTGGCCTTCAGTAGCTGCAGCTGGTGGCCGACCCAGGACTTGCTGGGGACGGCGTGGCTGCGGGTCACAGCGGTGCCTCCCACCAGGTCAGAGGACTGGCCTCGCTGCTGGATGCACAGACCCCAGGGCTAACCCTCCTGCAAGAACCCTGGAGTGGTAGCCGTTCCGTTCTTCAGAAGACCTGCCCGACCCAGGGATCGAACCATGGCCTCCTCCTGCACTTCAGGCAGGTTCTTTACCATCTGAGCCACCAGGGAAGCCTGAAGCCTGGCCCTTGCACCTCCTGGTTTGTTTTCCTGGGGTCCAGGCCCTTTGAGCCTGCTGGGGAGCTGAGGGCCAGGGCTGGCCGGCAGAGGGCATCAGAGGCCGTGCAGCTGCCTCACAGACAGCCCACCCCACTTACAAATGAACAGAGCCCCTGGCCAGCCCAGGCACAGCCCCTTCCCCACACAGAGCAGAAGCCATCTGCCTGGTCCGGCCAGCTGGCTGGCAGGGTCACCCCCGGACCTCCCGTCCCATCACTGAACTTCCTCACTGCATTCACTTGCTCTGTGCCTGTCTGCACCCCGTTTCACAATGTCCACTCATCCAGGCTCAGAGGCCTGAGGTCTCCAGTGGGCGCAGGGCAGCAAACAAGGCTCCCAGCCTCAGAGGGAGGGGCAGAGGCTGTGCCTGGGGAGAGTCCAGCCACACGGAGTCTGGCGGGGAGGTGGTATTGAGGCCTGGGAGGCATTGAGGGCTCCTAGCCTGAGCTTGGGCTCCCTGGCTCCCAGACCTCACCTAGCTGCCGCTCGTCTCTGCAGGGGAGCTGACGTGGGATGGGAATGTCAGACCGATGTGGTGGGAGGACATCCTCGGTGGGGCTGGTGGGGTTCTGTGGGAACTGACGGGCAGGTGGAAGCCCCAGCCCTTTCTCTGAGCACTAGGTGCAGTTGGGGCCTGTCTGGGCGGGAGCCCTGCAGGGGTGGGCAGTGGGCACAACCCAAGGTGGTCTGGGAGGGGATCACAGTTCAAAGAGCATGGTCCTCCAGGCCTGCTGAGCTGGAGGGTCCCCCTTCAGAATGGGTAGGGTCCCCTGGGGAGAAGGAGCCGTGAGCTGGCGGCCCAACCGCGGGGCCCATCCAGGCCCACGTGCGCGCCCTCCCTTTCCGTGTGGTCCAGCCTGGCTCCCAGGAGCCCCCACTCCCCTGTCCCTGGGCTCAGACCCCAGAGTTGACACTTGGGTCTCCCCCAAACTGACCCAGAGGCCATGGGGAGACCCAAACCAGTACCACAGGGAAGGCAGCAGCGCAGCTTAAAGGGAGTGATGTGAGGGGTGTGAGGGGTGTGGGGGCTGTGGGAGGCGTGAGGGATGCGTGAGGGATGTGTGAAGGTGTCAGGGTGTGACGGGTGTGTGAAAGGTGTGGGGGGGTGTGAGGTGTGTGAGGGGTGTGGGGTGTGTGAGGGGTGTGGGGTGTGTGAGGGGTGTGTGAATGGTGTGTGGGGGTGTGAGGTGTGTAAGGGGTGTGTGAGGGTGTGAGGTGTGTGAGGTGTGTGAGGGGCTGTGAGTGGTGTGAGTGGTGTGAGGGGGTGTGTGAGGGGTGTGTGAGGGTGTGAGGTGTGTGAGGGGTGTGTGAGGGGTGTGAGGGGGTGTGAGGGGGTGTGTGGGGGTGTGAGGGGTTGTGAGGGGCTGTGAGTGGTGTGAGGGGCTGTGAGTGGTGTGAGGGTGTGTGAGGTGGTGTGAGTGGTGTGAGGGGGTGTGAGGGGTGTGTGGGTGTGTGATGGGTGTGTGAGGGGTGTGTGAGGGGTGTGAGGGGGTGTGTGGGGGTGTGTGGGGGTGTGTGGGGGTGTGAGGGGTGTGTGAGGGTGTGAGGGGGTGTGAGGTTGTGTGAGGGGTGTGTGAGGTGTGTGAGGTTGTGTGAGGGGTGTGTGAGGTGTGTGAGGGGTGTGTGGGGGTGTGAGGGGGTGTGAGGGGCTGTGAGTGGTGTGAGGAGGTGTGAGGGGGTGTGAGGTGGTGTGAGTGGTGTGAGGGGGTGTGAGGTGGTGTGAGTGGTGTGAGGGTGTGAGGTGTGTGAGGTGTGTGAGGGGTGTGTGGGGGTGTGAGGGGTTGTGAGGGGCTGTGAGTGGTGTGAGGGGGTGTGAGGTGGTGTGAGTGGTGTGAGGGGTGTGAGGGGTGTGTGGGTGTGTGATGGGTGTGTGAGGGGTGTGTGAGGGGTGTGTGGGTGTTGCGGTGTGAGGGGTGTGAGGGGTGTGAGTTTCCTGAGGCTGAAGCAGCGCACACAGAAGTGCTGGCGTGTGGAGCGGCTGAAAACTCCTGTCTGGCGTGTGGCAGGGACGCCTGAGCACAGGGGTCCGTGGCTTCCCAGCAGCCTCCCCAGACCTGGGTGGAGGGAACCCGTGCCAGGGTCCAGCCCCGGTGGATCCAGGGAATTCGAAGGTGGGGACGGAGTCGGCGTCTTTGGAAAAATACGTATTTAATCACAGATATAGAGAGATTAGAAATGGATAGTGTAGTAGGAAGATTAGTGGAGAAAAAGAGGCTGAATAACTTGGATTACGTGGAATGGCATCCATTCTCCAGATGGGAATTCAGCCAGAAAAACGGGAGCAAGAAAGAAGTGACATGGGGGAATCAGTCTTTCCGGAAACTGATCCGATTTCTTTATTTTGGGGTTTGCTTATATACCTTTTGTTACACATAGGGAGGAATACAGAGTCACGCGGTAGTCAGCAGTCCTGACCTTTATCAAAATCAGGTGCTTCACATAAATGTATAAAAAAGGTACATCATCTTCTGGCCATGAGTGAGACCTGCTGACATTTTATGATCCTTTCTTTCTGATAACCAAAAAACTTATTTTTTCCAAGGGTGTTTTCTCTTAAACCAGGAACCACCCTCCAAATAAAGTTGCATTCCTATAGGGTGAGGGTGTAGTGAGTTACAATCAAGAAAGGAATTTATTTAACCCAAGGTTAACATGATTAGTCTTAAAGGTTAATACTTATTTCTCCTATATGCTTAAAGGTTAATACTTATTTCTCCTAAATGCTAGTTATATTCATTATAAGGGTAGGGAACATGGAGATTTAGCAGCAAACATCAGCCCAACAAATGAAAATCCTTTCACCAATGCTCCCCTTAAGATCTATTTAGTCTTAAGATATGATAAAGTTACATTTTTACGTAGCAAGGACACAGTGATTTATAACAAAGTACAGTGATCTATTACAAAAGAGAAAATCCATTAACTCAAAAAGTCTAGTATTGCTAACATCAAACTACTATATTTCCTTTGCTATATTCCAAATACATTGATTAATATATTCCCAGGTGCCTAAGGATATGGAGGCCTGGCGGCAATCATTGACTCAACAAGAAGAAAAAGCCCTATGCTAATTAAGACTCAAAATACTCCAAAACTCTCCGTGCTGTTTATGGTTGAGAGGTAGTAAACAATCATGTGGCAGGAGTATGGATAATCCTGTCACACAAGCTAGTCTGTCAGCAGAGAGGTTAGACCTGAGACATCCTTGTCCCACCCAGAGCAGGGAATTAGCAGCAATTATTGGCACAACAAATGAAGAACCCTTCACCAATATAATTCCTAACCAACCCACTATACTAATAATTTCTAACTCCCCAAAAGAATTTGCCTTTAGTAAGTCTAAAACATCTCGTGCCTCTCAGATTGGGAGGCTATAAACAATCACATGTGGCCGGACGAACCTATACAGGTGGGCTAGATAACCTTCAGAGGAGTCCGTAAGCTGAAACACTCTTGTCACGCCCAGGAGTTTCTATTGCCTTGGAGCTGCACGTTTACTCCTCCTCCGAGAGAAACGGTTATGGGGGAGAGCCCCCGTAAGGTCAGAGGTGTAGGTGAGAGCATGAAACAGACTCTGGCTTTGGGGTTAGATGCTCGGGAACAGGGGGTTTCCTGAGGCTTGATCACGCCTTTGCGTATGCCAAGCCTCCTTCCTCGTGACCTCTGCCATGGGCGGAGCTCCTCACGCTGGCCCCCGGCAGACCCGGATGTTTTTAAAAGTGCAGGGAAACCCGTGCCTCCTGGGGGTGGTTTCTGGGCGGCCCCCAGGTATCTGGGTCAGTATCTCCCTGGCCTATGTCCCTTGCACGTGGCCGCTCAGGGACGGGTGTGGGCGCTGAGGGGCGCTCGGGCCAGGCGGGGCCGGCAGCTGGAAGCAGGGCAGGGCACGCCTCCAGCCTGGCATCGGAGGGGGCGAGCCCGGCGGCCAGGGGCGGGCTTGAGGGGGTCTGTGGGGGGCTCCCAGCGTCCCGCCCGCCGCAGATTCTCCCAGCTCTGTCCTGCCTCGGGGCCTTCGCTCTCGGGCCGGGCCCATCCCAGTCTCCTTCTCTGAAAGGCCCTTGTGTGGCAGCTGAGTTCAGCCATATTGCCCCATGCCCTGCACCCGTTCTAGTAAGCACGCCCTGCAGACTGGGGTGCCGGGGACGGCGGGGCTCCCTCCACCCCGGGGCCTCTGGGCAGCTTCTCAGGCTGGGTTTGCGCCGGACACTCGCTGCAGCCCTGCCCATGACTGATTTACCCCCGTGACCGATTGCTCTGCCCTCTGGGATGGGCCAGGGGGCCTGGGGCTGTGCGGGCTGGTGCTGGCCGCGGGGCACTGGGCACAGCCTGCAGAGCTCAGCCGGGCCTGGCCGGGAACAGCCTCACTCCCCTTGCTCTGTCCCCATAAATGAAAGGCCCCTTCTCCTCCCAGCCTCTCACTGCAGCAGCCAGCCGGCTCACCCAGCCCTTTGTGCCCACACGTTGCCATGGAGATGGGATTCAAAGCCCTGGCACTTCAAGGCTTTCCCTCCTGTCCCGGCGGGCCGCTGGGGGAAGCCGGGACACTGGTGGCTCATGCCGCCTCCTCTCCGTCCCGTGAAACGCCAGGCTCAGCCACGACTGGCTCCCGCTGCTTCTCCCAGGATCTTATTCAGAGTGGGGGACACTGAGGCCTGGCGGCCCTGATTCCCGCAGTCTCTCTGAAGCCCAGGAGGCGCTGGGCACGTGGGCACCACGAGGGTGTGCGCAGTGGAGCGGACGCGCCCTCCTCACTCCCGGGCAAAACCGCCTTGGGCACCGGGCACAGCTATGGAGTGCCTACAGGGTCTGTGAGGCTCAGGCCATGCACGCCCACAGCAGGCACGGTCCGGGGCCCCTGACCCCAGACCACCTGCCCCCGTCCAGTCTTCAGGTCCACTGTGCAGCCCTGAGTCTGAGTCACCCCACTCAACGGCGTCTCAGGGTCCTTCTCCACGCCTGGAACACCACTCACACTTCATCTCCCCATAGTCTACCCTCTAATCACCTCCTCAGACTCATGCAACTGCAAAAGTCCACAACAGAACTCCCCGGTTGCGGCCACTGCCCTCCCGGCCCCTGGCATGGCGTGGGGAGCTGGCCCTTTGAGGTGCCGCCTGCTCACTGTAGCCGTCGGGGGCATCCGGGACAACCTCGAGGCTCAGTGGTCCCCTCCGCCTGATGGAAGCAACCATCAGCCCTCAGACACCTGTCCCCAGACGTCAGGGTCGGGGGCTGGGCTCTGTGGGGGCCTCTCGGCTTAGGAGGAGACCCTGCCCCTGTGTCCAATCCAGGCAGTCTGGAGAGGTCGACCCAGCAGGGACCTCACTGGCTGCCCCACGCCCCACAGTAGGCTGGCTGGTGAGGGCCTTCGTGGGAGTTTATGGTGGGGGGACGGGAGCCAGGTTGCTCCCCACGCCCCACGGGGCCGCGCTCTGCACCCGCCATCCCTGGCCTGGAAGCCCCGGGCCCACGGTAGCCCTCACCCCCACAGGGAGTGCTGAGGGGGCCATGGTCCCAGCCCCTAGAGCAGGCGAGGGGCGTGAACATGAAGCGCGGAGGGCGTGTAGGCTGGGACCCCGCGACAGGGCCCAGCCCTCAGGCAGCCCTCCCTCTGTGTTTAACAGGAAACTCCTGGGAGCAAGCACTGCCTTCTGCAAAGAGCCTGGGGGGCTCCGGTTTCCCTTGTCATGACCAGGCAATGCCGTCACAGAAGCCAGGAGATGCCCGCGTGGGGTCTGATGCACGTGCAGACCCAGTCCCAGCAGAGAAGGGCCCTGGCCACCTCCCGGGACACCCACTGTGCCCCAGGTCCCCAGATGAGGGCTTCCGGTGGTTGTGGGGACCGTGGGGCCAGGTCAGGGCTCCAGGCTCCAGGTGAGCCCCTGGTGAGGCCTCCAGCTGTGGAAAGAGAGGGGGCGGAGGCTGGGACTGACAGAGCCTCCGATATGTCAGGTCCTAGGGGCTGGCTCACAGCAGTCAGTAACAGAGCTGGGCCCTCAGCCTCTCATCACTCCTGGAGACAAGCGCACAGACATCGCCTGGTTTGAGCTTTTGGGCGCCCAGGCCCAGCAGAGGGAAAGCTTCCCGCAGCAGAGCCCTGTTGGCCCTCCTCCAGCAGGTGGGCGCGGCCGGGCAAGCCCCGTGTGCACAGGCGACCTCCCCAACCCACCGGAGATTTGCAGGAGCCGCCCAGCCCCTGTTCTGTCTCAGGAGCCCCAGCCTGACAGCAAGGCTGCCACTCAGTGAGGGAAGGACAGAGCTCCGGGGCCATGGGGTGGGCAGGGGTGCCCCCTGTCTGCCCGCCCCTCAGAGACTGAAGGAGCCTCACCCTCAGAGGAGAGGGGGGAGGACCCCGCCCACAGCCCCAACCCTCTGGCAGCTCAAAAGAGGCCAAGCTGGGCTGGGAGCTGAGTGCAGAGCGAGACCTGACCTAACTCAGAACCCACCGCCAGGCCCAACGGCCACGCCCACCAGGCCTCCCCCTGCCCGGAAGAGCAGTTCAGCAGGTGCTGGGGGGCGTGAGGAGGGGGCAGCACTGGTGAGGAGAGGGCAGCACGGTGCTGGGCCCAGCGGGGAGGAAACAGGTCCTCCAGGAGGGAGGGTCCTCCCGCTCCCTTCCATAGGCCCCACACGTCTTTTTCTAGAAGCGTCATCTGTTTCTTCTCAGCTGTGCTGGGTCTCATGGCTGCACGGGCTTTCTCTCCTCTCTCCTTGCAGAGCGCAGGTGTCTCCGTGGGGTGGCTTCTCCGGTTGCAAACACGGGCTGCGCGGCACGCAGGCTTCGGCGGCTGACTCCCGGGCTTAGCTGCTCCCAGGCACGTGGGATCTTCCTGGCCTGGGGATCGAGCCCCTGTCCCCAGCATGGCAGGTGGACTCTCCACCGCTGAGCCGCCAGAGGAGCCCCCATCTCTCCTTCTTCTTTTTCCAAATAAACTTTAAAATCTCAGAACAGTTTTTACATTTAGAGAAGAACCAAGAGCACACAACAGGGCGCTCCCATGCGGCGCCCACCCGGTTCCCCGTCGTCAACGTTCTACTTAGGACGTGCGATCAGGGAACCGGTTCCCCGTCGTTAACATTCTACTTAGGACGTGCGATCAGGGAACCGATACTGACACGCCGCTGTTACCAACTGCAGCCTGCACTCCGTTCTTTCCTCCGTTTTTTACCTGATACCCTTTACCCACTGAAGGAGCTGCCTCTGAGTCCCTGAAACTCCTCAAGAACAAAGGGACGCAGAGGTGTGGTTCATCACCGGGGCCCCCAACACACCAGGCATCGGGGGCTCGCGGGAGTCAGGCCTGGCGGGGCGGAGACAGTGACCCCCGCCCACTCACCAGGCTGTGGGCTCCCCCTCCTCGCTTCCTGAGCACAAGGGTGCCCTCCTGGGCCTCAGTCCACCGTCTGTGGCCTAGGCCAGGCTGCGGCCACGTCTGCACCATGCTCAGCAGCCGACGCGCGTGCAACTGTGATCCACGCTTCTGGGGCTGGACTCTCCTTCCTGGGAGCCCAGTCCCCCACACGGGGTCTCCCCATCCTGGGGCCTGGGTGGGGCACAGCCTGCTCCCCAAGGGGTACACGGGAGGCGCTTCTGACTGGGCAGCTGAACAGCCTCTGCAGGCGCCTGCCCCAGTTCTCAGCCCCTTCCCGCTGCCATCCCACCTCCATCAGCCTCCACTGAAAAGATGACCTTTCCCCGCTAAAGGCTCTGCCAGGCCAAGACACGCTGGTGAGAGATGGACAAGGGAGACCATGCTCAGCTGCAGTGAGAGCAGGTCCCGCCCGGCTCTGGTCCCCGAAGCATAGCCCCAGGGGCTGCCCAGCACTCCAGCAGGTCAAGCATCCCCTCACTATTCATGGGTACGAAGTGGGTCCCTGAGGAGAGGACAGTCAGCCTTAGCTGCCTCGGCCCAGCATTCAGGAGCAGCCACCTGCCTCTTCCAGGCAGTGCTCCTAAATTACCCACCTCTTCTCCAAACAAGACTGTTGTCTCCACACCTCCCATGGACAGCCCCACACGGTATCTGCAAAGTCAGGGACACTGCCAGGGAGGCCGCTCCCCCCACATCCCTCCTGCCTGCCCCTCGCTTGTTAATTGCACCTCTTAAGAAGTTGGTGTCACCCCATTTCAGCAACAGGGGCCTGAGGCTGGAAGGGCAAGGGCCTGCCTGGGGACACGCAGCCAGCTGATGGGAGCCCAGGGTCTGCCGGCCCGTGACAAGTGGGCATGGCTGGGATGTGACCAGCGGTGTGGGCAAAGTCGATAGGACCCCCGGGGATAAGCGGTGGCCCTCCTGGGGGGGCCAGGGGTGCAGGGCCTCCATGCCCCTGTCAGTCCGGCCCTGTGGCTGAGAAGTGGGGCCGCGGGATGACATACAGCCTAGGGCATGTCTTGCTAGCCCCTGCCAGCGAGGACACGGGCAGATGGCGGGGCACCTGGTGTGGGCTCCACATGGCTGGGCACCAGGAGAGCCCCTGCCCGCTGCCCGCTGCCCGCCACAGCTGGAGCAGGGGGCACTTGGGCTATTTGCAAATAGCGATTTATTTTCTGTTGTCACTGGATCTCCAACCTGAGATGTGGATACAAGGGGCCCAGGAGTGTGTGTCCCTCTCACTCCGTCTCCAAGCATCTGACGGCCCAGCCCCTCCTGAGGGTGACTTCTTCACCTCCTCACCCCCAGCCCTCTATGCAGGCGTGCCCTCTCTCACAGCACATGGTCCCTGACCAGGGATTGAACCCACAGCCCCTGCATTGGATGGGGAAGCCTTAGCCACCAGGTCACCAGGGAAGTCGCTTGCCCCACCGTAACGTACGTTTGCATGCTTCTTGTTTTGAGCCGGATTGAGCCTGTTTTGATGGACTCATTTCATATCTTGGTCATTTTCTCTTGAGTTGTTGGTCTTTTCCTAACTGATGGGTGAGAATTCTTTGAATGTAACAGGAAGTGTCTTTTTGTGAGGTGAGACGCGGATATTCCCACAGTACGCTATTTATCTTTTTATCTTGTGCCCCCCACTCGCTGCCAAGCATCTGCCTTTTATTTTTACGAGGTTGGATATATCCGTCTCTGGTTTTTGTATAATTCTTGGAATGATTCGGTTTACAGGGTTTTTTCCTTCTTCTTCTAGTAGTTTTGTGGGTATTATACTTTTTAAAGCTGTCGTCCATTTGGAACTTATTTTAGTATCAGGAGTGGGGTAGGGAATCCAAACATATCCCCCAAATGTCTGTTTAGTTGTCCTAAAATGATGTATTTGTTATATATTTTGAATTATTTATTGGATAATCCGTTCCTCCTCCCAAATTTCACCTGCTCCCGTCTCACTTTCGCACGGAAGCCTCTTTCTGGGCTTTCTCTTCCATCATCTGACTGCCCATGGGTTGTGTTAATTACTGTGTTCTAGAGTGTATTTTCGGATCCCACATGGCCTGTCTCCCTCAGTATGCTTATTTTAAAATTTTTTCCTGGGTTTCTTTGCTTGCTCAGAATTACTTTGGCAGGGCCTCCTGGTTTACCCAGAGAACCACCAGTCGGCACTCCAGCGGGGCCCCCTCGACGCACCCCCGCGCCAGGCCACCGCCCCTGACCTGCGCCAGCGGCCCCGCCCCCTGCCCGCCCTCGCGCAGAGTGCGCAGGCGCGGCGCTGTCCAGCGTGCTGGACCGTGATTCGGCCCCTGCCCCTGGGGAGTGGAGCGTGCGGAGGGCTCGGCCCGGGCGCAGTACCTTCCTGGGTGTCCTCTCCTGCCTGTGGGAAGAGACACGGTTCTGGTTGAGCCAGGAAGCTCTGCGGGCCCAGGCGTGGCCCCGTGCTCACATGCATAGCAGCCCACCCTGTAGGACAGACTAGAGAGACCCAGTGGCCGGAGCAGGTGGGCGGCACTAGGCAGGGGTGTCGGGGGGCGAGGAGCCGGGCCTGGGGCTGATGGCTCTGGCCACTCTGCTGACTAGTCGTTCCGGAAGGGGCCGGCAGCGGGGCAGAGAGGCAGCAGCCAGGGGGCCCTCGGACAGACCCTGCAGCCGGGAGCCCGCGCGCTGACTGGAGCCTCCAAGAAACCCCACCCTCAGGAGGGTCAGGAGTGGCAGCCCGAGCCCGAGGCCCAGGACCTGGGCAGCAGATGGCTCCGTAGCAGGGTCTCCCCTCACCTGCACTCAGCGTTCCCCCAGGGCCAGGCTCATTTCCCAGAGTGTCTGACCTGGGGGAGCCTCCCCCCGCCCCGGGAGGAATCAGCCCCTTGACCGGGAAGGCTGCACCTGGATGGGTGAGGGGCAGGGGCCCAGAGCAGGGGCCGGGCTGGGGGGCAGACCCTGTGTGTCCTGATGCAGGCTGGGAGAAGCGCCTCTGCGGCTGGCAACAAACCTCGGCCAGCCTGGCCTGTCAGCAGGAATCCTGGCTAAAAATACCCCGGTCTCAGAGGCCTGCCTGCTGCTGCAGCGCCTTAGAGCCCCCTCCTCAAGCCAGACACTGCACACACGCCCTTCAGCCCCAGGGAAGGCGGGCGATAGGGCTGGTTGAACAGACAAGGAAGCTTGGAACTGCACCTGGAGAGTCCCAGGCAGGACTCTAGTCTCCAGGACTGGCCACTGAGGCCTCTGTCACTTGAAGGCAAGATCTGGGCCCTGTCCTGCTCCCTGCTTGTGACCCTGGGCATGGAGCAGGAGGCAAGGCGAGGCTCGCTCCAGAATAGGCTGGGGTGTGGGGCATGGCCCTCTGTCCTGTGGCTCCAGGGTGAAGAGCCATTTGCCAGGGGCAGAGCCTCGGGACCTCAGGCTGAGCCCCCGAGCAGGGTGTCGGGGCGGTGGGTGAATCCCAAGCTGGCTCTGCTTCAGCTGCCTGCTCAATTTGATGTCAGTCCCTGCGGGCTTCTGGGTGACCCTTCAGTACAGAAGTGACCCCAGGACAAGGCTTTCCCTCTGGAGCTCAACCTCCCCATCTGTATCCTGTGAGAGTGAGAGGACCTGAGTCTGGAGAGACTTAAGGGTATCTGGAGTGGGCCTTCAGTGTGTTTGTTGAATGACTAAACGACTGAGAAATGGAGTGGATGAAGGCATTGAGGGGAGGAGGGCCAGGGACTTCACAGTACACTCAGGGGCCGAGGGCTGAGCTCCAGCTGGACTGGCCCTACCCTGCTCTCAGCCCCTCCACCCGGAGAATGGAGTCAGTCTTCACGCCCCATGGACTGCGGCAACCTGGAGAAGGTCTCAGAGTCCAGGGAACCCCAGGAAAAGCAGCACTGGGTTCTCACTCAGCCCGTGTCGGCCCCACAGGAGCCTCTCCCTATGGCTCCGGGTGGGTCTGCATGGCCCACCCTACCCTCCACTCATGCTCACTCCACCTGGCAGCCCCGGCCACCTTCCCCAGCCTACTGGGCGCTTGTGGGCCCAGTGCCCCCTCCCCCGACCCGGTTTTGACCACTGCCGGGCTCCTGGTGTGAACAGCGGCTCCCGATTTAGCTGTCACTGCTGGGTGGGTGGCTCTGGAAAGATCCGCATTCCCTGCAGGCGTGGGGGAGGGGCGCGAATCAAGCCTGCCGCCTGGGGCGAAGCCTGGGGACCCTGCCTTCCAGAGTGCGGCCCCTGCACAGACTCTGGGCTCCCTGGGGACCAGGAGTGTCCTACTCAGGCCCCGGCCTGGCCCCAGCTGGTGCCCAGGCAGGGGCTGGCGTCCTACACTCTCTGAGACGGGACATTGCGCCTGCCCACGGGGACTCAGCCCAGCCTGGGAGTCAGGAGAAGGGGCAGGTGCAGCCAGGGGCAGGGGGCAGGGACCAGGGCCACAGCTCCACGCAGCCCCTCCCCAGGCCCAGGCTCCCATCCCAGACACTGGCCATGAGACTGGGGATTGGGGCTGCATGAGGGCCACCATGGTGTCATGCACACACCTCCTGTGGGTAGGAGGGGCACTCCCTGCAGGGTGAACCCCTGAGGCCACCCAATGGGAAGAGGCCTCTGACTGCTGTGGAGGTTGGAGGTGTTCAGAGCTGGGCAGGCCCAGCGGGATGCAGGGGATTCGGCTGCCGGGGGTCGAGCTGTCGCCCCTTCCCTGCACTGCTCCGGCAGCTGCTGCACGTGGCTTTGATGAATAAGAGATGAGGAAGTGGATTAATGGTGGCCTAATATCAGCAAAACTGGGCAGAGGGACTCCTCAGGGGCACAGGGCTTATCGTGACAGGGGTCAGAACACCCTCTGCAGCCCTGGGGCTGGGGTGGGGGACAGGGAGCGTCTAGGTGAAGCGGCAGGAGGGGCTGCCGGGAGGTGGGTCTACCCAAGTCCCCTCGGCCTCCACTGTCCTGTCTGTAAAGTGGGTGGTGGTGGTGGTGTCCGCACCACAGCACAGAAGGGGATGATGCACTCAGCAGGCCTGGCACAGAGTTCCTCTGGGCCTTGAGCAGGCAGCTGCCCTCCACTGAGAGGCCAGATGGCAGGCCAACACCCCCCAGCTCCCTGGCACTGGGATAACACTCCCAGCCACCCACTCAGTGCCAGGAAGGGTCACATTGGAACAGCACTTGGGCAGAATCAGGTCCTTCCTCAGGTGATCCTGGGCGGCCTGACGTGCGTGCAGCAGAAGCCGCGCCCCGTGCCCCCATCCTTCCCCAGACAGCCGTCTGGGGACCACGTGCTCCGAGTCCCACACCGGCCACCGAGCAAAGCCACTGCAGGCCTGTCTCTGAGGATGGAACACGGCCCCTGGGAGTTTCCGAGCAGGTTCAAACCCATCACCTGGTACCAGCCACGATGGAAGTGTCCCCTGGTCCAGGCTGGCTTGTGCCAGAGGACTTGGAGGCTTGAGGGAGACTCTCGCGTGCCCCCTCAGGGGTGGAGGCCAGGAGGCGTCAGTGTCCACCTCATCCACGTGCTGCCCCGAGCTCAGCGAGGCCAGGGCCTGGGCCGAGGTCACACAGCCCGCAGGGCCTCTCCTGCCTGACAGGCTGATCTCGGGGGCTGGTCCCCAGGATGGAGTGGGGGTGAGGCAGCCAGGAATGTGGCCTCACCAGAGGGGCAGAGCGGGAGAGCTGACAAAGGCCACTCCCTGTGTGTGGCAGCTGTGGGGCCAGCTCAGGCAGCTCAGCCCAGGTTGGGGGACAGGCTGTGCAGCCCTGAGAGGCAAGGTGTCCACAGGCTCCCGGCCCCAGAGACACGTGTCCAGAAATCCTGGGCAGCTCATATCGGTGTGGCCTGGACCACAGTCTCTCGTCTCTTCATCCCCTCTGGGCAGCCTAGCAGCTGGTCTGCAGAGTGCGACCAGGCCCTTCCCATGGTGTCTCCAGCTCTGGCCCCAGTTGCTGACCCCCAGAGGCTGCAGCACGTCCCCTAGGCTTTCCTGGGTGTACCCACACCCTTACCACACACCCACCCCCTGCAGCCTCCTGCTGGAGGCAGGCTGACCTGCCACCCAGCCCTGCCCAGCACCCCTCTTCCTGCAGGTCCACACCCATCTCCCCCTTCCCCAGCCAACACCCATGGCCCCCACACAGGGGTCATCTCCCAGGCTGGGCAGCCAACGGGGGGGGGGGGGGGGGCGCTGGCCGTGGTGCTGACTTGGGAGACACAGTCTCCCAGTGTCCTTTCCTGCAGACCACAGTGGCTTGCAGGCCTCAGCCCATTCCCACCACACAGACCTTTGGGTGCGTGGCAGGCCCAAGCCCCAGGCCAGAAGGGCCAGAACATCTGAGCTCGGTGGGTGAAACGTGTGGCCCCAGAACGGGTGCCCCCCATTGCTGCCAGGAAGGGCTTTGAATCTACAGGCAGGCAGGGTACAAGCTTTAGCAGCGGTGGGCCCACCCGGGGACCTAGATGGTTACAGCCACCCAGGAGCATTGGGTCAAGGCCCACACCTGCCCTAACCTCAGAATGACGGCCACTGAGTGTCACGCGGCCAGTCCTCTGGCCTCAGGTGGGCCTGAGGGGAGAGCTTCTTCCCGGTCTGGGAGCTGCCGCCACATGCAGGAGACGTGGGGGAAGGGCTGACACCAGGGACAAGCCTCTGCCTCCTGCCAACCCTGTGAGCCCGACCGCAGGTTCCCCGCCTGCACAGTGGGGGACACGCCTCCACGTGGCGGCAAGGATCACTGGTGGCACCCAGCATCCATTGGGGAGGCAGCTGTGCATGTGTGGCTGGGGGCAGGCCCAAGGACACCAAGGCTAGGGATCCTGACTCCCGCTTACCTCCCATGTGTCTGGGAATCGAGTGTGCTCCACAGTGACCCAGTAAGCCAAGCCTGGAACAAGGGTGACTGGGGTGCAGTGGGCAAAGGTTGGTGCCACATGCAGCACTGGAGGGGTTCAGGCACCAGCAGTGGTGTCCAGCCCGTGAGGCTGCCTGTGACTCTGTGTGCAGACGGGAACACTTGACTCAGAGAGGCCCCACCTGCCCTGGGAAGGCCAGCAGGCCGTGCTCTCCCATGCTCTGCCGACCTCGCCCAAGCCTCCTCTGCGGTCAGGAGGGAGGCAGGCCTGATGGGGAGGCAGAACGTGCCAGGCCTCCCAGTCATCAGCCCCTCAGCCTCTGGGGGACACTGGCTGGGTTCCCAGGGGGGTTCCCAAGCCCTCAGCCAGGATGCTGCAGCCACAGGGAGGACCCAAGGCTGCCCCGAGCACAGGATCCCAGGGACGCCCTGCCAGCGAGTCCCCATCCATGCGGCCCTCGGGCAGCCTGCAGGGATGCTGACCCGGGGGCTGGCTGAAGACTCAGGAGAGCTCCCCCTGCAGAAGAAGGCAGGACAGCTGTGCAGGTGTCCCTGGAGTGTGAGGGTGCGTCAGTGGGTTCTCTGGCCCTAGAGTCTGGCCTGACTCTGGGCAGGGTTGGGGGGCACCAAGCAAGTGGGCTCTGAAGAGGACCTCCTGGGCAGGAAACGACATCCACGGGAGGGGACGGGGCGGGGTGGGGGCGGACACCTGTGGAGGTAGGGGCAGGCCTGAGCCTGAGCCCCATCCCTGGGTCACAAAGACAGGTGGGGCCCTAGGAAGCTTCGAGCCTGTTTTCCAACTGAAAAATGGAACAAGGCTACCCCAGCAAAGGGCTGCTGGCGGAGGGGGTTGGCCTCCGGTGTTTATTGAAGCGAGGAAGGGCGTCGGCCTCGCCGAGGCGCACCCCGCGTTCCCCGGCCTGTGGACAAAGCCCTGAGAGGTAGCTGGCCGCTCGGGGAACCCCAAACGCCGCGAGCCCGGGCCGCCACGCCCTCGACCCGCACCCCCAGCCGGCTCGGCCAGACCGCCATCCCCGAGGCCGCCTGCAGGGGCCGCCGCCTCTTTAGAAACGCGCCGCCTTTGTCCGGGCCGCGCGGCGCCGCTGCACCGGGCGGGCCGAGCGCCTCCCCGCCGCCCAGCCCGAGTCCCCGGCCCACGCCCCTCCCGCCGGCCCGGCCCGGCCCGGCCCGGCCCGGCGCGCGCAGGTGGGCGCCTAGCCCGCCGCCAGGCCCCGCCCCGGCCCGCCCCCGGCCCGCCCCGCCCGGCCCGGCCGGCGGGGACCCGGCGGAGCGCTCGCGCGTCAAACCACATGATCCCATAAAACATTCATCGGCTCCCGGCCCGCCGCCCTCGCCTCCGCGCCGCCGCCCGCAGCCCAGCCGACCGGGCGGAGCGCGCAGCCTCGTCCCGCGGCCGGGCCGGGGCCGGGCCGGAGCGGCGGCGCCTGGATGCGGACCCGGCCGCGGGCGGACGGGCGCCGGCCCCGGAGCGACTTTCGGTTCCCGACGCGCCCCGCCCGACCCCTACGATGAAGAGGGCGTCCGCCAGAGGTGAGTGCCGCGCCCGGGCCGGCCGCGCGCGGGATCCGGGCGCCCCTCCCTGAGACTCGGGGCGCGCCCGGGCTTCCGGGGGCTGCGGAGGGTCACCGCAGTGCCGCCCGGCCCCGGGAGGGCGGAGCCCGCGGCGGCAGGAAAAGTTGCCGCTTTCCGGGAAAGTTGGCGGCGGTGGCGGGGCCGGCGGCGGGGCCAAGGTGGGGGTCCGCTGTCGGGAAGGGTGGGTCCCGCTTCGGAGCGCCCGGCCGCTAAGGGGTTAACTAGCAGGTCTGCAGAAACGCGGGCACCCAGCAGGGGTGGGGGTGTCCAGCTGCCTCCCTCCTCGCACCCCGCGGACTCGGCTCAGGACCTCTGGTTTTTCTGGGGTCAGACCGCAGCGGGATGATGGGGGCGTCGGCGACAGTAGAGGGCGCGGAGGGCGGGGCTGACCCAGAGCTGTCCCCCACCCAGGGGGCGGACGAGCAGAGGTGCAGGCAAGCACCCCTCATCCGCAACCTGAGGGCCCCTGCGGGCTGCGCGGAGGGGCAGGGGACGTGGAGGGGCTCGGGACGTGGAGGGGCTCGGGACGTGGAGGGGCTCGAGCACCCCCTCCCTGGCGGCTCCCGCGGAACCCTTCCCCTCTACCTGGTGTGAAGGGCTGGGGGCGGGTGGGGCATGCGTTTCCTGGAGGGTGCGCCCCTGGTCTCCCCCCCTTCATGTCCGTGGTGCCGCAGGCTGCACACGTTTCTCTGCACGTGCTCATGTCCACAAGGCTGCACACTTGCACACGCATGTGCACACGCGTGCCAGGCTGCCCCGCGTGCACGCGCACACACGCTGTGGTGCACATCCACCCCCGCCCGCACGCCCACGGCCCCGCGTGCACATAGCACGGGCGCTGTGGTCGCCTCAGTGGGCTCATGCTGGGCGTACCGGAGCACGTGTCCTGGCGGGGAGGCCGGGCAGCCGGAACTCAGGGTGGGGGAATCCGGCTGGAGGAGCCGCCCGGTGTCCAGGGATCCTCCGTGCCCAGCCCCGGAGCCTGTGTGGCCTGAACTAGACGTGCACCTGCACGCGTGTCTCTGCTCTCATGACCGCGTGCTCCTGTGAGCACAGCGGCGTGTCTCCTCTGCCCCGGTGCAGGCGCCCTGTGTGCCCAGGCAGGCCACGGCCGGCTTCCCCCCACCCGGGTCTGTGGCAGAGCCCCAGGAACCATGTGCTGGGAGCTAGTTCAGTGCCCAGCCCTGGGCTTGAGGCCAAAGAGGTGTCTGATTGCCCCCCTCCCCCCAGGCTGAGGCAGAGCTAGCTGATGGGGGCTGGGACCCCCCTGGGTGGGGAAGGCCCACTTCCCACCTCGAGGTCAGTGCCTCAGTGCCGTGACACACAGGCCAGCCCCTGGCATGCCCTGGAGTCTGCCACTTGGTCCAGTTCAGGGAGGGCATAGGCCCACCCCACAGCTGACCCACGGTGACCTCACGAAGGCTCTGTCCCCGGTGGCTGGTGGTCTCCACAGCTAGAATCCTCTGAGTGAGGGGTTCTGTGGTGGGCCACCTGCCTCAGCTGCTGGAATGGAGGACTGAGGTAAGCATGCAGGTTACCCGCTCAGCAAGACCCCAGGCCAGGGCTCAGAGAGGCGGGGCCACACCACCTGGCCCCCTCCAACAGGGCCAGTCTTTGTCTATAGAATGAGGACAAGCAGCTCGTCCCTATAGGCTGTGGGGTGGGTCCCGTGATGGGGCAGGCAGTGGGGGCTAGCTGCTCCCTTTCTTAGCCTCAGTCTTCCCATCTGTAAAGTGGGTACCCTCCCCACTCCTGCTCCACTGGAGGTGAGAGAGGAACCAGTGCCCACGTGAGGCAGGAGGCTGCTCACAGACCCCGATTCCTGGGTGTGGAATGGCAGGAGAATCAGGGCCCGGATGTGGTCCCAGCTCCGCCACCGGCGTGGTGTGACCTTGGGTGTGCGGTTTACCTCACTGGGGACATGGGTCAGTGATCAGGCCTCCCTCGGGAGTAGCTAGGGACACGGGAAGGGTGAGGCCCCCACAGGGTGCTGGCCCCAGTGCTTCTGCCTGCAGCCTGCTGGGGGCGCCGGCGCCCCGTGCTGGTCCGCAGCCCCACACAGGGAAGCCCTCCTGGAGTCCTGCACTGTCAGCAGGGCGCTCCCCACTAAGAGGGACAAAGGCCCACGGAGGCCCCTGGGGAGCTGGAGAGGGGGGCTAGGTGGGGGCCGAAGGCAGAGAGGGTGTTGCGGGAGGCGGGCATGGCCACGGGTGTCCCCCACACCAGGCTGCTGAACCCTGAGCTTTAGCTTCCTGACGCGATGACCAGTGCCAGCCGGGGGCCTGCGGTCAGGGCTGGCTCTCCCTGTGGTCATGGAGGAAAGGTGGGGCAGGTGACCCTGGGCTGGGAGTCTCAACCAGCAGGAGGTCTTTCGGGGAGGGGGTCTGTGGGAGACATGCTGGGGCTCCAGGAGGCAGAGGGGAGTCCCCCGCTCTCCTGGGCCTGTAGCCAGAAAGCCCTCACAGAGCCTCAGTCTGTGCATGCACAGGGGGTCAGGAGCCCGAGGGGAGAATAGAGGTGTCGCTGGGAGTGGGGCGTAGGTGTGAGTGGCTCCCCCGCCCCTGGGCCCCGTCCTGGCCTTCCTGACTGCTCTTGGCTCTGCAGTCAATGTGCCCTGACCTCCGGCCCCCAGGTCCACCCGCTCCTCCCCTCCCAGCGGCCGGTCCTCAGATCCCACCTTTGCTCCTGGGTGGCCCTTCACTCACTCACTCCCCGGCTCTCCTGGCCTGTCAGACCCCCTCTGAACCCAGCAGCTGAGGACCGTGGCCCTTGCCCATCTCGAGCTGCTAGGACTGAGTGCTTTTGAAGGGCAGGTGAGCACGGAGCTGGAAGCACCCGCCCGAGCCCAAGGGCAGGCAGCACCCGCAGCCGCGTCTCCACCATCGCTAGAGCCTGTGGGCCTGGCCAGGCATCCTCTGCCACAGTTTGTTCCTTGGTCTCTGTGTCTTAAACTCTGCACATGACGGGACCCGCTCCTGTGTGTCCGGGTGTGCGGGTGAGGGTGGAAGCCCTTTCTGAGGACCTGCCTTCAGTCATGCGTCCTACGTGGCCCTGGCCTCTCACCACGGCCGCTTGGGCAGCAGGACCAGAGACCGGGTGCACACCCCACGCAGGGGCCCCATAGGAGGCGGGGCCTGGCCCAGCCCAGCCCACCTGCCCAGAGCCGGGCTCCAAGGGCCTCTGACGCCCCGCCTGGGCCTGCCGGCCGCACCCTGGTCCAGCCCTGGTGCCCCCGGCGCAGTGGGCCGGCCTCTCCCCTGCTGCCTTCTGACAGCCCCCTCCCCGGGCCTGCAGAGTCCTAACTGCCATCTCCTAGCAGGCCTGGGGTGGACAGTGGGCCATGGGGGCCCTGGCCACTGCCTTGCCACCTGCCCACCCTAACCCAGAGGTGGAGCTGAAGGAGCCAGGCAGCCGCACTCACGCCCGGCACTTGGCCTGCCCCAGCCATGCCCTGGCACGTGCAGCCAGGCCCATGCTGACATGGGGAGCCCAGGACAGGAAGCGGGGTGTCCCAAGCTGACTCAGCTTTGTTCAGGCGTCCGCCTGGCGCCCCCGGGGCGGGGGAGGGTGCTCCTTGGCCCAACACCATCACAGAGCAGGCTCCAGGGGATCTTGGTTCCATGGAGTGTTGGGGGGATTGGACGAGCGTTTCGTGGTCAGGCAGGTTTGGGACTGGCTGGGTAGGAGGTGCTGATGGAGCTTCTCTATTGCAGGGCATTGGATGGGCAGAGCCCCTCTGACGGGCCCCGTGTATAGCACGCTCAGGGCCGGCGGTGCCCAGGAGCCTGCTTTGGGAACTGGTGGCTGAGACCCAATGGAAGGGCTTGGAGGGGGACCTTGGGCCCCCCACCCAGGGCCCCGGGGAGGATGGGCTGCCCCGCACAAGCCCTGCGGCCACAGGCCTGCACCCAGGGCCCCGGGGAGGACGGGCTGCCCTGCACAAGCCCTGCGGCCGCAGGCCTACACCCAGGGCCCCGGGGAGGACGGGCTGCCCCGCACAAGCCCTGCGGCCACAGGCCTGCACCCAGGGCCCCGGGGAGGACGGGCTGCCCCGCACAAGCCCTGCGGCCACAGGCCTGCACCCAGGGCCCCGGGGAGGACGGGCTGCCCCGCACAAGCCCTGCGGCCACAGGCCTGCACCCAGGGCCCCGGGGAGGACGGGCTGCCCCGCACAAGCCCTGCGGCCACAGGCCTGGTAGGCGGGGGGGCCTTGTTCCCCTGGCAGCAGGCAATGTGCAAATTTAACCTTTGGGTTTATGGCTCTATTTCTTCGCAGCAAATGTCACGGGAAATGTCAGGCTGAGGCTGAAGCTGATGGGTGAGGGGCCCATCGAGGAAGGGGTGGGGTACTGAGGGGCTCGAGCCATTGCAGGGCCCTGGGTCCCTCACCTCCTCCAGGGAGCCCTCTCAGATTGCCCCTCAACTGCTTGGGCCCAGCACGGTGTCCCTGGTCTGTCCCAACCCTTGCGACCTTGCTGAGATGGTGCCTTTATTTACCTCCCGCCAGAGCCCAGATGGGACAGGCTCGGGGACCTGCCAGAATTCTCCCCGGCCTGAAGTCTGGCGGCTGTTGGATCAGCCTGGGCGGGGCCGGCCTGCTGTGTGACCTTGGGCAGCACCACCCTCTCCCGGCCACCAGAGGCCTCGTCCATGACCCACGGCGGCCAACTCCCGGCCTGGTGCCTTCGTGGGTGGGAAAACGCCCTGAGTCAGAGGTGTGTGTGGTGCTGGGTGTGTGTGTGGGGCCCGTGGGGGCAGGGGGCTGGCTCGTGGCGTCCTGTGGCTGCTCCAGTAGCAAGTAGGTGCTCAGCACACACAGAGAGGACTTGCAGGGCGGGGCGGGGCTCGAGGCCAGTAAGCAGTCCACAGCCCCTGGACCTGCTGGCCTCCGGGCCGGCCAAGCAGGGCCAGCTCTGAGGCCTCAGCCTGGCCTGCCACGGAGTGCCATCTGGGCCTCAGCTCCCAGGGGTTGGTTAACAAATGTCCGCTGCCTCCGGGCTGTGTGCCAGGCGTGTGCGGATGAGGGGAGTCTCAGGCCCCTGGGCTGCCACCCCTGGCAGCTCAATACCCGTTTCCCTCCACGTGCCTCTCTGGGGGTCTCAGGCTCCCCAGCTTCAGTCTGTCTGGTGGTCTTTGCCCTGTACCACGCATCCCTCCACCCCTGCATCCAGGCCCAAGGCCAGCGTCCTGGCCACCTCCCACTACCCTTCCCCAAGGGCAAGTCCAGTGTCAAGCTGGACCCCTCCCCACCCGCCTCCTGTATCCCTCCCCGGGGGTCTGCTGCGGACTGGCCCACTCCTGGGCCCGTGGCCACGGACGCCCACGTGTGCTCGCCGCCATCTCATCTTCCCTTCAGGCTCTGAGACGCTGTCCTAAAACTCGCTGCCAGCCAGGCTCCTCCTGTCCCAAACTCTCCTGTGTCCGCCCCCCCTCAACGAGGCCTGCATTCGGGGTCTCGTTCAGGCAAGTCTCTTCGGCTCTGGCTCCCGGGTCCCAGCATCTGGCACTCACACACCTGCCTCCCCACCGTCCACGCCTCCAAGTTCAGCCCAGGGCTGGCGTCTGGGCGCAGGCTGGGGTGGATACAGGAACGGTGGGGTGACCCTAGAGAGTGCCCTGAGTCAGTGCCCAGGGCCCCGGGCGCCAGTGGTCTTTGGGGCCAGTGGCAGTTGAGCAGAGGCTGGGTGCCCAAGGTGGCCCCCAGGGTGCAGGTCTGCAGAGGGTGCCCACGTGCGGGCAGTGCTCTCCACGAGGGCACAGGGGCCCTGCGTGAAGAGCCTGGGCTTTGGCCCCAGGCCAGCCATGCCCCAGCAGGCCCCTCGCCCTCTGGGCCTCCCTGCCACTCAGGAGGTTTCGAAGGGAGTCGGTGGAGACTGCTGCCCAGGGCCCCACTGGGGGCTTGACTGTCCCAGCTCTTGGGGCCCCTTTCTGCTCAGCCGGGAACCCCCTGCCCTGCGCTGGGCCATGCTATGGGAAAAGAGGCTGTGATGGTGCTGCCTGAGACCCCCATGTCCTGCCCTGCCCCCCAGGATATCAGGTGGCACTCAGACGGGAGTGTGGGTGCCCCCACCCGTGTGCCCCATCCAGGCCCCCACCCACCTGCCCACCCGCCACGTGGCAGCCTCCCCTCGGGATGGTCAGTTTGGCCTGAAAGCTGAGGCCAGGCTTGGGGAACACCCTCCTCAGCCCTGCTGGTGGGGAGAGCTGTGCCCCACGCTTCACACGACATGAGGGGCAGGGGGACCCCCGACAGGTTCCTGAGGGCGTCTGGCTTCCAGCTGCGTCCCCGGCAGGGTCCCATGCAGGGCCGCGGGGACCTTGAGATTCCTGTGACATAGTCAGGCCCTCGGGTCCCAGGGAGATGCCTGAAAGTCCACAAGGGTCCCCAGAGGAGCTGGCATGGGCGCTGGCAGGCTGGTGAGGAGCCTGAGGCCTGGGCCCCACCGGGCCCCCAATGAGGCCACACTGGGACCCCGTCCTGGCCCAGGACCGGGGACTCCTGGTGTGAGCAGAAGCCCCAGGACCCCGGGATGGCCTGCCGTGTGGGGCTTGGGAGGGCGGGGGCGGGGTGGGGGTCAGATGAGTAGGGGGGCCCAGAGGGGTGCAGGGAGGGGTGAGGGGAACTCGAGCTGGACGGATGGGGCCGTGGGGGTGGGGGTGGCGAGCTCCAAGCTCCCACCAGCAGGCGCAGGGTCCCTGGCCAGGTCCAGGCCTCACATCATCTCCCGGCCTCAGCCCCAGTTTCTGCCAGGCAGAGGCTGACACGGGGACAGGTGTGACGAGCGTCTGGCTTCCTGCGCGAGAATCTGCAAAAGAAAAACTGTCCCCAAAGAGCCGTTCCTGCTGCGTCCCTCCCGGACATCACCAAGGGCCCGTCACAGCCGAGACAGATGGCGGCCCTAGGGACCGCACTCGTCACCTGCTCTCGGGGCGGCGGGACCGCACTCGTCACCTGCTCGCGGGCAGCAGCCTGGGGGTTCGGTGCCTCTGCGGAGCCCTCCCTTCAGCACCAGGCCCCATTCACAGACCACAAACCCGGATCTGAGAACCCGAGGTTGCTGGAGTCCCCGGGCTGAGCAGGGAGAGAGGACGTGAAATAAATTAGGAAAAATCTGGGCGAAAAGGCAAAAGTGTGTCAGGCTGGGCAGAGGACAGAGGCCCGGGTGGGAGCCAGGTGGGCGAGAGGCAGGGCCTCAGCAGGGCCAAGCGGTGTGACGTGCAGGTGGCCCCCGGTGCCCAGCTGCAGGGCATCCCCAGCGATGCCCGGGGCCTTCCGGGGCCGCTCCCCAGCCCGACCTCGGCCTCAGGCACTTCTGGGCCCCGGGGCGGGTGCTCAGGAAACCAGGCCAGCCTGCCTGCCCCGCCCTGGGGCGCCTGGCACAGCGGCCGAAGTGCCCTGACCTGCTTTCCACCAGCAGCGGCACCCGGTGCTCCCACCCTCGCTGGTGAGAAGCCGCCAACGAGCTCCATCCCAAATTGATTTCAAATAAGGCAGAGTTATCACACAATCATATAGGAATAATTTATCACTCGTTAATAAAAGAGCAATTACTTATTCACGTCACCCACCCCTTCCGCACGCCGGGCGTTTGGATGCAGGCACACGACTGGGGCTCGCATAGAGGCAGAGGGGAGGCCTGTCCGCGCTCTGCCAAGGTCAGCGGACCCCCACCCCAAGGCCCCGGGGGTTTTCCCCCAGCTTCCCTGCTCCTAAGGGTCCACAGTCTGGGGTCAGGGGTCGGATCTGTGACCCGGGAGCACCCAGGGTGGGGAACTCTGAGGGGCCCGGAGCACGGATGATCTTCAGGCTGGAAGCGATCCCTCCGAGAGCCTGGATTTCCAAGGCCTCGGAGCCGAGCGCCTGACGCTCCCTGGAGACCGGGGGCGTCCTTGGCCATCCTTGGCCGAGCAACGGCTGAGGAGCAGCCAGCCACCCGCCGCGCGCCGGAGGCTTGGGGAGCATCAGCCCCAGTCTCTCCCCCGCCCCGCACCTTGGAAATGCTGCCTCTAACCCACGTTCCTCTTCACCTTCTGGCAGAGACGCTCTATTTTCTTCTTTTTATTTATCTCTGTTTCTGAGGTTTCGCTGCCAAGCCTGCAGTCTTTTTAAAAAGATAACACCGTGGTCGGCCGCATCTTGCTCAAAGTTAAAGCCTGCGCCGGGCCCTGGGAGGCTGGTCCTGGGGCTCTGGGGCGCGGTCCTCCTCCAACCCACCTGCTGCCGCCATGCGCCCCGTTCTTCCAGGTGGTTACCCCCACGTGTCCATGGCTCCGCCCCCAGGCGCCGTTCTCTAGCACACTCGCCAGCGAGGCTACCAGTTGAATTCATAGCCAGTGTTTCCTAACCCAGGCCACGCGGCTGCTCATCACTGCGTGGCCACAGGGGGGTGACCCCTCGCTCTGGCATGGCCCTTGGTTTTTCCTGGAGTTTACAGCTGACTTTGCCTTTTGCCCTTGTCCCAGGTGCCACGGCAGGCACTCTGCTGGCGGTCTGGTTTCTCCCCGGGGTGGAGGGAGTATCTCCCTCCAGGCCTTCACCTGCCATCCCCTCCCGGGCCGGGCACGCGACCGTCCCTTCACAGCTGCCCCTGACTGCCCTTCACTGCCCAGTCTTTCTTGGGGTTTGTATTTCTCTCTTTCTGGGTTCACGTCCAGTTTTAGCTGAAGCACATTCCACTGTCTAAAAAAGGCCCCGTGAAGAACCAGCCTGTGAGCCCTCGAGCGTCAGCAGGTCTAAGCCGCGTGGCCGACTCCAGAGTGAGTGTGCAGCCGTGTCGCGGTTCCTCTCCTGACCCTGAGGCCTGAGGTCGCGCCACGAATGTCCCACGTCGTGCCAGGCACTCGCCCAAGGGGGTCTCCAGCTCTGGGCAGTTCTCAGCGCCATTCCTCGGCAGCTCCCCTCTCGTCATCACCGTCGTCTGCTTTTCTTCCTGGAGTTTCCTGAGGCAGGTGTTGGCTCCGTGCTCGTCTGTTGCTCTTCCGCTCTTGTCTTTGTTGTTGTTGTTCTTTCTGGAAGGCTTCCTTGACCTTGGTTTCCAGACTTCCCATCGATTTCTGTGACTTCAGCAGGCCTATCTTTAGCTCCCGGGGCTCTTCTTGTTTCCTGCCGGCTCCTTTTTCATAGCACCCTGTTCTTGTTGTATGGCCCCCTCTGTCCCCGTGAGGACACCAGTTGGATTTCCCGTTTCCATCTACTCACCGCAGTTTCTGCTTCCTCTACAATCATTTCCACTTTGTCAGCATTGGCACCTCTTCCAGACACCTGGTTTTCTGGTAGTGTTTACCAGGGAGGCATGGAGGCTGGTGGGGTGCTCTGTTGAGAGAGGGGCCGTCGACTGGTGGGTGTGGGTGATCAGGCAGGAGCCACTCTGCACGTCCCAGAGGCCACGGCAGGGACCAGGGCCGTCGCTCCTTGGGGTCCACCTTGGGCAGCCCACGGAGTGGGACGCTTGGGCTGAGGCAGCGGTGCTCGGGGGGTTGGGGAGCCCAGAGCCTGCACTGCGCAGGGGGCTCGGCACTCGGGGGGTCGGGGAGCCCAGAGCCTGCACTGGGCAGGGGGCTCGGCGCTCAGGGGGTCGGGGAGCCCAGAGCCTGCACTGGGCAGGGGGCTCGGCACTCGGGGGGTCGGGGAGCCCAGAGCCTGCGCTGCACAGGGGGCTCGGCACTCGGGGGGTCGGGGAGCCCAGAGCCTGCACTGGGCAGGGGGCTCGGCGCTCAGGGGGTCGGGGAGCCCAGAGCCTGCACTGGGCAGGGGGCTCGGCACTCGGGGGGTCGGGGAGCCCAGAGCCTGCACTGCGCAGGGGGCTCGGCGCTCGGGGGGTCGGGGAGCCCACAGCCTGCACTGCGCAGGGCGCTCAGCGGCTCATCCGCCGCAGGGGCTGCTTCCCCAACAAGCTCTCTGGGTCCCTTGGGGCTCGGGGCCTGCCCTGGTCACTTGGTGTGGCAGGCGGCGGTCTTGCACGCTGTGCCCGGTCACCTGGTAAGCCCCTGAGCGTCCTGCTGGCTCCCTGTGGTCACTGCCCCTCCATCAGGCTCTGCGCCCACGTCTGAGGCGTGGGGTTGATGGCCATCTCCTCGCTGCAATGGAGACATGTAGCTTAGCCCCCAGGAGTGAGGGGTGTCGGTGCCTTGGGTGTTCCCAGGAGGCCCGCTGGCGCTGGGCGCGTGTAAAAGCTGGGTGCCAGGATGGACAGAAAGGGCCTCCCGCGACAGCCCTGCACGACCCACGGCCCTGATGCGGGAGTGCTCGGGGCTGCCTCGCGTCTGCCCTGCGCTGGGCAGGAGGGTCCCTCCCACTCCGGGGCTCGGGGCCGGGTCACACGGGCAGCAGGGCGCTCTCTGGCCCGCCAGCACCACGCACTCACTTGGTGGGAGGAGGGGACAGAGAGCCAGGTTTGACGTACTTCCCCCAACGTCAGGATCCAGGCTGTGGCTGACAGCTCTTCCCATTTAAGGACAAATAATGAAAGTGGGGCACCTTGGTCAGGAAAGGGGAGAGGCCGTGGCACGCAGGACCTCCTTGCCAGCAGGCCTCCCCGGAGCCTCCCGTGGACACACGGTCACCCGGAAGTGGTAGCCTTGGCCAGCGGCAGCGCCTCGGGCTGAGGGTCCGGGCCCCCCGCTTGCCTCTGGCCGGGGCGCTCCTTGGGCCTTGCCGCTGCTCCCCACCGTCTCCCTTGCTGGTTGCTGCCCCACCCGAGCGCTGCCGCTCAAAGCCCCCAAGCACCCCGCCCGGGGTAAGCCCGTCTCGGAGCGCAGACCACCCCGGTCAGGAGCGTTTGGGAAGACTTGGCCCTCCTGGGTCAGCAGGAGCAGGCTCCCAGTCCCGCTGCCCCTCGGGTCAGCGGTGACCGCAGCAGTCCAGAGCCAGGACAGGCTGATCCCCAGGGTGAGCGGTCCAGAGCCTCCAGAGCCCAGCGTTGTCTTCTCAGAGCTGAGTAAGTCCTGCTCTGCAGAGGCTGCCGCTGGCTTCCTTGCCGATGCCGACAAGGGCCGAGGGCTCAGGAGCCGCAGAGGCGGCAGCCCATCAGCTCCCACCACGAAGACCGGCCGACCCCTCGGCCCGGCCCTGGGGCTCCCACGTCTGCCGGCGCCCCCTCGCCACAGCAGCCCCGGGGCTGTCCAGCAGGCTCACCTCTCAGCCCAGATCACCCAGGCCCCAGCAGCACACGTCCAGAGAGGGCGTGTGTACGTGTGTGTGCGTGCCCACAGTGCACGCCCGAAGTGTGGGCCCCGGGCGTGGGCTCCCACGCTGCCGTGGCCCTGCCGGAGGCGGCCAACAAGAGCCTCGCGGGAACGGTCAGCTTCGAGCTGACCGCAGAGGCAAGGTCCCGGGAGGACGGGGGAGGGCGGGAGCCAGCTGTCTGCCCTGCCAGGCTCGGCATCCGGTCCAGGACAGGAGCGGGCAGTGGATGGCGGTGGGGTAGGCTGGTGGGCCTGGTGGTAGCTGTGTGGCAGCAGGGCCTAGGCCCTGGCGTGGGGCATGCCCCGCCTCTGGGCCCCCCAGGGCAGGGGCATGTCGGCCAGCAGCCGGTTCCTCATTAGCGTCCACTGGGGACGCGAGCCGACCGTGGCCGCTGCCTCACATTAGCCCAGGACCCTGACAAGCCGGGCCATGCGGACAGAGGCCCCCAGGTAATTAGGCAGCCGGTGTTTGCTGGTGTGCGTGGTGGAAGGAGGAAGTGCCTGCTGAGTCCCTGCTGGGTGTCGGGTATGGCCTGCACCACGGTCCTGGGGCTGGACCAGGCTTCCGGTGTGGTGTCATCAGCGCCACCCCTCCCCCCCGCCGCCTGCCCAGTGGGGCCCCGGGGAGGTGGGCGCCGTGGAAGAGCAGGTGCCTGGACAGGGCGGGGTCCCAAGCCCTGCATGCCAGCAGCCCAGGCTCGGCTCCAAGGCCTGCAGCCCGCGCACCCCGCGTCCCGCCTGTCAGAGGGTGCTCTTGGGTCCTCGCTTGCGGCGGCTCCAGTGCACTCCGCGCTATGTCTGCCTGCGGCCAGCTGGGTTCCACGGCCCCGGCAGCCCCCGACGCCACGTGGCGGGGTCTAGCGTGCGCCTGGAGCACAGGGTCCAAGCAGGGCCACACCCAAGCCACCCTCAGAGCACGCGGGTGGGTGCGCTCTGCACCCAGGCCCCCCGCTTCTGTGTGACCAGGCCCCCTCCACCCACCCCACCCCCATCACCCTCTGGGTAACTGCCTCCCAGGTGCGTGTTGGCTGGAAATCGGGGGCTTGAGGCAGGGCTGCTGGCTGAGGCAGCGGTAGGAGCTTTGGCTCTCTGCGGCTCAGGCAGGCCTTTCAGTGCCCGGACCCCCGAGACTGGCACGCCTGCCAGTTCCTGGACTGTGAGCGGGTGCCCCACCCGCCACCCCGAAACCGCACCCCCTCGCCTGTAAAACAGGCAACACGCTAGTCCCCCGGAGACCGCCGGGCCCGTTCACCCCGGGTCTGCCCGTCACGGGCTCTGCCCACAGCGGGCCTGTCACCACCACTGCTCAACCCCGTGTCCCACACCCTCCTGCCGCAGGGGGTCACCTTGCCCGCTAGGGATCGGGTCAGCCCATGCCCCCCCACCACCCACCCCCAAGCTGGGCAAGGGGCCCGAAACGGCCTGGCCACGTGTGCCGCACTGAGCGTGTCTGTGCCTGCCGGCCGGACGGAAGGTGGGCGGTGAGGATGAGAAACAGCGATGACCGAGAGGGACAGATGGACGTCGGGGGCGGGCGGTGAGCCTGTCGCGGGTGGGGCCAGCAGGGATGGGGCACGGGCGCAGCCACGCTGGGGAGCCGTGACCCTCTGCGGTGCGTGGACACCTCCCCCACCCGAGCTATTTCTGGCCTGGTTAAGCTGGCTGTGGCCTCCTGTTCTGCCTTGTAACCGTGGTTGGCGATGTGACCCTCCGTGGGACATTCTTGGTGCTCGAGAGGGTCCTGGGCGGATGCTGCCCAAGCCCGCCACAGACCACCAACCCCAGACTTCAGGACCCGTGGCCAGCTGCCCACACCTCCGAGCCTGGGCCGTGCTCCAGGAGTGGCCACGCCGGCTGCCCTTTGGGCCGGGACTGCTGGTGCCTCCTGCCCCTCCCGGCCGTCCTGTGGCTCCTTGTTTCGCATATGTTCCCCAGGACCTGCTCTGAGTGGCAGCAGGTCACAGCTTAGCCTCTCACTGCCTCAGCTTCCTAATCTGAAGGTGGGCTCACACACCGAAAAGAAAATGGGTTCTCGTGCGACTCCGACTCGGGCCTTTTGTACCAGCTGGTGGGCCCTCGCGGCAGCCTGCGGAGTGTGTGTCACAGCCTCTCCGTTGCCGCAGGGAGGCTCTGGGCCTCAAGGCTGGCAGCCCTGCGCCATCTCTTCGGTGCAGATGGCCTTGGAGGCCGCGCCAGGCCCAACACCTCCCAGCCTCCCAGCCTCGTCAGCCAGCCAGGAAGAGAGACCCTGAACAGCGTCTGGTCCCCAAGCCCCCGCCCCCAAGGCCCCAGGGGCTGGTCCTCCCCTGAGTGCAGCCCTGAGCCACGGACCACGGCTCCAGAGCAGGCCTGGCCTGAGCTGGAGGCGCCCCTCTGCGGGCAGAGCACCGGAGGAGACCCCGGCCATTCTGTGCGGAGGCCCCGGGACAGGAGGGCTTGGCTTTGGGGGAAGCTGAGGGGGCCTTGGCCTGGATGAGACCCAGGTCGTGAGGCTTGCAGGGGCCTGAGGGGGCCTGCTGGCCTGGCTGAGACACAGGTCGTGAGGCTTGCAGGGCCTGAGGGGGCCTTGGCCTGGCAGGGACCCGGGTCGTGAGGCTTGCAGGGCCTGAGGGGGCCTTGGCCTGGCAGGGACCCGGGTCGTGAGGTGCAGGGCCTGAGGGGCCTTGGCCTGGCAGGGATCCGGGTCGTGAGGTGCAGGGCCTGAGGGGCCTGGCGTGCCGTACCGTGGTCTCCGTGAATGAGGCCCGCGCACGGGGCGGTTCTCTCACCTTGTGCGCAGGAGGCCAGCCCCCACTGGGGTCCAGTGGGGCCAGGGCAGTGGGCGGCCAGCCGGAGCCTGGGGGGGATTGAGGGGAAAGAAAGGAGAGGCAGGTGAGCAGGGCGTAGCCTGAGAGCATCTGATGGGGGCAGACCTGGAGGCCTGGGAGGCCAGGACAGCGGAATCCAGCACGGAGGGGCAGCGGGACAAGGGGATGGGCTGGGAGACAGTCTGGGGACAGCTGAGGGACGGGGGGTGGGGACGCCTTCTAAGGTGGGAGGGATTAGGTGAGTGGTGGGGTCCAGGCCCTGGGGCGTGGCCAGGGGCAGCCTCCCACTACCTGGTGGGGCCCCCCACGTTCCAGGGTGCCCGCCGTGATTATGAGCACATAACCCAAAGTTGGGCTTGATTATCTCATAAAGAGATGCCCCCTCTGCTTGCTCAGCAGAGGGGTTGCCATGGAGACCAGCGGGCAGGCCCCAAGGGGGCCAGGCCAGAGCCAATTACCGCGGCTGAGGCGAGGAGCGGGCCCACCGCCGGCCACTGTGCTGACAGCAGGGCCCGTGCAGAGGGACCGACCCTCAGAAGCTGGTTTCCAGAAAGCCGCCGGCTGGGCGAGGGGAGCCATGTCTGTGTGCCTGATGCCTGCCTCCTGGCAGGGCCCAGACACGTGGCCCGTGGCCTGTGGTCCTCTGGAGGCCCCTCATGGGGACGGCCAGTTCTGGTGGTGAGCCGACCTCAACCCAGACAACTTCACAGACCGTGGCTGCCGGCCTGGGAGCCCCGGGTCAGGGGGCGAGGGTAACAAATCTCAGTCGGCAGGCATGCGGCGGGTTGGTCACGCCGGCGGCCCAGCCGTGGTGGTGAGGTCCAGAGTCTGGCCTGATGAGGAGGACCTGCCCCCCGCCCGGCCCCCACCCCAGAGAGGCCTCTGCCACAAGGTTTTAGGAGCAGGAAGTACCGTTTTTATAGCACAGGCACATTCATGGTAACAGCAGTGAGAGGTCCCGGAGCTGGCTTCACCGAGCCCTGCCTCCCAAAGGGGGCCTGGAAGGAGACAGTAGGGAGGGGATGCCAGCTGAGATGTCACCCCGGTGACCTCCTGTGTGCTGCCAGCCAGGGAGGGGCATCCAGGGCTTGCAGGGGGTGGGCCTGGGGCTTCCGTGTCCCCAGCAGCCAACAAACGGACCAGCCCCAGTGGACACACCCGGCCTGCTGGGCCTCTGGGCTTGGGGCAGGCGTCGGCACCTGCCCAGGCAGAGAGGACCCAGGAAGGGGTGGGAGCCCAAGGTCACAGTCCTGGGTGGGGGAAGCTGGCCCGTGGTCCTCTCCTTTCTCCTTCCCGGCTTCAACCCCAGCACTTTGCTGGCCTCGGGTCTGCAGAATCCTGCTCTTAGCTAGCTGCCAAGGAAGGTGTTAGCTGTCAATGCAGGTGTTAGCTGTCAACGAAGGTGTTAGCTGATAACTCAAGTGTTAGCTGATAAGCCGTAACCCTCCCAGGGGGATTCACATTTTAATAGACTCACTCCCGAGGCAGAAAGAACCTCTGCATTCAAAGCAGAGGCTCTAATGGTGGGGTGACAGGCAGGGAGCCCAGTGCTGGGCATGTGACCCTACCGGTGAGCCCAGCCTGGGGACAGCACCCAGGAGCGCTCTCCCACCCACTCCAGGTCTTGGGTGAGGCCCCGCGATGGGGGAGGGAAGAGGGGAGCTGCACCCCCTTGGCTGGGGCGGAACCCCTGGGAGAGTGTCTGGGCGGGAGGGTTGGGGGCAGCTGGACTGGAGTTAGCTCCTCGCCTGGGAAGGAGACAGAAAATGAGGCGGAGGGGAGGAGGCGGAGGTTCACCAGGAAGCATGCCTGCCTGGAGGGGCTCTCAGAAGGGGCTCTCGGGCGGGGCTGCAGCACCCCCAGTCCTGGACCTGCCTGCCCCCTGCCCCTGCCCTCAGGGCTCCTGATCCAGGGGCTGGTGGAGCAGGTTCCTGGGTCCGGCTGTGGGACCAGACCCCAGCTGAGGGCCGAGGGGCTGCAGCTCCCAGCTCCCGAGGTGGTGAGGCCCCCTTGGAATCCAGACAGGCCTTGGCTCCAGGGGCTCTGGGTCACAGCCCCACCCTTCCTGCAGCCCGTGAGGACCTTCTTGGGGTGGGTGGTGCTGCTGCAGAAGCTGTCAGAAGACAGGCCTGGACATGAGCGGTAGCCCCGGGCTTGAGGCGTGAGTGAGGCCCACCTGGTGCACCAGTGTTTGCCAGGGGCTTCTCTCCCCGCCTGGCCTGTGAGCTGCTGGTGCCGGGACTGCGCACAGGCCCACGGGCTGTCTGGCATCTGCAGGTGTGAGTGTCCATCCCAGGAGGCCTTCCCGTGGACCCCAAGTGGTGGCTGTGGCGTGGCAGCTCGTGTATTTGAGTCCCAGGCGGCAGTCAAGATTTCCCGCGGAGCTTGAGACCCCTGGCGGGTTTGGGGGTGCAGCAGCTTCCTCATGGCGGGTGGGGCAAGGATCCCCGCACTAGAGGTCCCGGGGCAGAGCCCCTCCTGCAAGCCCAGACCCAACAGGGCCCCGCCCACTCACAGGGACAGCAGCCCCTTCCGCACAGCCCCGCCCTCGCCGGCCCCACCCACTCACAGGGGCGGAATCCCACCTGCAAACGCTGGCCCCGCCCCACCCCCCTCATCGCCCTCCCCTCTGCCCACAGGAAGCCAGCTGCTGGCCTGGGTGCTGTGGCTGCAGGCGTGGAGGGTGGCGGCGCCCTGCCCAGGCGCCTGCGTGTGCTACAGCGAACCCAAGGTGACCACCAGCTGCCCGCAGCAGGGTCTGCAGGCTGTGCCCGCCGACATCCCGGCCGCCAGCCAGCGAGTCTTCCTGCACGGCAACCGCATTGCGTACGTGCCCGCCGCCGGCTTCCGCGCCTGCCGCAACCTCACCATCCTGTGGTTGCATTCAAACGCGCTGGCCCACATCGACGCGGCCGCCTTCTCCGGCCTGGCGCTCCTGGAGCAGCTGGACCTCAGCGACAACGCGCAGCTGCGGGCCGTGGACCCCGCCACGTTCCGGGGCCTGGGCCGGCTACACACGCTGCACCTGGACCGCTGCGGCCTGCGGGAGCTGGGCCCCGGCCTGTTCCGCGGCCTGGCCGCCCTGCAGTACCTCTACCTGCAGGACAACGGGCTGCAGGCACTTCCCGACGACGCCTTCAGCGACCTGGGCAACCTCACGCACCTCTTCCTGCACGGCAACCGCATCCCCAGCGTGCCCGAGCGCGCCTTCCGCGGCCTGCACAGCCTCGACCGCCTTCTGCTGCACCAGAACCGCGTGGCGCGCGTGCACCCGCACGCCTTCCGGGACCTCGGCCGCCTCATGACGCTTTACCTGTTTGCCAACAACCTCTCCGCGTTGCCCGCGGAGGCCCTGGCGCCCCTGAGGTCCCTGCAGTACCTGCGGCTCAACGACAACCCCTGGGTGTGCGATTGCCGGGCGCGCCCGCTCTGGGCCTGGCTGCAGCAGTTCCGCGGCTCCTCGTCAGAGCTGCCCTGCAGCCTGCCCGCGCGCCTGGCCGGCCGTGACCTCAAGCGCTTGGCCGCCCCCGATCTGGAGGGTTGCGCCGTGGCCTCGCGGCCGGCCCCTCCCATCTGGACCGGCGGGCCTGCCGACGAGGAGCCTCTGGGGCTGCCCAAGTGCTGCCAGCCGGACGCCGTGGACAAAGCCTCGGTGCTGGAGGCTGGGAGGCCCGCCTCGGCCGGCAACGCTCTCAAGGGACGAGTCCCACCCGGCGACAGCGCACCGGGCAACCGCTCTGGCCCCCGGCACATCAACGACTCGCCCTTCGGGACCCTGCCGGGCTCGGCGGAGCCCCCCCTGACCGCGGTGCAGCCTGAGGGCTCTCAGCCCCCGGGCTCCCCCACCACGGGCCCACGAAGGCGGCCGGGCTGTTCCCGCAAGAACCGCACGCGCAGCCAGTGCCGTCTGGGCCAGGCGGGCGGTGGCGGTGGCGGGAGCGGCGGGGTGGAGGGCTCAGGCTCCCCACCCGGCCTCGCCTGCGGCCTCGTCCCCCTGGCTCTGACGCTGGTGCTGTGGACGGTGCTCGGGCGCTGTTGACTGGCCCCCGAGCGCGAGGCCTCACTCAGCAGCTGGGTGTGTGTACATACGGGGTCCCCTCGCACCACCAGCCAGCCGGCCGCCCGCCCTCCCTAGCGGCGCTGCCCACCGTCCGCCTGCCTGCCCTCCCCATCTCCACCCGTCATGTTTACAGGGCACGGCGGGGCGTTTGTTCCAGAACGCCGCCTCCCGCCCGGAACGCAGTATATAGAGATATGCATTTTATTTTACTTGTGTAAAAATACTGGACGATGTGGAATAAAGAGCTCTTTTCGTAAGCTGTGGCCTCTTAGGCTAGGGGGTGCTGTGAGCCAGGGGAGGGGGGTGAGCCGGGAAGTGCCGCCCCGCCCCCTTCACGGCACCCGGAGGCCCAGGAAGGTGCGTGGAGGGGGAGGGGGGAGGGGGGCCTGCTGCAGGTGCTGTGGCCTGGGTGGGCAGCAAGACCCCTTTCAGCCCAGCACTTGTGCCAGCAGGGACCTGGAGCGCTCCGGCCGCCGCCCCTCCCAGCCCCGCTGGCCTTAAGGCCAAACCCCATGTGCCTTGGCCCCCTCCCTCCTGGCTGCCCTGACAGCAGTGTCTCCAGCGCAGACCACGCCCAGCAAGAGGAGGCTACCTCTGTGGGGCCATCTGCTCTGGGGTTGCACGGAGTCTCTAGCGGTCCCGGCCTCCCAGCACCACTTGGCTGCCCCCACCAGCTCCCGTGTGGGTTGGGGGGCCCCAGAGGACCCTGCAGGTAGGCTCGGGGGGCCCTGACGGAGCCCTAGGCCGCGAGAGGCCCGCAGGGGCTGTGTGCCGCCCTCACCCCTGGGTCTGGGGGCTGATGGCAGAGCCGGCGCCGGGCCTGCGCGCCACACGCCCGCACCATTCTGTACACGCGTGCACTCACAGGCCGGGCAGGGACCACACGTGTGCTCACACGCAGCACCGGCAAAAATACCAACACGCACGTGCTTCCAAAACCTGGACCTAAGGACTGGAACTGGAGGAGCCGTGTGGCCACCCCACCCTCGCCCAGGGGCGGGGCCTGGGGAGCCGAGGAGGGAAGAACGAGCAGTCCGCTGGGGTGGGGGTGGGGGGTGGCGGGTGGCGAGCGTTGCCGTGGAGCCAGCTGGCTGCCTGTGGGCACGGCTGGGGCTCCAGAGCCCAGGGGAGGGGCAGCGGACCGGGTGTGCTCAGCAACCAGCCCCCGCTCCCCCTCCCAGGCCCTCCGCGCCCCTCATGGGGGCTCAGACCCCCACCCCTGCCCAGGCCCAGAGCAGAGTCGGGCTGCTGTGGGGAGGGGATCTGTCTGTCAGGTCCGGCCCCTTCCCCTCCACGGCTGGGTCTTCCCACCACCTTCCTGGTGGCTAGGAAACTGCAGGTGCCCATCTGCACAGAGCTTGGAGGCACACCTGGGCTCCTTGCCTCACACACCTCCTGGGATGGGGTGGACACTGCTTCTCACTGAGAGGCACCTGTCTGCCCTTGGGGCACTCCTAAGGCTGACTATGTCTGTTCCCACCAGCTGACCCTCAGGTAGGGGCTCCTCCCAGCCCCCAAGACAGAGAAACCCAGGCCACAGCGAGCAGGGAACCAGGACAGGGCTAGCCAGGCCTCCGAGGGTGAAGCTGGTGGACTGGGGGCGGGGGTGTGGTCTCGTGGACTTTGTCCCCATTCTGATTTCCCGAAAAAGCCCATCTGACCGCTGCGAGCACAGTGGAGACTCATGGGTGGGCGCACAGGTCTGGCCAGGCCCAGGTCAGATGGGGCCCAAGAGGGATGGGCATGTTTGAGCCGGACCCAGCAGAAGGCAGCGGTGGGCAGGGCTCCTGGCCCTGGTGCTGAGCAGCCTGCACCCGAGGCGGGGGTGCCCGGAGGAGCGGTCTCCGTTGTCAAGGCCTAGGAGACATCTGGGCGGGGGTGTCGCGTGGGCTGTGCAGGCTGAGCTCAGGAGAGGGGCCCGGGCTGGAGGACAATTTGGGAGTTGTGAGTTTGGGTGATATTTACAGCCCAGGAAGCAATGACATCACCAGCTGGCGCTGGGCCCGGGGCAGCAGGCTCAGCTCCTGCGTGTCCCACCCAGCCTGGACCCCCGCCCGTCACCGGGTCCCCAGGGGTCAGGCCCACTGGACACTGGGAGCCAGGTAGGGAGCCGACTCAGGCCGCGAGAACAGCACGAAATGTCCACCGCCCCAGGCTGGCTGCTGGTTTGCCAGGGCACTCCTGGCCCTCGTCCAAGGGTGGCAGGCCAGCCACAGGGCAGCGGCGCACGCGTCCCTCATGGCTCACAGCCCTTCCCGTCCCCACCCAGAGTGGTCAGGGCAGGGCGACCCCGGGGGCCTGGGCTGGCAGGGGCGGTGGGAGATGAGCAACCCTCTCGGGTGCTGGGTTCAGGCTGGGCCGCTCCCGGGGGTCACTTCTCTGCCGGCCACGAGCTCGGGACCTGGGAAGGACAGGGTGGCCTGCCTGCGGGCCTCTGGGGGCTGAGGGGCCCCGGGACCGCCCCACACTGCCGCCAACCTGCAGGGCTGGCCCAGGTCCCCAGACACAAGCACCCGCCCCCATCTGTCTGGTGCCCGGGGCTCCGCACAGTAATTGGAAGAAATATCAGGATAATCCTTGAATTAGTTCTGAAATAATAGAAGTAGTAGAACGTTCAGCAGCTGATGGTGGACTGATGTCCACGGAGATGGAGAACATGTCAGGAGCACCTCTACGGGAAAGAAGCGTTTGTTGGCAGGTAAGCTGGGCCCCGGGGCTGCAGGGCAGCTGCCCTCTACAGGCAGGGTAACCTGGTCCTGCCTTGGCCCCACAGAGCCTCTCTGCCCCCACACGCTGCCCTGAGGCTACCCTGGAGCCCTGCACGCCCGGCCCACCCTGTGCTTGTCCTGGGGGGGTGGCGACAACGGCATCCCAGACGCGGCCCTCCCTGCGTGGCCAAGCTGGAACCCTGAGGGGTGTAGTTCCCCACTGCTGCCCACCCAGTGCCCAGACAGCAGCACCTCCTCCCAGCACCCTCTGTTCATGTCAACGCTCAATTCTGACATTACCCCCTCCTCCAGGAAGCCCTCTGGGATCGGCTTATCCCTCCCCAGCCAGGTGGTCGTGGAGGTCCTGGAAGGCACCCACAGGGCCCAGACCCAAGGGTCCAGGAGGTCCAGACGTGGGGCCTGGGCTGGGGCAGATTAGCACACCTCGCTGGTCCTCGGTTTCCCTCCTGTCACCAGGAATGAGTAAACCCCCACAGCAGGGTCCCTGTGACTCATGGAACCTCTGTGAGGGGGGCCCAGGCCGAGCCAGTACCAGAAGGACTGACTCCTGGGCCGCTGAGACGGCTGCAGCCCCCAACAGAGGGTGGGCAGCCCATTCCGGCCACACCATCTGCGAGCTGTCCCCCCAGCAGACACCCCCGCCCCCCAACCCCACAGGCCTGTCTTCTGGGCCTTCAGCGCTCTCATTTGGATTCCCGGGCTGTGCAGGCCACAGTGGGGCTGCTGGGGCCGCAGCTGGAGCACCCACCAAGCGTCCCTTTCTTCCTGCAGCCAATGGCACCCCAGGCCGGGCAACAGGAAGTAGATGGACACCCAGCCTACAGCCCCCGTGGGAGGCCTGGGGTCCTTCATGCTGGCGTTTCCCAGGCTGAGAGCTGGGGGCCAGCAGGGGTGCGACTGGACTTCGGGCCTCTGCCCCTTTGGCTGCCTGGGATGGGTGAGGGGAGGCCAGCTGTGCAGTCTGGCCTGCGGAAGCCCCCCAGGGCGAGCCCCGTGCCCCCCCCCCCCAGGAGAGGCCTGGGGCCCTGGCCCCTGCTCTGTGGAGATCGCTAATTAAACCCGCCGCTAACAACTCAGGAGGCAGGAGGCTCTGACCTGTTGTCACAAAGGGCTGAGCAGAGATTTGTGGGCCATAACGGAGCATCAATCTCGGGCAGGGAGGATGGGGAGGCAGACCCTCCCCTCTGGCGTGGGCCCAGGCTGCAAGGGCGCTCACCGGGGACAGAGGAACGGTGATGGGAACCATGTGGGGTGACCAAGGCTGGGCAGGGGAAACAAGGCCAGCCCCCAAGGAGGGTCTGGGGATGGGAGCCAGCGACCCCAGGTCAGGGGCCGCACGGCGCACACGATTATTTGTGAAAAATGACGAAACAGAGACGAACAGTGGGACGGATGCAGGTCTGCCAGGGGCTTCCAGGGCGCAGCTGTTGTGCTGAGTCGGAGGGGTCTCTGGGCCTCGGGAGCTTGGTGCGGGGGGGTCCGCCTCGGGACCACCAAGGCCTCTGAGAACCAAGGGGGGCTTCATGGCTGAGCCCCCCGAGGGGCCCCTCTGCCCCCCAGGAGCAGCTGCAGCCGCAGCTGGCCACCTCCAGGCTCTCACCCACCCCCGTTCCTGACTCCTATCCTCCCACCCCAGGGACCCTGTCCTGTCTCCCCTCTGCCGGCTCCCCGGGCAGGGCCAAGGGCCCCTTCACGCACCCGTCCACCTGCTAGCCATCCCCACACACCCTCCATTCTTCCCTAAACAGGCCCCGCTGCTGGGGCCAGGGAGGGGGCCCAAGGCTCTCCTCTCACCAGGCCAGTGCCACCAGGACACACATGGCCTCCAGCCCCAGACCCTCCAGCCCCGGACCCCCAGGCCAGGGGGGGCACAAAGCAGCCCCGAGGCCACGTCCTGGGCTAAGCCTGACTCAGAGTGACCACCCAGGCCGGGGCGGGGGTGCTGCTTTGCCCACCCCCATGCCCCCTGCTAGGTCCAGGCTGTTTGAGGGACCTGGCTGGGCACCCACCTGTTCTGCTGGGCACAGACACACCCAAGGGGCAAGATGGCGCCCACCTTGCTCTCCCCACGCGGGTGAACTGGGCCCAGTGGCGTCTGCGGGTCTCCCACCCATTAGGCGCAGTCTGTGAAAAGCAACCCCAGTTAGCACCACCACACAGAAGTGCCCAGTGCTGCGCTCCAGAAATAGGGCGTGTGCCCAGGTGAGAGCTACAGGAAGTGAGGGGGCGCCTGGCGCCCGCCGTCCCCACAGCAGCGTCCCCGGGAGCTGCTGTGTCCTCACCACTGTGCTGGGCACCGGGCAGTCGGTGCAGCGTCCGGCTCCCAGCGGTCTCCACCCCACGAGCCCTACCGATGCTCCAAGACCCAGATCAGAGGCCACCTCCTCCTGGAGGCCGGCCCTGACTGCACCCACCAGCCCCGGAGTCTGAGCCCTCATCTGCCTGCGGACAGAGCCCTAGCCGTGTTAGGTCTGGACTCAGCCCAATCCTCCATGGCTGGGGGGGATCCTAGCCTCCTGCCTGTGATGAGCCAGCACTGAGCCTCGGCTGCCTCGAGCCTCCCTGAGAAGGCCTTTCTTGGTCTGGAGGGGGGTGTGGGAGCAGTCATGCCTGAGCAGCACCGCCTTCCTGGGACCACGGGGCAGCCTGAGGCGGAGCGGAGCTCCCAGAACGGACAGTGCCATGCGGGGGGCCTCGGCCTCCACCAGCCACGCAACCTGCCGCCCTCCTGGTCATGGAGGGTCTGTCTCCTGCAGCCTGGCTGGGGCCCAGGCTCGCCTGTCACCTGTAGCCCGTGAGGGTGGGGCAGGGTCTCCCTGGGGAGCCTGGTGAGGGGTGCTGGGCAGAGGGAGGTGACTGGGCGTCCCTGGAAGGATGCGTCTGGAGGGTCTGCCCATCCCACAGCCTCTGGGGTCTCCAGGCCCCAAGACAGGCAGCTATCTTTCCCGAGCCATCCCCTTTCCCGAGCTCGGCCCACAGGCTAGAGGCACTGCAATGAAGCATCCGACTCGCAAAGTCGGCCAGACGGCGCTGATGAGAGGGCGGGCTCGTGTGGGGGTGCGGGGACCTGAATCCGGGGCACCAGATCTGCCTCATCTGTGGGTGAGAGCACAGGAAGCGGGGCTCAGGGGAAGCCCCATTAGCCCAGCCCCTGCCCGCTCAGAGCCAAGGCCATGGGACGCTGTGAGCAGGGAGGCAGCCGGAGAGAAAGGTACAGTGCCCCCTGCTGCAGGCCCAGAGCCCAAAGAAGGCCCAGCCCTTCCCTGGGCCCCTGTGGGGGGCCTGGGTGGGGGTCTTATTCTGGGGGCCTCACAGACTCCCCCGCCCCAGCTGGGACACCCCCCAACCCCATCCAGGAGCCCCTACCCCAGCCAAGACCTCCCCACCCCAGCCAGGACCCAGCAGCCGTGCTCTGTGTGTGGGCCCTCAGTCCTGAGAACAGCAGTTCGTCTCCCCTTCCAGGTCCCCGCAGGGACTCGGAGCTGGCAGGGTGGGTCCAAGTGGTCAGAGAGCTGGCACCTCGTCACAGCCAGAGCTGGGCACACAGGGGGTGGCCCGTGGGCAGAGTGGGGGGCTTTGGAGTCAGACGTCCCCTTGGAACAGGCTGCAGGCACGCGGTTGGGGGCGGGCTGAGGACGGGCCTTGCCAGAACTGCGCCCACAGACCTCCAGGAGCCCTGGACCCCTCCTGCCGGATGGCGATGGAGGGAAAAAGGGTTGGGGCAGGACTCTGCTGAGGCCATTGCCTCCCCAGAGTGTCCCCATCACAGCATGGCCATGCCCTCCACGGTCCTGCCGCTGGCACCAGGGAGGGCACGGGCCAGTCTGGAAGCTGAGGCCAGCTGTTCATTAACCAGGAGACTCGCCAGGGATGGCTGGCAAGTGCGCCACCCAGAGGGAGCTGAATGGGGACGGCGCACCCACGAGCCCACCAGTGCTTTCCTGGTGACACCACAGGGGCAGAGGGGGTCCCTGGGCCCAGGAGGCCCCGGTGCCTCTGTGTCCTGGTCGGGGGCACTGTGCCCAGCACTCACCCCCTGTGCCCCTGGCTGGAGGCTGGGCCCCCAAACGGCACGCGGGCTGGGCAGGCGGGGTGGCACGTGGGCTCCCGGGGCACAGCTCGTGCCCCCCGCCCCCCAGCACAATCACCACAGTGTGTGCTTCCCACCTACCAGCCCGGAGCCCGGAGGGCGCCCCTGCCTTGGGTGGGCCCACCTGCCCTGCCCTGCCCCGCCCCACCCCACTCTCCCCTCTGTTTGGGCCTTCTCCCTGACACATCCACACGGGCACCTCAGTGCCCACTTGGTCTACGTCAGCGTGATCTTTGCTCACTGGAGCCTGGCACCACAGAGGCCTGTGCAGCCCGAATAGCTCCTGGTCTCTGGGCACCAGAGGAGCACGGGCTCCAGGGCAGGGGGCAACCTGGGGCTGGGGGAGCTGCCCCAACCTTCCCTGCTCAGGCCGCTGGGCCAAGCTGGCGTGGACGGTTATCACTGCGAGGCAGCAGGACACAAGAGCCCAGGTGCTCCGTCCGGCAGGAGCACAGCGGAAGGGAGGTGGCTGGGGTGGGGAGGGGCCAGCAGACTGCAGACCCAGGGGCCGCCCCGCCAGACCGGGCCTCGCTTTTCCCTTCTGTGAAATGGGGTGATAGGGAGACCTCCTCAGGGAGTCCCCAAAGGGCCTCCAGGCTGGTTCCTCCGCTCAGCAGTGGGTGCTCTCCAGGGACCTCGCGACACGGGCCGGGTCTGCGAGGAGCCCCTTGACATGCAGGTGGACTCTGACGCACCCACAGCGTGCACGGCACCCACACGTCCCCTGCCCATCAGCGCGCCACCTTCTTGCACAGTTGCGTGTCTGGGGTTCCTCTCTTCCGTCCTAAGGCCCTGCCTGTCGCCCCGCAGCCCTTGGCTGCCCCTGGCACATGGGCTTCCCGGGCCTGACAGTGCGACCCTGGGCACAGCCCCCCCGTCTGCCGGGCACCATGGGCTCTGGCCCCTCACTCGTGCTCAGCCCTGGGCTGTGGTGATGGTCAGGAGGGCCGTCCTGGTAGCCTGGCCCCCATTTGCCTGGCGTTAACACTATAAGCTGCTGCAGAACCCAGGCAGATCCCTGCCCCCAAGGGCAGGCGCTGCAGTGACTGTGGGGCATGGTGGAGGGGGGCCTGGGCTGGGAGGCCCACCAGCCTCCAGCATCCACAGCTGGAGCCTCCACAGGTCTTGGGGCTTCTCTGGAGAAGGAGGAGGAGGAGGCAGGAGGAGACCCCGAGTGTGTGCGCACAGTCCTGCTTTCAAAGGCCCATGGTCCGCCACGGCCACGCTCCAGACCCAGGGAGTGTGCTCCAGATGCCTGCCCTGTGTCCACGCAGCTGAGGGAGGGGGGCACAAGCCTGTGGAGCTGGGCGAACTTGGGTGCAGCCCGCGCGGGCTCCAGGCCTTGCACCCCCACTGCATGCCCTCTGGGCACAAGCTCCCCCCTCATCTGGCCTGTGCTCAAAGCCCATGGCCTCAAGGGGCCTCCCCACCTCCCCAGGACGGGGCCCGGAGGCCTCAGCCTACGGGACCTGGACCTGGGGGCTGAGACGCCTCAGGGTCACGGGCACAGCCTCCGTCCATCCTGAGCCTCACACAAAGAGCCGCAGGGAGGCTGGATCCACAAAATGGCCACCCCAGGGAGCCGCTCAGACACGCTGACTGTAAACAGCTGTTAGTTTCCTGGAGAGCAAAATAAATTGTTTTAACAGCAGAGCCGTTATTCTCTGTGCAACTTGGGGCCAAGGGCCCTGGGAATTCCACACCCTGCTCCAGCTCGCACCCTGGTCCCGCCCGACAGTGAGGCCGCTCAGCCAGCCCAGATTCTGGGTGAGCCCGTCCAGCCTGGGCTGCTTCCTGAGGCCCTCCAGGGCCCGAGCCCGGCCTGGAGCCCGATTCCCCACCTGCTGCAGGGACACGGTCACTGCCAGGAGCGCCCCCTCCTCCCCTCCACCTGCACCCCACCCACCACCGCGGTGCTGGGGCCTCTGAGCAGGCCCTGCCTTGGGGACCACACCACTAGGCCCACACCCCAGGATGCTGTGGGCTGGGGCCGCGCCAGGCAGGCGAGCAGCTGCTGGAGGCTGGTGATCCCTGCTGCAGCCCTGACACCCACCCGCGGCTCCTGCAGCCCCTGCTCAAGGTTCACGGCCAGTTCTGTGTTTGTCAGTGAACACGCCGCATGAGGAACACGCCACATGAGGAACACGCCAAATGAGAGACACACCTGTGTGCCCGTGCAGTCACGGGGTTGGCCCGCCTAGGAGGGAACCCTGCCTCAGTCTCGACTGGAGCTCCCCTCCCCCCAGACCCTGCATGGCACCCTGGCCTTCAGGCACTAGGAGCACTCCGCCAGGGCCTGGCCGTGAAATGCTGGCCAGCCAATGACCCCTCTCCAGGCCAGCCGCCAATGCACAGTCCCCCATGGGAGGCTTGTGCCCTCGTCACCCCGCTCTGGAAAGGGCCCTGGTGTGGCGCCCTGGGCTGGGCAGGGGGTGCTGGCTGGGGATGGGTCTGTGCAGGGTGAGGCAATCTCGGAGCCACGGACAGAACAGCAGCTCAGCCCACCCACCCGCCCTCCTTGACTGAAAAACATCGTCAGGCCGGCCATGCAGTCCTCAGTAAAGACGGGAAATCCATACTGGGCTGAGCGATGCTTCCAACGAGGTCAGGCCTGCTGTGGGGGTGGGGAGGCAGACGGGGGGGGCAGGCCAGGCTCCCGCCCTCACCGCTCAGAGGCTGAGCCCACACCCTCGTGCCTCGTGAGGCTGACCTGGGCCGTCCCAGGGCCAGGCCCCACCAGGCTCCACTGGCCCTTGGGGAACCCTGGGGTCAGGCCCTCGCAAGTGGACAGCAGGTCCTTTCCCCCACCCTGCCCCCGCCCACTCCAGCATGGCAGAGTTTCAAAGGCTGCTGCTGGGTGCCCCCCACTGCTGCCTGCCCGAGGGCACAGCTCATGCCCGCAGCGAGCTGTCACCGTGGACACCACCTGCACCGCCCGAGGCTGCCAGGGCCGCTCAAAGTGCTCCTCTGGCCCCGCACCCTTTGGCCTGGAGGGGCCGCTGGCAGGACTGGCATCCTGTGTCCCCAAGGACCCACCTGGAAGGTGTGAGGTCAGGCTGCATGGTGTTGGGGCTCAGTGGTGTTTGTGAATGAATTGAATGAGTCAGTGAATGAATGAATGAGTGAGAGAATGAGTGAATGAGTGAATGAATGAGTGTGTGAATGAATGAGTGAGTGAGTGAGTGAATGAGTGAGTGAGTGAGTGAGTGAATGAGTGTGTGAGTGAATGAGTGAATGAGTGAGTGAGTGAGTGAATGAGTGTGTGAATGAAGGAATGAATGAGTGAGTGAATGAATGAGTGAGTGAATGAATGAATGAGTGAGTGAGTGAATGAGTGAATGAGTGAGTGAGTGAATGAATGAATGAATGAGTGAGTGAATGAGTGAGTGAGTGAATGAATGAATGAGTGTGTGAATGAATGAAAGAGTGAGTGAGTGAGTGAATGAGTGAGTGTGTGAATGAATGAGTGAGTGAGTGAATGAAGGAATGAGTGAGTGAGTGAATGAGTGAGTGAGTGAGTGAATGAGTGAGTGAATGAATGAATGAGTGAGTGAATGAATGAATGAGTGAGTGAGTGAGTGAATGAGTGAGTGTGTGAATGAATGAGTGAGTGAGTGAGTGAATGAATGAGTGAATGAAGGAATGAGTGAGTGAGTGAATGAAGGAATGAGTGAGTGAGTGAATGAGTGAGTGGTGAGTCAATGAATGAGTGTGTGAATGAATGAGTGAGTGAGTGAGTGAGTGAATGAGTGTGTGAGTGAGTGTGTGAATGAATGAGTGAGTGAGTGAATGAATGAATGAGTGAGTGAGTGAATGAAGGAATGAGTGAGTGAGTGAATGAGTGAGTGTGTGAATGAATGAATGAGTGTGTGAATGAAGGAATGACTGAGTGAGTGAATGAGTGAGTGTGTGAATGAATGAGTGAGTGAGTGAGTGAATGAATGAGTGAATGAAGGAATGAGTGAGTGAGTGAATGAGTGAGTGTGTGAATGAATGAATGAGTGAGTGAGTGAGTGAATGAATGAATGAGTGAGTGAGTGAATGAAGGAATGAGTGAGTGAGTGAATGAATGAGTGAACAGGATAAAAGGACAAATCCCCACGGGTCCTCCAGCCCCAGGTAGTGGCCAGAACTTGCGCTCCAGGCCCCACGCCCAGGGGCCCCATGGAGGGCTCTGGCTTCAGCTCTGTTTGGGGCTCCTGTGGTGCCTGCTGCCCGCTGCAGGGTGCCCAGGGCCTCCTGGGTCCACCTACTGCCCTGGGGGGCAGGATGTGTGGTGCGGCCTCTGCAGGGCAAAATCACGCTAGCCAAGCATTCCCATCAGTACCTTCCCCGCCGAAGAGTCCAGCCGTTCTGACGCAGTGGCAGTGGGCAGTTCTGGCCAACGGCCTACGAACAGTGCTGCCGGGCACGTGGGGCTGGGCGCCAGGCCAGGGGCTCCCTCTCACCCTCAGCCAGGGTCCAGAGAGGTCCCAGCTGTCGGCTGCCCGTCGGCCTGGGTGGGCAAATGATTTTGGCCCGGGTCCCCCTGTAACATCAGGGTTCGCATGAGCAGAGCAGTGGGAGCTGCTTGCTGCGGTGTCATCTGCCTGACACAGGGTCAAGCCCTGGACACAGAGACAGGAGACAAGCAGGGTCTGAGGCTGCTGGGGAGGCGCGGACGAAACGCCCCCTCCTGGGGCTTGAAGCCGGTGTGGCGGAATCTGATGGGCCGGCCGGCAGCATGGGTGTGCAGCCGCTGCCTCTGGGCCTTTCGGGGCAGGGACGGGCCTTGGGCCACGTGTCAGTGAGGTCAGCCTCTCCCTCAAAAGCCAAGGCCCCGTGGTCCAGCCTGGCTGGTACCGTGGGCAGTGCACCCAGCTGTCCTAGGGCCTGAGTCATCTGGCCTCCATCCCCCTTCCCTCCTGCCCCAGGTCAGGCCTCACCCCACTCCCCTGGCCAGGCTGCGGAGGGGTGGGGGGTCCTGGCAACCAGCGCCCGCCGGTCACTCCTCCAGGCCAGGCCGTCCCTCATCCCCTGCTGGGTCCTCAGCGCTCGAGCAGCCTGCCTGGCACACAGCAGGTGCTCACCTAGCAGCCTTGACGGGGTACCTGGTCCCCCATTTTACTCAAGGGGACAGCAAGGCTCAGGCCCCCTGCCCCAGCCCTCGGGCCAGGCTTATCAGGGAGCCCCAAGACCCCACGGAGGGCATGTCGCCTGCAAACGCATGTTTTCATTAGCAAGAAATGAATAATTAATACCACGGCGCCTTTGAAACTGTTTTGGTTTTTATTTTAAATCTTTTTTCTTCTATGTATAGAAACAACACTTCCGTTAGATACCAAATTTATCCTTTCATAAGCACTATTTAATAGTTACTTACTCCTCCCTAGGCTCCCTGGGGTGGCCTGACAGGCCGGTCAGCCCCCACCCGCTGCCCAGCCTCCTGAGCACACAGTAGGGCTGAGTGCAGAGGGCACGGGCAATGGTGCACCCTTCCTGGAGCACGCCCCCCACCCCGGGTCCTCTCTCGTCGCCCTCCCCAGGCCTGGGCTGGGGCGATGGGTGGGTGGAGCCCAGGGCCAGGTGGCCCCGCAGAGTTCCAGGCACAAGCAGGTGCCCCTGGCAGAACAGCACGTGGCGGGCGGGCCCAGCGAGCCTTGAGGACGTGCGCCCCTGCTCCCTCCACCACTGTGAAGCCGCCCTCCTCCACGCACTGAGCTCTCGACAGAGCTGGTGGCCTGCACCATCAGCTCAATGAGCAGGGAGTCAACGGGCAATGACTTCTCGGCTCTGGGAGCCCATCTTCAGCCCATCTTCTTCATGCTGTTACGAGACAACGATTTCTTCAACTACAAGCCGGGGAGCGTGCAATCAGTAGCACAGCCTCCGAAAGCACCTCCGCCGACCTGAGGCTCCACTGGCCCAGGGCACGATGCCCCGTGTGCCCACAGAGGAGTCAGGGGCAGGCGTCACGGCCCCACCTCCGTCCCGCCGTCTGTGGCTAGAGCGCAATGCTGAACAAAAGAATTGGGGCGTAGACATTTTTCTTCTTGCAAAACATGGTCATTAATTTTTTAGAGTGTGCGATCTTGTCCTCAAGAAAACACAGGAAAAATGAGTCGTCTGCTCCTAATAAACATTTTCTAGATTAAGTATCTGTAACCCTATCAATTATTTACCTCCATATATGGAGAATACACAATTTGTAATAAAACGCAGAAAGGGTTTAATTTTTCTGCATAATATATGAAATTGAGTTTTTGACTAATACACAAATAAATTGACTCTAATCCCTCCCTGTCACAGTGTACGGTATTGTTTCAGGTGTAAATCTCTTAACTTTATACATGTTTTCAAAAAATTAATCTCCAATATTTAAGGACCAGCATAAATCTCCATAATGGGGCATTTCAGCAGATTCCCATTTGTAAAGCCTGTCGTTTCCCACGCCCCGCGGTCATCACCAGCACACGCCAAAGTCACACCAGGGCTCCCCAAACACTCACAGAAGCAGAAGCTCACCATCTACGGAACACATGCCGAGCTGGCTGCAGAAGGCACAGGCCAGCCCCGCGCTGGCGGCCGAGGGCTCAGCGAGAGTCCAGGCCCCGGCCCGGCCCCAGATGGGCTAACAGGAGGCCAGGCCACTCCTGCAGGCCCTGCACACGTGAGCAGGCAGCAGACGAAGAAGCAGGACTAACACCTGTGGCCCCGAGGAGACGTGGGCTCCAGAGCGCCTGCGGGGGTCGGCGGTGGGGGAGGGGCTTGCCTGGTCACTTCACAGTGTCGGGGTGCAGGGGGGCCCTCTGACCCCTGCCGGGCTGGAGGGGGAGTACAGACTGGACTGAGGAGCAGAGCACAACCCGCCGTCGGACGCTTCCGTGGGGTTTCTCACCCTGAAGCAGAGTCGGGTCCACCCGGTCAGAGGGTACAAGCCCAACAGTACTGGGGCCTGGGGTCCGGCGTGGGGACCCCCCCGTCAGGAAGGTTCACCAAGGGGAGGCATGGTACCGGGGGCCCAGGCACTCAGTCCTGGGGCCACCTGGAGCCCAGCGGTTCTGGAAGGCGTCCCCGGGCCTGGGAGTTCACAGCAGAGCCTGCACTCCTAGCCCGCAGGACTCAGCGTGGCGGTCCTGCTGGCCCCAGGAATGGGCTGCGGGCCCCCAGGGCTCAGGCTCCGTCCAGGCGCCGTCCACAGCCTGCTCCGCGGGAGGTCGCAGGAACCCCTTCCTCACAAGTGCCCAATCCTTGCAGAACCAGAGAGGCTGCCGCGTGTTTGAAGACTGAGACTCAGCCCTCGAAATCAAGAGCAGGATGTCCGCCCACCCATCGCTGCAGGACACAGAAAGGCCAGGTGTCAGGCGGCAAAAGGCATGCTGCAGACACAGGCCAGACACGGGCGGGGCGAGGCGGCGCGGCTCCAAGTCCCAGGAGGTCCCTGGGGCCTCCAGAGTCGCAGAAGCAGGGAGCAGGCTTGCCAGGCTGCAGCGGGGCTTCACATGTAACGGGTGCCGGCTTTGGAGGCGACTGCTGATGGCCACAGGACAGCCTGAGCATCTGTGCTGCTGAGCCGCAAGCCTGAAAACGGCTCAAATGGCAAGCTTTGTGCTACATCTTACCACGTGAAGGGGCTCCCCTGCTGGCTCAGACAGTAAAGAATCTGCCTGCCGTGCAGGAGACCCAGGTTCGGTCCCGGGGCCGGAAGGATCCCCGGGAAGCGATCAGAACTATCCACCCCAGTGTTCTCCCCTGGAGAACTCCATGGACAGGAGAGCCTGGTGGGCTGCAGTCCACAGGGTCTCAGAGTGTCGGACGTGACTGAGTGGCTCACACACTTTACCACGCTAAAGATAAAAGAGCCGTCTTCCCTCCAGACACCACCCTTCACCTTGGAAGTCTATGTGCCGCCCACGTGTTTAAAGTTCGTAAAAATAGTCCGGGCCTCCATTCTAGGCTGAGGCGCCGGGTCATCTGCTGAGAGGGCGTCCCAGTTACACAACCTCTGTCTCTGCATGCGGGTCATCGTGGCCGCAGGACGGAGGCCCAGGTGGGCCGGCGCCAGCTCTCCCGCAGCTGCTGGAAGGCGGGCGCCCCTGTGGGAAGGGCCCCACATGGTCCTGTCAGGGAGGGGTCGTGCCAGGGTCCCGGCTGGTTGGGGGTGGCGGTTAGCAGCCCCTGACCCAGGGCTCCCCACGCCTTCTATTTTCTGTGTTCTGATGTTTTGTCACGCTCCTCACTGCCCCTGGAGCGACCGCCCCTCGCCCCAGGCTAGCCAGCTCCCAACATTTCATCCACAGCCAGCCAGTCCAGAGCCCCTCCGTGGGGTTCCCACACTGGGGGCCACGTCCCCACTCCCTGGTTGCCCAGGGGAGGGGCCAGACAAGCAGGGACGCCCTGGCCTCCCGAGGCCGCTCTCCCAGCCTCCCGAGGCCGCTCTCCCAGCCTCCCTGCCCTTCCTGCAGGAACAGCAGAGGCTCCTGCTGCAGTGTCCCCAAGTGGCCCCTCCTCTCGGAACCCAGGAAGAACAGCCCTCTTCCCGTCGATGGCAGTCTCCCGACCTGCTGGCTTTGCCATCGCTACTGTTCAGCCACACAGTCACGCCCGACCCCTGTGGACTGCAGCACGCCAGGCCTCTCTGTCCTTCACCATCTCCGGACTTTGCTCAGACTCATGTCCACTGAGTCGGTGAGTAATAATACCTGAGTAATATTAGTAACAAGACCTACCTTTAAAACAGGCAACCCGCCGAGATATGTGGGCCATGGAGGGGGTGTCATCTGCAGGGGTGAGCAGGGGTGCAGGGACCTCATCCCTCTGGGCCAGCCCCCCTCAGGTGGGGGCCCCCCAGGGACCACTGGCTCCCCAGGATGGTGTGTACAGTGGGCACAGGGCCCTGGGCACTGGGGGTGGGAGGACAGCCCTGGGCACTGGGGGCACGGGGCCCTGGGCGCTGGGGGCACGGGGCCCTGGGCGCTGGGGGCACGGGGCCCTGGGCGCTGGGGGCACGGGGCCCTGGGCGCTGGGGGCACGGGGCCCTGGGCGCTGGGGGTGGGTTAGATCAGGTGGATGCATTCCCCTCACCTCGGTCCGCTGGGTGGAGGCATGTTGAACAGCAGGGGACTCTGCCCAAAGCCCCAGGGGGCTGAGATGAGGAAGTGGGGGACCCCCAGAGCCTGGGGTCCAGGACGGGCAGGGTTGGACCAGAGCTAGGACGGAGGGGATGCTGGGGACAGGCTCCTCCTTAGGTGCACCTTGCCCAGCCCAGGGACCAGTGGGAGCTGGGCTTTCTGTGGTCAGTCCCTGCCAGGGGAAGGGGCGGGGGAGGGCGGGGGAGGGCGGGGGAGGGTGGGGAGGGGTCCCCCACTGCACAGCGGGCACAGCTCAGGAAGGCCACCAGGAGGCTGGGCTGCCAGCTGGACCTCAGGGGCCTGGGCGTGTCCTTGGGCCTTGTGGCCTCTCACCTCCGGGGCAGCCCTTGAGTCTGTCCAGTGGCTCAGACCTCAGGGCCCTGGCCTCGCTGGACACAGGCCAGGTCCACTTCCCAACGTCGCCTCTCCCGGGCTCGGGATCCACCACCAGGCCTGAGGCGCCTCCGAGACTCCTGCATCTGGGTGTGGGGCCCAGCTGGGCAGGGGGACAAAGGCTGGGCCAGGCCCAGGCTTGAGGTGACAGGCACGGGCAGACTCAGCTGGGCCCCCGGAAGCTGTCATGCTACGGACCAGTCAGTCGGGGAAGGACAGGTGCATCCAGCATGTGAGAGTGAGGTCCCACCTCGGAGGACAGCAGCCTCGCCCACCAGGGGTCACCCACCCCTAGATGGGCGTCCGGCCTGCCAGGTGTGGTGACGCGGGACAGGCAGCAGCTGGAAGCCTGCAGAGGACGGAGACGCCGCCCCGTCCAGGGAGGGAAATTGAGGTTCCAGGGACACGGGTCTTGACCGAGGAGGAGCCAGGACCTGCTGTGGAGCCTCAGAGGGGACCCGGCTCTCAGAGCAGGCTCCCTCCTCAGGGAGACGAGGTGGGCTGTGAAGGAACCCAGAAACGGCACAGTCACCCCAGCAGTGTCCCGGGGGCAGAGGGCTGCTGAGGCCAGGGAACTGAGAGCCCCAGAGGGCCCGGTTGCACAGGAGGTGGGGTTGGCAGGCAACTCCCCCCAGGCTCAGATCCACGCCACCGAGGACAGCCAGGTGCCCCGGGTTACTGCAAGGCCTGCAAGAAGGTGGGCATCGCCAAGTCCAGGCTGGACACACCTCCCCGTGCCAGGCCACCCGCCCCAAGCCTCAAGCTACCCAGTCCTCCTTGTCTGGAACCTGGGGACGCATCCAGACGGCAGCCACGGGTAGGGTGGAGCGCAGCCCAGCACCCACGCTGCGTGCTGGGTCCCAGCCTCCCCCACGGCCGCCTTGGCTGGACTCCCAGCCTGTGCCCGCCGATGCTGGCAGGACCCTGGGGCTGCAGGGTCAGCAGTGCCCTGGACAGCCGCCTGATGAGCCCAGCAGCGCCCTGAGTGCCCGGGAGCACAGCTCTGGGGAGGGTGAGGCTGAGGCTGAGTCGCCCTCCACCGTCTGAGACGTCTCATCGCTTGACTTGGGAATCACAAAGAGCTCTGCTTCCAGCCTCTTCAGCTGCGTCTCAGGAACTGAGGAGCAGGCACGCTGGCCAGCGAGGGCCTTGGACGTCAGACTCCTGGGTCTTCCCAAGCACGCCCGTGCTCGCACAGTCTTGCATCCTGGGGGAGCAGCCCCAAGCAAGGTTGGAAGGTGACGGGGGACGGCCTGTGTCTCCCCACCCGGAGATGCAGCTAGAGGCTGCAGGCAACACCTGGCAACAAGGTGGAGTCTGGGAGTGGTGATGGCAGGGTGGCTGCAACCCGAGGACAGGGTACAGGGGCCTGAGCCAGGCCAGGCCAGGCCCATGCGGGGCCAGGGGTCCAGCCCAGCTCCCAGCCCAGCCACCAGGCACCCACCAGATGCCCGTTGCGCAAGCAGAGCCCTGCCCCGTGTCCCCCGGCCCCATCCGCCAGTCACTTTGCGCCCCCCACCCCCCAGCTGGAGCCGGTTCCCTGAGTGACAGCAATTAGGGCCGAGGCGGCAGAGCGGCCCGCGGCCCTCCCAGCCTCTGACGCGGGCGGCAGCAGCTCCCCCGGGGGACGCGCTTGGATCTGCTGTAAAAATGGAAACATCCCCTACGTGAGACACAAGCTGCCGGCGAGGAGCCTCCACTGCGAAATCTCGCACCGAGAAGGGCGGCGGTGGCCAGAGGTGTGCCAGGCAGGAAGGCAGCCTGGGGAGCCGAGAGCCCCAGGAGGCGGGGTGCAGGGGAGAGGCTGAGCCCCCCAGCCAGACAGGGGTGTGCCAGGCAGGGAGGCAGCCTGGGGAGCCGAGAGCCCCAGGAGGCGGGGTGCAGGGGAGAGGCTGAGCCCCCCAGCCAGACAGGGGTGTGCCAGGCAGGGAGGCAGCCTGGGGAGCCGAGAGCCCCAGGAGGCGGGGTGCAGGGGAGAGGCTGAGCCGCCCCAGCCAGACAGCCCCGCCTCGAACAGCCGTTTCCCCAAAACACCAATGGAGCCAGCTCCGGGCTTTCCACGCCTGCCTGGAGCTGCTGGAATAGTTGTGGTGGAGATAGGCGTGCTGGCACGGAGGGGCGGGGGGCATCCAAGCCTGGGAGGGGTGCTCCCCACCCCACTAGCCCCAGAGGCACGGTGTCCCCAGTCCAGCCCTGCCTCCCAGTGAGGACAGAGCTCAGCCACAGCGTCTAGGGCCCAGGGTGGGCTGAAAGCTGGCCAGGCTGTCCAAGAACCGGGGGACTCGGAGGAAATACACACAAGCCAAGCACACAGGACCTGGGCCTGAGGCCCCCGGCCACTGTCAGGTTGGCCCAGGGCGCCCTGGGGCCCCCGCCTGGTAGCGCAGCCCTGGGGCAGAGTCAGCCCTCTCCCGGCCAGGGTCCTCTGTGTCGCACCCCCTCCTCCGAGCTCAGCCCCTGGCTCAGCGGCTCTGAGCTCCCTGATGGCTGAGTCGGTGCCAGTGAGCTCCCGCTGGCTGATGGAGCCGTGTTGTGTGTGCAAAACTCCCCCCAGCAGGCTGTTCTCACCCGCTCAGGATTCACAGCTCAGCCCAGTGCCTGCTTGCTCTGTAGACGGTGGGCTGCAGGCCCTGGGTGGTGTCCCTGAGGGGCCAGCTGTGGCGGGCCTCCATCTGCCTTCCTTGGGGCGTGGGCAGGGGCTCACAGCAGGCCTGCCCTTTTGGCACTTTCCACATGAGACACCGGTTTTCACAAGACCCAGTGGAGGGGAGGGCTGTGTTCCCCACACCCTGCGGCCCATGCCCAGCTCCAGGCTGGTGAGGACTGCTCGTCTGAAGGCCCCTGGCCTCTGGGCACATCACCACCCACGGCCAGGAGCCGGGCATTCCAGCCTCAAGACAGACCAGGGGCTCGGCCGCCGGTCCCGTGGGCTCAGCCAGCTTCTGGAGCCCACTCCTAGAGGCAGAGGCCATGGGGATGCTGAGGATCAGAGGTCAGGAGGAGGCTGCAGACAGGATAGGGCCCCTCCCCCTCAGATCTCGGCCCCCAGACCCCCAATGCCCGGAGACACCTGATCCGTGGGTGACTGGGGCTGGGAGGAGACAGGCAGGGATCACGACCCACCCGCAGGATCCAGTGCTGGGGGCAGACGGAGGGGCGGGAGCTGTCCACAGGGCCCCTGCTTGGGGGGCACAGCCGGGGGCAGCAGGCCCCTCGCCAGCAGTCTGGGGACCAGGCGGGCCCTGCCCAGGGGTCCCCCTCGGGGCTCTGAAGGCTTCTGTGCCTTTCCAGCCAGTCTGACAAAACCCTGAGGGTGAGAGCACCTGGGAACCCCTCAGGGCTGGACACTGTGGTGGAGCGATGGACCTGGCGGGCCTCCCCTTGGGCAGGGGCTGCCAGCCCCTCCAGGCTCCAGGCAAGGCACCAGGCCGGGGGCAGCGGGGAGGCCGGGGGCCACGCTGGGCTTGGCTGTCTCTGGCAGGGCCCTGAGGGCAGCTGCGTCCGCAGGGGACACTCGGGAGCCTGAACTCCAGGGGCCCATCCGGGAGCGTGCAGCGGTGTCTGCTGGGGCCGGGGCTCGCTCCACGCCCTCTTCGGGTCGCAGACGGTCGGCCAGCCACCTGAGGGCAGCCCCTGTCCAGGCCCGCGCTTCCGACTGCCTCTCACCCCCGAGCCCTCGGTGCCCAACAAACAGGTTTGTGGATTTGCGCTGGGGCTGATCTGGGTCTGGGGCCCCCACAGCCGCCCACCTGCCTGTGTGTCCATCTGTCCGTCTGTCCTGGACACCAGCTCAGGTAGGCAGTGGGCTGTTGCCCCTGGTGCCCCATCCCAGAGGGCCTGGCCTCAGGGTGCCCATTGCCCTCCCTGTGACCCATGGGGCCCGCGGGGAACATTGGGGGCCGCAGTCCTGTGGGCCCCCTGAGGACAGCGGGAAGGGGCTGCCAGAGACCACTGGGTGGGTTGGTGTTGTCTCACCCAGGGGGTTAGCAGCCTGGATGTTAACCAGGGGTCAGAGGGCTTCTGTGCTTCATCACTCCCCTACGTTTGCTCTGCTGGTCGGCTTGCCAAACGTGGGGGAACCACGCCCGGGCACGCCCCACAGGCGCCTGTCCCCAGGCCTCACCCCGGCCAGCTGGGTCACCGCAGCAGGGCTTTACTTGGGGGGCAGTGGTGGAGGGGTGTCTGTGATGAGTTCAAACCTCAGAGGCCCCAAGGTCAATGCTGCTGACACCAACCAGCAGCCCCCCAGGCCACAGGGCCTTGGAGCACCTGCCCCCTGGACGGCCCCTGCCAGGCCTCCTGGGCCCTTCACGGCCTCCTGAGCTCAGCCCAGTGAGGTCACGCCCAGCCCTGGCTCATGTGCCTGTCCTAAGCCCATCAGTGAGGTTGGGCACAGTGGTGACAACACCCTGGCCACTCAGGGGCCGTCCTGAGCCCCAGCCTGGGTGCTGTGCCGCCCAGGGCCGCCTGACGGGCCCACAGCGCCACAGCCGCATGCTCAGGCCCAGAGCCGGGTGCGGGGAGGGGCCAGCCTGAGTGGATCCTCGCCGGGCCCCTGCCGCAGAGGGCGGCAGGCGGGATGGGCTCCGCGGAGAGGAGGACGTGGGTCCTGAGCCAGCCAAGGGCACGTGCTGGGCTCCACACACCCGGCCCAGACTGTCAGCGCCGCTGCCGTGCGCCCACGAGGACTGCCAGCCCCTGCCGCCGGGCCGGTCAAACGCGAGTCAGTGAGTGAGCAGACGCAGAGTCCCCCGCCACAGAGCACGGCCACCGCTCAAGGCTGGGGCCGGCCCAGGGTCCTCACCCAGCCAGAGGAGGGGGCCGCCACACGGCCGCAGGGCTGGAGCCGGCCTCTCGGTCCCCAGGGCCGCCCGGCCTGGGAGACGATCAGCTGATGGAGAGCAGCGTTTAAGTGCCCAAGGGAAAAGAAATCAATTCTCCCGGTTCCACTTTAATCCATCAGTTCCATTCCTGATGAATTTCCTGGTGCCCAGCAGACACAGGGGCCCAGGCTGTGGAGGCCTCAGCCACCCCCTCACACCGGGGGTCCAGGCTCACAGCCACCCTCCAGCAGGGACCCCTCCAGCTGCCCACCCCAGCCTCAGCTGGGAGGGTGGGGGCCTGAGAAGCAGGAGGGTGCCCCTCCCTGACACCCTCCCCTCCGGCCCAGGCCTGGACACCACACAGAGCATCCAGGTCCTGGACAGAAAGCCGGGCCCACCCTGCCTGGCCTGAGCCCCTGCCTCCCCAGGCACGGCTGTGGGGCTCCAACTCGGGGTGAGAGTCAGACCCCAGCTCCAGCCCCCCACCCGGCCGCGGGCCCCTCACCGTGAACCAGCAACACTGCGACCTCGACGGGGCCTGGATTAAGCGTGTTGATTCAGCCGTCGCGCCCGGCACCGCAGAGGAGGACGCTGGCACCGGGGCAGGGGATTAGACTGCAGTCAATATTTGCGCAGTCAAACTGAGTCTCACCCGAGGGCTGTGTGTGCTCTGGTTAGCATTGCGGTTTCTGCTGCGGGCGGACAGCCCAGCGAGGAAGCCCTTGAGGGGCCCCCCTGGAGCCTGACCCAGGCAAGGGCAGCTGGGCTGGGCTGGGGGAGGGGAGCGGACCCCAGGGTGGGGTGTCAGGCTGAGGGGCCCGCCCCATCCACCCTGCGTCCTGCTGGTCCTTCAGGAGAGGGGTGCGCTGGTCTCCCAGCAGGGAAGGGGCTCCGGAAGACCCAGGCTGGCCTCCTCCCGGGTGGTATGCTGGCCAGCGCTGCCCGCCTCCAATCCCCAAAACCCAAACGGGATTAGCTGTATTTGGACAGCAGCAAAGCTGCTCACATCTGAGCCAAGAGGGTGCCAGGCTGCGTGAAGGGGACCTGACGGGATGCAGCAGGAAAACGGTGCTAAGTGGCAGCAAGGTCGCCGGCACAGTCTGCCTGGCTCGGCTCGGCCCCAGGGACCCCAGCGAGCAGACACCATCTCCCTGGGCCGCCGGTGCCCAGGGCTACACGTGGGGCTGGGATGCCCGGGAGAGGGCAAGGTGGCTAGGGTGAGGTCCCCTACTGCGCCCAGGACCCAGCAGGTAGGGGCGGGATGCGTGCTTTCTTATGACGCCCCTCCAGCATCTGGGGAGGCGGAGGCCCTGCGGACCAGACCTGGTCCCTGGCCCTGAGCGCAGGCCTGGGCCTGGAGGGGACACTGGCAGGGCAGGGGAGCGCAGCCTGCGGGCGAGGCTGACCCTACAGTAGCGCTCGGGGGGCCGTTCACCTCACCCTCCCGGCCCCCGTCCCGGGCGCCACAGAAACCCACCATGAAATGCTCCAGACACGTGGTCCCCAACAGCAGGCTCAGCAGGAAAGAGGGCAGGGCACGCAAGGACCTTGGTGCGGCCTGGGCTCCTAGAGGCCCCCATCCCCACCCGGTGGCTGCTTGGGGGTGCTCCGCCCTTAGGCAGGGGAGTGGCCCCCAGGCTGCAGGAGATGGTGGGGGAGGGGCAGGAGAGCGTGGGGATGAGGGCAGGGGTGCCCCGGGGGGGGTCTCCTCGGGGTGGGGGGGCGGGGGCCAAGACTGCCATCAAGGGGAGCTGGGGGCCCCACAACCCATCCCCACAGCTCACGCAGCCGAGAGCAGAGCCCAGGGCGGGCAGAGACCATGTCCAGGCCCAGTGGTCAGGGTGGGGGTCACCAGGCTGCCAGAGCTGCGAGGTTGCTGGGTGGTGGACGGGCGCCAGACGGAAGGGGCAGCAGGCTCCAGCGCTCTGAACTCTGCCCCAGGGGCCCCAAGTCGGTCCCCAGACCTCTAGGGTCCTCTGAGCTCTGCCCCGGGGCCCTGAGCCCGGTCCCGGCCCTCTGGCTGGCCTCCCCACTCTCCATGGCAGGCGCACGACCACTCGCTCCCGCCCGGCCGGCCTCCCTTCAGATCCCAAGGCACCAGGTCGTCAATTATTCAGCTCCTGCCTCCCGGCCTCTCTCTGCCAGTGCCTCATAAAGTCGGGAAGATAAATCTCCCCTCCGCTGCTGGGGAGGCTGGTGAGACCCAGGGCCCCCTCCGCTCTTAGACCCGTCCTTCAGGGCGGGAAGCGCCGGGGGCTGAGGAGGGGTGTCCCTGCTCTCAGGATTGAGCCCGCCTCCCAGGAGGGTGACTTCTCCGAGCATCTAGGATCCTCGAGCGCAGGGTGAAGGCAGGCGCCCGGGCCGTGCCCGGGCCACACCAGGCTGAGCGCAGGAACAGGCCATGCCCTTCCAAAGGCAGAACCACGGCCGCCACGGCCACGACCACCGCCCAGGGTCAGGGTGCGGCGGGACACTCACAGCCCCAGAGCCCCGGAGAGCCGTGTGTCCCAGGGAAAGCAGACAGACTATGCTGACAGGGGGCTTCCATCGGCCCCATCCCTGCAGAGCCAAGGCCCGCTCCCCACGAACATCACTCACAGGCCTTGGGGTAGCCCAGCGGGGCGCTCCCGGACACCACGCCCTGGGCGGGGCGGGGTCTGTGCCTGGGGGCGGTGCCTGGTGGGGGTGAGGGGAGTGTCCCGGGGTGGGTGGGGGCGGTCCCAGTGTAGGTGGCCGGGGAGCAGCGGGGGCCCACTCTCAGAGCCCCTCCCTGTGGACCGCCTACCTCTGGGGCTCAGGGCAAGACTGAGCTCCAAGTCATGGAGCTTCCTGGACAGCGGACCCTGTGCCTGCCGAGCGGAGCTGCCTGGCCACCCAGAACAGGGGTGGCCCCCACCAGAGTCCCCCGACCCCCCGGAACAGGGGCCGGGGGGGCCGCCCCATCCCCACAGTTAGCAGCAGTGAGTGACGAGCCCCCACGACTGCCCAGCTTGCTCACTGGCCCCCACCCCGGAGACGGGGGACCCAGCCAGCCGTCCCAGGAACGTGTCACAGCCAGGCAGACATCGGACAGCCTGGCCCTCTCCCCAGGGCTGACCCCAGCCGCCGGCCACTGCCCAGGGCAGCTCCCTGTATCCCACGCTCAGGCGCACATCCAGCTTCGGGCGCCCACCCCTGAGTCCCTGCCTTTTCCTGGGCCTCGGGCCCCGTGCTGCCAGCATACCGGCCCCCCGCCTCCCTCTGGGCCCTGGCCTGAACGCTGGGAGCATGCCCAGTGCTGGCATCCGAGTCAGCATCGTGCCACCCTGCAGACTCGTGGACTCGGGGGCCTCATTCTGGCCTCTGGCCTCATGACCTGCCAAGCCTGCTTCTCCCGACCCTGAATCATCGGGGTTTGGGGCGAAGATGGGCCAGTCCACCACACTCAGCCCCATCTTGCCCAGGCCACGCACTGGCCCCGCCTCGTGCCCAGTGCCACCCCCGGTCCCCTCCTCGTGGGCCGCAGCCACTCTGCACGTCACTGCCCTGAGGACGCCCCCAGCGCTGCCACCTTCCCCACTCCTGGCTCCCAAACGCCTGACCCGGGGACAAAGCGGGCCTCCACAGAGCACCGCCCACCCTCCACCACCCAACCGGATGAGGCCCAGCAGGGGCAGCCGCGGCTCTGAGAGTGTGCGGGGGTCCCCGGCCGGCTCCGCGCCCCCCCACCCACTCCGACCGCAGCTGTCCCCTCAGTAGCCGAAACTCAGGCCGTGGGAGGCAGTTTCCTCTGAGACAAGGGGTCCCAAATCCTGGGGGCCCACAAACAAGGAGCCAGAGCCAACAGGCAAGCCTGACCGCGGGCCGAAGGGGAGGGGCTTCCTGAGGACAAAAGCGGGGACGCTGGGCGCTGGATTCAGGGGCTCAACTGGAACCACGTGCTGGAAGGCCAGCGATGAACCCGGCAAAGTCCCAACACTAACACGACAGGAAGGGAACACCTTGATGGTAGGAGCGCCAGGCGTGAGCAGACCCGGGGGGCGGGGCCTGCAGCCAGCAAACACCCACTGCCCACCCGGGAGCCCCAGCTGCCCTCGCCCGCCACCCGCTCTCCAGGGGGGCCCATCCACAGCCTCCAGGGCTCGGCAGGCCGGACATCCGCCTCCCAGGTGGTCAGGGGCTGAGGCTTCACCCGAGGTTGGGGGGGCCTTTCCCCTGGAGGGGTGGCCAGGCCAGTGCCTGACTGGGGGGCACAGATGGAAGGAGGGAGGGACAGACGGCATGTGGAGGGGCGGCTGGTGGATGAATGGGGGTCGGTGCAGCCGCTGGCCCCTCCCCCAGCCTGTCCAGTGGCCGCTCCGGGAGCTCTGAGGGGCCCTCTCTCTGGGAGGCACACACTCCCTTTGCCGCAGCCACATCCCCGGTGGCTCCAACGGTGAAGCGTCTGCCTGCAACTCAGGAGACCTGGGCTCGATCCCTGGGTAGGGAAGATCCCCTGGAGGAGATGGCTACCCTCTCCAGCTATTCTTGCTTGGAGAATCCCATGGATGGAGGAGCCTGGCGAGCTACAGTCCCTGAGTTGCACAGAGTAGGACACGACTGAGCGACTTCACTTTCCTACTTGCCTTTCCTACCTCAGCACCCTCAGCCCGGCCCCTTGCCTGGGGCTGCAGGCCGACCTGCTGCTGCCCACCCTCTGGTTCACTGTGTGGAAGGACAGAGCCCAGCGCGGCCTCCATGAGTCTTACCCCCGCCCTGCCGCTGGTCAGTCCCCACCCAACTCCCCAGCCCCTGCGCATCTCAGCCCCTGCCCGTCTCAGCACTCCACTGCCTGGTCTGGCTGGGGGCTACAGCCCCACTAGCTCAGGATGCCTCTGGCTACATATATTGAACCTAAAGCATCGGCTTACATGTTTGTTCAATAGCCATAAACTCCCAAAGTTTTATGGGGTCGTAAAACCGCTGCCTCGCTCCCGCTGTGGCAGAGGAAGTGTGGCGCACACAGTCTGGCTTCCCTGCTAATGGGGCTGTGCAAGTGATTTGGGCTTGTTGGCTGGAAACATCATGTTTGCATTTCCCTAACTGTCGTAAATAAAGCCACCCGTCAGAGCGCCCCAGACCTAGCCTCAAAGTTCTGGGAGAAGAGGGGAGGCCGAGAGCGCTGGAGGCCCCCCCGGAAGCCTGGAGTGGGGTGAGGAGGGTGGGAGACAGGGAGGGACACCGTACCCCCATCAGGTGGCCTGGAGTGGTCCTGCCCACCTGCGTCCCACCCTCCAGGATCGACTCTGAGTGCACCCTCTGAGGTCCGGCTCCAGGAAGGTGTGAGCTCAGAGGCCCAGCTCTCAGCTGGGGAACACGTGCACCACGGGGCCTGGAGCCAGCTGGGGGGTCAGACTCCTTAGGGGAGGAAGGGGCTGGGCTGGAGGGGCCAGGGCAGGCAGAGGCTGCCGGGAGGGTGCAGGCATTCGGGAGGGCGCCACATCCACGCCACGTCCAGGGCTGGGCCGGGTGAGTGCGGAGGGGAGGAGATGGAAGCCCCCTGTCCTGGGGGTGCCCTGTCCCAGGGGTCCCTGTCTCAGGGGCTCACTGTCTCAGGGGTTCCCTGTCTCGGGGGCTCCCTGACTCCGGGGGCTCCCTGTCTCGGGGGCCCCCTGTCACACGGGCTGCAGAGATGGCCCCAAAGAGGGGTCTTCCACTGTGGCCTAGACCCTCAGCCACCAAGCCCACTACCCACAGGAGACACCTAGACGCGGCTGGCCTGAGGCAGGTCACTCAGCCTCGGCCAGGAGAGGGCTGCGGGTTGCCCAGGTCTCCCGCTCTGCAGGCAAATTCTCCACCGTCTGAGCCACCAGGGAAGCCCTAGCTCCCGCTCACAGAGGCACGGCCCCCACACTGGCCCCTGGGTGGGCACACAGCTCCAGCTCAGTGGGGGTGCCCAGCGAGTGGGTGACTTTGCCCTGATCCTTGTAACTCTGCTATCGAGCTGGTCCTCAGAAACACATCGATTTGCCCGAATCAATATTTATTGCAGCTTCAAAGGCTGGGGTAGGGGAGCTGCGGGCTGATGAATGGACAGCTAAGCAGCCCACTGGAGGCCACCCTGCCCTGCGGGCCTTGGACGCTGCTCACCCCATCCAGGGATGGAGCAGGGTTGCTGTGCCTCAGACACCCCGGGGTCCCGGACCCTGGAGCCGTCTGCTTGCTTCTGAGAGCACCTGGGGAGCCAAGGCCTCTCTTGGCCTCGGCCCACGCGTGTGCGAGGCCTAGAGGCTCGGGGCGGCGTGCGCCGGCCAGGCCCGCGCGGTTGGTGCCCTCCCTGACCTCCCCAGGCCGCTGTGTGGGCGGAAAGTAAAGGCGCAGCAGGTGCTGCCGCAAGAGCCACCGGGGAGGTGAGCGCGGGTGGTGGAATCTGACGTCTTGAGCCCAGAATGCCTGTCAGAAACTCAAGGCGCTTTACTGGACACTCACCCTAAAACAGCTCGTGACAGCCACCCATAAAGACACGAGCTTCTTTCTCATGTCTAGCGCAAGAGGCTTCTGCCTTTACAAGCCCCTCTCTTCCCCAGAGAGCTCTGTTTTACCCCGATCTCTGTCCTCAGAGTAAACTCTAGTGTTTTGCGTCTTGGAAGCCCAGGTGTGGCGACATCTCTGGGAGGCTTCTTGGAGGAGGAGGCGCATTCCTGGCCACTCCCGGGATCCGACAGGTCAATCTTCAAAGAAGGATGAAAGCTGGGAGAAGGCCAGGGCCTGGCAGACCGTGACCATGTCCTGGGGTTCAGTCTCAGTGGCTCCCACCTCCTTCCGGACCGTGCCAGTCCCCAGTCCTGTGCGGTCCTTAGGGCAGGTCTCCGGCTCCTGCCTGCTGACCCATCAGCGCTAACACTGCACCCCAGCATCTCGGTCTTCCGGATTAAATGAAGCTGTGCCCAGGGCCTCCTTCCAGGAAGCCGGGAATTCTGACTCCTCCTTGGCGGGGGCTGGGAGCAGGGCCTGAGAGGCGGTGGTCCTGGGCTTCAGGGCAGTGAGACCCCCAGAGCCCAGCGTAGCCTCAGGCAGAGCGCCTGCCCCGGGAGAGGGGTCAGGCAGGCCCTGGCCCTCGAGGGGCGCACATGCGGCGGGATGCAAGTGACCCTCTGCTCCAAATACGCTGCAGGCCCTCATGCCAGCCCCTCCACCTGTGTGGGCCGTAGGCTCCGGGAGCAGCCGCCTGCCAGCTCAGGGCGCCCCAGACACCCCAAACACTCCTTTCCTAGGCGCCCTCTGGATGAATATATGTGCGAAGGTTAGCAGGCACATAACCAGCACACCTGGACACGGCTGAGGGTACAAGCAGACGTGAGGCCTGGGGGAGCCCAGGGCTGGACAGGCAAGGCCACGGCCACTGTCTCGAGCAGGAGCCAACAGGCCTCCACCTCCCGACAGTGGCCACGGAGGCCCATGTGCCGGGGCAGCTGGGGGTTCCTCGCGCGCCCCCCCCCCTCCCCCCCCCCTCCCACCCCTCCCCGCCCCTTCCCTCCTCGCCCCTCCCCGCCCCTTCCCTCCCCGCCCCTTCCCCGCCCCCTCCCCGCCTCTCCTATCCATCTCCCCACACCACCCGCTGCCTCACCATGCCCACCACCAAGGCTCACTCCACTCCATCCTGCATCCGCCCACCCGCTTCACTATTGTTTACTGGAGGGTTTTCTTCAAATGGACTTTTTTCACTTAAATGATTATATTTTGAAAGGAAATCTCACAGCACCACTGGAGATGGAAAACAAGCCTTGCAGGCAGCGAGTAAAAGGCGTCCGTACAAACAGAATGAACACACGCTTGTCAGGAAACTCCACGAGGCACAGACCAGCAGGTCTGCAGCCCTGGTCGGAGCTGGGGGGGACAGTGGTCCCAGCACGGGGGTCCCCACCTGAGGTTCAGAGGGCCCTTCCTTCACCCAGCGGGCATTAATGGGGCACCTCCTGTGAACACTGTCTAGTGGGCCCCAGTTCAGAGGAGGCATCTGGGGATTGGAGACCTGCAGCCGGCTCTTTCCTGAGCAGCTCTGGCCTCACCCCGAGCCCACACACAAGGCCCAGGACAGAGCTGGAAGACAGCAGGCCACACCTGGCAGCACCCGCCACAGCCTGGGGCAGAGCCAGGAAGGGGGGAGGTGCTCCAGGTTAGACACAGTTAGAGGTCCCCTGTGCTGGGAGGGATTGGGGGCAGGAGGAGAAGGGGACGACAGAGGGTGAGATGGCTGGATGGCATCACGGACTCGATGGACATGAGTTTGGGTAAACTTCGGGAGTTGGTGATGGACAGGGAGGCCTGGCGTGCTGCAGCCCATGGGGTCGCAAAGAGTCGGACACGACTGAACAACTGAACTGAACTGAACTGAGTCTGCACCCAGAGGTGGCCCCACCCAGCTCCAGCCATTGGCCATGCGCTCCCTCCAGGCCTTAGCAGCACCTTGACAGAAGCCCCTCTCAGTTCAGTTCAGTTCAGTTCAGTCACTCAGTCGTGTCCAAATCTGCAACCCCATGAATCGCAGCATGCCAGGCCTCCCTGTACATCACCAACTCCTGGAGTTCACTCATACTCACGTCCATCGAGTCAGCAATGCCATCCAGCCATCTCATCCTCGGTCGTCCCCTTCTCCTCCTGCCCCCAATTCCTCCCACCATCAGAGTCTTTTCCAATGAGCCAACTCTTCACATGAGGTGGCCACAGTGCTGGAGCTTCAGCTTTAGCATCATTCCTTCCAAAGAAATCCCACGGCTGATCTCCTTCAGAATGGACTGGTTGGATCTCCTTGCAGTCCAAGGGACTCTCATGAGTCTTCTTCCAACACCACAGTTCAAAAGCATCAATTCTTTGGTGCTCAGCTTCCTTCACAGTCCAACTCACATCCATACATGCCCTCTACCTGAACCCAAAAGAGGAGAGAGGAGATGTCCCCCTCCTACATGGAGTCACTTCCTGGGTGGCAGGCTCTGTCCTTGGTGTCAACAGCCAGAGGCACGATTAGGGGGGCGGCACCAGGGCCAACCCTCCCCTCCCCAGCCCTGAGCCCACGGAGGCCCCTTGCCTGAGGGGCTCACTGGCCTCACCTGCTGTGTGCCGCTCCAAACACTGGCAGCCTGTCACTGTGCCTTGCGCGGTTCCCAAGGTGCTCCCTGGATTGGTGAGGTCGGAGGTGGACCCAGAGTGCAGTAAAGCTGACACACCGGGAGCCAGGTGGGCCTTTGCGGTGCCATCCTGCAACCACGCGGACTCTCACCCCTCGGGTCCAGCCCCAGACCCCTGGGTTCCTGCTGAGTCTTTCCGCTTGTAATGGGCCCCACAGGGGACGCTCCAGGTGAAGGCGAGGCCAGGCTGCCGACAGCCCCAGGCGCACCTGTGGGGGCCCCACCTTAGGGGAGACGGCACAGAAGCAGCGAAGCTCTCACTTCCCAGAGGCGGTGTTGGCAGGGTTGTGAGCGCGGCCAGGTCCATGAGACCTGTGGCCTGCCGCGAACCAAGCGCAGGAAGGAATGGGCATGCTCCTGTGGCCCTTCACTCCTGGGCCCAGCCCCCCCTCCCCGTGCTCCCCAAACCCCCAGTGCTCGCCCCGAGTCTCCCGGGGACCCTGCCACCTCCGGATCTCCCCTCTGGGTTCGCTGGAAGCTGTGCTCCATGCCAGCTGGGAGCAGCCAGTCATGCTGAGAGCCATCTGTCCCCCTCTGCACTGGACGCCCCAGGCGGGATTCTGTGCCAGGGACTCAGAGCAGCTACCTGTCTCCGTGCCCAACCTGAGCCCCCGAGGCCCTGCACCGGGGGCTCGGAGGCGGGCACTGCCCTGGGGACCCTCGAGTCTGCTCAGGGGAGGGCAGGGCCAGACACGGGGGTGAAGACCAGCGCCTCTCTGAATGGCTAGATCCAAGGACACCGCCACCGGACCTCGCTGGGCTGCCTGACCGCCTCAGACAGGGCAGCTGTCCACAGCCATGGGACAGGCGGGCAGACCAGGGCAGGGACCGCCGGGTGCTCAGGACGCGTCCTGGCCCAAGCCCAGCCAGGTCACAGGGGGTGCAGCGTCCACGCGCCTGGATGAGCTCACGCGGCCCGAGGGCTGGGCGGACACAGACCCGCCTCTAGGGCGGACACGCGAGCTCAAGAAGGAAGGACTTTGTCACCCAGAGGAGCGAGAGGCGGAGGCTCGAAGCAGAGAGAAAGGGCTGGGGCAGCGCAGCAGTGGGAGCAGCCTAGGGGACCAAGGCTCATGGCCCACCGCTCGGAAGAGGGGCCTGCGGGCACAGGCCGGCTGAGCCCGGCCTCTCTGGGGCACAGGCCGCGCGGAGGTCTTCTGGGAAGGTTCTTTACGCTGAGCCTCTGGGAAGCCCTGCCTTCGCCCCGCCCCGCAGCCCTCCCCCTCGCCCCGCCCCGCAGCCCTCCCCCTCGCCCCGCCCCGCAGCCCTCCCCCTCGCCCCGCCCCGCAGCCCTCCCCCTCGCCCCGCCCCGCAGCCCTCCCCCTCGCCCCGCCTCTACTCCACCCCTCGCCTCATGGTCCTCCCCTCGCCCCGCCCCATGGTCCTCCCCTCGCCCCGCCCCTCACTCCCCTCGCCCCGCCCATATCCCGCCCCCTTATTCTCCCTCGCCCCTCCCCCTCACCCCTCCCATCGCCCGCCCCCAGTCTCCCCTAGCCCCGCCCCTCGCCCCGACTCCTTGCCGCCCCCTCCAGGTCTAACTGGCCGAGGCATCTGCACGGCCCCACCCTGGGCACCTCAACTCCCCGGAGCTCAGGGAGGGACGCCGAGGTCCAGAGACTCCCCAGGCCGCGCGCGTGAAGCTGAGCTGGGGCCCCGCCCGCTCCAGGGGCTCCGTCCAGGAGGCGGGCCCTCAGCGGGCGGACCCTCCTGCCTTTTGGACACCTCCCTTCCTGGGGGTGGGGTGAGCAGCGCCCAGGACACGCGCAAGTGCGCGAAGTCTCCGTGCAGAGTGCGGGCTCCTCCAGGCCTGCTGTCCCTGCTGCCTCCTGGGGGACTGTGCGCCTGCCCCTCTGGAGCGCGCTGCACCCGCCAGCCGGCGGGGCTGATTGATGGGCAACCTCTTCGTGCAGCCCGAGCCCGAGGACATAGCCCAGCCGCATAGATCTCAGCCCCGGGGCCTGGCTGGCAGGGGGCGACGCTGGAGTTAAACGGTGGCGTCACGACGAACAGCCTGTCAGAGGGTCCAGAGTGGAGCCCAGCCCAGCGGACACGGGGCTCTCTCCCCTCTGGGGGTCCTCGCTGGCCGCAGCAGGACCCCAGGTGCCCTGGGGGTGTCTCCCAGAAGGTGCCGGGTCTGCCTTTCCCCTCTCTGTCCCCCACCTGCCCCACCCTCCCGCGCTTCACCCCCAAAACCAGCCCCCCACCAGCGTGGGGTCAGGGTCGCTCGGAGGACCTGCAGCGAGACGGGGAAGTGTGCAGCCCGCATCTGCAAGGGCTCGTATGTCCCGGTGTCGCCCCTGAGGCCACGCTCCCCATGTTTCCGCGTGCCCACCCCTTCCAGGCGACCTCAGTCACCCTGCCCCCTTCCCACCCCCCGGCCAGAGCATCCTCCACCCTTCAGGGCACCCAGACCCTGGGCTGATAGGATGAGGAGCAAAGCCCACCCAGTGCCCGCAGTGTGACTTGAGCTGACCGGTGCGGGGGGGGCACCCATGAGCCCCAAACCTGGATGCCAAGCTCCACAGCTTATGCTTTGAATGACAAGACCTTCTCCTGGGGGACACAGCTGAGCCTCCAACCCCGACATGGTCTGAAGATGAAGACCGCAGGGCCCATGGGAGGCCTACTGGCCTGCAGACAGACACCTCCAGGGCCCCACAGAGGTTGCATGGGGACCCAGGCGCCTGGCCACGGGCTTAACACGCAAACCTCTTACTGGGGCAAAACAGAGCCCAGGTGGACTCCACTGGATCAAAAGCCCGGACCTTGCACCGGGAACAGTCAAATGGCTAGCCCCAGTGTTAGTTGCTCAGCCGTGTCTGATTCTTAGCAGCCCATGGCCTGTAGCCCACCAGGCTCCTCTGTCCATGGAGTTTCCCCACCAATACTGGAGTGGGTAGCCATTTCCTTCTCCAGGGGATCTTCCTGAGCCAGGGATCGAAGCTGGATCACCTCCATCCCAGGCAGATTCTTGACTGTGAGCCGCCAGGGAAGCCCGAATGGCTGCTGTCTCTTAATTGCCCTGGAGCTCCCTGTTTTGTAACTCAGTAATTGTGATTTTGTTTTCTTATTAATGTCATTGTTTTAAACCTCCTCCACGCTCTCTGCTGGGCCTCAGGGTGCAGAGCGGAGGAGGCACCGCTAAAGGCGGGGGGGGGGGGGGGGGGGGGGGGGGGACACGGGAGCAGGATCTCAGGGGCGGGAGAAGCCTGGGTGGATGAGGGCTGGGGTGCTCAAGACATGGGGACCGCTTGGACAAGGGCGGGAGGTGTGGGCTGGGTCTTTCCTGAGAAAGGGTTTGGGTGCTGAGGGGTTGCGGGGCACAGAGTCAATGTTGCCAGTGGCAGGGACAGGGGGTGTGGAGGAGCATGAACTTGACCTTGGATGTGTCACAGTGAGCTGAGGGGAGGAGTGCCCAGTGGCCCAGGGAGGGGGCAGAGGAAGAACTCAGCCCGAACAGGGGCGGCGGCTGCCTGTGGGGGTGGCGAGCCTTGGGCCCACAACATTCCAGCGCCCCCCCCCCCGCCCCCGCCCCAGGCCCCAGGGAGCTGCCTGCATTGGGAATTCGGGGCAGGTCCGGCCTGCTGCTGTGTCGGAGAAATGCAACACGATTAATTAGCCCCTAAAAAAAGCGTTTGAAGTGTTTATTGCAGGACGGAGCTCCTGGTTTTATAAGCAGATGGGGAAATAAAGTGGTGGGGATGACAAGCCGGGAACAGCTGCACAGGGACCCGGAACCTAATTCATAATTCAGCGGACTAATCAGAGAACATCTTCTGCCAGCACCGTAAGGAAGGGACGTGAGGCTGCAACTCATGAGCCTCCCGCGCCCAGCCCGCGCCCGCCCCGCCCCGGCGCTGCCCCAGGTACCCACATCACTGGGCCAGAGTTTTCTCTGCAACCCAGTTACTCATTCACTCTTTCCAGGAAGGGGAGCTGAGCCCCAGGGCGCCTGAGCCTGGGGACCGGGTCCTGGCAGGCACGCAGCCCCTCACCCAGGGCCAGGGTCCCCCAGCCCTGGCTGCAGCGACCGCTGAGTTTGCCTGGCTAGCAGCTGGGGAGGGGACGGGAGTCGGGGTGGAGCGCTCAGAGCACCCCAGGGCCCGGGTAGGGGGACCCAGGGTGGGGAGAGGGCTGAGGTGGCGTCAGGGGTCTTGGGGTACAAGGGGCAGTTCCAGGGCTCCCACAGGGAACAGGACCATTGAGCATCAAAGGCCAGCTCCCTCTGCATCTGCCCCTCCAGCACAAGGCAGTGTTCGCAGCAGGCGAGGCTGGGGCGTGTGCCAGCCTCTTCGCTCCGTGACAGGCGGGTGTGGGAGCTGGGTGCCCCCGCCCTGCCGGCCCCGCCCCTTCCAGGGCTTTGCTGAGCACCGCCCCCTGGACCTTCACCAGCAGGCCCTGCATCATGGTCCATGTGCCCCTTGTGTGCCCGGCACGCGCCCTGAGCAGCTCATGGCCTCCCAGGCAGACAGACCGGCTCAAGCGAACGTTGCACGAGCCTTCTCGTGAACACAAAGCCACAAAGTTCCGATGCTGTAGCAGAGGAAGGCCCACTCGGGGGTCCTGGGGGCCTGTGGGCTAGGCTTGGCGGTGTCCGTAGGAGCTCACTGGTGAGAGGGGGCCCAGTCACCATCCTGCGTGCCAGCGGCCCTGGATCAGATCTGGATTCGGGTTAGAAAGTGAGCCGAGTCAGACCCGGGCCCCACCACTCGGGCCCTCTGGCCAGCCCAGCTAGGTCTCTCTCAGAAAGCCAGGCCCCTGGGCACCATCTCTCAGCCCATGGACCGCTCACCTCCCCTCATGCTTGAAGGGAGAGCAGGGGAAAGACAGGTACCCAGGTACCTGCCACAGGGCCAGACAGGCCCAGAGACCACAGGCTCTAGGGCTATGTTTTAGCCCCAGGCTGGCCCTGCCCCTCCTTGCAGCCAGGCCCCCAAAGCCCACATCTGGGGTCCCAGCTGGCCACCTCCCATTCTTCCTGTGCCTGCCAGGGGGTCGGGCTCCCTCCCGCAGGGAAGGGGGTGACTCCTCCAGCCTCGGGCTCAGGGCTGGGACCGTCCCAGGGCAGCTCAGAGCCCTGGTGTCTGGGCGGAGGGTGGGCAGCGATGGCCGCTGGCTGGACGCCAGCTCTGGCCCCACAGTGGGGCCCCCCTGCCCCCCCCCGACCTCTGCCCTCTGCGTAGGGCTGCCCGGCCCCCACCTGGCTGTTGTGGGAGCCCAGCCCCAAGGCAGCCTGTGCCCACGAGGTGGCCTTCCCACTGGTTCACTCCTCTGCCAGCCAGTTCCTCCTGGAACGGAACCAAGACTCAGGGGTGACAGGCCCACCAGGCAGGGCCCCCTCGGCCCCTGGCAGAATGCCCGTGAGGACTGCCGTGATCAGTGGGCCATCAGGGCAGGAATGCCTCGAGCCGGCTCCCAGCCCTGCCATCCCTGCCCAGGGGTCCTGCTTGGAATGGCTGGGTCCTAGGGTACAGGGCTCCCCACCATTGGCCTCTGTGCCTACTGCCTGCCCCCGGGACCCCCACTTCCAGGACCTTTTCCCAGTGATGGCTGCGGGAGTCCAAGACAGCGGAGGGGCACCTGTTTCTGTGATTTTGCTCTTCTAATTTTTCTGCATTTCCTGTTCTTTCTTACAGGGGCACGAATTTCTCAGGAAATCAGAACAGACAGTGTCAGCAGGGAGAAAACAAGTCCCCTCAGGAGGGGGGAAGCTGGCGGGTGCCCTCCAGGGCCCAAGGGTGCCAGGCTCCCTTGTGCTGGGCCCTCCAGCATGTGGGCCTGTGAAGGGCCACTTCCTGGGCCCAGGTTGGGTGCTGTCCCTGGGTGCGGCCACCCACCCATTCATCCCGCCGCCTGGTGTGGTCCGGGCCTGTCCCCAGGGACACGCCAGCCTCATTTCACAGCCACTGCGACGATCGCATTAACTTGTACCTAACAGGACACAGACGTGGAACAATTCCAGTTTAATTAGGCATCAGGAAGCTGGGCATTAATTAAAGTAACAGAGTCAGCATAACACGGGCTGGACCAGCCGTGAAGGCTGCAGGCAGCGTGCAGGGTGGCGGGCTCAGCACAGAGAGCATGAGCCCCCGACCCCTCAGCCCTGCGTCCTCCACCCTTGGCCGCCAGCCAGCCTGCACTGCGCACTGAAGGCCAGCAGGTCCTTGCGTCCCGCACGCCAGGCCCCGCAGCGCTGGGGCCCACCCTGGAGGAGCCTGACCCCCGCCCTGGGCACAGACCATGCTCAGCACTCCCGCCTCCCACTGCCAGTGGGCACAGGGGTACAGGCGCGGGGATAGGGGCCCAGGACTGCAGACAGAGACGGGACCCAGGCAGCCAAGGCCCCCTCCTGCTCTGCCCAGCCCCTCACCTCCCGCCCCCTCACCCCCCGCCCCCTCACCCCTGCCCTAGTCGACAGTCTCAGCACGGTAAAGTGTTTGCTGCACGAATGAGAAGTGCGTTACTCGACTTTTTATTTTAAGGGCAGGAGAAGTGAGGGCTGATACTTTTTTCTCTAAGGACAAACAGAAACGAGATCAGGTGGTTTCCTCCCCGGAACCTGGCTGTCTCCCAGGGTCCCTCTCCACCGTGGGCTGCCCTTGAACAGGCCCAGGGGTCGCTGACGGCTTCTCCCACCCAGCACAGGGCCACCTGCTCCCTCCTGGACGTCGTGGATCTGTGGAAGTGCCCTGATCTCCATCCTCACTCCCCTGGGGAGGCTGAACCTAGCGGTTTGACCCAAAGGGCCCAGAGGCCCGAGTGTCCCAGCAGGTCACTGGCCATCGGCCATCTGATGAGCTCCAGGCCCCCAAACCTGCTTGAGTGAGAGGGTTCTCGTCAAGGCCACAGGGCTGACCGAGTTGGGGCCGTGGACTCCCTGTGAGATGACTCAGCCAGGGGTCCCCACTGCTGCCACCGCCCCCGGGGAGCCACCCCAGGAGGCACTCGTCTCAGAAGCTGTCCAGCCTGCTAGCCAGCCCCGCTTCTGTGAGCACCACGGGGATGCCAGCCAGGGAGCGGCAGGGCCACCCGTCCCAGGAGAGCTGGACAGGGCTTCCGAGCCGGCAATGGGTGGCCCCGGGCCAGAGCACAGGAGGGCCCCGGCCGGCTCTGCGCGGAGACGAACGGTGAATGCCCCCGTATCGACGTTTCCCGTAATGATGACCGTATTTTCCCCACTGGTCAAGCCCCGAGTCGATGGCATTTGAGTAATCGGAGATTAATTTTAGTTAAGTCTTAGAAGTTTTGTGACTGTGCCTGACAGAGGATGCCTGTCCATGGCTGCAGAGGGGACGGCAGGAGCCTGCCCGGGAAGGGGGCATCCGTGGGCCCTGGCATCCCCGGGGCCTGCCGTGTCCTCTGCCCTGGTCTGCAGAATGAGCCTGGGAAAGAGCCTGGAGGTGGGTCGTGGCCGGTGCTGGGGCCTCCCCTTCCAGCGCAAGTCCTCGACTGTGAAAGGTGATAACGCCCCTGCTCCGTGTCTCAGGCCCACCCTGCAAGAACGGATGCCATTACTTCTCCGCATAACCTTGTGGGATCACCCTGAAAATGAGCTCCAAGCCTCCTTCTCCCCAGACCTCCTCTTCTGGGTTTGCCACGGTCCACAGGGTGGGCCAGCCCGGCCGCAGACCATGCCCACAGCTGCTGACCGCAGGACACAGACCCCTCACCTGGGTCCCCTGCCAGGTCCCGCCCACCCTCCAGAGTGTCTCACGTCAAGGCCAGGAGCCGGGGACCCTGCACAGGGCTCCACACCAGCCCCTCAGGGCAGCGCCCTCCAACCCCGGGGACTCCAGATGCCTCCCACCACCCACCAGCCCACTGACAGTTTCAATGCCTCAGAGGTGGGAAGGTCATTAGCAGAAATGAATTATGAACGAGGAGGCCTCGTTAGAGAGACCAGTGAATCAGCTCTCTCACCTAAGCACGAACAGGGAAGCTCTCAGGGGAGGATCTGCCAGGTTGCAAGGTGGGGGGGCGGCCTGGGCACCGAGGACCCCACGGGTGTCTGAGCCCCAGGGCAGAGCCCCAGGACTGTCCACTTCAGGGCCATGGGGACCCCAGTGCCGCCAACTGGCTGACACAGGTCCTACCTGCTGAGACTGTGCAGCTGGCCGTGGGCCGCATCTCCCCACCCCAGACCCTGACCGCAGCCTGGGAGCAATCCCCCCGCAAGACTGACCCCCAGCGAGGGAGCCAAACGAGTCTCAGAGTTGCCGACACCTCCGGACAGAACCACGACAGGCTAACGGTGGGGCACTGGCCAGGGGTTGTTCAGAGCAGTGACCCTGGGCCAGAGGTCAGGAGAGTCTGGACCTGAGAGCTTGGGCTGTGGACAGGACATGGGTGGGGGAGCAGCCAGGGGCCAAGCTCCTGCCTTCGGGCCTCGGGCAGCCCCAACCCTCTCAGGGCCTCAGTTTGCCTGTCCAGGGAGCCCTTGGGACAAGGCTGATAGACCAACAGGTTGGATAGACCGAGAGCCTTCAGAGCCTGCAGCAAGCATGATTGACTTAATTCCTGATAAGGGTTTTCGCTAGACTGTATCTTACATCAATTGAATGCAAACCAACCACTTTAATTAAACTGAATCCTCCCTAGATTGGTGGAGGGAGGTGGAGCCCCCCACAGCGGGAGACCGGTGTCGGGGCCGGGGGTAGGGGGTGGGGGGTGGCCAGGCCATGGAGCACCTGCTCACCCCGCCTGTGGCCAACTGTCTGTGCTGAGCAACAGGGGTCCCCGCCCAGCCCTGTCTGTGGGCTGCGGTCTTCCCTCTGTCTCTCCACCTGCTCTTAGCTTGTGCTTTGAAAACTGTGAACTCTCAGCAGAGCCTTAGGAGAAGGCCTGAGCGGCCATCCACCGGCCCAGAGCAGGGCCAGGGGCCTCCCTCTCCCACCACTGCCTTGGGGCTGGCTAAGTGGGAACCACTGGCTCTGGATGGGGGACTACGTGCCTCTGAGGGCTCGGAGGAGGGGAGTGGCTCAGGTGAGCCTGCCTTGAGGCCAGGGTGACGGGGCCACACGGCAGCATCAGCTGGGAGTCTCACCAGGTGGGGCCAGAAACCAAGGTCTGGAAACACCGCCAGTGTCAAGGTCAGCAGGCCCCCCAGGGCTGTGGGCTTCCTGGCTCTCCAGGGCTGGCAGGGTCCAGAGACGCAGGCGACCAGTGCCAGGGCTCTGTCGCCTGGAGCTGCACCCCTGGTGAAGTCCCCAGACCAGGCCTGGGGCAGCAACCACTCACACTTTAGTGAGAATCGGTGGGTTGATCCAGGAGACTGAGCATCAGCCTAATGGCAGAGGGGTGCTCACAGGGCCCAGAGTGGGAAGAGGCCCAGAGGCCACTCCCACAGGGGCAGAGCGCGCCCCTGTCTACCGGCCCTGAGACCCGGGACACTCACAGGGCCCAGAGTGGGCGGAGGCCCAGAGGCAGCTCCCATGGGGGCAGAGAGCGCCCCTGTCTACCAGCCCTGAGACCCGGGACACCCACAGGTACTGGGCGGAGATTCCTGGGCTCACTGAACAGACCCGACAGCCCCTCCAAAAGCCCCAAAGGGAGGGAGACAGGCTCCAGTCACCTGGCCTAGTGACTGGGCAAGACCCCTCCCCCAACTTTCTGCAGGCAAGCATGGGATCCTTACCCTATGTATGTGGGTAACACACATACCTGGGGCGCAGGCCAGGAAGTGGGCAGCAGAGGGTCCAGGGAACCATACCCGTGTGTCGTTCCAGGATGACTCGCCCAGCCCACCACCAGCACCGAGGTTCCTGCAGTGTTCAGGCAATTCTGATGGGCTTTTGTTTAACTTTTTCTTTACCACAATCACTTCGGAAACTATTAAGTGCAGCTGTTCATCACTAGGTAATTATTATCTGCTCCTATATTAAGCTTCTGGCCACCAAGAGTGTCACAAAGATTTAAGATCTTTATTTGTTAATAGTGTTTCCCAAACACAAGCGAGGTTTAATACCCCTCAATATGTCCCCTGCCACCGCCACCTGGGTGAGGCAGGGAGGGCCCCCGCCACATGTGTGCTCTGGGCCCTGGGCATGACCCAACCCTCCCCAGGTCCACTCAGCACCCCAGAACCCTGAGCTGGGAGTGGGGCCCCCTCCCAGGCTCCACACCCACCACACCGCCGACTCGGAGGCCTGTGACCAAGGTCAACTGCATAGTGGCTGCGCGAGGGCCCGGCTCTCCCCAGGTCAACTTCAGCCCTGTGACCAGCAGACCAGGAGGAGCCGTGATGGTGGATGTGATGATGGTGGAGGTGATGGTGGTGGTGGTGATGGTGGAGGTGATGATGACAGTGATGGTGGAGGTGATGGAGGTGATGGTGATGGAGGTGATGGTGATGGTGGAAGTGATGGTGGTGGTGGTGATGGTGGTGATGGTGGTAATGGTGATGGAGCTGGTAATGGTGGTGATGGTGATGGAGGTGGTGGTGATGGTGGAGGTGATGGTGGTGGTGGTGATGGTGGTGATGGTGGTAATGGTGATGGAGCTGGTAATGGTGGTGATGGTGATGGAGGTGGTGGTGATGGTGGAGGTGATGGTGGTGGTGGTGATGGTGGTGATGGTGGTAATGGTGATGGAGCTGGTAATGGTGGTGATGGTGATGGAGGTGGTGGTGATGGTGGAGGTGATGGTGGTGGTGGTGGTGGTGGTGATGGTGTGATGGTGATGGAGGTGATGGTGATGGAGGAGGTGGTGACAGTGATGATGGAGGTGATGGTGATGGAGGTGATGGTGATGGAGGTGATGGTGGTGGTGGTGATGGTGATGGTGGTGGTGATGGTGGAGGTGGTGACAGTGATGGTGGAGGTGATGGTGGTGGTGATGGTGATGGTGGTGATGGTGGTGATGGTGGTGGAGGTGATGGAGGTGATGGTGGAGGTGGTGACAGTGATGGTGATGGTGGAGCTGGTGATGGTGGTGACAGTGATGGTGGTGACAGTGATGGTGGAGGTGATGGTGGTGGTGGTGGTGGAGGTGGTGATGGTGGAGGTGATGGAGGTGATGGTGATGGTGGTGGTGGAGCTGGAGGTGATGGAGGTGATGGTGATGGTGGTGGTGATGGTGGAGGTGGTGACAGTGATGGTGATGGTGGAGCTGGTGATGGTGGTGACAGTGATGGTGGAGGTGATGGTGGAGGTGATGGTGGTGGTGGTGGTGATGGTGGAGGTGGTGACAGTGATGGTGATGGTGGAGCTGGTGATGGTGGTGACAGTGATGGTGGAGGTGATGGTGGTGGAGGTGATGGTGGTGATGGTGATGGTGGTGATGGTGATGGTGGTGGTGGAGGTGATGGTGGTGGTGGTGGAGGTGGTGATGGTGATGGTGGAGGTGATGGTGGTGGTGGAGGTGATGGTGGTGGTGGAGGTGGTGATGGAGGTGATGGAGGTGATGGTGATGGAGGTGATGGTGATGGAGCTGGTAATGGTGGTGATGGTGATGGAGGTGGTGGTGATGGTGGAGGTGATGGTGGTGGTGGTGGTGGTGGTGATGGTGGTGGTGGAGGTGATGGTGGAGGTGATGGTGTGATGGTGATGGAGGTGATGGTGATGGTGGAGGTGGTGACAGTGATGATGGAGGTGATGGTGATGGAGGTGATGGTGGTGATGGTGATGGTGGTGGAGGTGGAGGTGATGGTGATGGTGGTGGTGATGGTGGAGGTGGTGACAGTGATGGTGGAGGTGATGGTGGTGGTGATGGTGATGGTGGTGATGGTGGTGATGGTGGTGGAGGTGATGGAGGTGATGGTGGAGGTGGTGACAGTGATGGTGATGGTGGAGCTGGTGATGGTGGTGACAGTGATGGTGGAGGTGATGGTGGTGGTGGTGGTGGAGGTGGTGGTGGAGGTGGTGATGGTGGAGGTGATGGAGGTGATGGTGATGGTGGTGGTGGAGCTGGAGGTGATGGAGGTGATGGTGATGGTGGTGGTGGAGCTGGTGATGGTGGAGGTGGAGGTGATGGAGGTGATGGTGATGGTGGTGGTGATGGTGGAGGTGGAGGTGATGGAGGTGATGGTGATGGTGGTGGTGATGGTGGAGGTGGTGACAGTGATGGTGGAGGTGATGGTGGTGGTGGTGGTGGAGGTGGTGATGGTGGAGGTGATGGTGGTGACAGTGATGGTGGAGGTGATGGTGGTGGAGGTGATGGTGGAGGTGGAGCTGGTGATGGGGGAGGGCACAGTGGGGGATGAGGTGGTGAAGGTGCTGGCAATGATGGTCACGCCCGTGGTGTCAGCAGTGATCGTGGAAACGGACCCTCCGGGACGCAAGTTTCCCAGACAAATGAGGTTTTGCTGCTGTCCTTGCCCCAGCTGCTGGCCGGGTGCCTGCCTGAGAGCTGCCCTCGGAGGCAGCAGGAGAGAGAGCCTTGACAAGCCCTGACAGGGCAGTGGGCTATCCTGAGCTGACAGAACATTTAATCTTAGTTAAAAATAAATAAGCTCAACTATGGGAAAGGGACGTGCAGCCCAGTGTTTACTGCAAGTGGAAGGAAGGTGATCACCCTGGGAGAAGTCCACTGGGCACCAGCCCCTGCTGTCAGGGGCCCTGTGGGCCGGTGGGGCCACCTCACCTCACGGGCCTGGCGGGAGGGGGCCAGGCCCCCCGCCTCTGACCTGGGGCCTCCCTCCACCCCTCCCACCCCTAGCTGGTGAGGTCACCTCCCCAAAACCAGCACCAGGGAGTGCCAAGACCCGGGGCAGCATGGCTGATGAGCAGCAGAGAGCCCCTGCTCATGGTAATTAAGTGAAACGTGACGCCTTCGCCAGGGAGGAAAATCTCATCTTGGAAACACAAGTCCAGAGCAGGTTCAATTTTACCCGAGGGGCCATAAAACCCTTTTCCAATCACCTGGAGCCGTGGGCTGCCAGCGCCGTTAATCCTGGGGATGTTATTTAAAGCCGAGACGTCACTCGGGGAGAATCAGGCCCAAGCCCCACAAGGAGCCCCTTCGGTTTCCACAGGGGCCCTGGGAGCCAGACACAGCTGCCTGGGGGTGTCCTCAGCTGCTCCGGGTTCCCCCAGCAGCCACCAGGCCGGCAGGGCCCCACATGGATCCACCGTGGGTGCAGCTCCGCCCCGCCCGCCCCCCAGACTTCCACCATCCCAGACTCTCTTTAGAAGTCGTTTCCTTGATTACCAAGGGTAACAATGAAAACATGTAATTGAATCCCCGAGAAATTGCCATTCTTATAACCTGTGCCCAGTTCCTGGGGTAAATGAGTGGCTCCCTGTACACAGCAGGGGCCCCACGGAGCCTCTGCCAGGGGTGAGCCTGCCCCCTGTCACTGATGCGGGCCCCGTGCTATCTCCCGGTTGGGGGTGGCGGGGGCCTCCCCTGCTGGAAAGCCATCAGTGGTTGGAGCGAGCAGGGTCAGGGTGGGTCAGGGAGGGCCGCAGAGAGCTGGCCTGGCTAGGGGGAATGGGGGCTCCCTACCTGCCACCCCCTTCTGACCACCTGCCCCCAGGAGCCAACTGCCCAGCAGGCCAGGTTGGGCACCCAAGGGTCCTGGGGCATCTCAGGTTGGTGTCAGCAGGGAGGCTGGAGAGGTGACCAGTGCTGGAATGGTCATCAGCTGCTGGCTGGTGGGTTTGGTGGGTAAGGTAAGGGCCTCTTGTGGCTGCGTGGCTGCTAGGTGGGTGACTGGGTGGGTGGCTGGCTGGCTGGCTGGCTGAGTGTTGTCCCTGCTCCCTGGGGAGGGAGACACCCCAAATCAGCACGGAGCCTTAGCCATCCCCAGCCTGCCCACTTCTCTGACTTGTGAGGCCCACCCCAGAGCCACGATGGCCCACAGCACCCCCCACCAGCGGTCGGTGCTGCGCCTCAAAACCCCACCTCACCAGGACACAGCCTGGCTCCAAGGAGCAAGGGCTGGGCCCCCAGGGCTGAGAGGTGCAGGCCTTGGGGCCTGGTCCCACATCCAGAGAGCCTGCCCTGAGCAGCCCCAGGCTCCGTGTCCAGCACACACGCCAACACCGGATGTGTCTGCCTGACCGGCTCTGAGAAGGATGAGGCTCTGAGAAGGATGAGCCCGCGTGTGGGCTACAGGTGGTTCCAGGCTTGTTTCTGTGGCAGGACCGCAAGGTCACCCAAAAGCGGTGGCTCTGCCCGAGGCCCGGCCGGCCCCCACCTCAGGCCCAGGGCGGTGGGCACTCAGCGCAGAGCACCCCCCACACACACCCCACTGCCGCCTCAGGGGCTCCTGGCCGCCTGGCCAGCTTCCCAGGCACCTTGGAGACGCTGCAGGCGACTACCTCCTGCCCACTCTGACCCCCGGGAAGTCCTGGACACCGGCCTGCCCTGCCCCAAGACAGGCTCTCGCATCCCTGTGCCTGGGCCTCACAGGCTGGAACTGAGCCCCCCGCCAGCTGAGTGCCCACTGACAAACATGCAGCCCGGGGCCAGCCCGGGGCCACCAGGGGGTCCACACCCCGCGGAGTGGGGCGGGGAGCCCCACCACAGGCACCCGCACCCCGGGCAGGGAGCAGGCGAGGGGCTGAAGGAGGGGGGTGAGCCCCAGGGCGAACCCCGGGGAGGCGCTGGCAGGACGCAGTCAGACCCCCACGGGAGCGCAGGCCCAGCTGCGGAGGGCTTTGTCCCCCGCCCTGGCAGATGCGAGCAGGGGCCGCCCGCCGGGCCTCAGGGTCCCCGAGGGCTTTGTCCCCCGCCCTGGCAGATGCGAGCAGGGGCCGCCCGCCGGGCCTCAGGGTCCCCGAGGGCTTTGTCCCCCGCCCTGGCAGATGCGAGCAGGGGCCGCCCGCCGGGCCTCAGGGTCCCCGAGGGCTTTGTCCCCCGCCCTGGCAGATGCGAGCAGGGGCCGCCCGCCGGGCCTCAGGGTCCCCGAGGGCTTTGTCCCCCGCCCTGGCAGATGCGAGCAGGGGCCGCCCGCCGGGCCTCAGGGTCCCCGAGGGCTTTGTCCCCCGCCCTGGCAGATGCGAGCAGGGGCCGCCCGCCGGGCCTCAGGGTCCCCGAGGGCTTTGTCCCCGCCCTGGCAGATGCGAGCAGGGCCGCCCGCCGGGCCTCAGGGTCCCCGAGGGCTTTGTCCCCGCCCTGGCAGATGCGAGCAGGGGCCGCCCGCCGGGCCTCAGGGTCCCCGAGGGCTTTGTCCCCGCCCTGGCAGATGCGAGCAGGGGCCGCCCGCCGGGCCTCAGGGTCCCCGAGGGCTTTGTCCCCGCCCTGGCAGATGCGAGCAGGGGCCGCCCGCCGGGCCTCAGGGTCCCCGAGGGCTTTGTCCCCGCCCTGGCAGATGCGAGCAGGGGCCGCCCGCCGGGCCTCAGGGTCCCCGAGGGCTTTGTCCCCGCCCTGGCAGATGCGAGCAGGGGCCGCCCGCCGGGCCTCAGGGTCCCCGAGGGCTTTGTCCCCGCCCTGGCAGATGCGAGCAGGGGCCGCCCGCCGGGCCTCAGGGTCCCCGAGGGCTTTGTCCCCGCCCTGGCAGATGCGAGCAGGGGCCGCCCGCCGGGCCTCAGGGTCCCGAGGGCTTTGTCCCCCGCCCTGGCAGATGCGAGCAGGGGCCGCCCGCCGGGCCTCAGGGTCCCCGAGGGCTTTGTCCCCGCCCTGGCAGATGCGAGCAGGGGCCGCCCGCCGGGCCTCAGGGTCCCCGAGGGCTTTGTCCCCGCCCTGGCAGATGCGAGCAGGGGCCGCCCGCCGGGCCTCAGGGTCCCCGAGGGCTTTGTCCCCCGCACTGGCAGATGCGAGCAGGGGCCGCCCGCCGGGCCTCAGGGTCCCCGAGGGCTTTGTCCCCCGCCCTGGCAGATGCGAGCAGGGGCCGCCCGCCGGGCCTCAGGGTCCCCGAGGGCTTTGTCCCCCGCACTGGCAGATGCGAGCAGGGGTCGCCCGCCGGGCCTCAGGGTCCCCGAGGGCTTTGTCCCCCGCACTGGCAGATGCGAGCAGGGGTCGCCCGCCGGGCCTCAGGGTCCCCGAGCCTGCAGCCCTTCTGTCGGCCTGTGCGGCCATCTGGTGGTGGATTCTGGGACCTGCACCTGGCCGGCCTAGAGAGGAGGGACTGGCCTCCAGAGCCAAGGAGCCTTGGCCACGCAGTCTCTGCCCCCCACCTGACTCCGGGCCTCACTCACCCCTCCACGTCCACTCCCCAGGGGCAGGGATGGACAGCATGGTGCCCACGCGTCCTGGAATCTGGCCCCAGGAAGGGTTTCGGGAGGTGACCCCAGCTTCGGCTGGCTGGGCTGGCTTTCTGGGCTCACTGTGGGCTAGCTCACCATGGGCACAGGTGAGCCCAGCTGTCAGGGACCCTGGCAGCGCAGGGGTCTCTGGGCAGGTTCTGCCCACCCGCCTGGGTGGGGCCTCAGCATGGCTGCCCCCAGCCTGCAGCCCTCAGCACCCTGCTGACAGTGCCCTGCGGCGAGGGTTTCCCTTGACACTTGTATTCTCTCTCTGATTCTGAAATAAAAGATGCGCAGTGGCTGTCCAGAGGGCTCCAAGGGAGGGAAGAGGAGTGGGCTGCCCACTGCACGCCCGGGGAGCCGCTTGGTCACCCGGGGTGGGCAGGCACGCCCAACCCCCAGCCACGGCCTCTGAGACGGACCAGCCACAGGAGGACCCTACAGGCACCTGCTCGCCCTTCAGCTGCACCCCACTCCCAGGGCCCAGCCCGGCCTGCTCCCTGCCTCAGGCCGGGGCGGGGCGGAGCAGGGCCCCCCAGCAGGCAGTGGCCGGTGTCCACTCCCCTGCAGCGCGCTGGCCCTGGTTTGGGCCAGTCAGTCCACAGGCCACCCCCCTCGCTCAGCCACTCCTTGTGGGCCTGTCTTCCTGCAGGTCTGGCCACTCCCTTGCGCCCCAGGAGGGCACCAGACCAGCCTTGGAGCCCACGAGGCCCAGCGTTGGGCCAGCAGTGTCCGGCACAGACTCGGACCCCCAGGCCCTGGGAGTGGCCTGAAGGGCCAGAGATGGGGGGGGTCCCCAGCCTGGGGCTGCCCCAGGAAGCCTGCAGGCCCAAGGATCTGATGAGGGGGCGGGTCTGTGTCAAGGGCCTGCCCTGGGGGTGAGAAGAGGGGGTTGCCCCTGAAGGCTGTGGCTAGCCCAGGGGCCCCGAGCCCCACGTGCCCCAGGCCTGTTGACCCACTTGGGAAGCAAGCCTGGGGCCCTGGACATCGGGGCCACAGAGAGGCCAGGCCGGGCAGCAGGTGTGCGGCCTCTAGGCCTCTCCCTCGCGGCCCAGCTCTGTTCACAGCGCCAGGCTCCCCGAGGCCCCCGAGCATCACAGCACCTTGGGCAGGGAGCAGCCGCCATGGCAACTGGCGTCCAGGGAGGCGCGCTGCCTGGTAACAAGGGCCGCGGCTCCCCGTGATGCTCGAGCCAGCCCAGCTTCCCGCTGCGGCACGGAACTCGGCCACAGGGACTCACCCCGAGCCCCTAGTGAGCCCCTGGGGCCTGGGCTCGATTCGGGCGTGTCGGGGCATCCACACGCCAGTGAGATCTGCAGGGCGCTCTGCTGTGGGCACGTGCGTGTGTGCACACGTGCCCAGCCACGTCCAACTCTGCGACCCCGTGGCCTGTCTGTGGAAATACCATCATAGCTGGGGTTCTCTCTGAGAGCCCCCGCCCCCCGGGCCACGCCCAAGCTCTGGGCCGCACTGCGAGGACCACAGGGACGGGGCGAGCAAGGTTTCAGGGTGTGGGGTCTTCGGGGCTAGGTTCCGAGGCACCAGCAAGCTTCCCAGGCAGGGCACAGAGAGGCACAGGCTGCGTCCAGGAGCACGTTCCAGGCGGCTGGGGGAGGCTCTGGTGCCACTGGGCGTCCCAGGCACCCCCTCCTGCAGACCAGCCTGGTGGCCCAGGTGAGACGCAAGGCCGCTGCCAACAGTTCCCAGGGTGTCTTTGCTGTCAGTACAGGGACCCCCGTCTCCACGAGGAGCTCCTCTCCCCCACATTGAACATTCCCCAGCACCTGCTGGCTCCTGACGGGACGGTGCCCCCACCTCACCCAGGGGGTGCCATCTTCTCCAGTGGGGTGTGGGCTCAGGAGGCCATGGGGGCCTGAGTCGGGGTCCGGGCCCGTCTTTCCCGGCCCCGTCTTTCCCGGCCCCTCCCAGCAGAGCCTGTTGCTAGTGCCCAGATGCACCCCCAGAAACACAGAGCAGCCTGCTGGGCCCAGGCCACGTGCGTCCAGCTGGGCACAGCCTGTGGACGGTGCATGCCCCTCCTCTGTGGATGTTCCGCACTCAGCGGGGGCGCCAGACCACCAGCAGATGAGGGGTATTGACGGACTTCTTCAGACAGGAAGCGGGGGCTGGCCACACCTGAGTGTGGGGGAGGCAGGGCTGCTGACCCGGGCTGGCTAGGGGGCGGCTCAGGGGGCCGCCCAGCTCGTGGGAGAGTCAGCAGGTGGCAGGGGACCCACAGGCAACTCCCCAGTCTGGCCCCTCCAGACGTCTGCCCTGAGGACTCCCTGGCTGCTAATGGGGAGTAGCAAAACCCTTAACCATTCCTAGCAGGAAGGCCCTCCAAACAGAAGACCCTCAACGAGAAGCAGCAGGAAGTGAAATCTCCCCTCCTCCCCCAAAATCCACTTTGTCCCTAAAGGAGGACAGGAAGCTCTAAGAAAAGAATGGGGAGAGGCAGAAAACAATGGAGGCGTCCTGGAACGTTACAGCAGGGTCTCCCACAGGGAAGGGCCTGAGTCTGACCGGCCCAGCCTCACAGGCAAACAGCCTGAGGTCAGAGTGAGCTGCCGGCTGATCCCCAGGGCTCTCCCAATCTAGCTCCCCACACCAGAGGCTAAAGCAAACACCCGTCAGCTGGGCCTGGTCCACTTGGCTGGCCCCACCGTGTGGGTCTCTGTGGTCTCACTGGGCTTGTCAATCCCCTCCCGGGAGCTGGGGACCCACCGGACGACCAGAGCCCCCCCTTCCCCGCGACCTGGAATCCGAGAGCAAGGTCACAGAGGATCCAGAGAGCAGCGAGAAAGTCATCGCCCGACACATCAGCGTTGTTCAGACCTCCTGGTAAGAGCCCACAGGCCCAAGCAGGCCCCCTGGGTTCAAGCTAGCCCGGAGCCCAGGGTCACGTTGCCGAGGGTCAAGGACGCAGGGACGGCCAGGGTCTGCAGCTGTGTCCCCCGCACGGGCACTCAGGCTTCCACCAGCCCTCCTTTCTGAGGAAGCTGCCTGCGGACACACTTCTGTGAGGCGAGGGAGGAAACCGAAAGTGCGGGCTGTGAGCTGGGGGCACCAGGAGTGGGGGCGCCGTGGAGGGCGGGGGTGCATCCATGAGGCTGTTAGGAGGGGAGGGGAATCCGGGGGGAGGGTGGGGTGCCGGATCTGGCCAGCGCTCTGCAGTCCCTGAAAAGACCCCTGAAGTGGCGAAAAGTTGGACCAGAGTCCAGCCACCGAACAGGCCGTGGCTGCAAGTGGGTGACTCAACTTTGGTTAACAGTCCTTGTGGGACCACGGAATGTTCGATAAATGACTTAAAAACAAAACGAAACAAAACAAACCTTGGAGATTCACAGGTGAAAAGGTCAGGCTGCGGGATGATCTCTTCTGGGTGGAGAGAGGCATGGGCACTGCCTGCAGGAAGGCCTCGGCGTGGGGCTCTCTGGTGGGGCAGGGCCACACTGGCCTCCTGCTGCTGTCTGACTTTGCTTTTAGCTCCTGTCTGCAGGACCTGCCGTGCAGCCTAGGACAGCAGCTGATGGGATGTGGCGGGAGGGGCCTGGTCAGGCCCGCTCCAGCCACCGCCCCAGCCCATTATGACCTCCCTGGTCCTGCCCAGGCCTTTGTGACAGCTGCCCCTGAGGTACCTGGGAGCCGTGACACCCAGAGCTCCCTTAGTAAGAGGGTGGCAGGACCGGCCAGGGACAGCCTCGACCTGGGGTCAGGAAGGGGTCACAGGGAGGAATGGAGGGGCCGAAAGCCCTGGGGCCCTGTGGCCACACCCGACCCCAGTGCCCCCAGCCCCCAGCGCCGGGCAGCCGTGGGGGGTGCCTGGACCCACCCTGCCCGGGGTTCGCCAGGTGGCCCTGCGTGGCGCCTCTCAGCCCCACCCACTCAATGGAGACTGCCAGGCCTTTCTCAGCCCTGGGGACAGGGGGTGGGGGACCCAGGGTCGGGGGCGAGGTACCCGGGAACTTCATCACGAGCGAGGACGGCGAGCTGCAGGGACAGAGGCCGCGAGACCCGGCAAGGATGAGACAAGGACAGACGGACACCAGGCTGGGGTGGGGCTGGGCCCTGCACTCCAGCCACGAGCAAGAGCAGAGGGCTCCCCGGCAGGTGGCAGGGCCCACCTCGGGGCCCCGGCCCTGCCCGTGCCCACCCCTGATCCCGGGCACAGGGGCCTCAGCCTCACCCAGGGCAGACCCCCCCCAGCTCCAGGGCATTCCCCTGGGGCCCGCAGAGCCGTCCTTCCTTCAGCTGGAGCAAGAGAACCAGAGTCTGGTGAGCACCGGGCCCCAGTCCTGCCAGACCCCGCGCCCCACACCCGGGCCCCGCCAGACCCTGTGCCCCAGCCCCATCAGACCCCAGCACACCAGGGACCTGCCAGACCCCGAGCCCCGGATCCAACACCCCAGCCCTGCCAGACCCCTCTCTCCAGCCCTGCCAGACCCCGCGCCCCACACCCGGGCCCCACCAGGCCCTGTGCCCCGGCCCCTCCCCAGACATGGCTGTCTCCATCTCCCCATCTCTGTGCCCCACCCCAGAAGAGGCAGAACCAGGATCTTCGGGAGCAGCTGGGGGCCCTCCTGGGGCCGGGGCAGCAGTTCCTGCCCTTGTGCCCGGAGCACTCGAGCTGCACGGCCCTGGCCTGGGTGAGTGCGGGGCGGGGCGCAGCCCCGGCAGGACCGTGGGTGGCACTGTGGAGCGCCCTGTGGCTCCATGCGCTCCCCCCACCCCACTCCCAAGCAGTCCATGACCACGGACGCTGCCGATAGCCTTGGGGCTGAGCCGGGGGCTCCTCCGCAGCCCCCTGAGCAGGCCTGCGCCCGGCCCCTGGAGGACAGGGCCCCTCTGCAACTGCTGCGGCAGGAGCTGTGCAGGGGCGAGGAGTCCTTCGTGCAGCAGTCCCAGGTGGGCCGGGGGGCCGGGGAGGGGAGGGGACAGGATAAGGCGGGGCCAGGGCTGGGAGGGGAGGGGACGGGGCGGTGGGGGGAGCGAGGAGTCCGTGATGCAGCCCCAGGTGGGCCCGGGGGCGGGGCCTGAGTGGGGCCGATGTGGGGAGGGGCGGGGCCGGGGTGAGGGGAGGAGTCGGTGCCTCAGTCCCTGGTGGGGCCGGGGGCGGGGCCGGGGGCGGGGCCGGGAGTAGTTTCTGCAATAGTCCCACGAGGACCCGGGGGCGGGGCCTTGGAGGGGCGGGGCCGGGAAGGGGGAGGAGTTTGCTGCAGTCCGTGGTGGGCCGTGGGCCCAGGGGCGGGGCGGGGCGGGGCCGGGATGGGGCGGGGCCAGGCACTCGTTCCGGCGGCAGTCCCGGGTGGTCCAGGGGGCGTGTCCAGGAGCGGCGGGGGCGGGGCGGGGCGGGGCGGGGGGGCGGCACCGGGGCCGGGGAGGGGGAGGAGTCCGTGCTGCAGTCCCCGCTGGGCCCAGAGGGTGGGGCGGGGCGCGGTGGAGCGGGAGCCGACCGCCCTCCAGCCCTACCTCGGCCCACACTGCGCCCCCTCCCCAGAACGAGCTGCAGCAGATCCGACTGTCCTTTGAGAGGAAGAAAATGGCTATCACCGAGGTGCCACCTGCAGGGGTGGGTGGGGGCGCCGGGCGGGGGCTCCACCTGTGGAGAGAGGCGTCCAGCACGGGTCCTGCTCCATCCTGAGGGCGTGACCCAGCCTCGCCCCTCCCACCAGGTGTGGGACGGCGTGGCTGAAGTGCACATGGCCCTGAACAACCAGGCCACTGGGCTCCTGGTAGGTCCCCAGAGGCTCGAGGCCCAGAGGATGAGCGGGCGGGGAAGGGGCGGGCGAGCAGGACCCCCACTCTACCCTCTCTGGCCCCCAGAACCTCAAGAAGGACATCAGGGGCGTGCTGGACCAGATGGAGGACATTCAGCTGGAGATCCTGGGGTGATGTGGGGCTGGAGGCCCGGGGGCGGCAGCTGGCTGAGCTGCGATGGTGTCTGGGTCAGGGTGCGGTGGACCCGTCCCTGGCCGGTCCCCAGTTCCCCAGCGCCAGGGCAGTGGTGCGGGCTGAGGAGGGGGTATACCTATGGTGCTGACTGCAGCACCCCCGCCGCCCCAGGGAACGGGCCCAGTGTCGGACCCAGGCCAGGAAGGACCAGAAGATGGCATGCAGAGGGGTAAGCCCCCACCCCCACCCCTTACCCTCCCAGAAGCCGCGCTCGGGCAGCGGGGGAGGAGCCGGGTGAGCAGGCCTGCCCTGACCTCACCGGCTCGGCCCCTCCTCCGCAGAAGGCACGGCTGCAGCTGGGATGCTCCGAGGGCCTCAGAGGCCAGCTCTGGTAGGTGGCGCAGCCGGCATAGGGACCGAGCCCAGTGCCCAGGGCCCACCCCCCCGGGTGCCCCGCCCCCTGACCACCGCCGCCCGCAGGCTGCTGGCCCTGAGGCTGCTGCTGGGCGCCCTGCTGGCCTGCACCGCCGCCTACGTGTACGTGGTCGACCCCGCGCCCTTCGAGGGGCTGGTGCCACCCCTGCTGAGCCGCGCCGCCGTCTGGAAGCTGCGGGCCCTGCTGGGCCCTTTCCTGCGCCTCGAGGTGGACGGCTTCCTGCCCTTCTAGGCCGGAGGCCCAGCGGCCCCAGCGAGGAGGAAGCCAGCAGGCCGTCGCGGCCCCCAGCGCCCAGCGGCCGCGCCGGCCCCCACCCACGGCACTGCGGCGCACCGTCCCCGCCCGGAGGCTTGGAGAAGGGAGGGGGCGGGGGCTGTCCTGAGGGCCAGGCCTGCGGCCGGACATATAGTCGTGACTCTGGGCCTGTGTGCTTGTTTCCGTGGATACCGGGGCTGGCGCCGGTGGCTGTGAGGCCTTCCCGGGCTGATCTTGCTGCGAGGGTCCCTGGGGAGGCACCCCTCTCTGGCACCTGCGGCGGGGGCAGCCTCTCCGCAGCCCCCTTTCCACCAGGAGAGGGGGAGGGAGCCCCAGTGAAAGTGAGCTCCCCAGGCCTCATCCCCAGGTGGGCGGGCCTTGGGGAGCAGGTTCTCTGCCCCACAGGCGCTGCTGAACCCAAGCACAACCCGTGTCCCTGCCTGACCTACCACCCACTTCCCACACTTGCCCAGCCACCACCCAGCGCCCTCCCCCCATTCCCGTTTACCTCCCCAACCCAGGACCCCGGTCCAGTCCAGGCTTGAAGGACAGGGGACCACGGTGGTGGACAGAGCCACGGGGGTAAAACACAAAGGTTTTATTTTCTGCATTAAACTGGGGCAAGGGGATCCTTTCAGAACAAGAGACCAGATTTGTGGCTGCTCGTGCCCACGTGGGAGAAACAGCTCTGCTGGCAAGAGGTGGGGGCTGGCCAAGGCCCTGCCCCACCCCTGGGGGCTTCAGGGGGGCCCAGCTGGCTGGGGGCTGCAGGGCTGGGGATGGCGGGGCCCTCTGAGTACCCCAGGTGTGCAGAGAAGGAAGGAAGACCGTCAGGGCAGGGCTGGCGGGCTGGGGTCTCCTCTGGCTGGCTGCTGCAGGAGCTTAAGGCATCCGCTCATGTGCAGGGTGCAAGGGGAGGGGGCAGTGCAGAGGCCTGCAGGGGCTGCTTGAGACCCCCACCCGGCCTGGCCCAGCCCACAGAGGCCGGGCTCCCTGGGAAGGAAGGGACGCGTAAAGTGCTTGGTCAGGCAGGGGGTCAGGTGCGGGGGCAGAGACAGCCCAGAAGGCTGTGGTGGCCCCAGCAGCTCTGGGGCCCCCGCCTGGGGGGTCTGACCCTCTGCGGCGGGCGGGGGGCCTCCTGAGCCGGGAGGGCGCAGGGTCATGGGCCCTGGCAGGCTGGGGGTCAAGTCTAGCTGTGGCTGGTGGAACGGAGGCCCCAGGGCCCCTAGGGTCCACAGCAGCCCAGCCCTCCGGGGCCCCAAAGTGGCCTACTTGGTGTCCCGATCGGGCCCCGAGAGGCTGGGGAAGAGGCTAGACGCAGCCAAGTGCAGCCGGCACACAGCCCCCCGGGGAGGCACCCCTGGGGCTGGGCTCCAGGGGGCCCGCAGCGGCGGGTGGTCCTCTGGGAGGCCGAAGTGGCACAGGTGCAGGCCGGGGGGCGCCCAGGGCTGGCCGCGCCGCCCCCATCCACGGCTGCAGGTGCCGATCCAGCCCCTGCGGGTCGCAGCGTCCAGTGAGAGAGAAGCAGAAAGGCGGAGGTCAGCAGACCAGGCTCTACCCCAGGCCTCCAGTCCCCTAAAGGCTGTGGATTCCCCCCACCCTGCCCAACGCGTGTCTGAGGAGGGGTGTAGGAACCAGTCCAGCTGCCCAACATCCCAGCCCACGGGCACTCCCTGCTCAGGGGCCCCGGGGCGGCTCAGCCCAGCTGCCCCAACACCCTGTTACTTCCGGGGTGACACAGACACGGGAGGCCACACCCCCCTGCCCGGCCTCCAGCCTGGCATCGGTTCAGGAGCGCCCACACAGAGCACCCAGGCCCAGATAGGCTGCCACCCCTTCTCCCGAGGCCTGACCCCTATGCCCCGCCAGGAGCCTTGGTCTTGCTCAAGGAAAGGACCCGAGTGACTCTTTTTCTTTTTTTAATAAAATTATAGATATATAGATGTTGATACAAAAACATAGAACAGACAACGCAAGCGGGCGCTGCCGTGTGCTCACTCTCGGGCCCCTGGCACCAGGTGAAACTCCGAACCCTCCCGATGTGCTTCCCACGTGGGCCCCAGGCTCCAGCGGGGCCTGGGCTTTGCGTGCCTTGGGTGGGGGTCTCCAGTTTGCAGGGAGGGGGCTCGGCGTGGCCTGGGCCCCCAGGGGCAGCATCGGGCCTCCTGTCTGCTCCCCCAGCCCCCATCGCCTCCCACAAGAGCATAAAGCAGAGGTTAAGGCTTCAATTAAAGCGAGTTTCCAGGCGGGGCGGGGGAGGGGGACGGCAGGGGCCTGAGCGATGACACATGGGACGCAGCATGGCAGCTCAGAGCACAGACGTGGGGATGCGCCCACCAGCAGGGGCGAGACGAGACACACGGAGCCAGGACCCCACCCACAGCTGGCTGGCTGTCCGTCTGTCCACCTGTCAGAATAGCTGGGTGCCTGCGGGCTGGGCCCATGCTCCCTGCAGGAGAGCTGGCCATGCCAAGCTACAAGCTTGCAGCAGGTCCCTGAAAGGCAAGGGGTTTGGGGCAGCCGGGCGGCGGGGCCCTCGGCCAGGGGCTCAGGCCTCTCTGTCCGTCTCTGGGCCGCGGGAACCCTCGCAGGAGGGAAGCGGGTGGGGCCGGCCAGGTGACAACCTCAGGGGCACAGGCGCGCTCCGCCCCAGCTCACAGGAACAGGACCGCCAACACGCAGGCCCTGCAGCCCCTCGGCCCGTGGCCCCACGGCGCCTGGTGAGCAGGTGCGGACGGGCAGCTGAGGACGAGGGGTGGGCCGCGGAGGCGTGGCTTTCCTCGCCGAGGCATCCGCGCCAGGCCTGGGCCTCCTCTCCAGGGGCAGAGAAGCTGGGAGGGGTGGCCGCGGGGGCTCGTGGTTCCCATGGAGCTCGGCGACGGGGGGCAGTCGGTCCTCACACCGAGATCTCGTATGTGGTCCCGCCCACGCCGGACACCTTCTTAACCAGCGTGTGCCGGGCGGGGCTGGCGGAGGGCCCCGGGGGGCCGGCGGCCGGCCCCAAGCGGGTTAGACCCGGGGACTGCCCGTTAAGCTTACTCGGGGGGGTCTTCAGCTGAGGGTGGTCCCTGCATCGGAACAAGCAGACACACACACACGGTGAGCACGGAGACGCGGCAGAACACGGCCAGCGGAGGCAGTGGACAGAGGACACGGACAGACGGAGCCCTGGGCAGCCCTGCCTCAGCCTGGACAGTCCCACACCGAAATGGGGGGCGGGGGGCGGAGGGCAGACATCTGTCGGAACAGCCACCATCCCTTCCCAGGCTGCTCAGCACAGACCAAGAGCGCAGGGAGGCCAGGTGGACCCCGGCCAGTGCATCCATGTCCTGGCGCCCTGAGCTGGGGAACCCACAGTCACCCCCTGGCCTCCTCCTTGCTCCCCTGAGGAAAGCAAGGGGCTGCCCTTCAGCCCTGCAGCCGCTGGGCGCTAACCGCTAACGGGGACCTTGCTGTCCACTGGGCCTGTCACCCAGCCTGCCTCTGCCGCTGCCCGAGCCGCCCTTTGCCCGTCTCTGAGCAGGGAAGGCCCTGGGGGGCCAGGACCGTGGTGCCCGCTGCAAGATGGCATCACCCTGACTTGGCCTTCTGAACATGGGCAGTTGACCGTCTCTAGGAGCCGGGATGCCCCACGCACTGGGTCTGTCAGCCCAGGAAGAGTGCGGGTTGTTGGCAAAATCACCTGCCCCCACCCCAGGGTGTCCAGGGCGTCCTTGGAGCCGGCAACCCTCATGCTGGCCAGCAGGAGCCTGCAGGCCGGGTGAGGCCCACACCCCAGGGTAGCCTCAGGCCTCCTGGGCAGCCTCCCAGCCAAGAGCCCCGCAGACCCCTGCCCCATGCCCGGTGGCCAGCCACACCCCAGCACCCACCTCTGCACAGCCAGCGAGGGCGGCGGTTCCGGGAGGTCCGCGTGGATGAAGGCGACGGCCTTGGGGCCGGCATAGGAGGGTGAGCAGGGGGTGCCAGGTGGAGACGGGGGCACCTGGTGCGCAGGCGACCTGTGCGGGCCGCTGGTGGGCCGGGCCCCTGGGCCGCCGCTACTGGCCAGGTCTGTCTGCAGGGAGGAGGAGGAGGTCCGTGGTGCCCGGCTCACCGCACTGGACAGCGAGGACAGCGAGGTCTGCAGCGCGGGGTTGCGGGCGCCCCCGAAGCCAGGCCCGGCCACCAGGTCATCCCGGGAGCCGCAGCGCAGCCCGGGGCCACGTGGGCCCTCGGACAGCACGCCGGCCTGCTGCAGGCTGTAGGAGCTGGGTGTGTCATAGACACCCGAGTCGCCGAAGAGAGAGTCGGCCTGAGAGCGCAGCAGCCGCTCCCGCTCCTCTCTGTCCTTGCGCTCCTGGATGGAGGCCATGATGGTCCGGGAGAGGTTGTCGTAGCGCACGGGCGAGGGCTCCCGCGGCCGCGGGCCCAGCACTGGGCTGAAGCTGCGGGGTGGCGGCCGTGGCGGGTCGCCTGGTGCCCCCGCGTGCAGGTAGGGCGAGCGGTAGCCGGGGGCGCCAGCTGCGGGGTGGGCCGGGCAGGCGTGGCCGCCCGGGGAGCCAGGGTTCAGCAGGCTATCGTAGGACAGGCTGCCATTGCGGTTGGGCAGCGCGTGGGGGGCAAAGAGGCTGCGGTGGGGCGTGGGGGGCCCACCCTCAGAGCGCAGGGGCTGCAGGGCCACGTGGTCCCCGCCCCGCCGACTGGCCGCCTTGAGGCTCAGGGAGCGCAGGGCGCCTGAGAAGGTGTCAGCCGCGCTGAAGGGCGGGTAGTCAGGCAGGTCCAAGCTGGGCTCGGACGCAAAGTCCAGGCTGTGGATGCTGTCCTCCCCCAGCGTCAGGGAGTCGGTGCCTGTGACCTGCAGGGAGAGAAGGCCCGTCCACGTCTGCCCATCCCAGGCCCTGCCAGATGCCCTGTGCCCTCTGGGAAGCTACCATCAAGTCGTGGCAGGTGCAGCGATGAGCTGTTTCCAGAAGCCCGCAGTCCCCTTGCACCCAGAGGGAAGAGGCCCAGGGTGGGCACGGCAGTGTGGGTGGCCTCAGGGCACATGGACAACCAGCCAGACCCTCCATGGGATCCAGGACAACCCCAGGAAGGAGGTAACCATCCTAAGGGCCACCAGACCCTGGCCAGGCATGCCATCAGTCCTGGGGGAGCTCCGTGGGGATCCGGGCGTGCTGGCCTATCACAGGCCTGCCCCCGGTGGCCATGAAGGAAGCATGCAGCCCGGGGACCTCAGGGCTCTGGTCCTCTGCTCAGGCCGCCCACTGCCCCACGTGAACGCAGAGAACAGATGTGCTTCCTCAAACAATTTCAAATTCCTCTGAAGTCTTCGCGGGGGGGCCCTGAAGGCCTCAGGCAGTGACTAACGTGGAATTCCAGGCGCCCGCACACAGTGCTGCCGGGGGCAGCGCCCACAGTGGCCCGGGGAACAGCGCCGAGCCAGCAGGCAGGCAGGCCAAGGGCCAGAAGGACCAGGACACCCTGCCCCAGCTGGCACGCTCACCCTCTGTGACTCAGAAGGGGTCTTCAGGAGTGCCTCATGGGGGCGGAGCCTCCAGGGGCGGGCCTCCTCGGGTAGGAGCTCCTGGGGCGGGGCTTTCTCAGGCAGGAACTCCTTGGGCGGGGCCCCCTGGGGGCGGGGACCCCTGGGCGGGGCCTCCTCGGGTAGGACCTCCTGGGGGCGGGGCCAGGCTTCCTCACCTGCTCCGCCGGCCCGCAGAATGGCGCCTTGGGACCCGTGGGAAAGGCGGGCCGGAATTTGTACATGGCGGGTGTCGGGGGGCTGGTCCTCTGCGCCGACAGGGCGCTCTCTGGAGGAGACGGGCCGCGGTCAGGCTGGGATCGCTCGGCGCCCCTCCCTCCGCTCGGGCGCTCCCACCTCACCAGCACTGCCCGGGCGTGGGGTCTGCAGGTCGCTGCCAAACGTGCCGGCCTCCACCTTTGGGGGCAGTGGCGGCCCCAGGTCCAGGGGCTTCTCATCCAGCCGGTCCAGGCTGCCCTTGGACTGGAAGGGGACATGGTACAGGCCAGGGGCGGGGCTTTACTGGGGAACCCATCCTGGCGCCCAGGACCCTGACCCTTCCTTTGTTCCGCTCGGTCCTCTTCCTTCTACGTGGTCCCACCAACCTGGCGGCTTCCCGCCGCTCTCCATCCCCCGCCCTCCCCTGGGCGCCCACCTTGCTGCGGCCCAGGCCAGCCTTCAGCCCATTGTCACTAAGCTTGACCTTGAGCGGAGGCGCTCGCTCCAGGAGCTCCGGCCGAAGGAAGGGCGGCTTCAGGCGAGCAGCCAGCGGCAGCCGGGGCGGCTCCACCACATACCTGCGCCAGGGCAGAGGGTCAGTGGCCAGGGCGGCCCCGCTTGAATGCGCGCCGAGGGGAGGGCCCGCCAGGCGAGAGCAGATTGGACGGGCTGAGAGCCTCACCGGGGCGCCAGAGGGCTGCACAGCACGTGCTCCACGTTCCCGTAGCAGCCGCGGGTGAAGGGGTTCACGCCCCCACGGAACTTCCCCGTCACCTGTGGATATGGAACCCCTCAGCCAGCCTGGCCACCCAGGGTCCAGCCAAGGAGGGAAGACAAGCAGGGACAGCAAGGTTCCTCAGAGGTCAGTTGAGCAGGGTCAGCCCAGGGGTGTTCCCCACCTAGGTCACCAGGACCTGCCCCTGTATGCAGTGGGACTTCTAAGTTGATTCACTGGTGGCCACAGTGGCCACCGATGGGGGTGTGGAGGGGTACAGGGCAGGCGCGACCCTACGTGCCAAACCCCACTGGGGCTCCAAGGCCGGGCTCCAGGGCTGGAGCCTCCCCCAGCACTGCTGCGCATCAGCCAAGGGCCTCCGGGCCCCTGCTCCGACCACGCTCCTGCACGTCATCATGTGGCCCGCGCTCCTCGCTCAGCCGGTTAAGGACCCGCCCACACCCATCCCTGTCAAGAACGCGCGGCCCCCCAGGTCTGCACCTGCTCGTTGGTGGTGCGGCCCCGAGTGACCAGCACCACGTGGAAGCCCGTGAGGCCGACGACGGGGATGAAGAAGAGGCCGGCCACACACATGACGGCCATGCTGGCCCGTTAAGGCCAATGGCCAAGGACGAGGACGGAGCAGCTGCCTGTGGATAGAGGCTCAGGCCCTCCCCACCACCCACTCAAGGAAGGGGACCCACTCCCCAGGGGCTTCCGGGCTCCGCCCCAGCCCTCCGGGCCTCGACTTCCCCGCGAGATGTGTCCCAGGCCCACACCGCCTTTGTGGTCAGGCCAAGGATACGTAATGGTGGTGTGGGCGGCGCCCAGCCCCTCCGCATGGTTCAGCACGTAGACCAGCCCGAAGGCGACGACGCCCACCATGTGCGCGCTGAGCGACAGCAGGAACAGGAAGAAATAGCGGTAGTTGCGGCGCCCGATGCAGTTGTTGACCCAGGGGCAGTGGTGGTCGAAGTCCTGGGTGGGAACAGCGCGTCAGCACACGGGGGGGCGGGGGGGGCGGAACTGCAGGCAGTGCAGAGGAGGGGCGGGGCCAGGGGTGGAGCGAGCTGAGGCCAGGGAAGGGCGGGGTCATGGGCGGGGCCGGACAGGGGCGGGGCGGGGCCAGAAAGGGCGGGGTCCTGGGCCGGGGCGGGGCCGGGCCGGGGTAGGCGTCACCTCCACGCAGTTGTCGCAGACGCTGCAGTGAGAGCACCGCGGCGGGCGGTAGAAGTGGCAGGTGGCGCACCACTTCATGCGGACCTGGATGCCCCGCACATCCACGTTCTTGTACAGCGGGGCCCGGAAGTCGTCCTCCTTGTCCTCGTCCTCATCCGCTGTGGGCCGGGGGCGGCAGGAAATTGACCGCCCTGGCAGGAGAGGCCGGCCCTTCCCCAGCCAGTCCGCTCCCGGCCCGGCTTGCCCCCGTCAGCCGCCCACACTCGAGCGAGAGCGAGTGGGGAGCCGCCCCACACAGGGCCCTACCTCGGGGGAAGACGCCAGGGTCCATGAAGGTGGCCATGCTGAAGTTGGCCAGGACGAAGAGGAAGAGGACGCCATTGTAGACGGGGACGGCTGGGGACACGGCGCGCGTCAGCCACGGGCACCTGTGTGGGGCAGCAGGGGGCGCTCGGTCTGGGGTGTGGCAGGTGTGTGGGGAGGGGGCGTGGGGCAGCGGCCTTAGGCCACACACATGCGGCGCTCAGGGTGGCCACTGGAGCCAGCTCCGACCCAGCCACCCCCAAGCGCCTGCCAGCAACTCAACTCCCAGTTGAGAAAACTGAGGCTCAGAGGAAGGGCAGGAGGGGTTGCCCAGAGCCAAGCCTTGTCCTCCCACCCACGTTGGGCATCCTTCCTGGCTGGGTCCCTTTCCCCAGGAGGGGTGGACACAGACGGGGTGAGAGCCCCTCTCTGCCCATGCACTCTGATGGGCAGAGGCCAGTGACCCCGCTGGGCAGTTCAGGCCAGCCCTGGGCCTCACCCAGACCTGTCCCCAGCCTGGCAGACCCCTGCTTCCAGGGAGGTTCTGGGGTATGATGTGGGGCGCTGCCTTGCTGGGTCTGTGAATGCATGGTGCAGAGGGCGCGTGCCGTCCCCTGCGGGTGCGGGCTCAGCGCCTGGGCCTAGGTGCACCTGCGCCCAGATAGCCTTGCCTCATTGTTTCACGTATTTGTCTGTGGCCGTCAGGCCTCAGTTGCGGCACACAGGATCCAGGCGTACCGGCTTCTCCCTTGTCGAGGCGCACAGGCTCAGTAGCTGCGACCCACAGGCTGAGCTGCTCCGCGGCAGGTGGGACTCAGCTCCCCAAGCAGGCGTCCAACCTGCATCGGATCGGCAGGCAGATCCTCAGCCACTGGACCCCCGGGGGCCCCAGCCCCTTCTTAGCTTGTCACCTTTCTCTCCGCAGGGCAGTACAGAATCCCCGTGGACTCTGAATGCACAGGCCGCGACGCCATCGCCATCTCTCATCACCCCTCCGCACTGGGCTCCAGGGCTGTCCCCTCCTCCAGTAAGCCTTCCCAGACTGCTGGCTCGCTGTGTGGGTCCCGCACACGTCCCCGGTGGACACCCTGGCACCAGAGTGTCTCCCCAGCTCTCACAGGACCCACCCGCAGCCCTCTCTGAGGATGTGCCTGGCCTCAGGCAGTGGCTCAGGGCCCCCTGCCCCCACCCTTGGGGGTTCCTTGAGTTTGCCCACCAGGCTACCCCGAAGCGCCTCTGGCTCCAGGCTCCCTGTCCCTCCTGTGCTGAGCAGGGGGCGCCCAGTGGGTCCGCTCCACACACCCAGGCCCTGCATGGAGGCCAGGAGCCCCTGGGATCCCCGACACCGGCCTCGGGGACAGGCCCTACGGCCACGCGTGAGCGAGTCGCGCGGGTGGCCCTGGCCAGCCCACTCTGGGCACACTGGCACCCAAGCCTGCCTTGGCCAGCCGCCAGCCCCACCACCCCAGCAACCACCTCCGTGCGGGTGGAACTTCTCTATTTTTAGTGGAAAGCGAGAGGCTATTTAAAGACTCCGCTCCCACGGCAGCACGCTGGGCGGGCTGGGAGCCGCACGTCACCCCTTCCTCTTCTCCGGGACCTGCCGTGGAGGCGACACTCAGCCCGAGGACACAGCGTCTGCGTGCCGGGCGGGCGGCCCGCCTCCACCGTGCCTGCCCGTGGCCGGGAGCAGACGCCTTCCCCGCGCCCGTCCCTGCGCGCTGGCCGGGCACGCAGGCAGCACTCGGTGCACACTCGTGGCCTCTGGTCCAGCGCCACTTGGAGGGTCGGTGGTGGGCCCCAGAGGCGTGCTCCGCCCAACAGGGTGGGAGGGACTAACAGCCCAGATGCCAGTGGAGACAGGTGGGTGAGACAGAGCCAGGACCGGCCGGAACCGGGGACAGGTGGATGCGGCAGACCCGCCCTGGCGCGGAGAGCTGGCTCCCCACGCGCCTTCTGGAGGCGGCTGGCCGCGGCCTCCGTGTGGAAGGAGGTGCTCTCCTGCGCTGGTGCCGGACGCAAGCTGCAGCGGGGCGGCGCGCCTGTCGGCCCAGCCTCACTGTTGGGGCTGCGGCGCCCCCCCGCAGCCCGCGCCGCCCTGTCCTCCCTGAGGCTCCGTGGCCCTGAGTGGCAGCGGGCCCGGAGCAAGAGCTGCAAGGCGGCGGAGCCACCCTTGCCAGATGGCCTCTGCCCCGGATGGGCACCACCTGCCCCCCAGTGCCCCTGGGCAGCACGTCCCAGGGAGGGCAGGGCGCGGCTTCAGCGAGGGCAGGGCAAGCCTGGGGGCACACGGGTTTTCTGACAGGGGCCTGAGCCCCCTCCATTCACTATCTCTAGCCCCCTAGGCTTGACTTGAACACAGAGTCAGGGGCTGCCCTGCACCCTGGCCCCTGTCCTTCCGCTCGCAACCTCCACCCCAGGCGTGCTAAAAGGGGTCTCAGGCCTGGGTCCCCCAGGGAGACCGGCTCGGTCACCAGTGCTGCCAGGGCCCAAGGACAGCTAAGCAGGGGAGAGAACAAAAGAGCACACGTCCCTGTGAGCACGCGCGCACGCACACGTGTGGACACTGCATAAGCGTGCCCACACACAGGGCAAGTGCAACGGAACAGCCGGGTGTGCGCTGACGTGAGTACGGACAAGCACACTCGTGCACACAGTGACGCATCCATACCTACAGACACGGACACAGACACGTCCCCTTCTGGTGGACTCTCACCCCCGACCCTCTGTGGACCCCTGTCTGTTTTCCGTGGGCAGGGCAAGCGTGAGGAGGGAGTGAGGAAGCATGCGCTCAGTGGGCAAGGCCTGGTGGGCACTGCCCGGGCATCTGAGCCTGAGCCGGGTTCCAGGGGGACCTCTTGGTCCTCGGGACAACCCCCCAACCCCCCAGGGAACGGCGTGCTCCAGGCCCCCCCTGCCAGCTGGGGGTTGGACACTGCTCACCAGGGCAGCCGTGCTGTGGGTCCCGGCAGGCCCCCTCCCCCCAAGCCTCCCATGACCCCACCTGGGCCTACAGGAGGCCCCACCCAGCAGGATGGGGGTTCCACAGAGTAGCAAGCAGCCACGGCTAAATGCGGAATGGAAAATTTTAGCTCAGACGTTTTCATTTAAATCGGATTCTTCATTAACGGTGGCTAATGAAGCTCAGGCACAGGGCAGCCGGGACCAGAGGGTGGGCAGCCACTCTGCCCTGGTCCGGCCAGGAGGGCCGCTGGCTCCCTGCACCCACCCCACGGACCCCCGAGCAGAGGAGGGAGGCGCCTCAGGGCACCAGGGCTCCTCCGGCCACACGTGGCAGGTCATGGCAGGGGGCTCACCTCTCCCTGTACCCCCTGCCAGCAGGCTTGTCCGTGTCGGCCCACTGCAAGCTGGCTTGGTCCTAGGCCGGGCCTCATGGTCCAACTGGGCATAGGGACCACTCAGGTCCATTGTGCCTACCCCTCTGTGCGACATCCAGAGGGGAACCCAGTGGGTCCAGAGAAACAAGACAGCCCAGCCCCCACGTGGGTCCTGGCCCCACAGCCTGGCCCTCTGATGCTCACAGGGTCCCCGTCACCCTGCAGGGTGGCTCCAGGAGTTGGAAGGGGTGGGTCAGGGATCTGGCCTGGGGCTCTCAGACCCCCCAGCCCAGCACCTAAGCCGGCCTGGCACTGAGCCTTCTGGTGCCCAGGGGGACAGGACTGTTCTGAGAACCCAGGAAAGCTTCCTGGAGGAGGAGGGCTGCCAGGCAGCTCCCCTGTGGCATGCTACCCTTCCTCAGTGGGGGGACCCCACCTCTGGGCATGCTCGCCATGCCCCAGCCTCTCCTGGTGACAGGTCTGAATGTCCTCCCGGCCAAGCCGCTCAGCAAGCTGGCCCAAGGCAGGGGTCCCTGGTCCCCTCAGCCTGGGCTCCCACTCCGAGCCTGCCTCAAACAGTCAGCTCATATTTCCTGAGCACAGAGAGGGCCAGGGGCCCCAGTCAGTGTCCAGCAAAGTCCAAGAAGCGGAGAAGACAGAGTCCCATTCCTGCGGGGGCCCAAGGCAGGGTGGGGAGCGCCCCGGAGGGGGGTCTGGCTCCGTGCAGGGCCTGGGACCAGAGCTAGGGGGACACGAGGCCTGTCCAAGGAGGGCACTGCCCGGCCCCCTGCCCACCTGGAACGGCGCACTGCAGGCAGCGTCACTGGACCTGGGTGGCCTGGCAAAACCCCCGCAGAACCACACTGCCTTGGTGGAGCCCAGCAGGACCGGGCTGAGAGCAGGCCAGGGTCCCTGATGGTCACTCAGCCAAGAAGCATGGCCCAGGGGCACAGGGAGGGTCCCCGGGCAAGAGGACTGCTGCACCTGGACACGGCCCGTGCCCCCGTGCCCCTGTCTTCCCCACCGAGCTGCCCTGGGGTGCTGAGCACAGAGGCAGGCCAGGGACCCTGCATGCTCGCCCCCGGGGGTGGGGCCATCGGGACCCTCTGAAATCAAGGGAAGCCACAGGACAAGAACCCTTCCTTGAGGGGGTCAGGGTGCTCTGAGCAGGAGAGGGGATGATGCTGAGCTCAGCTTCTTGTTAAACTTTTCCCTTGCATCTCACAAGGTCTCACCAAGAACACGAATTCCTTTTAAAGTTAGAAGGACTAACGCTGAGTTGCTCTTGGGGGTGAGGAACCAGGACCAGCGAGCAGCTCCCCAGGGGACCCCCACCAGGGCCCAGAGGCCAGAGCAGGGAGCCCGCCCCCTAGAAGCCTCCGCGGGACGCGTCCTCCCTCGGCCCGCACCCGCTGCCCACAGCCAGCAGCATCTCAGCGACAAGAACACGTCTGCTCGCCAAAGCCAGAAATAAGCCCGTCCACACAGCCTTTTTTAAACACGCTCCTGGCAGCCTGTGGTGCCCACCCAACCCAGCAGGGCCCACTCGCCTGCGGGCGTCCAGTGCAGCCTGGTCAGCCTCGGGCCGCTGCCCGCGTCCCTGCCGAGGGGAAAGGGTGCCCAGCTGGCCGCAGTCACCCCAAGCCTCAGGTCCCCAGGAAGGCCAGAGCAGTAGTTACTCTGGTCACCTGGCCATGTCTCAGTCTGGAAACCACGGCAGGAGGTGGCTGCAGACCTGCATGGCTGAAGCCGGGGTCCCCAACCGCTCCCTGTGCCTGGGGTGGGGGGCAAGGGGCAGGGTCACGACAACGCGGAGGGAACCTTGTCATCAGCACCCGCCTGGTCTGCACCAGCCCAGGACCGGCCGGACCGGCTGGCCCCCTGCCTCAAAGGTTCCAGTGCCCACTGGAGCCAGAGTCCCTGGGTGTGGCCTGGTTGGGCCCTTTGGCTGTGACCACTGGGCCTTCCTGAGGAGGTCAAGGGAAAGAGGAGGGCACTGCCAGACCAGCGTCGGCAGTGGCCGTGGGGCAGGCACGTGGCAGCCAGGCCAGGCCACACCTACACGGGGACAACTTGGCTGTGGCCCGGGGCCGGACGGCCGGGAGGGCACCCGGGAGCCACTGTCCACTGCTTGCAAGGGGGGCTGGTGGCCCTGGGAGGCCGGCGTCCCCTCCTGGGCCCACAGGGAGGGCAGGGCTGCAGCCACAGCCTGTGCAGACCCACACGCACTCCGCTGCCCCGGGGCGGGCGCCTCACACCCGGGGGGGGGGGGGGGGGGGGGGGGGCCTGCCTGGGCACTCGGGGGGGGGGGGGGGCTTGCCAGATACCAGGGTCCTCACACCCAGGACTCACCTGGCTCTGCCTGGCTCCCGGCATCAGCCTTGGCCCAGGGTAGGGGCTCGCGGCGCCCACAGCCTTGTGCCCCCCACCCAGCCCAGCCCACTGTCCAGTCCCCGGTGGGGTCCAGTCCCACCGGGCCGCGTCCAGCGCCCTGCGCGCAGCCCTGCCCCTTCTGGCCCCGGCGCCCGCCGCGGCCGACTCACGTGAACACGAAGAACAGGGTGCTGGAGCCGACCAGCAGCGCGGCCGCCGTGGCCACCGGGATGTACTTGGCGGGTTTGAGGCGCGTCCCGGGGCTGCGGGGCATCCTGGGTGCCGCGCCGCCGCATCCCTCCCCGGGGCCGGGCGGGCGGGGCCGGCAGGACGGGCAGGACCCGGCGGCGGCGGCGGCCCGGGAGGAAATCCCACCCCGCGGGCGCGGCGGCGCGGCGGCGTGCTGATGTCAGCGCGCCCCTTAAGGTGGACCGGCGCGGGGCCGGGGGCCAGGCGGGGCCCCTCGCGACCGCCGCCCCGCCCGCCCTCCCCGCCCTGCGCTGGGGGCGGGGCCGGGCTCGGACCCTCCCGCCGGGGGGCCCCTCCCGGCCGCTCCAGCCAGGAACCGCGACCCTGGGGGGCTGCTGCGGGCCCGTGCGCCTGGGGTCTGGTTCACTAGGGTTCGCGCTGCCGCCAGGCCGCACGTCCGGCCCACGGGCCCTGCGCGGGGCCCTTCTGGGGCAGGCCTTTCCCTCAACACCTCTGAGCTCCTGCAGGGCAGGGCCAGGCCCCTCCCGCCCCTGGACATGTCCAAGGGTGGCGGATTGTGACAGGGCAGGGTGCCTTGGTGGTTTATCCCCTGCCCACTTCACAGCCCCTGAGCTGGACGAGAGGGAAGCAGCCGGCAGGGTAAGGAGGGCGGGGCGCTGGCCCTATCCTGTCCCAGGCTGCAGGCCTCTCGGGAGTGGGGTGCCCTGCCCCTGCCAGGACAGGCTGCCTGGGCAGGCTCACCCCCTGCAGGAAACCCCACCTCCGGACCCCGCGGCTGCCACTTAAGGTGGAGCTGACTACAGTGAGGTCGGGCCAGCCCGGGGCCCCTGCTCTGAAGCCAAGACCTTCAGCCCCTCCCCAGGTGGGAAACTCCCCAGAGAGCGGGGCTGGACCCCGGCAGGAATCCATGGGGGTTGTCTGCTGCTCTGTGGCCAGAACCCTGTGCAGCCGTGTGCCTGAGCCCCTCAGGCTGGGAGACCCCGCCTGGCCCCAGGGCCCCAGGCAGCTGACAGACAGAAGAGATTGTGTGGGTGTCCTCCTACCACCCCTGGCCACAGCCTCTGCCTGGCGGGGAGCAGCCCCCAGGCCACAGGCAGGCAGGAAGCGGACACCTCCTGGCTCTACCCAGCTGCCTCTGCCTCCGGTGGCCCGAGGTCCTGCGGACACACTGCGGTCCTAGCCCTGCCCCTCAGGGTGTCTGGGTCTGTAGAGGGTGGGTGCAGGGCGTGGGCAGAGGGTCCCAGGGAGCTGTGGCCCAGGGGTCACCTCCCAAGGGCAGCAGGGAGCAGGCCTGACCTACAGACCAGGGGCCGACATGGACGCAGCAGCCACTTCCCTTCCCCACCTCACCCTCTACAGGCCAAGCACAGGCATTCTCTGGCCAGGTCCTGTCGTGTTCCCCAAACCCCCACCCCCACAGGACTCCCTCGGAGGCAGTGGTCTGCAGAAGACACAGGGCCTCACCGGACTCGCCCCCCAAGGACGCCCCCCCTCCACCCAGACAAGAGGGCCCGGAGCCGCGCAGGACAGTCTTCTCTGAGGACGGTCACAGGGCTGCGCCCGGCTCCAGGTGCAACAGGCAGCTCCGCCAGGGCAGAGGGCCACCCAAAGATGCCTGGTCAAAGCCCGGGGGGCACTGAGGACTCCTGGTGGGCGTCCTCACGCCAAGGCCGGGGCAGAGCGAGGGGGCGGCGCACACACGTCCTGCCTCCATGCAGGTTTCAAACGTGTTGTTTATTCGCTATTTTGATGACTATAAATAAGTGTTTCCACTATGGAAAAGAAAGTTAGCACGGTACATTCTCGTGACCAGGGAATGGATTTTCTGAAGTTGTCTTCATGAGGGCAAAAACTTGGAAAAAAAAAAAACAACCTGGATGTTGGAAGTCAGTTCTTTATATAAAGTCCCTTGTAAAAACAAAACAGAATAAAAACAAACCGAAAAGGCGGCGCAGGGCAAAATTAAAAAAGAAACGGGGGAGACAGGGGCAAGCTGCCCGGGGCGCCTCAGCCTCACTGCTCCTCCTCGGCGGGCGCCGGGGCCACGTCCTGGGGCTGCTCGCCCTCCTGCACCGATAGCGCCTCGAGCTTCTCCGCCACCTTCTCGGCGCTGTCATTCTTGCCAGACCCTGGGGGACACGGGGGCGCGGTCAGAGGGAGGCGCAGCAGCCGGCCGTGCCCCAGCATCTCCAGGTGAGCGTGTGCCCGGGACTCCAGCGGCGGCACAAGCACCTCCCCAAGCCCCGGCGGCCCCACCCCCAGAAAGCACCCGTGTACCGGGGTAGCTGTGCTGCCCTTCACAGGGCAGAGGTCACAGCCCCCGCAAGTTCCTGTGGCAGACGGAAAAAGCACCCGCCGGGGGCTGCGGCTGGGTGCAGAGTGAGTCTGCAGAGCACCCCCCCTCCGCCCCGCCCCGCCCCCCGGCACCTTTTTTTTCTTTCTCTTCAATCTCTTTCCGGCACTCTTCAAACTTTGTCTTGAATTTCTGTGCGTCTGCAAAGAGAGAGACGGCGCCCCAAAGAGCCCTGAGCAGCAAGGAGGACGCGGTCCCGGAGGGTCCCACAGACACCCCACTCCCATCTGGGCAGCCCATCCTGCCAGGCACTGCACTGGAGCAGACCCCACAGAGAGAGGCGAGGCCTCCTCGGCACCAGACGGCCAGCGACGGGGTGCTGCTCTTGACAACACCAGCGGAAGGACACCGCGGCCTGGGGGACCGGCGGGGCACAGCCCTGTGAGCGCAGGCCCCCCCGGAGGGCCCCCCGCCCCGCACACACCCGGGCCTGCTTACTCTCGGCATTGAGGAAGCGGATGGCCAGCAGCTCCTGCTTGGGGCACTCATCAGCGAAGTCAGCATGGGTGTTCCAGACCCAGGCACGGTCGCTGCCTGCGTTCGGCTTCAGCTCCATCATCGGCGTGACTGGAGGGAGAAGCCCCATGAGAACCGCACGGCTGCCAGGCCGGCCCCCACCCCAACCCCTAAAGCCCTGACTGGAGCAAAAGCCTGGTTGGGGGTTCGCCAAGCCAGGCCCAGACAAAGGCTTGTGGGTCTGGATCTTACCCAAACCCCTGCAAACTCCCCGTGCCCACTTAAAAGCAGGACTGTCCTGAATCTGGGAAGAAGGCAGCCATTCCCCGACCACGAGGACACCTCAGCAGGGGTCTCCAATGCCACCAGACCCATTCACCACCAGCCGCCCCGGCCCTGGCCCTGTCCGAGCAGACCCAGGGCAGATGTGGGCCGCAGCTGGGCAGGCCCAGCCTTCCTGAACAGGGTGCCCACCACGTGGCGGAGTCCATACCTGGCCACACATCAGGACCCAGCCCACAGCAGGCAGGGCTGTAGCCAAGACGCATAAGCCACAAGTGGGGTGAAGGAGACCCACCACTCTCGGCCTCACACTGCCCAAGCACATCCCAGGGAAAGAGGCCACTGGAAGTGGACACCGAAGGCCCGTGACCAGCTTGTACGTCACGGAGATCAAGCCGCACCCAGGAATCTGCATGGCCACCCATCCCTCCGGCCACGCAGGGACTCAAGGAGGCCAGCTTCCCAAGAAACGAGTGCCCCACGGCCACACTCGTCCCACGTGCCTGACAGAAATCTCCCAGGACCAGTCCCAGGAACACATCACACTCAGCACCGAGACTACTCATCCCAGCCCAGAACCCCGCTGAGCCCACGTGCCTCCTGGGCACTCAAGGCCCCTCTCTTGCCACCACCCACCCACCTGCACACCAGGCCGGAAACCCGGTGACCAGCCAGGCTCTGAGAGAAGCAAGGTCAGGGAAAACCTCTGGGAAACACCTCAAACGGGGCTGGAGAACAAGGACCAGGCCAGAAGCGACAGGGTGGGCTGAGCGGGGCGTGGTGGGAGGACCTCGGAGCGTGGGCACAGGAGCTGGCCCAAGAGAGTCGATGGGACCGTGGTACCGGGAGGCCGGTCCCTGCCCGCCCAGCCACAGCACCCTCCCGGGCCCTCTGGTTCTTGCGGGTCACCTGTGCGCCCCCTCGCCCCGCCCACTGCAGTGATTGGTGCAGAACTTGCGGGTCCCCGCCCCTCGCCCCCGCCTACTGTAGTGGTTGGCGCAGATCTTGAGGGTCTTGTCCCTGCGCATGAGCAGGCGAATGGTCCCCTTCTCCTTGTGCTTCAGCAGCTTGACGTCCCCCGTGCCCCTCTCCTTCCACTCCGGAAGGTCGTTCTCTGAAGCAAACCGGAACAGCTTGGCCCGCCTGCGAGGAAAGCCGTGGGGAAAGGCGTTAGGCAGGCGTAGGAGGGACGAGGCCGGGTCTACACCCGAGGCCTCGCCAGACATCCCTGCCTTTTACTCCAGAACTGCAGGTCAGGACATCACCAGAAAAGCGAGGAGGCCCAACAAACCCCAAGTCTTACAGGAAAGCCTGACGTTTCAGAGGGCGCACTGCACTGCCGGCCAAGGCGGCCGTCACAGTGCGGGGGCTCCCTGGCGCCACGGATGCGGGCAAGGGACGAGGAGCCTTTCCTCCGCTGGGAAGACAGGCTGCAGGCCTCCCCTCGGGCCACAGGTTCTGGGCCGAGTCGGCCTTCCCACCCACAGCAGCTCGGCCGTCTGCCTCGCCATCGATCCCAGCTCTGCCGGCCCCTTTCCTGCGGAGACTGCTCTCTGCGCCACACGCAACCACCAAGGGAGCAGTGGGCCCACGAGGAGGCCCCTCCCGCTGGCCCGGCCTCCCTGGGGAGGCTGGGAGGCGCCCAGGACTGGTCTCCAGCCTCCCGGTCTTGGAGGAGTGATCCCTTCTGCTTCCCTCCTCTGACCCACAGCGGAGCACTCAAACTGTACTCTCGTGTTTCCGAGGGAACCTGAAGCGGCGGAGAGTCGGCCCCTCCTTCCCTCGCGCCTCCCAGCGATTCCCACTAACTTGCAGCTGTGTCTCCCGGGCCCCCCTGCCGTGTGGTGCCGGCACTGTCCGCCTGGCCACGCGGCTTCTGCGAGCGCTGCTTCAAGGTGACCTGGCCACCGCAACCTCTTGTTGAAGGCGCCAAGATCACAATGATTTTTTTAAAATATAACTTCGATGACTAACCACCCACCTTTTATCTGTAATTCCAAGCATCATTTTGTACGTTAAAACTAAGTCTGAAATTCAGGAGCTTCCAAGGATGCCAATGTTGAAGAGAAAAAGACAGTGCTGGTAAAGGCCCAATGCCCAACCAGACACGGGGCTGTGGGAGTCTTAGAGCGAGGTGGCAAAGATAGGGGTCTGTGAAGATGTCAATTGTGGGCACAGTGGGACAGGCCTCAGGGCAGTGTGCGTCCCAGGGGCCAGGAAGGAGTGTATTCAAGAGCAGCTTAGTTTCAACATGGGAGGAACCATCACAAAATCCTGTGGTTAAAGGTCAAGCCAAGATCTTAACACCTGTATAAGAAAAACACTTTGGACCTCAAAGTGAACGTGCCTACTTCTGAAAAGATACCAACTTACATTTTAAAAAGTTCCTCTTCATCTTCTTCCAGCGTTTTAATTTCTTGCTCGGGAAGAGAAACTATTGGCTCAAACTGGGGGTCGTGGTTGGACTCATCAGCATTCTCGGTGGAGGTGTCATGGTCCTCGTGGGTGTCCTGCAGTGGTGGGTGGAGACGTGAGTGACCCTTCCAGCTGTGCCAGACTCCGCCAGTGCCCAGAGCGAGGCATTCCCACTAGTGAAGGGCCTATCACCCCCAAAGCCTTTCTCCAACCTGCAGTGAGACACTAGACTCCGATATCCTCTTTCAGATGCAAGACACCATCTCACAGCCTCCCCAAACTCCCCCGTGCCCCCGCACTTCATTTGTAAGATGGGAACGCAGATACTGCCACGTGCAGATTAAGGGCGCAACGACGGGGTGGAGGGTGGGAGGGAAGGGCCTCGAGTCGAGCACTCCTCTTACAAAGCCTTTTGAGTTTTTACTGGGTGAGAAAAATCTGTGCTCTTGCTTAAAAGTTGCGGCGGCGTGCTACTATGTATGCAGAATTCAGTTCTGCCAACAACTTTATCTCGGTTGGGGAAATGACGCGTGTAAATCAAGAGGATTCACGCAAATAAATGCCACAGCGTTCGATCCAGCGCAGAGGACTAAATACAGGGCACAAAGAAGCAGGTTTTGGGTTGCCTCAGGGAGCACGTGGCTTGGAGATCCATAGCCCCGGAGGTAAGACGCCAGGACTGAGCTCCCCGGCTCGGCCCAGGAACGCAGGCCTCCGCCGGCCACTCGGCCGGACGGCACCTCCCTCCCCCAGCCCAGGTGGCCACGGGCCGCCCGCCAGGCCGCGCGGGCGCGGAGGCGGGTAGCGGCTCGCGGACCGGCACCGGATGAATGGGGAGCCGAGTGGACCGGCCGCGTCCGCGCGCCGGGGGCCGGCGGCGGCCAGGGGCGGGCGCGAGGCCCGGCCGCCCCAAGGTCACGCGGCGCGGCGCCCGGGCCCGCGGGCCGGCGGGGGTTGGAGACGGCGCGGCCCGCCCACGTGGCCGGCGGCGGCGGCGGCCCCGGCGCCCCTCGGCGCCCGCCACGGCCCGCTCGCCCGGCCCGGCCCACCTTGGCGGCCGCCATGGGCGCGGCGGCGGCTCGGCGGGCTCGGTCGTCGCGGGCTCCGCGGCCTCTCGGCGGCTGCTCGCAGCTCCTTCCTCCGCGTCTGGCGCCGGCGCCTCCCGCCAGCCCGCTCGCTCGCTCGCTCGCTCTCTCCTCCCTCCGCCCCGCGACCCGAACCCCGACCCCTGACCCCGGCGGCGGGAAACGCGCCGCGATTCAAAACCGGCGCAGCTTTATTGGGCTCGTGCGGCGGACACTCGCATTGTCCGGCCCGCCCCGCGCTTCCCGCCAAAACGCCCGCGGCGCATGCCCGGCCAGCCAGGCCGACTGGGAGAGGGACGGGGGTGGGGGCGGGGAGCACGCACTCCCGGCGGCCCTCGCGCGCACTTCCGCCCCGCGGCCGCGCGCGCGCGCCCCTGGAGCTAGAGGACTGGGCTGGGGGAGAGGGGCTCGAACGGCGCGTGGTGATTACGTCACAGGAAGCGGGGACGATAGAGACGCCCCGCTTGCGCTGCGCACGCCGGGCGGCCTGGCGGGAGAGCGGCGGGCCGGGGCAGTAGGTGGGCGCGGGCCCCTGGCGGGCGGGCGGCGCAGCGCGTGGCCGAGGCCCGGCCCCGAGCACCGCGGGTTCGAGTCCCGGCCCCTCCCAGGCCGCAGCTGGACGGTGTGCGCTCCAGGCTCCAGGCGAGGCGACGGACGCTGCAGACGATGGGAGACGAGCTGGACAGCGAAGTATGGTGCGGGGGAGCCGGCGGGTTGGGGGCTGGGGCGGCGATGGGCTGGGGAGGCCGGGGCGGGGCTCCGGGCGCGCGGGCCGTTGCCAGCTCCGCGCCTGCCGTCTGCACGCAGAGCCGGGCGCATGTCGGGGACCCCGCCCAGGACGGTACCGAGGCGCCAGGCCCGCGGCGGGAGGAGGAGCCGGCAGCGGCGGCCGGGCCCGCGGGGCCGGGGCCCTACGGCTACATCCGAGCCGGCCTGTTCACCTCGGAGGTCTTCAAGCTGGAGCTGCAGAACGTGCCGCGCCACGCCAGCTTCAGCGATGTGCGGCGTTTCCTGGGCCGCTTCGGGCTGCAGCCCCACAAGACGAAGCTCTTCGGGCAGCCGCCCTGCGCCTTCGTGACTTTCCGCAGCGCCGCCGAGCGCGACAAGGCTCTGTGCGTGCTGCACGGGGCGGTTTGGAAGGGCCGCCCGCTCAGCGCGCGCCTGGCCAGGCCCAAGGCTGACCCCTTGGCCAGGAAGAGGCGGCAGGAGGACCGTGGGGAGCTCCCCGCTGGTCCGGCCGCTTGCGTCGCCGACGTGGTGACCCCTCTCTGGGCCGTTCCCTACGAGGAGCAGCTGGAGCGGAAGCGGCAGGAGTGTGAGCAAGTGCTGCAGAAGCTGGCCAGGTGAGGGTGGGCGCGGGCATCCCGGGCTGGGCGCTGCGTTCGCTCAGCCCGCTCCCTGCACCTCGCACACAGGCTCTTAGGGGGCTAACCCGGTAAGAGCCGTGTGTTCCTGGCTCGAGACAGCAGGGTCCTGGACGCCCCCAGGGCTGGGGAGTGGGGTGTTTGGAGCCCCACCGCCGCCCTCCCTCTGCCCGCAGGGAGATCGGGAGCACCAACCGCGCCCTGCTGCCCTGGCTGTTGTCACAGAGACACAAGCACAACAAGGCCTGCTGCCCACTGGAGGGCGTCCGGCCCTCCCCCCAGCAGGTTAGGCCTCGGGGTCCCACTTGGTCCTCCTGCTCTCTTAGAGCTGCTTCTGGTTCTCACCAAGCACCCATCGGCATGGTGCCCTTGGCTGCCAGGCCGGTGGGGGAGCCTGGGCCTCGCATCACCTCTGCACTGCCAGTGTTGGGCAGTCAGAGGGAGAGCCGGCGTCTGTCTCCGTTGGCCCTTCCCATAGACCGAGTATCGGAACAAGTGCGAGTTCCTGGTCGGCGTCGGCGTGGACGGGGAGGACAACACAGTGGGCTGCCGGCTCAGCAAGTACAGGAGCGGGACGTGCGCCGTGGCAGCCCCCTTCGACACCGTGCACATCCCTGGGGCCACCAAGCAGGTGGTGAAGGCGTTCCAGGAGTTCATCCGGTGAGGTCGCTGGCAGCCTGGGACGTCCGAGGCCGAGAGCAGAGGATGGGGTCCCGCCCAGGATGGGGGCTCTGGTGAGGGGGCTGGAGGACGCAGACTGGGGGGCAGACGCAGGCGCTCAGGGCCCCCTGTGGCTCCCTCAGGTCCACCCCCTACTCGGCGTACGATCCGGAGACGTACTCCGGCCACTGGAAGCAGCTGACCGTGCGCACCAGCCGCCGCGGCCAAGCCATGGCTATCGCCTACTTCCACCCACAGGTCTCCGGCGGGCAGGGCGCGGGAGGGGCGTCGGGGCCGAGCGAGCGTGGACGCAGTCTCACCAGCCCTTTTCTACCATTTGCTCCAGAACCTGAGCCCAGAGGAGCTGGCGGGGCTGAAGACGTCTCTGGCCCAGTACTTCATGGAGGGGCCGGGCAAGGCCAGTGGGGTGACCTGCCTCTACTTCGTGGAGGAGGGGCAGCGGTCAGTAGTCGGGATAGCTGGGGCGGGGGTCTGCATGAGGGCTGTGACTGAGCGCTCTCTCGCGCCCACAGAAAGACCCCCAGCCAGGAGGGCCTGCCTCTGGAGCACGTGGCCGGGGACCGGTGCATCCGTGAGGACGTGCTGGGGCTGACCTTCCGCATCTCCCCCCACGCCTTCTTCCAGGTGTCTGGAGCCCGGGCTCAGGAGGGCGCTTGGGGTGGCGGCCCAGGGCGGCCGTGGGGCAGAGTGTCTTGCTGCCGCGGGGCCCGCAGGGCCGGTGCTCGGGAGGAAGCGGGTTTGCAGCCGCACGGACCGCTGTTGAGCCGGGAGCGGTTGGAGGGGCCCTGGGGCGCCCAGGGAGTCGAAGGCGAGGAGGCAGTTAGGGGCGCAGGGTGGGGGCTGCTCTGACGGCCCAGCCCGCACGCAGGTGAACACCGCTGCGGCCGAGGTGCTCTACACGCTCATCCAGGACTGGGCCCAGCTGGACGCAGGCAGCACGGTGCTCGACGTGTGCTGCGGCACGGGCACCATCGGCCTGGCTCTGGCCCGGGTGAGCCCCCCACCCTGCTCCTGTCGTCCCCCTTCCTATCGGTTGTGAGACCCCCACCCCATACCAGCCCCTCCTTTGCTGCCCCAGGAGGCCTGGGCTGGGCAGTCATCAGTCCCTCCTGTCCCCGCTCCAGAAGGTGAAGAGAGTTGTTGGGGTTGAGCTGTCCCAGGAGGCCGTGGAAGATGCTCGGGTGAACGCCCTGGACAACGGTGAGGGCCCGCGGTGGGGGGTGGCCCTGAGCCGATCATGCCCACGGGGTGTGGGCCCCACTGCAGACCCACGGTGCACCACGCCGCCGGGGACTGCCCCGCAGGGAAGGGCTTTCCTGAGGCATCTTGGTCTCGGGGCTCTGGGACACAGGGTGGCCCAGCAGGCCTGTAGGAGGGGTCACAGGCCCCCTGACACAGCTGACCTGCCCCTTGCAGAGCTGAGCAACGTGGAGTTCCACTGTGGTAGGGCTGAGGAGCTGGTGCCCGCCCTGGTGAGCAGACTGGCCTCCCAGCAGCTCGTGGCCATTCTGGACCCACCCCGCGCTGGCCTGCGTGAGTGGCCGCCTCCCCAGGGGCTGCTGGGAGGCAGAAGGCTGCCCAGGGGCTGGCTGGGCCTTTCCCTCAGGGGGGCGCCTTGGGGACCCCCCGTGAGGCTCTGTGTCTCCCCAGACTCCAAGGCGGTCCTGGCCGTGCGCCGGGCAGAAAACGTCCGGAGACTGCTGTACGTCTCCTGCAACCCGCGGGCAGCCATGGGCAACTTCGTGGAGTAAGTGTGGGGTTGGGTGGGCGGCTGGAAGCCAGGTTTACCCCTGCAGGGTGAACTGACGCCCCCACACTGACCGTGCTCCGTCCTGTACAGCCTCTGCAGGGCCCCATCCAACCGCGTCAAGGGTACTCCCTTCCGGCCAGTCAAGGCTGTGGCCGTGGACCTGTTCCCTCAGACCCCGCACTGTGAGATGCTCATTCTGTTTGAGAGGGTGGAGCACCCCAATGGTGCGGGGGCCCTGGAGCCCAAGTCTCCGGTCCAGACCCCACCAGCACCCCCAGGTGACACCCCACCGGAAGCCAGGGTCTCCCCTGCTTCTTAAGGGCAACAGAAACCAGCCCTTTCTGGAACAACGCCTGGATGGCCACAGGCGGAGCCTGGGGTCCTCAGGCCTGCCCGGGGACAGCCAGAGGCCACGGAGCCCGTCCCTCACACCCAAACAGAATAAACAAGTGTGGAGCTGCCAGTGTTTGTGATGTGAACCTGGGGGGCAGGCCCTGGAAGGCACCTCAGAACTGGAAGTGGCTCTCCCAGCGCCCCAGGAGTCCCAACGGAGCCTGCGCTGCTCAGAGGGTCAGGGCCTGGGGGCCCGCCACACTCTGTGGGGCACACAGGGCACAGTGCCAACCCCCTACCCATCTGTCTCTGCCCCAGGGGAGGCCCCTCCTGGTGGAGGGAAGCTGGAGACCCCCGCCCTCTGGGAGGCTGCAGCCTGTGCAGGACCCGCAGCCGCAGGACTAGAAGGCAGGCCGTTCCCTTGGGACAGCTCTGCTTCCTGCCTATCGAGGCTCACGCCTGTGGCCGTGACCCAGCTGCCCCCACAGGCCCTCCCTGCCCTCTGCCCCTGCAGCAGAGCCGTGCGCACACCCGGGGAGGGGGACAGAGGGAGGCTGGACCACGGCGAGGGCACTGCTTTAAGGGCAAGAACAGTCCAGTTAGGATTCACCACCACAGACGGGACAGGACAGAAGCAAGCGTATAATTACAGCGACTTGATCCGTGGATCGTTTCACAAAGGTCTGGAGGGGCTGACCTCAGTCACGTGGAGGGGCGTTCTGAAGGCTCCATGGCTGAGGCTGGGACAGACCCGCCCCATCCCCGGGACCGCCCAGACACACCACACGGCCGCAGGTAAAGGCGAGGGCCACCCGCGCCAGCGTGAGCATCTTCAGTTCCTTTTTTAAGTCCACGAGCTAAAATGCATCAACTGGTCACATCCGCTACGTGATTCCACACCTATCTTCTACCCTCACTGTAAAAGCTTCTTTCCAAACGCTAAAATATCATAAAAGCTTTAAAAATTGATGGGTTGACAGACTGGACTGTGCAAAAACTTAGTAAAAAATTACCAGAGGCCAGCAAAGGTGAGGGGCCTCTATCTACGAAGGCGTGTTCAGGGCACTAAGAACGGACGCCAGGCTGGCAAGCAGGCAGGGCAGCGCCTCTCTGGGTGAAGAAAGATCACCGTGATGGTTTGCCTGCAACCTCTGACAAACAGCTGTGACACTGAGTCCTGTTCATTTTAAATAGTCCCTCCTACTGTAGCTCTTTCAGAAAAAAGAAGGGAAGCCCAGGAGGCTGGGAGGGGAGGGTGCCGGCCTGCGCCTTCTGGCTGGGTCCCTACATGCCTGTGGGGGCCAGGGGTGCGTGGCCTTCGCATTTCACGTCATCAACTATCACTTCCAGTCAGTGCACGTTACATGGAAAGTTCATGAAAACCTTCAGAGCCCGTCCACACGACCAGAGCCTCACGGCGATCTCCCAGCTGTCTGTGGCCGCCTGTGTGGCAGGTGGGTAGAGGCCAGGACACAGCCGCCCGGCCTGTAGGTGGCCTCCGGGGGAGCTGCGTGGCCTGCCGTCAGGCACGTGGCGGGGGCGGGGGCCAGAGGCCTGGGCCGCAGGGTTCGTGGGGAGGTCCCCAGCGCGCTGGCAGCCCTGGCCGGCCGCCCTCACACGTCCACGGTGCAGAGGGGCTCGCCACCAGGCTGCGCAGATGCCACGATGGACATCTTGGGCTTCCTGCGCGTCTCCTCCTGGAAGGACACTGAGGTCAGGTGGGGCCACAGGGACCGCAGCTTGAGGTCAGGGGTGGGGCCACGGGCACTGCGGGGCCCCGGGGAAGGGGTGAGCCCAGCACGCATGCCCAGCAGAGGAGGGTCGAGGTCACAGCCCCCGGGGCCCGGGGCCGCCGCCTACCCGCTCCTCCGCCAGCCGCCGCATCTCCTCTTGCAGCTTGCTCAGGATGTGCAGGTTGGGCTTGTTCTTGCGAGCAAACTGCTGGAGCTCGATCACGCTCTTGTCCGAGGTCTCCTGGGGAGCAGAGCCTGCTGGCAGCACCAGCCGGGGCCTCCCCTCCCACAGCCCAGCTGCCGTCTGCCCGTTCCCGCCGCCTCGGGCGCAGGGGGTCTGCTGGCCCCCACAGCTGCCAGCCGCCAGCCAGGCACGCACCGTGCCCAAGCAAGCTTCTCCCCAGCTCCCGGCCCAGCAGGACGCTCTCCACACACAGACAGGAAGGCAGCGGCTCAGCCACACAAGGCCCAGCGCCTCAGGGACCCCCACACCCCCAAGCCCAGAGCCAGGAACTCTCCAGGAACAGCTGGGGTGTCCTCCACAGTCCTCACCCTCCACACCCACCACTCACTGGGGACTGTTCCTGAAGTCGGGGAAAAAAATCAAAAACCAGATGTCACTTCCCTTCAATTTCCCCTAAATGCACAAAAATTCAGCAGTTGCGAAATCTCAACATCTTGGCCAAAACAGAGGACACACACGGGCTGTTGTGAGGCGCGTGGTGCTGGTGCCCGGGGCAGCGCCCACCTGCCTGCCGCGCCCCCCCCCAACCCCGCTACCTGCTTGGCCATCTTGCTGCTCTCGCGGCCATACATGCGCAGCAAGGACCCCCAGTTCCTGACGTGCGGGTGCAGCAGCTGCAGGATCTTCTGAGATGCTAACTGCTTTCCGACGCGCTTGTTCTTGCCTAGGCGGAGACGTGGACACAGAATCAAGACACCCATGTCCACAGGGCACCGTATCAAGACGGGCACACTCCACACAGGCCCACCCGCCAGGGGCTCAGGGAGGGCAGGAAGCCCCCCAGGCTGCGGCTCTCAAGGGCCCCTGCCCACAGCTGCAGACACACAGATGATGCGTCCTGCAAGGCAGGCTGGGGCCTGGGGGGAGTCCTGTGCGGCGGATGTTTCTAGATAGAGAAAGGAGAGGCTGGGGTGCAGAGCAGGCTGGAGGGGCGCAGGGCCTCTACCCTGGGTGGGTCTGTTCCCACCCTGCCCCCTGCTCAGGGCCGGACTTGGCAAAGCACTGGCGTCCGTGGGGGACGGCCTGGTCTGCACGGGCATGACCTTCTCCCTTACCCAGTGCTGGGCTGTGCTTAGACAGTCCCACAGTCTCTGTGTGAGGCCACCTCCAGCCCTGGGCGAGGCGAAGAGCAGCGGGCCTGCTCCCCTCCCAGGGACCCAGGGCTGGGCAGGCCGTGCTGGCAGCAGGGCCACGGCCCAGCCAGCTGAGCAGCTCAAGCCCGGGACACTAGCCGCCACAGCGGTGTGCAGGCTGGCTGGGTCTCAGGGTGACGTGCGGTGCGGCAGGCACACCTGGGAGCCATCAGCACGTGGCTGAGGCCCAGGTGAGCCCAGGCAGCGGACCCCACGGTCACGGAAAGCAGGTGTGCGGGGGCCGGGGAGGGGGGCTTACACCAGCCTCGCACTGTGTGCTTGCCGCACGCCATGACGTATTCGCTCTTCTGGTTTTTACCAGGAACCACTTCAAACTTGATGGAGGTGTCTCCCATCCCGTGGTTTCTGGGGGACAAAGCAGACAGTAGGCAACATCGCCCCAAGATGGCCCTCACCGTCCTCCCCAGACCGCAGCTCCCAGCCCAGAAGGGCTCTCCCAGGCCCCGTGGGTCCCCTGGGGAGGCCCCAGGAAGGGACACCCCACCTTTTAAGGCACTCGTGGAGGATCTGGTAGGGGGAGAGCAGCCCGGCCTTGCTGGTCAGCTCGTAGACCCGCGAGTCCTCGATACTGATGTGGTTGAAATACTACAAAGGGAAGTGGCCGTGAGTGCCAGCCACGCCCAGGGCCCATCCAGCCGCCCCCGCCCTTGTCTCAGCCTCTCAGCGACACTAACCACACCTCGGGCCGGGCCACCCGAGACACGCCTGCCTGCTGGCCTCAGAGCCTGTCCTGAACCAGAGTCTGATCGGACGACTGGGCCAGAAAGCTAAAGACACACGACCTTTGGAGAAACCTTGAAAACCATCGTAAGTGAGTTTAGGATAGAGAAAGTGATCGGACACAACAGAACAGAAGCTCAGCCATGGTGACGAAGAGGTGCCCAGCCAGTTCACAGAGAAGGAAACTGGCAACAGAGGCCTCGCCAGCCAGGAGCCGGCTGGGACCCTCAGGAGCACAGCCCCTCCCCCTGGCTGTGGCCCAGAACCACACGCTCTGTCAGAGCTTCTCAGGGAGGCCCCTCCCTCTACTGCCCAGCCCCTGGGGGCCCAGCCCCACCGTCTTCATGCGGAACTCCAGGAACCTGCTCCTCCAGGAGCGAGGGAGCTCCCTGCCCCACAGCGTCAGGAGGTGGCCCTGATCTCAGCGAGCGGAAAAGCACCCTGTCTGAGCGTGCCCCGCTCCCAGCACCTCTGGGTGTTGGCCAGCCAGGGCACCCTGAGCCCCACAGTCAGGGTGCTGCTCAGACTGCCGGCCACGAGGGAAGAACCCACCCCCGGGCACAGGGGGCGGAGGATGGGGCTGCAGGTCCTGCCCCCGACTGCACAGTGGTGCTTCCGGCAACCAGCCCCCTGCCTCGGGCCACCTCGACGTGAACTCAGGCGGAGGGAAGGGGTCAGAATAAAGGGTTCTCTTCACTTAACCTGTCTGTACTTTCTGGTTGCACCTCCTGGCACGCAGGATCCCAATTCCCCTGCATCAGAAGTATGGAGTCCCAACCACAGGCCTGCCAGGAAGTCCCAAACACCCCTTCACTCTTCTCGAAGGGAGCTGCTTCAGGGACTGGGGGGGCAAGAGCCAAGTGGCAGTTTCCCTACCTCAGTAGCTCTGTGCAGGGACCAAGGACAGAGGGCAAACGTCTCTGTCTCTTTATCACACGATCACAAAGACACATGCGCCTAACAGCCCCAGATGCAGGGAGAAAACCTGAGGGCAGTGAAGGGACAGCTTGGCAGCAACTGGGGACTCAGGCCGCTCACTCCAGGACAGACCCCCGGAAGGGGAGCACGCCCCTCACCAGCTCGGGCTGTTCACTCCGCCAGCAAGCACACAAGCCTAGCCTTTCAGGCAGGCAGAGCACAGCCTCGACATACGGTAAAGGACCGACTGGAATCACAAAAGCTGTGGTTCTGAATCACAACAGAATTAGGTTAGAAATCAGTAACTGGAGACCTCCCTGGTGGTCCAGTGGCTTAGACTCCGTGCTCCTAACGCTGAGGAGCAGGGTTCGGTTCCTGGTCAGGGAACTAGATCCTACATGCTGCAACTAAGACCTGGGTCAGCCAAATAAAGAAATATTTTAAAAAAAAGAAAAAAATCAACAACTGAAGGAAACTGGGGAGACGCACAAACATATGAAAAGTAAACGGTCCTAAAATAACAACTGGCTCAAAGGAAACAAATCACAAGGGAAACCAGGACAACACCGAGCTGCAGGTCAGACCACAACACACCTGTATCAGAGCAGGAGTGTGGGTGTAAGGGAGTACGGAGGGAAGGGGCGGGAGGGTGGGCGCAGGCAGCACAGAGGGAAGCTGACAGCTGTAAGCGCCACACCTGAGGAGACCTCAAGCCGACACCCTAACCCCTAGGAAACTAGAAGAAAGGGCAAGCCAAACACAAGCCTGGCAGAAAGGAAAAATAAGGCTGGAGCTGAAACAGAGAAGGACGAGAACTCCCAGACAAGCAGCAGCTCGTGTGTGAGGACCAGCAACACGGGTCGCACACTGAGAACGGCCGAAAGCAAACAAAGGCTCAACCCGCTAAAACGCAGGCACGGAAGCGAGGACGCACAGCCCCGCTGAAGCACACAGGGCTACAAGAGGGCACTGTGAGTGCCAGGCCCCTGGAGGACCCGGCCAACTGGGAAAACTCCTGCAGACCCAGGATCCCACAGCCGGCTCGAGCAGCGGCAGAAAACCGGAAAACGCCTAACGAGTCAACACTTCGAGAGCAAGGGGAAGCCCAGGCCCAGATGGTCTCACTGGTGAATTCCACCAAGCATGAAAAAAATTAGCACCAATCCTTTGCAAACTATTCCACACGATGAAACAGGAAGGAACACTTTCCCACTCATTCTATGAGGCAAGCACTGCCCTGATTCCAACACCAAAGACATCATAAGGAAAAAAATGCAGACCAGCACCCCTTAAAAACACAGCTGCCGAAATCCTCAACAGAACAGCAGCGAGCCAAGCCCGTCCACACAAAGGAGGCTGGCTGCAGCACAGCTGAGGGGGACTCACCTCAGGAAGGCAAGGTTCGTTTTATATCCAAAAGCGAAGCAGCACAACCCCATACCAGTAAAACCAAAGACAAAAACCATGTGATCATCTCACAGAAGCAGAAAGTTCAAAACCCAACACCCACTTGCAGACAGTCAGCAAACCAGGAGCGGAGGGGAACGTCCTCCCACCGATAAAGCCCCAGCTCAGCAGCGAGAGCACGTGGCTCTGGCCCCACCGACTGCAGGGGTCAGAGGTGGCGGGCCCAGCACAGAAAGCAGCCAGTGCCGCAGGGCCAGCGGGCGGGTCGAGCCTGGGCTCAGACGGCGGGCCGGGGCTTCCTTCCGGAGTGATGAACACAAGCTGAGCACACAGAACCCACTGTGTTGTGTAGCTTAAAAGGGAAAAACTATGGTATATCTAAGGTAAACTTCAATAAAGGTGTTATAAAAAAAGAGCGCAGGGCCTCCCTGGTGGGCCAGTGGTCGACAGCATGCTTCCAACGCGAGGGGCCTGGGTTCTGTCCCTGGCCAGGGAACTAGAGCCCGCGTGACGGAACTAAGCCCGGCACGGAGGGAACAGAGACAGCCTGGTGTTTAAAAACAAGGGCAGGGAGCTCCCCGGTGGTCCACTGGTTAAGAGCTCTGCCTTCCAGTGCAGGGGGTAAGGGTTTGATGCCGGGTCCAGGAGCAGAGATCCCACGTGCCTTGCGGCCAAAAACACCAAAATAATACAGAAGCAGTGTTGTAACAAATTCAATAAAGACTTTAAAAATAAACAAATAATTAATTTTAAAAAAGGGCACATCCTTCAGTGTGGGCAGCCCTTGCTGCAAAAACCCACGGAAGCAATCTACCCAAAGCAGCTCACGAACAGTTCTAAGCAGTTCTCAACAAAGAACAGTCCAGCTTTTGCAGCCTCTGTCTCAAAGGCTCGTCCACCGCACGCCTGTCAGTGCAGAGTGACTTCCTCCCAATACGGCAAACGCAGCCTCTCACACCCACAGCAAGACGGGGCGGAGACCCAGCAGGAGACAGCCCCCGCCCACAGAGACAGGCGGCCTCCCCGCCCGCCCGAAGCCAGCGGCGGGCCGTGCTCACCTCCAGCTCCTCACTGTCTCTGGGCTTCTCCTCCGATGTCTGCTTGACGAAGTCGGGGATGAGGATCTCCAGCGTGGCGCGGGCTGTGGGGAGGAGCACCAGGTGAGCGGCCAAACTCAGACAGGAGGCGGGCCCCAGGGGCGGAGCGGCACTCTCTGCAGGCCAAGCATGGGTGCCCTGGGCACAGCCCTGGGCATAGAAGCGTGCCTGCAGGGGCCGGCCTCACCGGGGTGGGCTGGGGGTGTCGAGGACGGCTGCACCTCACAGCTTTCTGCCCTGAGAGCCCGCAAACAGCCCACTGGTGGGTGGAGCCAGAAGACCCTCTGGAGGCTCTCTAAAGTGGAGGGGCCTCCTGGACGGGGGAGATCATATGACGCCGGCAGAGGCTGGCTCAGTGCCTCCCCACGAGAGGGGCTAGCCGGCTCCCAGAAGCACGCTGACGCGCCGGCGGGGGTGCAGCCAGCAGCAAGAGCCCCCGTAGAGCCTGCCCGGCTGTGCTCGACCGGCAGCCCCAAGCCTCACGGGAAGCACATGTCAGGACCCCCGAGGAGCACGCCCGCTGTGCGGGGTCTACACAGATGGCGCCCAGGCTCAGGCAGCGCAGAGCACTGTGTGTGTGGCGGTAGGGGGGTGCATGGAGGGCCGGGGCAGGAGGCGCGGGCCCACCCGACCGAGCGGACAAAGGCCCTCTACGTTCGCTTCTCCCATTCTGCCTCTTGGTGAGCCCTTCCCAGTGAGTGGGTAAGTGGCCCACCCCGCCTCCAGCCGGGGCGGCCGCGTGCCCCCAGCAGGCGCCTTACCTGCTCTGTTCTTGGCCAGCTTCTTGCTGCTCGCCGTCCCAGAGCCATAGGTCACACCGTCAATGGTCACCGAGGCCCCGAAAGGCTCGCTCGGATTCTCTTAAATCAGAACGACCCCTTTAAAACACATGTGGCCAGGACGCTCACAGCACACACACACACTCTGCTCACTGCGGAGGGTGGGGCAGGGCTGCTGCAGGAAGGCAGGGTGGGGGTCCCTGGGGCACTGGGCAGCCACCGAGGGAGACAGGCCAGAGGCAGAGCCTCCAGGCACGGAGAGCGAGGTCTGAGAGAGGAGGGCAGGCGCGGGGTGCACACAGAACGCGAGGGGCAGGAACACAGACGCGGAAAGCCGAGAAAAAAGGGAGGCCACGGTGGACCTGAGCTTCCAGCCTTCACTCAGGAGGCTGAGGGCGGCCCAGAGGGAGCCGGCAGCCCTGCGGCTCCTCCACCCCGAGGCCTGGTGGGCTGTGGGGAGGGGACGGCAGGCAAGGATGACCCCCTCCGTTTCCTGTCTCATCCAAGGTGGAGAAGGCAGGCCAGGATAGGGAGGCCTGGACGGGACGGGAGCTGGGGACGGGGGACGGGAGCTGGGGACGGGGGCTGGGGCCGGGGGACGGGGGACGGGGTGGGAGCTGGGGACGGGGGACGGGAGCTGGGGACGGGGTGGGAGCTGGGGCCGGGGGGCGGGAGCTGGGGACGGGGGCTGGGGCCGGGGGCCGGCGGGCGGGCGTGCGGGGCGCTCACCGCACTCGAAGAAGCCGTAGACGGGCCGGACCTTGAGCACGCGCTGCATGTACTCGTGCAGGATGCACACCTCGGACTTGCCGTTGGGGTTGATGACGAACTCTGCGCGGGGCGACAGGGCCCGTCTCAGAGCAGCTGGGACCCCCGCCTACGGGGCGGGCTCGGGGCCGCGGGGCGGGCTCGGGGCCCGGCTCACCTTTCTTCGTGGGCGCGTCCTGCACAGACAGCGTGATGAGCTTCTGGTTGGCGGGCAGGATGGGCCTCTCGGACTCGGCCTGCTTTCGCTTCATTTCTCGATTGAACTGCCGACGCTCGGCCCACGTCCTGAACTTCTTCACGGTCACTTGCTCAAAGTCGAAGCGCTTCTCCAGGTAATTCCGAAACTCCTCAAGGTCTGCACGGATTGACCAGACACCCGAGTGACGGACCCCCAACCAGAGTCACTCCCTCGGTGGCAGGCCGGGGTCCAGCCACACAACGCCCCTCCCGCTTCCCCTCAAGGATGAGGGGCCAAGCAATCAGGCTCCTTAGCTCTGCCAGGTCCCCCAGGGAGAAACTTCTGGGCTATCCTTTTAGTTTATTTAGAACAGAAAAACAAAAAATTAAGAAAGAGGAATGTTTAAAAAAAACACCACCATCAGCCTCCAGGACCTTCTCCCCATCCGGAACCAGGTGCCAATGGCCCGCAGCGGAGGCATCGAGCCCAGCACAGCCTCCTGCCCCCGCCTCTCCCCCAGGACCCCCAGGCCTCCCGTCAGCCCCACCCTGCTGTGTCCTCCAGAGGCCTGGACGCCATGCACACGCTTGCACACTTAGGGACGGAGCAAAACCACAGAGCTCCCCACACAGGAGTGTGGACCAGTGGGCACACGCTGAGGATGGCGCCACGGGGAGACCATCAGGCAGACGGGGGGCCCTCTAGCTGTGTCTCGAGAATACCCCCGTGCCCGCGGAGCACCAGTGCACTCCCCGGAGGTTTCCCCGCCAGCCCCAGACACGGCCCCTCCTTGGGAGCAGCCCCCAGCCCCTCACGGGCAGGAGCACGCAGACAGCTAGGGATGGAACACGCACCACCCTCTAACAGGGACTGGGCAGGGGCTAAGAGAGCCGCCCCCACAGAACAGATGCGGGCGGGCCAGGGAGAGGTTACCCAGGACCAAGGGCGCCCGCGGGGCTGAGGCAGTGGCTGCGCCCACCCCAGCAGGGGGACCCAGGACCAACAGGCACACACCCCGCGCCAAGAGGCCCCACAGTCGTGAGCAAAGGCCGTCTGGACAGTGGCGCCGGCCAGCAGGCGGGTCTCCCGGGCGCAGGGGCGGGCAGGCGCAGACGGGGCCCTCCTCCTTAGGGGCCAAGTTCACGCGAAGCTTACCGACCGACTCGTCCTTGCACACCTCCACCTTGGCCTTCACCTGCCCCAGGGCCCCGGGCGCCGCCTCGGCCCCCAGGGGGTCCTTCTCGTCTGGGGGCCCCGCGTCGGCACCCAGGGGGTCGGGCTCATCCGGGGGCAGCTCCGGCTCCGGGGGGGCAAGCCCCGCGCCCCGCTCCCGCTCCTCGCTGTCCTTCATCTTCCGGTAGTGCAGGCAGGGGATGCTGGTCAGGGGAGGGCCGTGTTTCTGCAGGTGGGAAGACCACAGAGGTCACCAGGCCGGACGCGCAGGCCTCTGACACCCCCACCAGCCTGCCTGGCAACCACCTCCCTCTGCAGCCTGCGAGACCACATGCGGGACGGACTCGGCCCCTACCCGGATGCTCCCCGTGCCCAGGAAGTAGGGCCTGGACCAGGTGACCACCCGTGACTCCCGGTGCAGGTACACGGGCACTCCGGAGTTGTGGAACGTCATGATCCAGCCGTCGGGCAGCGGCTCCGTCGGCGGGCGGCCGCGGCCTGCGCGGGGCAAGAACAGTTACGGTCACGGCCGCGCGGGCGCCATCAGGACAGTCACAGTCTGCCCCCGGGCGGAAACAGCAGCACGCTGGAGCCCGCCTTACAGGAAAGCTCTGAGCAGGGTGGGGATGGCCCACCCCCACCAGGAGAGCCCAGCCCCGCCTGCAAGCCCACTCCTCTGAGTGCTGGGCCCGAGCCTCTGGGACCCAAGGGCGCCAAGACCCTCCTCACCTGCTCTAGTCCCCGGACACACCACAGAGCCCTGAGCAGCGCTCCGCAAGACACACGGCCTCGCTGCAGCTCTGCCGCCCTGACGCTGCCTCTCTGCCCGCCTCCCGCGGGTACAGCCACAGGGGCTGGGTAGGCTCCGCTAGGAACCGCAGACTGTGGGTCACTGCTCCCTGTGACCCGGTGGCAAGCCTGCACTGTCCCGAGCTGCCACGGACAGGCCTGCTGCTGGGAGATGCACAGGACCAAGGCTCAAGGACAGCTTGCTTTTCTTACCAGTATTGGGAGCAAGTGAAAAGCTCAGAAACAAAAGTGAAATGCCACGTGGAATCTAAAAAAACACACGGACGAGATGAAAACAACCCCACCAGCTCTTGTGGAAACGGAACGACTCCCTCGTGCCAGGCCTGACACCCGCACGCAGCTGACGCCAAGCGACCGCCAGCGTCAGGACGGCCCTGGGACGGCAGGCAAGGCTGGGCACGCACAGGCCCCCTCGGGCACCCCTGCCCCACAGGCTGGGCCAGGAGCTGCCTGCAACCAGCCCCGGGTAACCAAGGGGGAGGAGGCGTGTTGTCACCGCGAGCAGACCAGCGCGCAGGCGGCAGACACGCGCCCGGCCCTGCCGACGGGCCCGCTCTGCGGCCGGGAAACGGCGCGCCGGCCACGCCGCGGTTCCTGTCATGCTGGCCACCTGCGTGGTGCTCAGCAGAAGGCATCACCTGCGTGCCCGAGTCCCTCCAGCCCCTTCCTGCCGCCCACCCGACACCAAGAGGCACCCCCAGGCCAAGACAGAAAAAGGGGGCCCGAGAGGGCCCCGTGTCAGCAGGTGGCCGCACGGGGCGGCTCTGAGCACCCCAACCGCTCTTCCCGGTATACCCGTGACCCCTCCATCTCTGTCCACACGGGGCCACGGGTCGTGCTTTCACAGCAGACTGTGGAATGAGTCCTGCCTGCTTCCAGTGGTTTCCCCAGCACTCGGCACAGAGCCCTGAACTCAGACGGGGGCCGCGAGCAGCCCCTACGCTCAGCACCGCCCCGTCCATGGCCTCCACGCCCCGGCGCCCTCTCCCCGCACCCTGGCAGTACACAGGCTGTGTCCTCACGCTTCAAGCTGCCGGCCCCGACGGGACCCTCCTGCCTGCAGACGCACACAGCCGCCCAGACCGCCTCCCGGCAGCCTGAGCGCTCTCCCAGGCGCCTTGCTGCTTCCCGGCCCGACTCACTCTTGAGAACGGTCTTAATCTTGGTCATCATCGGCTGCACGCTCGTCTCCCCGTCCGACGGGTGGTCGCTGTCTCCGTATCTCTCCTCCGTGCGCCTCTTCTTGGGAGCACAGAGGCCCTCTTCCAGAAGAGCGTCGACATCGTTGTCAAAATCGTCCTGCAAGACACGCCGTTCAGAGCCCGCGGCCCCTGGCACCGCACTCCCGCCCGTGGGCAGGCGCCAGCGGCAACGCAGAGAGGAGGCGGTCTCAGGGGCCTAGGTGCGCCTCCGGGTGCGCTAGCACCTGAAAAGCAAAGAGGGTGACACGGCCAGCCGAAGCACACGCTCGTGACCAGCAGATCCTTCCAAGTCGGCTGAGACAAGGGCACAAGGCAGACCTGTCACCCAAACTGTGTTAGCAGAGCTGGGACCCCGGGATGCCTAACGGCTCTCTCTCCGCGTAGACCTTCCCGCCTCCTGCGGGTTTTTTCCTCGGCTACGTTGCAGCGCGGGCTTCCCAGAGATGCTGCAGCTCCCAAACGCCTCTCTCTGGGTTTTGCTAAGAGTGCTCCAAAGGAGGGGACGCCGACATACCTCGTAGGAGAAATTCAAGGCCTCTTCGTCCACTCTGTCTCTCTGCACGATCGCTTTAGCCGTGAACCCGCCTGCGCCTTCTTCATCTAGCTCCACATTGTCAGTAAAGTCTTCTAACTCATCGAGCACTGCGTACTCCACTCTCCTTTCCTGATCCAGCTCATGCTCCTCGTCCCTCTTACCCGCGCTCTCACCCCCTGCGCCTACCCCGTTCCCCACACTCCCGCCAAAGGGGCCAGCATGCACGTCCCCACTGACAGGGCTGAGGGCCAGGCCACACTCTGCCCGCACGTCGCGCTCCGCTCCCGTGTACAGCACCTTCCTGTCCTCACTCCTGCAGCTCTCCGTAAAGCTCACGCTAATCTTTACATCCTTAAGCAACTTAAGGTCAGGGGAGAACTTCCGGACCGCAGGTGCGTGCCGCGCTGTGCGCGGGCTGTGGCCACTACAGTTCGGGTCTACGAGGAGGCGGGCCTTAGAGGAGGATCCTTTGGAGAGAAGAGAAGCTCCGCAGAAGGTGAGCGGGTCCTCGGCAGGGGGCTCGGCCTGTCCATCACCACCAGAGCCAACGTCCATTAGGTCTGCATCACTGGACGTTTGCAGGGGAGGTGGTGGAGACTGTCCACGGGGCAGCGCGCGGAGGGGGCGCGCTCGGTCCTCCGTCGCCACTCCTCCTGCGGGCTCGCGCGGGAGAGGAGAGGGGCTCCCACATGTCTCCATGGTACAGTGGTTAGGACTACTTTAAAAGACCAGCGCTTTTAAGAACCTGACATAACTCTAGACAGCTAGCATGCACAAGTCCGCCGAGACCCGGGTGCGTCTGCCCGCGCTGCGCGCGCTGGCGGCTTAGCCCAGCTGGCCACATTGCTCTTTTCATTAATGTAGACAGCTTTCAGAACCACTGCCTCAATTATTGGAAATCACAATGCACTCAGCTTAGTGACCGGCGGCCGCGCGCGTCTGTCCTCGAGCCGAGGGGCACCCGTCCTCCTCCACCTGCAAGAGACGCAAAGGTGCCGTCACACAGCGGCCGAGGCCCCCGCCCCCCGGCACCCAGAGTCCAGTGCCGCCGCCCGAGGAGGGCGCCTTCCACGCTCCAGAACAGGCAAGCCTGACTCCCTTCTTCAGAGCCTGAATGATAACTTAAGTCCAGAGTCAAGTATTTTGCTAGCTGTCCACTGTATTTCCAACTTCAGAAACACAAAAACCATATTATACTTAGGGTCAAAAAGGATTAAAAAAACCGAAACTCCTCCACTACGCTGCACCGCGGCGCTCCCCTGGCTCGGCTCACGCGGCCAACCTCCCACAGCACACGGGGGCGTGTGGCTTCCATCTAGCACCAGTGACGGGGGTCCACTCACCTGCTCGGGCCGGTCAGTCAGAGGGCAAGCAGGCGGCCCTCCACTCAGCTCTGCGGCACTACGGCCTCAGAGGCGCGCCCGGGGCTCCGCCCCCAGGGACCCCAGGGCACGGGGGCAGGGGCAGTGATGCAGCGGGCTGGGCATGGCTCTGCTCCCAGGAGGAGCGCTGGGAGCCACGGGGACGAAGCCCGGCCAGGCGGGCAGGGAGGGGCCACGGGGGCCAGCTGAGCCCAGGCACGGGGGTCCTGGCAGCCGCTTGGAGCCTGGCTCCATGCTGGGGCAGCAGGGAGGCCCAGGGTGAAGGGACCCTCAGGCCACAGTTCAGTCCCTACGCAGAAGGGAGGCCCACACCCACGAGAAGAGCGGACACAGAACTGACCACACTGCCGAGCGGTGGAGGCGGAGAGCGGGACGAGGTAGCCCCGAAGACCCACAGGGCCTCTCCCCAGGGGACACAGGCAGGGCCCACAGAGGAGGGTGCTCGGAGCCTCTGGGCAGGCCCGGCCAACAGGGCCAAGGCCACCAGGACACATCGGCCAGGCGGTCACCCAATCCACAGGGGAGGCCACCCAGAGAGCGAGGGCAGACCAAGACAAGGGCTGGGGACGCAGCCCTGGGGAGTCCACGCCAGAGGGAAGACACCAGGCTGAGAAGGCGAGGCGGGACGCCCAAACACAGGGCCGCGGCAGGGAGGTCCCAGCACAGCAGAACACGTGCACACACGCACACACGTGCACACACGCACCCCACACCGTGCAGACACACGCACGAGCATGCCATGCACGTGGATGCAGACACACATGCGTGCCCACACCCCGCGGGGCGGCTTGCGGGCTGCAGACAGACAGGAAACAGCAGACACCACATGTTTGAGAGGCTGCAGTGGGGGAACAGGACACAAAAGACAGAGGCTTGTCCGGGGCGACCGACCCACCGACGACTGTTCACTGACCACCTACTCTGACGGGGTGTCAGCATGAGCGAGAGGGCAGCAGCCACTGACCTGTCTTCTACTTCCCGGGTCCCAAGGTGTCCTCATGTTTCCGAACACAAGACCTCCCCCGCAGGCACGTCTGCCAAAAGTGCTAAGGACCAAGGAAACAGGGCACACGGGTGGGGACGGACGCGGAGCCGGGAGGCCACTGAGGCGGCACCGGACACGCACGAGGACCGCCGAGCGGGGCGAGGCCAGTCTCCTGGCTCCAAGAAAGCTCATTTCAGACAGGCAGGCCGGCACGCCCAGCACTACAGGACACAGACACGACCAGGACCAAAGCCCTGGGCGCCAGGCAGGTTTGCAGAGGCCCCAGCAAGAGCCCACGCGCGATCCTGGAGGCCACAAAGGCTAAAACGAAGAGACGTGCAGAGACGGGGACACCTCCGGCCACGCTCGGAGCCTGAGAAGCTCAGTGCAGAAGCACAGAGCCAAGATGGTAACGATGAACCTGAAGGGAGGCCTTGAAGAGGTGCCCAGAGTGCAGACTGGGAGCCGCAGCGAGGGGTCCTCGGAGCTTGGGGAGCCGCCGGGCCCCGGGGGCGGCAGTGCGCTGAGGGCTCCGCTGCAGGCTGTCCCGAGCACGCTCCTGACCTTCCCTGTTTGCTATCTGCACCCGTCAACGCCTTCCACGGGGCGCACACAGAACACTGCAGATGCCGAGGACCGGAGGCAGACACAATCCCCAGCCCCAGAGCTCACACATTAGCAGAGAGACGGACAAGTAACCACTAAGAAAAACTGAGACGCGCTCAAGAGAAAGCAAAGCAAGGAGCTGAGGAAAGGGTGGGCAGCACAGGCCTCACAGCCAACACCCCCTGAAGGTGGAGGAGGGGATATTCCAGGCAACACCGAGAAGAGCAAAGGCCCCGGGGTGGGAGCACGGGGTGGCGGATGGCAGCAGTGTGCCCGCGGGAAGAGGCCAGGGCACTGAAGGCAAGCGGAGACAGGCCCCTGGACGGGAGGGTCCGAGCGGCGAGGTCACACGGCCCAAGGTCAGCGGTCGCCCCAGCCCTCGGGCAGGCCCTGCTCTAAGCACCTCACGCACTGTCACACCAGTGCTCACACAGCACCGTGAGAAAAAGGTTAGGGACAGAGACGGCAAGCAACTTGGTCAAGGTCACACAGCGAGAAGGTGGTGGAGCGCTTTACCACCCAGGAAAGGTAGCTCCAGTCTGTACTGCCTTGGTATTAGACTTACGGTTGAAAAGAACAGCTCTGTGTCCTGAAAATCCCTAAGTGAGTAGATAATAGGAGGCACGAGGGTGAGAGCAAAGAAACAAACAAAGAGGCTCACCAGGCAGCCTGGACCAGCATGTCAAGGTGGAGGTGGTGAGAAACTGCCCTGAGGAGTGCATGGAGGCCGAGGAGACTCCACACTCAGGGACAGAGGTGTCGCGCGCAGAGGTGGTGAAGGCAGCGTGGGGAGTGTTCGGGCGGGTGAAGATCATAGCCTAGGTTTAGACACGGCTACTTGGCACCAAAGTAACACGTGGAGGTGTGGAAGAGGCAGCCGGAAGCGTGCAGCTGTCAGAAGGGAGGCCGGGGCTGGAGACGGACATGCAGGTGTCAGGAGAGACGGAGTTAAAATCAGGGACTGGACGAGATCGCCAAGGAAGGGAGTGCCGATCCTATGAGAAGCCAAGACTCACTTCCCTACCCTGAGGTCACAGTCAGGTCATAAAAGCCCGGAGACATGCCCCACACGGTGGCTGGGGCCACAGCAGGCTCGGAGGCTGGCCCTCCTGCCATCGCTACTGCTCCAGCTGACGGCACACACGGATGCAGACCCGGCTCGCCAAGTGGACGGTGAGCCAGCAGCAGACTTGCAGCAGGCAGCCCAGGGTCCCGGCACAGCGGAAAACCAAGACACTCCGACAGCGCCCTTCGCTTGGGTCCACTTGCTGGGCTGGCGTGGAGGCGCTGTCTCCAACGGTCCAGTGCTGTGGCTGCAGCCTCCCGCCCAACCCAGCGGCAGAATGACCTCACCCCGCCCTTCTGTCATCTTCCGCCCGCCTCGCGTCCCACATTCACAGGCGCCACTGCTGACTGGCCTCTCCCCCGCTCCGGTGGGTGACCACCTGCGGCAGGGTTTCTGGCCCACTCTACCCGCCGCCCAGGACTGGAGTCCAGTCTGCGGCCAGGACACCGGACACCCGCCTAGCATTCGGGGCCTGGCAGTCCCCGGCCCTAGGCAGGACGGCTGGGCGCCGGGGAACCGCGGTACATGCAGCAAGCAAGCCAGTCAAGCTCCTGCCCCGAGCAACCCAGGTCCATCGGAGGGCACCTGGCGGGGGCCACTGTCAACAGGTGGTCCCCTTCCACTGGTTTCTACCCCCGGGTCATTGTTACGACAAAGCCACATCCCGATCGTCTACGTGACCCTGGGTCCGCGAGCGTGTGGTGGAAAAGACGGGCGGCTTCTCACGTTTCCCAGGCTCTCGCGCCCGGCAGGGTCCCGGGCCGGCACCGCCGCGGTCGGGACCTTGCCCGCCCGAAAGCCCTTTACGGCTCTGGGCCCACCGGACGAGGGCGGGGGGGGTCTCCTCACACCCCGGGGCCGGCCCGCGCGGAAAGCGAGCGGCGCGGCGGCCCCCGGCCCCGGCCCCGACCGCGGCGGGCCCCGCGCCCGCGCCCTCGGCGCCTCACAAAGGCGGACGGGGACTCGGCGTGGCCGGGCCCGCCCCGCCGCCCGCCCCGCCGCCCGCCGGCCCCGCGGCCTCGGCCCGGGAGCGGAAGGGCGCGCCTCACGCAGGCCACAGCGCCGCCCACCCGCCCGGCCGCGGGGCGCCCCTCGCGCCCCGCACCTACCTCCGGCGCCCGCGGCCCGCCCGCAGCGCAGAGCCCCGCGGCCCGGCCGCCGCCGCCACCGCCGCCCTCCAGAGGGGCCGCGCGGGCGCTCTTCGCTCGGCGGGACCCGCCTGCCGCGCGCGGCGAGCGGAGGGCGGGCCTTGGCGCGCGCAGCCAATCCTGCGCGCGGCCTGCCCGCATTGGGGGAGCCGCCGGGCGGGCTGCGGAGGCCGCCAATCGGCGGCGCGCGGCGCTCGCGGCCGCGGAGCGCGGCCCAATGAACGGCGCGGCTGCGCGGGCGCGACCGGGCGCTGAGGCCGCCGCCGCGCTAACGGTCGCCGCCGGGGCGGGGCTCGGCGCGCGGAGGGCGCCGGGAACGGGGGGAGCCCGGGGGACGCCGGGAGCGAGGGCGCGCGGGGGACGCCGGGAGCGGGGGCGCGCGGGGGACGCCGGGAGCGGGGGGGGGGGCGCGGGAGCCCTGGGCGCGGCCGCAGGCACGCCGACCTCCACGCTTTCCCTGTGAAAGCGGTGAGCGTAAGGATAAGGGGGGCAAAGACAGGAGGGCGCTGCTGTCCGGCCCTTCTCGGCTCGCTGGTCCTGCGCGGAGCCAGGACTGCCCCTGCCGAGGCGGGAGCTCCCCCGGCACGGAGACGGCTGCAAACCAAAGCCGGCGGCGCGGAGCGAGGGCCGGGCGGGGCCCGTCGGTTTGACGGTGTTACAGAGCCCCCACCCCCCACCCCCCCCCCACTCCCTGGCTGCAAGGCCAAGGCGGTGACTTTGCAGGAGACAATTGGGAAGACCGCTCCGCCAGGCGCCCCAGCAAAGGTGCGCACGTCCACCATCAGAGCGGATAAAGACGTGTTGCTTTGTGTCTTCAAGATGCCTCGATTTAAAAAAAAAAAAAAGGAGGGGAAAACGCCAGTAAAGGGACACACGGAGGGCCTCCCGAGAAGGACATACTAACGCCGCAAAGGCAAAGCCCGTGTGTAATCACAAAGACCCGGCAAACCCACAGGAGGGTCCTTCTACCCCCAAAATGGCCGGTACTTTTCAAAAAACGTCAAGATCATTCAAGTCGGAGAGAGACTGGGGAGCCCTCTAGGGCTGGCGGAGCCACAACCAAGTGTGATGAGGGGGTCAGGCAAGGGTTATTAGTGGGACAAAGGTCAGCAGATTAGTTAACAATATTGTATCAATGCTAATTTCATGGTTGTAAATGTTTACTGTGGTTAGGTAAGGTGTTGAGATTTGATCTTGGTGAAGGATATTGGATTCTTTGTTCCATTTTTCAAGTTTGTAGCAAGTTGAAATCATTTCCTAAAACCAGCCAGGGGAGGGGTGCTGCAGGTCACTAAGCGGGAGGCCCACCTATGCCTTCCCTCCCTGCCTGCCCTCTGCTTGCCAGGCTGTGCCATGGGGTTGGCACCAGGCACCCCACAGCGGGCACTGAGCCCTGTGAGCGTCTGGCTCTTGGACTCAGCCAGCTACTGCCCTTGACCAGTGCACTCAGAGCCCATGGGAACCCCCAGCCCACCACCCTCCATCTAGCTGCCTCACCACACTTCATTGCCACGTGAGGTAGGGACCCCACCTACCCAGTCAAGCCTGAGACCTCAGCCGTGCACACGGCAGCCACCTTCCCACTTGGCCTGGCACCAGGCAGCTGACAGACAAGGACCTCACCACGGGGCTGCCCCGCTGTCCTCAGCTGGCTCCAGCATCGGAGTCACAGAGATCAGTGCCTGGAAGCTGGAACTCCAGCACAGGCTGGGGGAGGAACCCTTTCCCTCTGGGCTTCTGGGTTTCCACCTCAGCCTGGCTCACTTGAGGGGGTCTCTGCCAGCACGGGAGATCAAAAGACCCGGTGGGGGTGGGGGGGTATCTCTGCAGACAGGAGCCAGGCGCCCAGGCCCAACAGGACTGGACCTGAGGATCCCTGCATCCCTCGCTGATGGTGCGCTCACAGGAGCCAGGCGCCCAGGCCCAGCAGGACTGGACCTGAGGATCCCTGCATCCCTCGCTGATGGTGCGCTCACAGGAGCCAGGCGCCCAGGCCCAGCAGGACTGGACCTGAGGATCCCTGCATCCCTCGCTGATGGTGCGCTCACAGGAGCCGGGCGCCCAGGCCCAGCAGGACTGGACCTGAGGATCCCTGCATCCCTCGCTGATGGTGCGCTCACAGGAGCCGAGCGCCCAGGCCCAGCAGGACTGGACCCGAGGTCTCCGAGGCCCCCAGCCGGCTGTGTGCTCACAGGCGTGTCTCTGCCTGCACACCTCCACTCGGCCATCCTGGGGCCGGAGGACAAGCAGCTCATCGGGGAAGGGGCACGAGAGACCCCAGCAGGGACTCAGGGCTCACAGAGGCCTCTTCTGGGCACGTCAAAGGCCCTTCCAGGAGACAGCTAACCTGGGTCCTGAACCCTCCAAACAACAGAGACCTCGCTTCCAGACACTGGCCTGAGTCGAGAGGGTGTGCAAAGGGCCAGCACGGCCATCCTTGGCTCTCCTATCTACCTGGCTGGGGCATCAGGACACAAGAGTGGGACAGATGAAAGGTCTTCACGCTCTCGTTCCGATCGGAGCCACACTCGGTGCACAGCCTGCCTGTCAAGACAAGGGCTTTCTGTTGTGCAGCAGAGACCAAGACAGGGAGACTGCCTCAGACAGGGTGACGGTCAGGACTTGAGCAAAGACCGGCAGGGCGGGGGAGGGGGAGCCCTTCAGGCAGAGCAAAGGCCCTGGGGCAGAAGCAGCAGTGAGCGCTGGGGCAAGCCAGTGAGCCCAGCATGCTGGACCCCGAGGGCCACCTGGCCTCACCTGCCCCCTCCTGGCCTAAGGGCTGCAGGGATGTCCCTGCATCTCCCCAGGCCTGTTTCCTGGTGTGTAAAACAAGGTCACAATTTTTTATTTTGCTTGGCTGCCAAGACAAAGTATGCCAGTGAGGAGCTTATTCTGGTTCGAGGCTGGCCGTCTTGAGGTCGGGTTATCCGTCACAGGCCCTGCTCCCTCTGAGGGCTCCAGGGGACAGCAAGCCCGCCTCCCTGCTTCTGGGGCTCCTTGGCAGGAAGCAGCTTGGCCCCAGCCTTCGCAGGCGTCTGTCTGCGTGCCTGCCTGTCCCTGTGCCCATGTGGCCCTTTTTATAAGGACACCGCTCCTACAGATTCTCTTCTGATTATCTCTGGAAATACCTGACGAGGTCACCTGAGGGGCCAGAGCCCAGCGCCATCTCCCAGGGGGCACCCAGGTCAGCCTAGATCCACAGAACCAAGTCTGGAGCTGCTTCCTCGGGCCCGGGCTACCAGGAGCGCAGGGCAAAGGGCACATGGGGAGCGCAGGCAGCAGACATCTGAAAGCCTCTCCGGATGGCCCTGCACCAGCACAGCGGCGCCCCCAAGGGCGGCATGGCTGGCCGGGGGGCCTGTGACGCAGGCAGAGGGCACTGGCCGAGCCGGAGCCGGGGGCTTGGCCAATGGCAGCTCCGCAGGACGCGGTGGGCAGGGAGCGGCACAGGCTGCCTCACATGGGGCCACTTCCCGCTGGGCCGTGAGGGGTGAAGAGGGGACAGAGGAGGGCCAGGGAGGCAGGGCGGGCCCAGGGAGTGCCCAGCCCACCCAAGCCATCAGCACACTGAGGAAGCCAGGTCAGGGGTCGGCCGCCGAGGCGGAGGGAAGCTGGGTGCCCGTGCTGGATGCACGACTCCGGGTGCCCAGCCCCAGCTGGGGAGAGGAGCGCCAGGGTGCTCGTCCAAAACCAGGGCCCAGGGCTGCGCAGAGGACGGACGCCACTGCCCCCTTGGCTGGTGCACAGCCCCCCAAGCACCCGCGGGCCTCCGGAGGCCTGACCCCATGGCCCCCGGGGTGCAGGGCGCCCACCTGCACTGGAGTCTGCGGACCAGAAGGGCAGCGCCCCAGCCCACACAGGCACCCTGTCTCACAGTCAAGGCGTGGAATGCACCGGCCTCAGTTTTATTGTCAGCATCCCCCATTCACGCACAGAGTCCTACGCCGTGTAGTTTCTCAGGAGGAGAACGGCAGGGGCCTCTGTGTGCCCTCCCTGAGACGGGCCTGCCTGGAGCCCGGGAGCCCCGGGCAGCGCAGTGCGCAAGGGCACCCCTCAGGGACGGCCCCAGGCTGCATCTCTCTAGGGAGAGGCTTCCATCCCTCCAGACGCCCTGTCCCCTTCCAGGAGCAGGGCTGGGGGCAGCAAGGGCCATGGCCAGGACAGGAGGGGCTGCTCCGAAGCGGACGTCCACTTTTGTGTCTGGATCGCGGCGAGACTCACAGGACGAAGCACAGGAGGGTGAGAGGCACTCGCCGCGGGGCCGGCTCTCGCGGGAGGCATGCCTGGAGCGCGTGTGCGTCCGAGCACGTGGGCACATGCCTATGGCCTGCGGTGTGTGCACGCCTGCATGACGTGTGTCACATGGGGCTCTGCACACGGGCAGGGGAGGCCGGGCACCCTGACTGCAGGCAGCTGTCATTTCCAGGGCCTAAGACTGGACCCCGAGCTAGACCCAGGGACGCAGACGGCTCACACAGAGGGCTCTTCCCTGGGGGACGCTGGCTGGGTCACGGGCAGTACCTGTGGCAGGGCCTCCCGGGAGCCCCAGCCACAGCGGCTGCGGGCTAGCTCTGCAGCTGGAACTCATGGGTAACGGCCTCCCAGTGGGTGGGGTCCGAGCCCAGCATGCTGCGCTCCGTGAAGGTCACGTGCCCATCGGCATCCACGAGGATGACCGTGTTGGTCCTGAAAGAGTGCAGGGCCCATGTTCAGCCCCGAAAGGTGCAGATCCAAGGTGGGAGGGGCCTCGCTGGGCCCCGGCCTGGCTCCGGTCTCGGGGCGCTCAGGCCCAGTGCCTCTGGGCCTGGGGGTGGGGGTGGGCACTGAGCTGGGGGCCCGCCAGGTTTCTGCCCAGCGGGACCACCCCACCACCACTCAGCAGGTGGGCCCTGGGCTGACGAGGCAGAACACCCAGGGCCCCCAGCCAGGGAGGCGGCGGGAGGGGCTGGGGAGGCAGGCCCCCCAGGGGCGGAGGCGACACCTGTGCCTGCCTGTCCTACCTGGTGCCGTAGTCCGGGCAGCGCACGCATACGGCCGCGTACTTGCTGAGGATGGGCCGCACGTACTCCCTGCCCTGGGCCTCGATGGCCGGGTCTGGCAGCTGCCTGAAGGACAGAGGCGGTGTTCTTGCTACCAGCTCGGAGCCCTGCAGCGCCCAGGAGTCCACCAGACTGGGTGGGGGAACCACGCGAGCTGCTCCCTGCACGTCCCAGGTCAGGGCCCAGAACCCCCACTCAACCTGCGACTCGGGGCTCCTCCGCAGGGGCCACGAGACAGCGACTGCCAGCCTGTCCCTGTGCCAGGGACCCCAGGGCTGCCCGGGGCCCGACCACGCAGGCCCCACGGGCAGAAGTGGCCGGCTCGCAGAGCCTCGGTGTGTGTGCAGGGGGCACTCACGCCTCGTCGTTGCTGAGCACGTCTAGGAGCTGGGCCACCAGTGCCTCCCTGGGGAGCTCCCGGCCCCGCTCCACGGCCTCCAGGAAGAGCTGCTTCCCGAAGCACAGCTTTCTCCAGGGCGTCTCCAGCAGCGCGTTACTCAGCCCATAGGTCCCTGCAGGAGGCCGGGCGTTCTGCCAGCATGGGGGTGGGGGACTGAGACCCACCCTCCACCCACCCACCCCTTCTCTGCACGCCTCCGTCTCCAGGAACTTTTCAGGCCTGGCTGTGGGGAGGGCTCGGGTGATCAGAATCAACACCAGGGTAAGGTCTGTCCCTAAGTCGGGGGAGCCCGAGGTGGGGTACACCTGAGAAGGTTCAGGCTGAGAACCCCACAGCCTCAGGCCAGGAGGCTGCCCGCCAGGGTCAGCCAGGGTCAGGGAGCCCAACCCTGGGAAGCCCCAGGTGCCAACACGTAAACAGGACATCATCAAAATTTAAAATGACGCGCCTCAGAAGACACCAACAAGAAGGCAGGAAGACAGAATGGAAGAAAACAGTAGAAAAATCAAGTATCTGATGGGAGACTTGTATTCAGAACACACAAAATGACTCTTGCAATTCAGGAACAGAAAGATGACCCAACTGAAAAATAGGGAGAGGACTTGAGTAGACATTTCTCCGAATAAGACCCAAGAATGACCAACAAGCAGGTGAAAAGTTGCTCAGTATCATTAACTACCAGGGAAACGCAAACCAAGGCCACGGTGCAACCACATCACGCCGGGGACAGCTGCGATGAGAAGTCGGCCAGTGGCAAGCCCCGGCCAGACTTGTAAAGTTGCTGCTGGCAATGCAAAACGGTGCAGCTGCTTTGGGAAACAGCCTGGCAATTCATCAAACGGCCAGGTACTTTACAATCTGCCAACTCCACTCGAAGTGCCCACACAACAGAGATGAAGGTACCCACGCTAAAACGTGGAATCAACATTCACAGCAGCCAATAGCAGGGACAACCAAGTGCCCTTCAGCGGGCAAGGGATACACGAGGCAGAAAACCCACAGGACGGAACACTGTCAGTCACAAAGAGGAACGGAACCCACACACCACGGAAGGATGAGCCTTGAAAGCGTTCCTCAAAGGGAAAGGCCAGACACAAAAGGCTGGTACTGTCTGCGCCTGTCTATGTAAGTTGTGCAGGGTGGGCAAACCCACAGCGATAGAAAGCAGACGGTGGTCTCCAGGGCTGGGGGTAACTGCCAGCTCCGGGGGGTGAGCGTCCCTTCTGGAGTTGGAGTCTGGTGACGGCTGCACCACTCTGGAGACAGTGAAAACAACTGAAGACATGCTCCAGCGGGCGGGCTGGATGCCGCGTGGCCACGGCTCGATGGGGCAGTCCTTTCTTTCTTTTAAAGTAACACGGAGGGCTTCCCTGGTGGCTCAGGGGTGAAGAATCCACCTGCCAGCGCAGGAGACAGGTTCGATCCCTGACCCGGGAAGACCCCACGTGCTGTGGAGCAGCTCTGCCCCTGCGCCACAACCACGGGGCCTGCCCTAGAGCCCCTGCTCCGCGAGGGAAGCCACCGCAGGGAGCAGCCCTGCTCGCCACAACTAGGGCGAGCCCAAGCAGCAAGGGAGACCCAGCACAGCCAGAAATGAGTAAATAGATAGATACAATGTTTTCAAGAAACAGAAAGAGACAGGGATGGGGGCGGCGGGGGTAGTCTCTGGGCGACACAGCAGTGGAGAGGCGACAAGAATTTTGTCCCAGCAGCAACTCACAGACAAGCAGCCTCTCCGGGCCTGGCTGAGGGCAGCGAGGGGGTCCCGGCGCTGCCACAGAGGTCACAGAACTGGGAGCACCAGGGGCTCTGCACGGGCAGAAGCAGCCCACCTGTGCGCCAGGTGAGGCCACAGCCACCACCGGCCACAGGGGGCACGAATGCTGCGAACAGCCGCAGGAGAGACACTGGCAGAGCCCGGGCCCGGACAGCAGCAAGGGGCCCCCAGGGGAGCGGCCCACCCTGCGCCACCCGCCGGGGCGGCCTCACCTGGCGCCAGGACGACGGGCTCCCGCTCCCCCCGGTTTCCATAGTAGCAAATGACGTCTCCCTTCTCTGCACTGCAGCCAAAGGCAGAGAGGGTCAGCTGGGGCCACACCCTTCTGCACAGGCGCCCCTGTCACGAGCTACCTGTGCTCAACCAGCCCAACGCCTCTCTGCGCGTCAACACAGGCCTGCCCACAACCCAACCGCCTTGTCCCCAGGGCCCCTGCAGGGCCCAGCAGCCCGGCTCCCGAACCTCACAGCCAGGGTGGCCGCCCAGGGCTCCAGGGACTCAGCCTCCCTGGGTGAACCGCTCCTCCCGCCCTGGGGACAGGCCCCCACCCCTGCCCCTCGCTGCCCACTCCACCCGGGGCAGGGAATGCCCCTCGCCCACAGGGCCCACGGCTGGCTTGGCTGGCATCACGGCCCCTTGGCAGCTCCGGACAGGCCAACAGACAGCTCCCGAGCCCTCAGAGGACCTGGGGTCGCCTCTCTGTCCTTGGCCGGCCCCGGAAGGTGTTGGGGCGTCCCCGCCTGAAGACCCACCTCAGGTCGCCCGCGATGAGGTTGAAGCCGTTGTACAGATGGCCCTCGGCCGAGACCTTCTTCAGGTAGGACAAGCTGTCCATGTCCGAGGTCAGGAACTGGGCCACGAGCTCACCTGTGGCAGGGGACACACGCCCAGGGAAGGGCGGCAGGACTGAGCCCCTCCTGGGAGACAACGGCCACCCAGGCCTGCGCCCCCTTCACCGACCGGCAGCCTAGGAGGTGAGCGTGGAGACTTCCGACTCTGAACATCCTCCTGCTGAGCCCCCACGGGGAGGTCCAGCACAAGGGGACGTCCAGACAGCGTGTGTCCACAGGATGGGGGGTGACCACACAGTGGTCGGGGGCCAGGCCGTGGCCAGGCCAAGGTGGCTCCCGGCGTCACCAGCCAGGGGGCTGCAGGGCCCCCCTCCTCGCCCCGCCTCCCGCCCCTGCAGGCGTCCTCGAGCCCCCAGCCCTGTACCTCGGCCCCGGGCATCATGGTTCAGCCGCGGCTGCAAGTAGTTGGTGAGCGCGGCCAGCTTGCCCCGCGTGCTGATGCCCAGCCACGTGCCGCCCTCCTTGCCTTCCTCCATGTCCAGCCCTGCAACACACAGCAGGGTCACCAGCAGCCCTGGGGCTGGCCGGGGCTCAAACGCCATGGGACGAGGCAGCCTGCAGGCCCACTGATCTGTGGGGGGACCTCCATCCGGGACAACACCTGCTGTCCCCGGGACCCCCGGCCCGCACACACATGCCGGCACCTGGGTGGGCGTCAGGCCGGGGCGCACACAGCACCAGCTCTGCCGCGGAAACCGTGCTGGGCCCCAGTCAGGTGCAGGGACGCTGGCTGCCATCCCCGGGCAGGACCAGGCTTCACTAGGAGCCCTCCTGCTGCAGCCCTCCACGACCACAGCCACCAGCAGTGACCTCCGAGGCCGGCGGGGTCGCTTTGCTTGAAGACTGGGGTGAAAACAACTACGTCATTAGCACGTTACTCTTACAACAATAATAAGTTGCTAGAGTACAGGCTACATCGCTCAGTCATGTCCGACTCTGCGACCCCATGGACTGTAGCCTGCCAGGCTCTTCTGTCCATGGAACTTACGAGGCAAGCACACTGGAGTGGGCTGCCTCATCCTCCCCCAGGGAAATTACAATGGTGGGAAAACTACAGGGAAAGATCCGAAAAAAGGGCTGAAATAAAACTGCCCGGATTTGTATGTGAAGAAGATCCAAAGAGAATCTACAGAAAAGAGGAAAAGCCTTCCATAACTAATGAGTAAATACTAGTAAGAACTGGAAAATGAAAATTTAATTAATCATTCACAACAGCAGCAAATGATTTTCAAAACACATAGGAAAACGTGACAGGAAAGACGTTACTGAGGACGCACGTCAGGCAGACCTGGCTGAAGGAAGAGCCCCGCTCGGCACTCGGACGGTCACATGGTCAAGAGGGGCCCCGCCAGGGCGTGGACAAAGGGAGCCTTCCAGCACCGCAGGGGGGTGCACGCTGGTGCAGCCACTACGAAGACCAGCACGGAGGCTCTTCGGAACACTAACACAGAACTTCCATACGGTCCCACCAGCCCACTCCGGGGGTGCGTATCTGGACAAACAACAAGGAAAGATCCACGCACCCCAGTGTTCGCCTCAGCACTATTTTCAGCAGTCACAATGCAAAAGCAAAGCAAACGCCCGTCCCCAGGTGAATGGACGAAGGGGCGGTGCGTTCAGACAGCAGAATGCTCTGCAGGCGCAAGAAGGGCAAAACAGTGCCCCTTGCAGCAGCCCGGGTGAGCGCAGAGACTGTCATGTCGCGTGAACTGAGCCACACGAAGACAGACAAACGCCATACGGTATGGCTTACACGTGGAAGCTAAAATATGACCCAGTGCCCAAGACTCCTGGTCCCAGTGTAGAGGGACCAGGTTCGATCCCTGGTCAGGGAGCTAGAACCCGCATGTGGCAACTAAAGCTCCCCAATGCCACGACTAAGACCCAGCAGAGCCAAACAAACCCTCTAAAAATAAAACGTGTCACAAACGGACGTGTCTCCGAAACAAGCAGACTCACAGACACAGAGCGCAGACCTGTGGTGGCCAAGGGGGAGGGAGAGGGAGTTTGGGGTCAGCAGAGGCAAACTCGTGTACAGAGTGCGGATACACAAGACGCTACCACACAGCACAAAACACTACGCTCGACGTCTTGCGATAAACCGTGACAGAAAACACGACGACGAGCATACGTGCACGCGTAAACCGGGGTCCCTGTGCTCAGGGGAAACTGACCCAGCTCTGTAAGTGAGCTGTGACAAAGAGGCTGACGGCTCTCTGCAAGCTACCGAGCGACCACAATCAAATGAAGACCTGGCAGGCTGGCACTTTACAGAAACCACAGACCTGAGCATAACCAAAACCAGAAGCCTTCCAGAACCACACAGAGGAAGGTATCTTTGCAATCTCACGATAGGCAAAGCCTTCGGGTAAGACGCAAAAAAACCTATGACCAACCTAGACAGCATGTTAAAAAGCAGAGACGTCACTTTGCCAACACAAGTCTGTATTGTCAAAGCTATGGTTTTCCCAGTAGCCATGCATGGATGTGAGAGTTGGACCATAAAGAAGGCTGAACACCATAGAATTGATGCTTTTGAACTGTGGTGTTGGAGAAGACTCTTGAGAGTTCGTTGGACTGCAAGGAGATCCAACCAGTCCATCCTAAAAGAAATCAGTCCTGAATAGTCACTGGAAGGACTGATGTTGAAGCTGAAACTCAAATACTTTGGCCACCTGACGCCAACAACTGACTCATTTAGAAAGACCCTGATGCTGGGAAAGACTGAAGGCAGGAGCATGGGACGACAGAGGATGACAGAGCTGGAGGGCATCACCTATTCAACGGACATGAGTCTGAGCAAGCTCTGGGAGTTGGTCATGGACAGGGAGGCCTGGCGTGCAGGAGTCCACGGGGTCACAAAGAGCTGGTGACGACAGCAACAGCGAGCCCAGGACGGTCCTTGGCCACGCCCACGGGCTCCCCTCAGCCCCCCTCCAGCGGCGCCCAGGCCTTTGGGAAGCCAGGCGAGCCCGGGCAAAGACCCCACACAGGACCGCCGTGCCCAGAGCTCAGGGTGCAGGGGCCAGCCCACCCCACTCCGCCCCCAGCGCTCTCCCCGCCCCCCGCAGCACCTGCTCCTTCTTCCTGCGCCCAGCCTCCTCGGCCCGGCTCTGCACACAGGAAGCCTTCTTGGATGTCTGAGGGCCCTGGCCCGCGCATGCGCACATGCCCTCTGGGTGGGCCTGCCCGCAGTGCCAGGTGCCGGGTGCTGCTCGCAAGGAGCCCATCTGCTCCACAGGCCCCCCGTCGGCCCCCAAACTCCGGCAGCCCTGCCTGGGGCCAGGGGTGGGCGAGGGCACCATAAGCACGTGCAGCTGCACACACAGGCACGTGCGCCAGGCGCAAGACCAGCCCCAGCGGAGGGTGGATCCGGGTACAGCCCCCACCGTCCGGCGCTTCCCCAGGGCACCTGGGTGCGTGGAGGGCAGGGACACTCACCGCTGAGGACCTCGTTGTTGCTCCCCCAGAAGTCCGCGGCCCTGGCCGGCCGGTGGTAGAACTCGTCCCTGTTGGCGGCCAGGATGAGCCTGAGGAGAGAGCAAGGAGAAGGGGCTCGGGGGCACTGGAGCGTCCCGCACGGGCCGCCGGCCGCGGTTTTCCTCTCGTTATCAAGACGACGGCGCCTCAGCAGTCAGGATGCACCCCCACCCACCCCCGAGGGAGAAAGCGGACTCGGCCCAGCCCTGGTCCCTGCTCTGCCCGCGGGCCCCTTCCCTGAGGACGCCCCGCGAAGCCCCAGCAGCGCTGAGGGTGTCCCAGGGCTGCTCCCTCCTGCACTTCGGGGCGTCTCTGGGAGGGGGCAGCTGAGGACTTCTCTGTGTTTCCTTCCTGTTTAGTGTTATGAATCAAACAAGTATTTATTTGGCAACTAGAAAACACGGTGATGTCTTCAGAGCACTGGTTTTGAAGCACAAAATGGTTTTGCCATTTAAAATAACTGCGCGGGAAGAGCCCCTGGAGAGGGGCATGGCAACCCGCTCCAGTACTCGTCTGGGAAACCCCGACACGCCACGCAGCTGCAAGAGAGTCCCACGTGACTTATGACTGAAAAACGACAAGCTGCTCCTCCGCCTCCAGTTTCTTGGCTTTCGATTTAGGAAGTCTATGCAGACACGACCTCCCCAATAGGTCGAAACATTCAGACCTACCCCGAGCTCCAGCGGGACCTCCCCGGCTGCCCAGAGGTGCCGACTCTGTGCCTCTGCTCTGGGGGTGTGGTGGGACCCCTGATCAGGGGGCTAAAGTCCTGAGTGAGGCCTGGCAGGGCCCAAATACCCCAAAAGCCAACAGCAGGAGCAACTACACACACAGGCAGCGATCAAGTGGGCAGGCCGCCCTGAAGGCTCCCAGAGACCAGTGTCTGTCTCTGATGAGGGGCCCTCCCAGCAGCACGGCATGGGCTGGCGTGGGGCCAGGGTCCAGCCCACACTCGGTGGTCAGATCCTCAGAACTCTCCAAGCATACCATTCACGCGGACGCCTGACGCCGTGAACACTGGCTTGTGGGGAACGCTGGCTTGTGCAGCCCGACACCCACCCGTCGTCTCAGCCAGGTGCTCAGCTCGGGGCCCCGGGGGCGATGCTGCTGCTGCAGGGGTCAGTCCCCTGAAGCCACAGGACCGGGCCGCCTGGTCTCCCCTGTCGTGGGCCAGGGCCACTCTCGTCCCGGAGGCCCCCCACAAGCTCTGGCCATGGGCCTCTCCAGGAGCAGCAGGGGTCAGACCGCCCCCCAGGACACAGCCCCTGTGAACTCGGGGTCACCTGATTCAAGGCTTCCATCATTTGTCAAAATATGGAGGTTCCGAGAGCTGGACGACAAAAGGCAGGGGGCACAGAGGCCGGGGCCTCCCGGGGGACCATGCCCAGGCAGGGCATGGGGGTGGGGCGGGCGTGTCGAGCCAAGGACGGCCCCAGGAGGCTCCGACACCCGCGCACGTGGCCGAGTGCACAGCCTGTGAGGCAGGCCAAGCCTGAGGGCACCTGAGGGGTCACACCGGGGGTGATGGCAATGGGAGGTGGTGAGAGGAGGGGTGGGTGCCCCAAAACAGAGCTGCGGGGCGGCAACCAGGGGTGCAGTGCAGGGCGCAGACGAGGGGCCCAGGCGGCCTCAGCCTGGAGCTACTCAGCTGAGCCACTCACGCCCCAGGACCCCGCGTGCACCTCAGCTCCCCCACCAGGCACCTGTCTCCCTCCCCCCACACCTCCAAGGGCGCTCCACCCAATGGCCCACAGGACACGCACTCTCGTGCGGCGGGCCTGGATCATAGGAGAGCTTGGCAGTGCAGCACCAGCGCCCACCACCACCCTACCCAGAGCTCCGCAGCGGCTGCGGGCCCAGTTTTGTCAGCAGAGGGCACCGGAGGGATGCTGCTGGGGAGAGGTTTTCGCTCCCTGGCTCGGGGCACGGCCCAGACGGTGGCCAGTGCAAGCGGGCAGACTTCCAGCAAGTGCCCAGAGAGCTCTGGCCACCCAGTGTGCCAGCCCGGGCTGGGGCTCAGCCCAGGGTGGAGGGCGGGCTCTGCCCCTGGGCACCCTGGCCCCGCAGTGGCTAACCATCCCCACACTAGAGCTCCCTGCTATAATCACAGCCCTGGGGCTCTGTCCACTGGCTGGACCCCGACTCCCAGCTCGCTCTGCTGGGGGCTGTCAACGGCCAGCTCCCAGCCCTCAGCCAGGCCCTGCAGCCCCCTCCCCTGCAGGAAGGAGACACTGGGCACCGCTCACTCCCTGGCCTGGAGCAAGTGACCTCAGCCACATGTCAGGCATCAAGAAACAGCTGAAATGACCCAGGTCCTAGGACAATAGCAACTTCACAGCAACGGCACCGGTGACTCGTCTGGTTGGGGGTCACAACCCAGCCTCCCTCTCCGTGTGCATCAGTGCTGGGGGGGTCTCCACCACGGACCTGGAGGACGGAGGGGTGCCCCCCAGAGCCGGCAGCCCTTTCCCAGCCTCAGCCTCCTGCCTGCTCCGGTGGGTCCCCCAGATCCCCCGACGCCCGCACAGGCAGCCCTCAACACGCAGGCCGCTTGCTCACCCAGGGCTCCAGCCCCAGGCCAGCCTCCCACGCGGCCACTCCGTCCCGCTGCCACCGGGCCCCAGCTGGGAGCACCGGGCTGTGCGCATGCCCACTCCACCCTCTGTCCTGCCCACGCGGCCATCTCCAGCGTCTGAGTCTGAGGGCCTCTGCACATCGACTCGGGGTCCCCGCCCCTAGAGGAACCCCATGCGGGGCCCACCTGAGCAGCTGCTGTCGGGGGACCTGGGCCTGTGCCCCACCCCCAATGCGGCGCCCACGCGGGCTCCCGAGGCCGAGTGGGACAGCGGGTGCAGCCCGGGGGGTTACCTGTACGCATTTTTGGAAGCAGGGCGAGGGTCGAACTTGAAGAAGACGATGCACATGGGTCCCGAGGGGCTTGGCTCCGGGGCCACAGGCTCTGCAGGAGGAGGAGAGGGGCCGAGTGAGCGGTGGCGGCAGGCCCGCCTCCCACGCCGGCACAGCGCCCTGCCCTCCCTGGACAGGGGCCTGCGCGGCGCATGCTGCAGTGCTGCTGTGCTCTGGTGCAGGGGCCAGACACACCCCCGAGGCCAGTGGCCTCGCTGGCCCTGGTGGCCGGCGGCCACTGCCTGGTCTGGGGCCTGAGACACAGCATCTCCCGTCTCAGGACCCACAGGAGGACGTTCCCAGCACACCGGCCCGCCTACAAAGCAGGCAAGCGATGAGGGAGCCCTGGCCGCCCCGCACGGAGATGCCGAGGGAGGCTGGAGCCCACGGACAGCATCACGGCCACGACCGCGACGCAGAGCCACGCGGCAGCCACCCGGCTTGCGGCCTTCTGAGCCCCCTCCCCGCACTCTGCTCCCGGGTCTGGCTGGGGTGGTCACCAGGCTCTGGGTGCACCCGGAACTCCCCCTGGCGGTGCCCACAGGCCCGGCGGGACCTCCAGGACTCAGCCTCGTGCTTGTCCAGGCACAGGTGCGTTGACGGCACAGCCCACCAACCTCTGCCCTCAGTAAGGCGCCGTGGCCATGCAGGGGAGGCGGGGCCGAGGTGACCAGCGCCGTGTGCACTGCACCACACGCAGCGCCCACACAGAGAGGCCTGGGGGTCGTGTGGACAGGCCGGGTCCCCGCCCATCAGGGGCACTGGTGCCCATCATCCCGGGAGCGCCTGGCAATCCCCATTCTGTGGGCAGACCATTGGGACCAACCTCCTTGGTAAAAGTGACTCAAAGCGCTTGAAAATACATGGAAAATCCTCAAAGCCAAGAGCTGACAAGGTCATGCAGGATTTAGCTGACATCTGAGAGAACAGAGAAACCCAGAGAAGAGAGCAGGGAACAGTGCCCATTCCCGCCCCAGAGGCCGCCCATGGTGCAACCTGGGCTCTGGCGGCCTCGGGGGTTTGTGGGAACAGGGACCCACTGTGTCTGCAGGGCCACACGGGGGCTGGGCAGGGAAGGTGCACAGAAGTGGGGGGTGGTCTCTAAGGAGCTCCATGTGCAGAGCCAGGGCCACCTGGGGTGCCCAGGGACTGGGTCAGAGGGGCATCTGCACTGGCAGTGCCCCTGGGCACACTGAAGTTTCCGTCTTTGTCCCAGACTTCCGAGAGTCTCTGGAATGATTTCCAGGACAGAGAGCAGCGCGGCGGAAAGACCCCTATAACGAAACGGAGCAACGCGAGCAACAAGCGGCAGGGTTCCCCGCGCCCCACGACCCCTCCCGTCTGAGCGCAGGAAAGGGGCTCGGGAGCACTTGTGCAGAGAGGACACCGGGGGCCTCCCAGCACCGGAAAGACCCTCCAGAAGCAGCAGCCTCAGGGGCCTCCCTGCACGCCCAACACAGTGGCGCGGGCTTGATCCCTGGTCGGGGAACTAAGGTACGGTGAGACCCGCAGCAAGGGCAGGTCAGACATGGAACATGGGAGTCAGCGGGATCACCCACGAGGCAGGGCAGGGTGACGGGCAGCCGCTAGGTGCCTCAGGACCCCGGCATCCCACCTGCCCCGTGACCAGCGTGCAGCACCCAAGACACAGACCCCCGCCCCCCGGGGGGCTTCTCACCCCTAGACACACGGATGCCCCAGGCGGGTCAGCCAGGGCCATCTGCGGCGGCCACGCTGGCCGTAGGCTGCGGGAGGAGCCCCTCCAGGACCGAGGGCCGCCTTGCCAGGAACACGCCACGCCGAATGTGCAACCCCTGGCCTGCCCTTGCCCGCCACGCCCAGCCCAGGCTGTGTGCGGGGGCCCAGGGGCCCACCAGCCACTGCTGAGCACGGGCCGGACGCAGAGCCCCTCTGCTACAGGGCCCCCACGTCCGAGCCGCCCGGGGCGCGGGTAGACCAGCCCCCAGGATGTGGCGGTGAGCAGGGCTCCCGGTCCCAGGAAGGCCGCAGCGGGTCTCCGGGCAGGTGTGGGCGCGGGCCCAGGGCTGCGGCCTCAGTGCAGACGCAGTCATCGGGAAGGAAGGGCCAGAGGAAAGCCAGCCCCTGGGGAGGGGACCATCAGGAACTGCCTTTCTCTCCAGCCCCTCACCCCCCACTCAGCAGGCCTGCTGCCCCGGCCCCTCCCCGCGCCTCCACGCCCCTCCACCGCCCCTCCACGCGCCTCCACGCCCCTCCCCGCCCCGCCCCTCACCCCCGACTCAGCAGGCCTGCTGCCCTCGGCCCCTCCCCACCCCTCCCCCGCCCCTCCACGCCCCTCCCCCACCCCTCCACGCCCCACCCGCGCCCCTCCACGCCCCACCCGCGCGCCTCCCCGCCCCGCCCCCCTCACCCCCCAGTCAGCAGGCCTGCTGCCCCGGCCCCTCCCCGCCCCCGCGCCCTCCTCCAGGGCCTCCTCCCAGCCTGCCCCGCCCAGGCCCAGCGAGGGGCTCCACACCCCATCTGGGGTCTGAGTCCTCCCTGGCGGCCCAGGGCAAGCCCTGAACGCTGCACCGGCGTCCCCCCGACAGTCCCGCGGCGGGGCACCCAGGCGCTCCCCTCCGCTTGCTTCCTGAGACTTGTGAGGTCGGGCCGGGCAGTGAGCTGAGGGCTCAAGGTCTTGGTGCTCCAGGTGAGCTGGGGCTCCTCCTCGCCAAGCGACACCAAGGCCGGAGTCAGGACAAGGTCATCCCGAAGGGCGCCGGGCCGGGGGCGCTGGGGGATGCTGTTCCTGGCCCTCTCGGGGGGGCCCCACCCCGCCCGGCCCAGCTCCGCCTGCGGCCCAGGGTGCCCACAGACCCAGGGCAGTCTGAGAAGTCGGAACTCTGCAGTCCTTGCACAGCCCCGAGGGCCGGGTGGGCAGGAAGGTCCCAGCTGGAGTGGACGCATGGAGGTGGGCGACGCTGGGGGCACCGGGCGCTGGAGGAAGCCGCCCAGCCCAGCGGGCAGGGGGAAGCCGCGATGCTGACAGCCCCCTGCCAGGGGTGCCAGCCGTAGTTGGACACCAGCTGCCCACCCTCTGTGGGCGAGGGGGCTTGGCCCGTGGCAAGCAGGGTGGCTGGGGGGACCCAGGCCGGGGGGCAGGGTCCCCGCTGATGGGGCGGCCGCCACAGAACTTAGCTGTCTGGGCTCGGGGACGCGTGGGCCCGGAGCCGCAAGGGCCCCAAGGCCGCAGGCGGGGCAAGGACAGCAGCACTGCGTTCCTGGGCGGGCTCCTCCCGCGCCAAGTGCTCAGCGGCGTCATTGCTGAGGCCACATGCATCCTGCTGGGGGTGCAGCCAGGCCCCAGAGCGGTCCCTGGGGAAGGAAGCCCCCAGACGGCAGCCTGGGCTGAAGAGGGGAAGCCGCCCAGGACCACAGCTTGGAGACTGAGAGATGGCTGAACACCCGGGGGAGGATGGGGAGGCCTCCCCAGGTCACCCAGGAGTTTCCGGTTGGTTGTGTGCTTCCAGACCTTTCTTGGCAAAGTACGGGTGCACACCGGGGCCATCACGCACAGGACCCCGCCACCCCGTCTTCCTGCCCGCTGGCCGTCAGTCCGCGTCCCCCGTGGCAGGAGGTACTCCGTGCATCTGCTGGCTGCTGTCCCCCGGCACGGTGGCCGGGGCGGGGCGCTGCCCGCTGCCTGAGCTGCCCCCATGCGAACCTGCCTGTCCTCCCAGAGCATGTCTCTCCATCCAAGCTGCACGGGACGTGCCCCCTCGTCCCAGAGCAACACTCCTTTCTCCTGAGCTCCACGCACGGCTGCCTTTGGGCTCCATTCTTGGACGTGTCTGCCTGGGTGGAGGCGCGAGCCAGGGACCCCCGCACTCCCCAAGGGAAGGCATCCCATATGTACCACCGGGCCTCCCCGGACGCCCACCATGCAACCCTTTGGGCCCCAAGCTTCAGCACACGCTGAGCCGTCTCGAGCAGGGGTCTCCTGCTCAGCGTTCCACAGAAGCCCCCGGCACTGACAGATCGGGCACACCAGGCGCCCATGTTCGTGAAGTCACACGGGCGAGGAAGTCCGCTGCCAGAGCCGGAGGCCAGCCTGCCTGTCCGGGGACCCACAGGTGTTCCCAGTCTCGTGCTGGGGCGGGTCCACACCCTGATCTGGGCAGTGGCCGCGGGGCTCGCTCTGCGCCATCCACGTGCTGGCCGCTTGGAACGGGCGCCCTTCCTGGGGGAGCCAGAGCACCCTCCCGGAAAGCTGCCCACAAGAAGACCACGACAGACCCCACTCTCTTCCCCACAGGCTCTGAGCTGTTCCGGGGGCAGGCAAGAAGAGGGGTTCTCAGCAGACCAGGGAGGCCAGATCCAGCCCAGCTCGGAGCGGCCAGCAGCCAAGAGTTTGGCACAAGGACCTATGTGCCCAGGTGGCCGATGGCTGGGGTGCGGGCCTGCACTCTCCGCTGAAGAGGCAAAGAGGCTCTGGGTCAAGGGGGAACACCCGAATAAGGGGGCACACCAGGACATGGGGAAACACCTGGACAAGGGGGCACGCCCGGACACAAGGGGGCGCACTGGCCAGAGGAGCCAGGAGTGGGGGACTCAGGTCTGCAAGCGGCGGGGTTGGTGGGGGGGGGGTGCGGGGGAGGGACCCAGGGCCTGGCAGTCAGCCTCCTCCAGCTGCTCCGCGGGGCTCTGGGCAGGGGTGACCGAGCCCTGGGGTCGGCAGGTCCACTCCTTCTGTTCGGCACCACACACTCTCGGCGGAAGGCGGTCAAGGCCAGCCAGCCAGCCCATCTGGCCTGGAGCCGAGGCGCCCGGCATCCCGCCCACCGCGCGGGGCGGAGCTCGGAGCTCCAGGCAGGAGCTGCTCGCAAGTGACAAGTGGCGCGTGACTCCGCGGCGGCTGCCAGCACAGGACATAAACACACAGGGCCACGAGCCCTGCCAGCCCAAACTAATCACTCAGACCAGCCGGCTGCCCACCCCGCCCCCGCCCACCACGCCCCTCCCCACCCAGGACTCCGCAACCCAGCTCTGCAGCTCTGGCTGATAAGTAGCATTGCAGGACGACGCGTTTTCTAGGACGACAATGTTTCCTGAGATCTTAGAACCGTTTGAGGGGCATTCATGCAGCCTCACAGCGAGTGCCATTGTCCCTTCAGGGTTCAAAAGAGCAACACCAACAAGGGACATGGGGAGTCACGGCGCACGCTGCACGCTCTGCACTCTGGTCCCCATCCCCCCCCAGGAACAGGCTTTCCCACAAGCCAGGGGCTCGCCCTGCGGCTCGAGGGGTCAACAGGGGAGGAAGGGGGCGCTCCCACCAGCCCCTGAAAGGAGTGTGGCAGCAAGGGCTTCTTCTGCGCATGGTCTTGAGGACCCGGCAGACACACCAGGTGGTGGGGCCTGGGCCTCTTCACTGTGAAGCGTGTATCCATCACTCTGCAACCCAGAAAGAAAGCCAAGAAGGAGGAACACAGCTGCACCAATACCCGGAAAAGGGAAGTCAGTGGCCCAGGGGCGACCTTGTTCTCAGAGCCCATCACCAAACCCCAAGGTCCAGACCAACCAACTGTCCTCACACACCCGGGGTGTCAGTGACGAGTGTGGCCCCACTTGCAGTGGCCTCCCTGCCCGGGGCCACAGACAGACACCCTCAGAAGCAGCACGCAGGGCACCAAGCGGCCAGGAGGGGCCTTCTAGAGCCGCAGCCAACACAGGACTAAGTTCCCAGGACGCCACACGTGACTGTACCACGGTGAAACACAACCTAAGTGACCGCCCAGGAACGCACACACAGAGGACGCACAAGGCCGTCCTGACAGCTCAGGGACAGGGCAGTGGGCCAGAGCAGACGGCTGGAGGCCTGGTCCGAGGGGCCTGCATCCTGCCGACACACCAGTGACACGAAGCCGCAGCACCACGGCACGCGCGCCTCTGCAGCCAGTGGTCAGGGGTCCCAGCAGGCGGGGGCGCCAGGACAGCACGCTCTGCCCACCAGGAGCCCTGGGCCCCAGGGAGCAGGAGCGGAGGCTCTGCTGTGTCCACCTGCCAACGCCCACCCTCTCACCCCACCCCACCGGACAGGCCACCCAAGGCAGGAAGGCTTCTGGGAGAGGGGCTCAGGAGGACAGGCCAGCCTGGCTCTGAGTGACCTTGGGGACACCACTGGCCCTCAGCCTGAGTTTTCTTCACTGTGAATGCTGTCATCTGGCCTCAGACACTTGCCCTGAAAGGCTGCCCAGAGCACAAGGAGCAAGCAGCAGAAAGCAGTTCCCACAAGCTCCCGGCTGTAGGCACCCCTCACAGCTCCACCCCTTGTCCACCGAGACCTAAACAGCAACACACCGGTAGACAGGCCCGCAGCAGGACAGCAGGGCAGGCCTGGCTGACCACGTGACTGCCCCAGCAGAGGCTGGCTGGGCCTCAGGAGCTGTCCAAGGGCAGAAGGCCCACGGCAGATCTGTGGCCCAGAGGCGCACGGGGCAGCTGCTGGGGCAGGAGTGTCTTCAAAACCAGTGGCTACAGGGCCTTACCCAGGGTGCAGCCCTGCCCAGCTCCTTGCCCTGAACTCCCGTGAGGAGGTCCTGACGACCGAGCCAGCCCAGGAAAGCTGTGTCGAGGCGCGCTTATGACCTGGCCCCGGCTGCCTCTCCGGACAGGCATCAGCTATCCCCTGCAGCGTGACCCAGGGCTCCCCGGCCCACAGCCGCGTAGCCCGCCCACCCTGGCAGGGACACCCGCCGGGCCTGCGAGGCCCGCGCTCCGTCCAGGCGGGGACACTGGAAACGTGGTTTCAGGAACGCGAGGGACGCTCCGTCGGCCGGGGTCCGCTCGGTCTCCGACCAGACCAGGCGCTGGACGGGCAATCACCGCTTCGAGAAGGGGAAATCGGGACGGGCGCGGTGGCCACTGCTGAGTCCGAGTCCCGAGCCCCGCGCCCCGCAGGGAGCGCCGCCCGCCGCCCGCATCCCGGCTCGCACTCACCGCCTCCGCCGCGGCCGCCGACTTCCGGGTGCCGCGCCCGCGCGCCGCAGCCGCCACCGCCCAGGCCCCGCCCCCTGCCGTCCGCGCGCTCGCCATTGGGCAGCCAGGCAAGGGGGCGGGGCGGCAAGGCGCGAGCCCGGGCACCAGTGGCTGCCCACGCCGTCGCTCCGGGCTGCAACTCCCCGCGCCCCGCCCCCGGGGCTGCGCCAAGCGCCCGGAGGCGCCTCGTGACCCCCGCGGGCAGGAAGGTGCCGGCCCCCAGCCCTACCCTCGTGGACACGTCCCTGGCCAGCGCTGCACGGGGCCCTGCAGGAGGGTCCGCAGGGTGCGCACCTGGGGGCTGCCTCCCCGCCTCCCAGTCCGTGCCTCTGGACTGGCCATCTTTCCCCGTTGCAGCTCTGACCGCGGACATCCCTGCTACGGTCAGGACAGACGTCGGACCGGTCACCTCAGCCGTTAACCCGCCTCGAAGCTGTTCGGCAGGGCCGACCTCAGGATGCAGGGCTGCCGGCCTGATCTCCACACCATCGCAACTGAGCAAAAGCCACTGACTAGGTCCCTTACCGGAGGACAGAGGTGTTCGCTGCGGCTCCCTGCCCACAGTGGCCTCTGGGCTGTGTCTGGGGTCTGAGTGGAGATTCAGAGGCCCAGGGCTTGCTCCAAATGGGCCCTCAGCAAACTATGACGAGGATGACGATTATAGCAAGCTTGCTAATAATGGCTCTTCCCAGGTGGCACAGTGGTACAGAATCCGCCTGCCAACGCAGGAGATGCAAGAGATGCTGGTTCGATCCCCGAATCCGGAAGATCCCTTGGAGGAGGGAATGACAACTCACTCTGCTCCTGTATTCTGGCCTGGGAAATCCCATGAGCAGAGGAGCCTGGCATGCTATGTATAGTCCTTGGGGTCAGAAAGAGGCAGATGGGCCTGAGCCCACACCCAACAAGGTGCTTTGTTGTTGTTCAGGGATTAACTTCTGTCCGACTCTTTGAGACCCCATGGACTGCAGCACACTAGGCTTCCCTGTCCCTCACTATCTTCCAGAGTTTGCTCAGATTCATGTCCTTTGAGTCGGTGATGCCATCCAACCATCTCATCCTCTGCTGCCCCCTTCTCTTCCTGCCTGCAATCTCTCCCAGCATCAGGGTCTTTGCCAATGAGTTGGCTCTTCACTTCAGTGTGCTAAATGCTCTAACCCAGCATTCCAGGACACAGTGCTCATTTTTCCACTTTAGAGATGCAAACATTGATGCTTAGAGCAATTATGTGTCACTTGCTTGAAGTCAGAATTAAGTGGCCAGTGGCAGTGGCTGGATTAATTCCACAACCCCACAGTGAGGATGTAGGTGCCTGATCCTTTCTTGGAGAGCTGATGCCCTGTGAAAACTGGGACTCAGAGAGGGCAAAGGCCTGACTGGTATTAACCCCAGGCAACAGTCCAACTCAAAGCTGCGTGACACCCCTAAAGCCCATTCCACTCCACTGCTGTGCCGTCTCATCTGCGCTGCTCCACAGAAGCCCTTTGCAGGCAAGGAAAGCAACGACTCCCTGTGTCCCGGGGCTCTCCCTGTCCCGGGGTTCCCTGGGTCCAAGGACTCCATGTCCCGGGACTCCCCGGGACTCCCCAGGCCCCCCGTGCCCAGGGCTCCGCCTGTCCTTGGGCCCCCGGTGTCCCAGGCCCCCCCCCACCCCGTGTCCAAGGTCTCCTCCTGTCCTTGGGCTCCCCGTGTCCGAGGACTCCTGGCCAGCAGGTGGCAGACCCAGCAAGAGACACTAGTCCTCCTCCTGCCACCTGGCAAGAGAGTCAAGCTGGGTGGTGCCGGTGATTCCCCTCCGGGCAGCTGGATTCTGCAGTCCAGCTGAGAGGTGGTAGTGTTGGATAAGCAGAATCCAGGGCTTGGAGGCAAGTGGCAATGCCCAGGGGGACAACAGGCAGCCGCTGCAGAGTGATCTGGCCCAAGCCACTGGGCCCAGAGGTGCGGGACCCCTAGTGACCAAGCCCTCCTGACCAGCACCTTCCCGTTTTCTGCAAAAGGGGTGCAGCCGCGCTTGGGTTAGGGAGGTGGAAAACCCACTCCGCTGTCGGCCAACGAGGTGGGTCAGGGTGGGGCCTCAGGGCGACCGCGGGTTCCCTGTCACCCTACCTCTGAACACATACATTCTTAGATGGGAGCTCGTGACCTCGTGTGGTCGCCCTTTTGACCTCAAGCATCTGCAGCTGTTGGGAGCTTCTAACATCCAGCTGACATCTGGCTCTCCCTGCAGCATGTCACACGTGCCCCAGGGATGGCCCTACAGAACTGGCCAGAAGCCAGGCAGAGGGTGGGTGAGAGTGGGGGGCGGGGCTCCTGGGCCCTGTGGCCATGGGCCAGGGGCAGAGGCCCCCTTCCCTGAACTCTGACTCCTTCCAGCCCCCATCTGCAGCCTGGGTCAGGGAGGGAGGCCAGTCCCGCGGGCCCTGCTGGGTGGGCGGAGCCCACGCTGTGATAAATTCACCCCTGAAGGAGGAGAAAAGCCACCGTTCCCGAGGGCTCCCACCCATCGGGCCTCCACAGTGGGAACGCTGGGGCGATGAGGGTGGGAGACCGCCCAGATGGACTGGGTTGGAGCCCCACCGCCTCCTCCCATGACCTAAAGCTGGCGAGAACCTCTCAACGCCTCGGTGGGTTTCCCGTCTGTAAAACGGGAGGGCAGCAGAACGCTCCCTCGCGGACTGTGAGAAATATAACTGGTGCCGTTGGGCGGGCGCGGCGTGCAGCCAACAGCAGGCGCTGGAGGAGGATACCCGGGAACTTGGGGGTGGCGATAGAGCCGACCGGCCCAAGTCCGGGGATGGGGCGCCAGGCCTGCCCCGCTTCCCGTGCGAGCCGCATGGCCTGGGCACGTCCTCGAAGGCGGCCGGGAGAGGGCGGCCAGCTGCCCGGGCCACAGCCGCATAGGTCCCGGCAGGTGCCCTGGCCTCCGTCGCTCCACGAGGGGCCGTGATCGGCAGAGACGGACACCCCCAGTGGCCAATGGCAAGCCGGCGTCTCCCCGCGCTCGTCCAGTCGGCGCCGGTTGCCGGGCCTCCCGACCAATGGGAACAGTGGCGGCGGCGGGGAGGGGCGAGGGTCGCGGCGCCGGCAGGCCGGCTTTGCGCACGGGCCGCGCAAGGGCGGAGGGCTGGCCCGGGTTGCGCGGGGCGCTGAGGGTGCGCCCCGCACCGGCGCGATCGGAGGCCCCCGGACGGTCACCCGCGCCCGCCCGGGGACGCCGCGCGCCGAGGGACCGGCGGACGCCCGTCTGGGGCGGGGGCCGTTCTGCGGCACCGCCCACAACCGCGCTCCAGGTAAGCTCCGGCCGGGAACCCGGGTCGGGGTCGGGCCGGCACCCGGGCTGCGGGCCGGGCAAGGGCCGGAATCGAGGTCTGGGCAGAGGTCAGTGCCGGGGGTCCAGGCCGGCCCCGCTCCACCCGCACCGCCCCGCGGTGCGCGAGATCCCGGACCGGCGGGGGCGGGTCCCTTTGTGCGCGGCCTGGGGTCCTGCCCGGCCGGCCGTGCGCCTCGCTCCGCGCACCCCTCCGGTCGCGGCACAACCTGAGCCGTGTCCGCCCTACTCGACCCGGCGCCTTGGGCCGGCGCCACGCAGCCACGGAAACTTTCCATCGGCCGAGCGGATCAGGGGCTGGGGAACTTTCCTGGGGCGGCTAGCCGCCGGGAAGCACCCGCACGGCGGGGACGGGGAATGCCCCGGCGCCGGCGCCGCGCCCGCCGCCCAGAGGACGAGGGAGGGAATGCTGCCCGGGGCCCCTGCCCGGAGCCCCAACCTCGCTCCCCATCCTCGCGTCCCCTGCGCCCCGCTGGTGGGTCCCCAAACCGCTGGTGTGAGTCGCGTTCCCCTCGGGACTCGGACCAGATTGGCTGTTATCCTGAGCACGCAGCAGGAGATCCCCAGCCTGCTTCTTTTGATCTTAAATAATTAAATATTGGGTTATTACAACATGTCACCATTTCTAACCTCTGCGCAACGTGTCACAGTGAAAGCAGGAATTGGAGGCTCCCGTGCCCCTTTAACCCAAACCCAAAGGTGTTTAGGGACAAGGAGAAAAGCTGCTCCAAGGGTCTCATTCTGTGTGTGACCCGCTCTCCCTCGCACCCCTTTAACAGGTCACCCGAGTTGCCGCGCAGGGCCCGCGCCAGGTGAGGGTCTGTGAGCCCAGGGGCGTCCTTCCGATGAGGGCACGCCCAGCCCCGCACTGGGAGCCTCGGGGTCCAGGCTTCCGGAGGTCCTGCCGGCCCAAGCAGGTCCCACCTGCCCTGTCTCAGTGTATCTGGACCCGCAGCAGTCAGTTCCCGAGCAGGTGGTCTGGGTCTGGGGCTCCGCCACAGCGTGTGGAGCTGTGAACCTGGCACTCGTGTCTTCCCGCAGCCTCGCCTGTCCCTTCCGCAGCACCCTGTCTCTCCCCCATCTTCCTCACCCCCTAGTCTGAGGTCCTCCGGCACCCAGCCCAGAGCTGGGCATAGAGCCCGCACTGCACTCAGGACTCTGGTCTGGCCCTGGCCTGGGGAGGAGGTCCTGCAACCACAGTCCGGCTAGCCCCCACCCCGCTCTCCACGTGGGCACGATGCCTGCTACCCACGTGCCTCCTGGGGGAGCAGGGCCTGCCCTCAGTCCTGCCAGGCTAGAGCTGCCCCGCCCTCCGCCCCGGCCTGGGCCACATACCTCCCCCCAGGGTGGCCCCTCAGGTCACTTCTTGGTGCCAGGGTCCCTCTGCATCTCCCAGTTTCCCCGGGGGCTGCACCACCAGCCCCATCTGTGCTGCGCAGGATTCAGACGGGCTCTCTCTCCTCCACCCCCGGGCCACCAGTGAGATCCTCCACCTCCAAGAGGACCAAGGGGTGGATGGAGACACCAGCCCACCTGAACCAGCGGGAGGGAGGGAGGGAAGGAGGGGCAGCTGGGGCGGAGGTCCTGGGGTAGGTGCTGTGGGGTGCCAGGGAGGTGGCCGGGTTCCCGGGGCTTGCCCCAGCAGCGGCTCGCTCTGCTGCCTCATCCGACAAGACTCAGATGAGGTGTCAGCCACTCCGCAGGAACCCCAGAGTCAGAGCGTAAGTGGGAACTCGGGGTCAGAGAGTTACGGGGGGCACTCGGGGTCAGAGAGGAACTGAGGGGACTCAGGGTCAGAGAGTTACAGGGGGCACTCGGGGTCAGAGAGTTACGGGGGGGCACTCAGGGTCAGAGAGTTACGGGGGGCACTCGGGGTCAGAGAGTTACGGGGGGCACTCGGGGTCAGAGAGGAACCAGCGGGACTGGGGTCCAAGAAGAATGAGCAGGGGGACTCGGGGTCAGGAGCTCCTTCCTGGGGCTTCGCCTGGAGGCCGGCGCAGCCGACCGGCCCGGAGCTGCGGGGCATCTGCATTACTCGCCAGGTCCCTCCCCCTTGCCCCTCCCCGGGTGGTGGGGGGCGGTGGGTGTGAGGCACAGCCCCCCCCCCCACCCCGGGGCCCTGGCCGACCCGGAGCGCCGGCGCCCTCCAGCAGAGCAGGCACAAGCTGAGTGCGGCCACCAGAGGGCGCCCGGGGCCGCCGCAGCCAGCAAGAGCGGCTCCACCCAGCCCCCCAGTGCGGGGCGGGGGCGGGGAGGGGGGGTGCGGGCGGGGGGTGGGCCGGGGGGCGCGGGGGGGGGTGCGGGGGGTGCAGGGGGGCCGGGGGGTGCGGGGGGTGGTGGTGGTGAGGATGACCCCTTCCCCAGGCGCCCAGAGGCACTCACTGGAGCTTTGCTCTGTCCGGGCCCCCTGCCCAGGGCGGGGAGCTGGAGACAGCACGGCCCCTGGGTGCTGGACACAGCAGGAGAGCAGGCTGGGGCCGGGCTCCCAGTGGCCATCCTGTCATGCACGGCCCCAGGGCCCAGGCCAGGCCTCAGCGCCAGCCACTCAACACCAGGCTGTGCCTCTCTGCCTCAGTGTCCTGGGTGGCACAGAGGGCACAGCCAAAGGGGGGCCTTTCAAGATGCACGGAGTGACCAGTGGCCAGCAGGGCTGGCCAGGATTTCCATGGTGGAGCAGGATTCCAGGCTAAGCACAGGGCAAGCTTGGGCTCCTCACCACCCTTCATGGCCCAGAGCTGCTGGCCCATGCCCCCAGCCCCCAGCCTGGGCCCCATCCCCCGGCCCCCCAGCCTGGTCCCCACACCCCTCCAGACTGGGGTTGTGCCGTGGGGGCTCCCTCACGCTGCCAGGTGTCTCTGATCTGTGCTTGCTATCGTGGCTCTTGGCCGGCCCCTGCAGAGGGTTGCTGCCAGCCGGGGACATCGCAGGCCTTTCCGGGGCAGGAGCAGCCCTCTCAGAGCCCGGGCTCTTGGTGCAGGGTCCTTGTTTAGCTGGGACCGCTGAGCCCGCCCACCGGCTCTGAGGGTTGCTGAGGAGGGCCCCCTGAGCCAGGCACCCTCAGCCTCATGGCACAAGCCCCGCCGCTACTACTGCCTTCATGCCTCAGGCCTGCCCGTCTGTCTGTCCATCCACGGCCCCAGGGCTCTTAAGAGGCTCTGCCCCCAGCACCCAGGGTACAGTGCTGCCCAGGCGAGGCGCCCTGGGCACGCAGACCCTGCCCAGGTCCACACCCACCACGCGCCATCCAGACCCTCCCAGTTCTCAGTCCTTCTCGCCCTCACGATGCCCCCCACCCCCATACTGGCCTGGACCCTGGGTCGCCTGTTGGCCCACTGGAGCCCACTGGAGCCCCCGAGGTGGGAGCCGTGTTCTTCCTGCGGTTAGGTCGTTATCAGGACTGACAATAAAGGCACATTCTTCTCGTGGGACGAGGTCTTTGTCAACGCTTAAGCCAGAAGCAGCTGTGCCCCAGACATATCACATTCGGAGCAAACGCTGATTCCTGACCTCGGTGGGGGCCACAGGTCCCGCCACAGCGGGCAGACTCCCAACCATACCTCCCTCCCAGGCACACACGTGGACACGCGTGCACACGTGCCTGGCTCGAGGCCCCTCCCCCCCACCCCACCCCCCGCCTTCTTTCTTAGCTCTGGCCCTAGCCTCCTGCTCTCCCGTCACGATCCTGCCCCAACTGGAAGCCCTTCCCCTTGTTGAAGGGGCTGCCAGGAGGCAGAAGGCCGCACCCTCAGGCCCCAGAATGAGCCATGTCCACAAGGAAAGTTTGGATGGAGGCTTGAGACCACGGGTGACAATGCAGAGTAGGGGGGAGATCTCCCATCACTGTGGTCCCTGGGGGGGGGCTAGCGCCTGTCAAACCACCTTGCTTTTCGTTTTTCAGCAGTATCGCCAGGCCTAGCTGCAAGCAGAGGGGAGGCGTCCCCAGGCCTGACACAGGTGGAGGGGAGGCATCCCCAGGCCTAGCTGCAAGCAGAGGGGAGGCGTCCCCAGGCCTGACACAGGTGGAGGGGAGGCGTCCCCAGCACCCTGACTGAGACAGGCAGCTGCAAGGTCCTCGGTCTGGGCCTGGGAGGCTCGCTGTCTCCCTAGGAGGCATGCGGACGGGGCCAGCCTCAGGGGACTTGGGGGAGGTGGGTCGTGGACCCCTGCTCTGGCCCTGGTGTGGGAGCATACCACAGCAGAGCGCACCCAGCCTCGGGAAGCCGGAGCGGTTATCTGCTTACAACTCTTACGCTCCAGGTTTTGAAGGATAGTCAGAAAGAAGCGTAAGAAACACCCAGGCAGCCAATGCTAAGTGTGGACGCGACAGACCCAGTGCGAGAGGGCACGAGAATGTGCTCAGGGTCCTGTGGGGCGGGCCCCTGTCAGCGCGCCGTAGGATGCCCCTGGGCTGGGATGACCAGCCAGGGTCTGACCCTGTCCAGTAGGGACTCAGCCCCACAGATGGGCCTCAGCAGGTGCCCTCTGGATGAAGAGCCCACCGATGGGTGTCTGGATGTGCTGACCTCCCCGGGGACGTTCCGTCCTCACACGGGTAGAAGGCAGGGCGGCTTGTGGTCAACAGAAGGACGGACTGGGGCCTGAGTGTGTGTGTGCGTGCCTCTGGTCAGCCTCAGCCCAGGTGGGCACAGTGCCCCAAGCTGGACAGGGCTAGCCGTGAGGCCTCCTGCCAGCCCCGCTTGAATTCACCAACGGGCTGGGCGTGGACCACAGATACTGGCTTGTGGGACGCCCCTGCGTTGGGGACAGCCCACCAGGACATCAGCCGGGCAGGTCTGTGCTGCCCTGACGTGGACGTCCGGCCGGTCGGTGCCCACGTGTTGCACAGGCCGCCAGCTCTGATCCTGCTCGGGGCCGCTCCCGCAGAACCAGAGAGGCTGGAGCCACCAGGAGTGACGGGCCACAGGCCCAGGCGCTGTGGGAGGCTTTGGCCAGCGGGGCCACGGTCAGAGGGGGAGGAGCTGTGCACGGCGTGTGCCGGCCCTGCTCTGTGGCGACAGCTCCAGGGGCACAGGGCGCGGCGTCCCGGGAGGGAGGCAGGGACGGAGGCAGAGGGGGCCCCGGGCCCACATGGCCGGGCAGTCCGTTTGCCATGCCAATGGACTCGCGGAGGGTGGCGGACTCTGAGAACACCAGCCCAGCGTCTCAGTGGCCAGGCTGCGGGGCCGTGCGGGGCCTGCTGAGTCGGGATGAGGAGGCGCGACCCGCATCCAGGCTGTGGGGCCTCTTGGGGTCAGGGCCGTGCGCAGTGGGCACTGAGGGCTTGTTACAGCCTTTCAATGTTTGCCTCTGGTCGGTGACTTTCTGTCTGAGAAAGTTTCAAACTTTGCATGCTCTACGCGGAAGCTATGGAAGTCTTCTTCTTCCGACGGTTCCATGTCCCACATGTGTCCTCTGAGCATGGCCGGGCGAGCACACGTTCGTCCACCCCACCGGTGTTTCCAGGTCGGCGTCCACGCCCGAGATTTCACCCACCTGGAGTCTGCGTTGACGCAGATGGGGGACGAGGGCTGAGCTTGGTTGACACAGTCATATCTGAACCATTACCTGGCCGACATGTCCTGTCAGCGGAGACTGGAAACCTCGTTGGACACTCAGGCCAACCAGCCTCTGTGTGGGACAGTTCCGGGCGGCCTCGAGCTGGCCCCGCAGGTGCGGGCCGGTCCAGGCTGTCGGGGGGCCCCTGCCGCGCTGGCCCTGTGCACGCGGGTCCCACTCTGGTCTCCCTGAGTCTCCAGCCTGTCTGAGCCCCCTTGGTGACCGAGAACAGGTCCGTGCTGTGGGGAAGCCTCTTGGAAGCCCCCAGAGTGTTTCGGGCCCCCTTTGTGGCGTCCCGCCTCTGAGCATGCGGCTGCCCGCAGCTGGGCGGGCCTGGGCGGTCCCCCGAGGCTCTCTCGCTCCTGGTGGCCTGCAGGGAGTGTGTGGGCCCCCTCCAGGTGTGGGCTTGGCACGCTTGTGACCTCCAGTGAACGCAGCACCAGCAGCACCCACACCTGCCTGCTTGCGTCTCTGCTCGGGATGGGGCCTCGCCAGCCTCGTCAACTCCTGCCTGTTCCCCGGCTGTTCTGGGCCAGCCTGTCAGCTTCCTTCCCCAGGCCCTGAACCTGTGCCCCAGCCCGGCCCGGCAGGACCCTCCGCGGGGCACCCCGAGTCGTCGGCTCCGCCCTGACTTCGGTCCTGCGCTCCGATCTGGGGAGGGCCGCCTGTTGTCAGGTGGAGCGGGGCCCCCACGCCCCCCTACCCTCCCGGCACACACTGCCAGGTTGACGTTTGCAATTGATGACTTTGGTATTTCAAACATGCCTTTAGTTAAACTTTCCCTTTTCAAAATATTTTCACTCTCCGTGAAATCCTAATTAGGCCATTCATTCATCTGAATGTACTTGCTGCTCTCTGCGTTTTGCGAGATAACGAGACTGGGAACCGGCTGGCAGCCCGTCCTCTGGGCCCTCCACCTGCTCGTGCCCTGCAGGGAGGGCCTGGCGCCCCGCGGCCGTGGATGGGGCCGAGTGTGCAGGCTGAGGGGCCTGGGCGGCACATCGGCCCGACAGTGGGGAGTCTGCCTGACGCTCCCTTAGAATGTCCAGAGCTGGGTTTACCCTCGGGATGTCGGGATGTCACGAGAAGGGAGAAAGGGAGGCGCCCGGTTTGCAGAGCTGCCAGCCGGTCCTCGCCATACAGGAGCGTCTGTCTGCAGATAGGGTGGGTGGGCCGTGGGAGGCTGAGCCAACATCCCAGACTGCCTGGTGGCACCGTGGACGCCTCAGTGCTCCCTAGGGCGGCCCAGCGCCCGGGGCACAGAGCCCGGGGAAGGCGAGCCATGCAGGCCCAGCCTGGCGTGAGCACAGCCTTCCCAGCTTCCTCCTGGGCCGACAGCTCAGGCCCGCCGTGACCCCGCAGCCCTGCTGGAGGCCGCTGTGTGGGGCGGCTCCCGGCCAGATCTGGGGTCTCTCGGGGACCCCCGTGCCAGCGGCAGTGGCCCGGCGCCCCGGCCTCACGCTCCCGCCCTCTGTCCCGCCGGCTCTGGGCTGCTTTATGTGGTTCGGCCGGCCCGCCTCTGGCCTGTGTCTGTGGCCTCGACAGTGTCCCGGCCGCCAAGCCTCCACTGTGCTTTTCTTCAGATCCCTGCGGGGTCCACGACCGGTCCTTCTTAAAGTTTGTTCCCAGTTCATCAGATCAAGGTCCTCCTCCACCTCTCAAGGACACACATCAGCAGCTCTCTTAGGCTTGTGCCAGTTAACTGCAGCTCTCCGGGGCCCTGGGGCAGCAGGCGGCCCGGGCGCTGGGGTCTCTGCCGCCCTAGGGCTTCTGTCCAGGGTCCTGGCCCAGCCACACACCTCCTCCCGTCACAGGGACCTCCAGTGTGGACCAAAGCTGGGCGCTGCAGGCCAGGCCTCACGGGTCTGCCCGACCCTCCGGGAGCCAAACTCTTGCCTCCCTCAGCACACAGATGTCAGAGACCACCCACCACCTATTGCCCGGGGCAGGCAAGGCCACTCGAGCCAACTTGGTGGGCTCACAGCTGCACGGCGCGGATGGGTGTGTGTGCGCGTGACCTTGTGGGTGGCTGCAGGTGTGTGCCCGCGGGTGGGTCCAAGGAGGCCCCCAAACTGCCAGCCAGCCTGCCGCAGCGATCCACGTCCTGCTGGTGGGGCCGGGGCACACGCCCCCTTCGGTCTCACGGGATGGAGGGGTCGGGGAGTCAGGCAGGGGCACTGAGGCGGGGCGGGGGAGGGTGTGGGGGCCGAGTCTGCACTGGGTGGGGTGGGGTGAAGCCCCTGCCCCTGCTGGGCCGTTTGCATATAAAATATGAGACTGTGCTCTTGGCTGGAGGCTGCTGGTGTCTGGACCTGTTGCCATGGGCACCCCTGGGCTTCGGGCACCAGTCTGGCTCCCCGCGGGGTGGTGGGTTGGGGGGAAGGGCAGTCTGGAGCAGAGGAACTGGCATCTGGCTCAGCTTCTGGGAGGAGGTGGGGGTCCCGGGGCCTCCGGGAGGGGCCGGTGCCAGCTGGAGGCCACACGGGACCCTGGGCAAGGGCAAACCAGCGGGGCCCTTAGATGCTGTGGGCTGGGGGCGAGGCTGGAGGGGCCCGGGGCCCCCTTCCCCGGGCGAGCTTTGCTTGGTCACCCGCTCATTCAGGCCCGGGTGACCCAGCCGCCCTGCCTCTGCCCACAGCCACTGGAGGGTCTTCCTGACACCGTCACCCCCCAGGCTGTGGGCTCTGTGTCTGCAGGGCCCCCGTTATTCCCCACCAAGGGGATGGGTGACCAGTTTCCCACTCTCGTGCTTCCCAGGGAACCTCCTCGAAGCTGAGCCACAGGCCCGCGAGGCCCTGGGCTGGGCTTGGTGGGGGGAGGGCCCAGGACTGCTGACAGCGGGACGGCTGGTCCGTGGGAGCCCGTCCGGGAGCCCAGAAGAGTCAGCAGCTCCCAGGAATGCTGGCGGGGCAGCCGGCCAGGCGGGTGAGGAGCCCCCGCCCCTGACCGTGAGGGCCGCCCCTTGGCAGCCCGCGCCCCTGCTCCGTGTGGGTCTGCCCGCAGAGAACCGGCCCTCCCGGACTAGCACAGCCCCGTGCTGCCCCCGAGGCCGAGGCCCCTGCTCCGGGCGCCGGGTGAGCAAAGCTGCAGGGGTCAGACTGAGGTCACCCAGGGAGGGCTGCCGGGCAGGGTGCCCGGCACACGGGGCACTGCCAAGTGCCTGGTCAGCAGTGGCCGGGGCCCACGGGGATGGGGGGCAGTAGGGACCAAGCAACACGCTGGGGGGCTCCACGCTGGGCCCACACCAGCCCCGGGGTCCCATCTCCCCTCCCCGGCAAGGGCCCCTCCTGCCCCAGTCTGTCCTGAGGTCCTGGCTGCAGCAAGCCTGCCCCAGGCCGCCCGGCTGGCCCAGCTGCACGTCCTCAGGGCAGGCAGGTGAAGGTGGGGTGGGACGGGGGACAGGGCCAGCCTGGCCCCAGACCTGCACCGTCCCAGCCGCCGTCCACCGCGTCCTGAACCCGACTTCCTGTCTGGCAGGGGGCTTCCATGCTGCCTCCGCCCCCTCCCCTTATCCAAGAAGAGTAGGGCTCCTGTCAAAGGCAGGGAGGCCGTGGGAAGTCCTCAGGCCCCCGCAGGGAGCCCCCCTGAGGACAGGGGCTCACCCCAGGGACCCTTGTGTGGGCAGGCGGTGCTGGGGGCGGCATCCCAAACCACCAGACTCTCCGGCTTCCTTGGCTCTGCAGCCTCAGGGCGGGGGCTGGGCTGACAGGCCCAACCGTGTCCCCCAGAGACTCGCTGGCCACAGGCTCCCCGGGGCTGAAGCCCCTCAAAGGGACTTTGTGCTTCCACAAAGAGCCTCTGTCCCTCTTGGGGAAGCTTGGGCATTGCCATGGTGACAGAGGGGGCCTGGGAAGAAGGGGTCCTACCTCTTGGGGGGGAGGGGTGTTCCAGGCAGAGGGCACCGGTGCACGCGGGCCGCAGCCCTCGGCCTGGACAGACAGCTGCCCGGCTGCGGCTCACTGCTCTCCCCGCAGGCTCAGTGACCTCTTGGCTGCTGGGCAGGAGCTGGGCTTCCAGGCCTGGGGGCCAGCGGGACCCCCCGTTTGGTCCCCTCTTAGGAATGCCTCGGCCCGGTGTCCACCCCAGAGCACAGTGCGGAGGGGTTCTCAGAGGGTAGAATGGGGGTGGGGGAGCCACCTCCCAGGGGGACCCTGGGGGAGGCGGTGCAGACAACAGGCCACTCCCCCACATAGCCCACCGTGGGCTCCCCTTTCGTGGCTGGGCTGGAGGGGGTGGGCCGCTGGCCCAGAGAGCAGTGTGCCCGCTAGCCCCATGCCTCCCTGCCCTGCCCTCCCTTGGGGCGGCCCTGGACTGGCTGCTGCAGACACCATGGTGGGGGGGTCCTCGGTGCCCAGCCCCACCTCAGAGCCTGTCGGGCTTTGCCCTCGGGCTGTGACACAGCCAGAGTCTGGGGCAGGGGCGGTGGGCAGCCGTCCGCCGAGTCTCCCCAGAGCGGCAAGGCCCCGTGACTCAGAGCACGTGTCTGTAACCCGCCCCGGCAGGAATCTCAGACCAAGATCCTTCTTGAGTCTGATGGGGGCTCCCTGTGGCCCAGGCCTCCCATCCCAGCAGCTGGCATGCTCACCCACCCTCTGGCCAGGGCCAGGCCTGTCCCTCCCGTGTGCAGCCTGCGGCCACCTGGCCTTCCCTGGGTCCCGGCCCTGGGCCCAGCCCTAGACTGTTGGATGCCTGGCCTCAGGCTCCACATGCCCCGGCAAGCATTCCTGCCTTAGCCTGCCCCCAGGCCTCCTGCAACTGCCCCTCACATCCTCCGGTCCTCCCGGACTGCCCGTCCAGCAGCCCCCTCCCCTGCGGCTGGCCAGTGCTGCCCAGGCCCCGGGCACCCCCTCCATGTGGGGCAGGAACCCCTTCAGGAATTGCCCCTGCCCAGAGAGGCCATCCTCTGTGCGGCCAGTGGGTGCTCCTGGGTATTCACGGGGACGGCCTGGGGGCAGGAGAAGGTCACCGAAGGGCTATCTGTGTCCACCTCTCACCCCCGCGGTATCTGGCCCAGGTGACAGCGGGGCTCCTCCTCTGCTGGGCAAAGCTGATGTCCAGCCTGGCGTCCAGCTCCCTGAAGACGTGGCTGCTTCCCTCGGGGCCCCTGGGGTGAGTTTCCAGCCCCGCCCTCACCCACCAGGCTGCTGTGGGGAGGGGCACCCACCTTCCCAGCTCTTAGCTGCTTCCTGCCTACGCCAGTGGTCCGTGCACCCCTCCACCCAGAGCCCCACCACGGCCAACGTGCCCTTCTTCCCATGTGTATGTGCTAATGTGCGCATGCGTGACCATTTCCACACTCACCCTGCGCACACCGTTGCTGGGCCACACACCTGGTCTAGTAGGGTCTAGTGAAAGTCACTCAGTCGTGTCCGACTCTTTGTGACCCCATGGACTATATGCAATCCCTGGAATTCTCCAGGCCCTTCCCTTGTCCAGGGGATCCTCCCAACCCAGAGATCGTCCGGGGTCTGCATTGCAGGTGGATTCTTTACCAGCTGAGCCACCAGGGAAGCCTAGCACCCCTGGTAGGAGCCCTTTTCACTCCTGGGCTGGGTGTTGGTTCCTGCAGGCTCCTCCGGGCACCGTGTAGATGAAGAGGGTCACTTGTCTCCTGGACGTTGTGAACCCTGGGTTCCTGCGTGTCCATAGTATCTCGGTTTTGTTGTTTTTTTCCTACTGCCTATCGTGGAAAATCGGCAGCACGCAACAGTGCAGGGCGGTGGCGTGTCCCACAAGCCTGCCTGGCTTCTGCGGTGGTGGGCGTGCGGCCCAGCGGCTCCCATCTGAGCACTCGCTCCACCGAGGACAGCCTCGGCCAGCGGCGCTTGCTCTGCATGCTCAGAAACCCTTCTTTCTCGCAAAGGCGAGCCGGTCCTTCCTCCTCTGCAGTTTCTTCCACGGCCTTATGGTCGAGGACAGTCTCTTCCCGCCCAGACCTGCCCCCAGCCCTGCACCAGCTCCGGGTGACCACGCAGGCCTCGCTGTGACGGGCGGGGTGCAGCTCTCCCCAGGGCTGAAGGCGCCCTCTGATCCCCGGAGGGCGGGGAGGTGAAGGCAGGCCCTCGCGGCGCCCTCCCAGGCGGTGGGCTGCGGCCCACTCCCCTCGCGCCCAGGGGGAGGGGCCAGTGAGGAAGCAGAGCCCTGTCCCCTCGCGGAGGTCGGAGGTCGGGGCACTGGGGAGCGCGCCAGCAAAGGGCCTGCAAGGGGAGGGCCCTGGAGCTCCGGCCTGCCACCCGCCTCCCCGCCGGCCTGACCCATCGGAAATTCCTTTAATTCCTCAGCCCAGACTGGACTCTGTCCCCACAATTTGATTTCTGGAGCCGGGTTTGGCCGGGCCTGTGAGGAGGAGGAGTGGCTGGCTCAGCACAAAGATGGACGCCCGAGCGCAGGCATGGCTTCGGGGACGGTCAGCCCCCCCCCAGTCCTTCTGGGCACCCGTGCCCTCCTGGGGGAGCAAGTGCTGGCCACAGTGCTGTCTCGGCCGGCTGGGAGCCGCCGAGGTGGGGGGTGTCCACCTCACCCCTGCCCACCCACTCAGGCCCCAGGCTGCACGCCCCGCCCCATGCCATGGCCGGCCTCCCTTCCTCCCCAAACTGCCCCCTGCGGACCCACTCACACCCCTGCCCCCCTGCAGCATCCTCGTGTCCCCTCACTGCTCCCCGTCCTCCCCTCAGTGCTCCCCCTCACCACTCAATGTGCTCCCCTCACTGCTCCCTGTGCTCCCCTGTGCTTTGCTCACTGTTCCTCGCGCTCCCCTCAGTGCTCCCCTCATCGCTCCTCGTGCTCCCCTCATCGCTCCCCGTGCTCCCCTCATCGCTCCTCGTGCTCCCCTCATCGCTCCTCGTGCTCCCCTCATCGCTCCTCGTGCTCCCCCTCATCGCTCCCCTGTGCTCCCCTCATCGCTCCCCATGCTCCCCTGTGCTTTGCTCACTGCTCCTCGTGCTCCCCTCAGTGCTCCCCTCACCGCTCCTCGGTGCTCCCCTCACCGCTCCTCGTGCTCCCCTCACCGATCCCCCGTGCTCCCCTCACCGCTCCCCCGTGCTCCCCTCACTGCTTCCCTGCGCTCCCTTCCGCCTGCTTCCTGCCCTTCCATCTCTCCACCCACCCCGGGCTCTTCGCCGGGGGGCTCAGCCTGGTCACCTGCCCTGGGACAGGCGAGATGGGCTCTGGACAGTGCGTCTGTCCCTGTCTTCCTGCTAGACACCCCCCTCCCCGTGAGCAACCTGCACCCAGGACTCAGGACGCTGGGGTCAGGGTCTGGGCAGGGGTGTGCCTGGTGGGCAGTGCGAGGCCCTCACTGGTGGATGGGGGCAGGAAAGGTGCTGGCCAGGCAGTAGGGCGAAGGTGACCGCGGTCCCACGGGGCACACACCCCCAGCCCCCAGGCCTCCCGGGCCAGCAGAGAGGCGAGCCTGGCACCTACCTCTCCCCGGAATCTGCCGGGGGAGGCATCGTCACAGCTTCTCGGTCTAGCTTAAAAACACATGGACTGCAGTGGCCCATGACCCATGCCAACCACTGTCCTGGTAGTTCAGCTGGTCGCTGTGTCGTTGGTTTGACAGGCGCTGGGCAGGCAAAGGCCAGCTCTGGGGCCCTGCTGGCCTCTTCCCTCGTGGGGCCGTGGGGCTGCCCATCTGTCACGGGCATGGGGGGTTCTCTGAGGTGTGCCCATGCCCCCAGCCCAGCCGCGCTGGTACAAGCCGAGCCCAGGGCTGACCCCACTCCTTAGGCTCCGTCCTTGCGGCCGGCACAACCTGGGCGTGTAAGCAGCTCATCTGACTCTGCGGGGGCACCCAGCGACCGCGGGGCAGCTTCCCACTCCCTGCGCGCTGGCGCCCTGGACCCGCCAGGCCATTCCTGTGCCCACAGAGGGGCCTCCCATGCTCTCCGGGCCCCAGCGTCCACCTCTGAGCTGGGCCTGCGCGGGGGCCGCGAGGCTGGGGTGAGCTGGCAGGTGCCGCGGTCAGCGGAGGGCCTGGGAGGTCTGAGAGCTGGTCAAGCCTGCTCCTCTGTGCTTTCCCTTCCCTCCCCGGGCCTCCCCTGTGGGCTCAGGGCCCGCAGTTCTGCCAGGCCTGGCAGGAAGCAGGGAGCCTGGGTCAGAGCCCGCACGCCCCGGGGAGGGAACCGGCTGCTTCCGGCCAGCCTTGGATTAACGGCTTTTAATTTAGAATTTAATCAATGTGGCGTCTCTCCAGAGGGTTGCATGCTCTGGTTCAGCTGTCACGTGCTCTGAGAGTGAGGTGGGCAGGGGGCCCACGACGCCTCCCTGGGCCCCTGCCCTGGCCGCACCCTGACTTGCTCTGCTCTGCCTGCAGCTGGCACCCCGGTCATGGAGGACTGCAGTGTGCGCTCAGCCGCCACCATCCTGGCCTCGGTGAGAGAGCAGGAGGCCCGCTTCGAGCTGCTGACGCGGGCGCTGGAGCAGGAGCGGCGCCATGTCGCCCTGCAGCTGGAGCGAGCCCAGCAGCCTGGCACAGGTGGCGGGCAGTCCCTGCCCATGGCCTGGCAACAGCTGGTTCTGCAGGTACTAGCCCCGGGACTCGGCCCAGCGGGAAGACAGTCACGGGACCCCGGCAGACCACAAGCCCGCAAGCATCCGCTTATTTTGAGGCCTCCTGGGGCCTCGGGAGGGAGAGGGAGTGGGTTCCGGCCCCCCTGGGTGTGCAGGACACCATGCGACAAGGGGTAGGACGTGGCCAGACTCTCAGAATGGCACTTTCCACCTGGGGGAGCCCCCGGGGCCCAGGCGGCTGGCCAGGGTCCACTCTGGGCAGCTCAGCACTCAGCCTGGGCACGCAGAGGGTTCGGCTTCCACGGAGTCCCCCTGCCTTTGCTGCTGCTGCGTCCGTCAGCGGGCCAGCTGTCGGAAAGGCTCAGGTAAGGCTGGGCTCTGCCTGCTGCCTGGAGCATGACGGCCACCGCCCCTGCGCAGCCCCAGGAGGAGTGAGTCTGGTCTGCTCCTGGCCTGAGAACTCTGAAGTGGGGATGGACAGTACGGTGCGGCCTCCTGGGCTCCTCCCCATGTGAGCTGTGCCCTACTGCCAAACCCACAAGTGGGGGCTGGCTCCTGGGGTGTCGGCGGAGGAGGGAACGCTTTGCCTAGAGGTCGCTGTGATGGGCTGAGGTGCAGGGCAGGGCGCTGGCAGGGTTCAGGGGAGCCAGACTCACGCTGGCAGAGTGGGGACCCGGGGCCCCTGTGGCTGGAGAGAGAAGGAGCAGAGTACGGGTCTGGCCTGAGACTGGCCCAGCAGGCTCGGCTGCCCAGCCTGGGCATGTGGGACTCAGAAGCAGTGGCCCGTGGTCAGATGGGGGGCATGGCCAGTGACTTCCGCAAGCCTTGATGTCTTCATCTGATGGTGGGCAGTCCGCACGTACAGCCCAGCTAGGTCCGTGGTCAGAGCCAAAGACACCTCTCCACAGACTGGGCAGCTCTTTCCATGCTGGCTGGCACTGATGTGGCCGCACAGTTGGTTCACAGAGGCTGGAGCTGAAGCCAAGTGGGTCTAGGTACAAGGGCCACCCCGTGGCCCCCTGGACCCTGGCCACTCCAGACAGTGAGGCCTGCACCCCCAAACTTGGGGAGCAACACAGCCGGCTGGGCCTCATGGGGACAGCAGCAGCCCTTGACCCCAAGGTTACTCTTTGGGCGCTCTTTCCAGGCTCCAGTCCTCCCAGTCCGGAAAGGGCTCTGGCGTCCAGCCCAGAGGGTGCGCTGAGGGTCGACGACCCCGTGGGAAGACGTTCCCATAGCCCGGAGCTACCCTGGCCTGAAAGGCCACCACCCTCCCCGGCCACTGCCCCTCCCACCTGGGGCCCTCCAGGCCTGCCCCTGGTATTCTGTCTCTTGGCAGGAGATGCTTTCTCGGGCTGAAATCAGACTAGCAGGACTGGTGGGGACACTGAGGAAGCCGGGCCCCATGCAGCCAGCTGGGCCGGGCGGCCTCCACGCCACACCTGCTTCCGAGCCCCGTCTCAGCAGGAGGTGCCTGGTGAGCCGACTGTGACCCTCAGCTGCCTGGACCCGGCCCTCGGAGTCAGAGCCCAGGTCTATGAAGCTTGAAAGCCGGTGGCCAGGCAGGCGGCTGGGGCTAGGGAGCCGAGGGGTGGGGGCTGCCGTGACCCCGAGGCTGTGCCGTAGCCCTGACTGCAGGCCTTTCATCGTCCAGCAGAAAGGGTCGACTCCTCCGGACACCTGGAGCAGGCTGGCTGGAGCAGGGCTGGCCCTCACCCAATGTGTGTGTGGCGGACCTGGCCAGCTGCAGGCCAGGCTGAGATGGGGGTGTGGCCGTGGCACTAGCAGACAGTGAAATTTGGGAGAAGGAACACAGCAGCGTCCAGGTTCCCTCAGGGCAGTGGCCCCGTCTTCTGCTCCTGCCTCGCGTGGCTCCGAGTTACAGGGGCCAGTGGTGAGGAGCAACTCAAGGAAAACTGAGGCTTAGAAGGACATGCGGTGGACGCCCAGAGAGCTTGAGCATGCTGGCTGCGTGGCCCGCGTGCTGGTGTGACTTGGCAGGGACAGGGGGTCTGGGGAGAAGGGGGTGGAAAGCAGAGAGCCCCAGCCAGGGCCCCTCTTGTGCCCAGCCCCCCGAACCTCCCCCAGGTCTGTGTTCCTGTAGGGGGAGCCAGACTCCCGGGTGTGGCAGTCAGAAGCCCTGATAACCGCCCCCCCAACTTAGTACGTCAAAGGAGGGAGGAGAGGGTCTGAGGCCAGCTAGGCCCGCCAGCCTTCACCCAGCCACCCGACAGTGATGCTCCCTCCCTGCCCTCTCACACAGCTCAGCGGCTGGGGAACCCAGAGCGGAGGACCTCAAGTCTCAGAGGCCTCTGGGCCACCTGCAGGGGTGGGGGGCACTTTCACTGGGAGCAAACCGAGGCCGGGGAAGGGCTCAGCGGGAAAATGCGAGCCCCGCGGCAGGGCCGTGGGGACCAGGAGCCCTGACCGGCCGCGGGGGCGGAGGGCGACCCCGGCCCGGCCCCGCCCCGCCACCCGCCGGGCGCCGCCCCGCCCGATTGGCTGCTCGCCGCCCCGCCCCAGTTTCGCTCCGCCCCGCCCATCTTGGCCCCGCCCCATTGGCTGTTCGTCGCCCCCTCCCTCCCCCGCCCCAGCTTGGCTCCGCCCGATTGGCCGCTCTCCTGGTCGCCCCGCCCCGCCCGTCGGCCGCTAGCCGCCGCTCAGCCAGGTCCGCCCGCCGGGAGCGAGTCCGCCGAGCCCGAGCCGAGCGGCCGAGGCACCGGAGCCGATCCCGGTCCAGCCGCCGCCGCCGCCGGCCCGCGCCCCCCGCGCCCGGCCCGATGCCGGCCGAACTCAGACAGGTTGGAAGGAACTTGGTCCCGGGCGGGGGCTCCGTCTCGGGGACCGGTGGCGGAGGGCGGGGCGCTGGCCCTCCGGGAGGACCCGCTTTTGTCTGTGGAGCCGCCGGCCGGAGGCAGCTATTGTCTGCGCCCCCGGGGCCGGGGCCGGGCGTGGGGGCTGAGTGGACGCACCGCCGCGGGTGCGGAGAGCGGGCCGGGGTTGGGGCCATGGAGGCGGGGGGCCGCGGGCGCACCCCGGCCAGCGACCCGGACAGGTGCCTGGGACAGGGTGGTGGGCAGGGCCTCCCGGAGTGGCACCTCTGCTGCAGGAGGGAGGCCGCGTGTGGAGAGGGCGGCGCGGCTAGGCCTCCCCCACGTTCCCAGGGCCCCGGCTCGGGGGCCGCGCGGGAGCTTCGGGATTCTAATGGAAGCCACTCTGCCGAGGCAGCGCACGTGGATCGAGGGCTAGGGGCCTGCCCTGCCCACGTGCAGAGGCGGAGGGGGTGTCCTCCGAGCACCACCAGCACCGGGGAAGGCCGGTGGGTAGCCTGCACGCTTGCTCAGAGTGTGTGTGTGTGGGGTGGTGCACTTACAGGCACGGAAACTGAGGCAGAGGGGAGGGGCAAGAGGGGGGGTCTGGACACCTGCCCAGCTGGACAGCTAGGTGCCTGCTGGCTCCAGAGACCGAGGGGCCAGTTCAGGGGAGCTGAGGGCATCTGGGGCCACTTCATGAAGCTGATGGTTGTGGGCTGGGCTCGGGGAAGCCGGGTTAGGGGAAAGCCCCCCCCCTCCCCCGCTGTCTCCCACAGACTCGCTCCCCTAGTCTGCAGGGCGCCCACCGCCCCGTGTCCTTTGGTTACTTGGCCTGGGGCTGTGGAGTGCTGCTGTGGAGGGGTGAGCTCCCAGTCAGCCAGGCTGGGCCTGCCGCTCTGGGCAGCAAGGGAGAGGGCTTCTGTAGTGGCCAAGAACTTGCTCCCTGGGTGCAGAGGCTTGCGCGGCCTGGCCTAGACCCTACCAGGATGGCCACGCTGGGTGGGGGCTGGCGTTCTTCCCCCTTCCATTCACTCACGCAGCAGCCATCTCGCACTCCTGGGCCTGGACACCGGCCGTAACCCGTCCCGTGTGTGCCCGTGGGGTCTTCAGGACGGACACTGAGTGCTCCTCTGGGGAAGGCAGGCAGTTGGGGTGGATCCGCGCTCCTGGGACCCCTGTCCAGGCTCCCAGCTGGGCCTGCGCTTGCCTCCTGTGCCCTCCTGCCATTGCCGCACGCGCCCCTAGAGGCTTCTCTGGGCTTTTGCCTTGTCCCCCAGGTCACCTTTCTACGCCCCGCACACCCTAGATCTGGTCACAAAGGCAGGACTGGCACTATCCCCCTGTCCCACAGCCTAGACACCTGGCTTCCTCCTGTGTCCGCGTGAGGAAGCTGAGCCCAGGTGTGTAGCCGGCCAGGGCCCTCTAGCTCTGGGCCCCGGGGACCCTCTTGAGAGCAGTGGGGTGCTGGTCACTCCGGCCCCTGGCTTGGCATCTTGGGCCAGGCCCTGTGCACAAGCTCCAGGAGCTCATGGGAAACTCCAGGCCTGGACACAGCCCCCTGCTGGGCTGGGCCCAGGGCTGTGGACCCAGTCGCCATGGGTGGGAGGACCGTGGAGCTGATGTGGGCTCAGGGGAGAGGTGACAGGAGGCTGGAGAGTTATCCCAGCATGAGAGGCAGGGGTGGGGCCCAGGCCAGGATGGGGTGGAGAGGCGGTGGAGGGGACTGGCAGGATGGGGGTGGGGGGCTCCGTGTCTAGGGTATGAGGGAGGTCTGGGGCTGCAAGGCTGGGGGTCCCTGAAGCTCAGCTGGCTTGGGTAGGTGGACACGGGGCCCAGGGGCAGGGCCTGGAGCCAGACGGGGGTGCAGGCAGGCTGGTCCACAGCCTCTGGTAAGCGCCAACCTTGTCCTGGAGGTCAGGCAGTGACCCCACGTCCTCACCCCAAAGCTGTTTCGTAGGCACCAGCCATGGGTTGACCTCGGGCCCCCGTGGCCCCCAGGCCTTGGTTCCCCCACCTACCGGCTCCTACCTTCCCCGTGGTGGACGCCAGGGGTGCTGAGGGAGCCTGGAGGCACAGGAGGAAGGCGGGGGTGGTATCATGGGGGTGTGAGTGATGGGTGCGCTTGGGAGAGCCTGGGATCCGGGCTGGATGCTCTTGCACGCGCGTGTGAGTGCACATGTGTGTCCAGGCCCCTGTCGGCATGTGTGTGCCCAGGCGTGGGTACGGGGGCCGGGCCTCCCCATGCTCCCTGACTGACTCAGGCTTCTGCCTCCCTGCCCGCCTGCCCCGGTGAAGTCATCGCCATTTTTAGCTCCCTGAGGTCACTTGCCAGCGGGGGCTCTCGGGGCCTCGGGATCCCGCTGCCAGGCTGCCGGGGCTGGTGTCAGTGGGAGCTGCCACGGGGCCGCCAGGCCTTCCTGGTCTCCTGGCTCCCCTGGACCCCACACCCTCGGCCCCCCACGGCACTGTGTCTGCAGGCTGGGCAGCCAGGCACCAGTGGCACTGAGACCCAAGGGGCGCACCCCCTGTGCCCTCCCAGAAGCCCGAGCCCAGTGGGGCGGGGCTTCTTCTGGGAGAGAGTTAATGTATGCAAATATACGCACGCCTCCGCAGGGCCGTCCCACCACAGGTCCTGGGCTCCCTGCCCTCCCTCTTCCCGCGGCCACAGCCTGTGGCCTTGCTGCCCGGCCCGGCCCCTGGCACCCCCAGCCCCCAGAGCGCCCACTGCCTGACACACCCATGCCCCTCACTTGACCAGTGCAGACGCGGGGGCCAGGGGTGCTGAGGGTCTGTGGGTCACCCCTGCACCGCCCTGGCTCCCCAGGGCCTTCAGACAAGAGCCAGGCCACTGCTGGGCCGACTGCCTGTGTCCCCATCCCAAGCCTCCATCTGCTTCTCTTCCTTGGGGGGCGGCCTCCCTCCTTCAGGCCGGGACCCCAGCGGGCATGCTACCTGCCCTCTAGGACTGTGGAGGTGCTGCCAGGCTGCAGCCCGCGAGGGGTGACCTGTGGAGGTGCTGCCAGGCTGCAGCCCGCGAGGGGTGACCTGTGGGTCCTGTTAGCAGCACACACGTCCTGCTCACGCTCTGCCCTCCGTTAGGCCTCAGCATCACTTTATAAAACCACACCTGTCCTCGGGGCCCTGCTTCTGGAGGAGGGGCACGTTCCATGGCCCCTGGCACCGGAGCCCGCGGGCTGGTCCTCCAGGCTCCCCCTGGACCCCGAGGAGGCCCCGACCCCAGCGCTGTGTGCAGCTGGGGGACACGTGTTCCTTTAGGACGGTACCCACCCGTCGGGCACGGGCCTGGCTGTGGAACAGGGCCTGGCCTCCTGCTGACCCGGGAGTGTGCGCCCCCGTGCCACCCACTAGGGCTTGGATCTCAGCGGCTGCCCCTCCTAGCCAGAAGCTGGTCCTGGGGTGCTGGTACAGGCAGGGGGGACCTCGTGCTGCTTGGCACGGCAGGGATCCGGCCCAGCCGTGCTGGGGGCTGGCCTGTCCGCTGTGAGCCTGTTTACCCTCAAGAAAGTCTGGCTTGCAGGCCCGTGGCCTTCAGAAGCGCCCCTGTGCAGCGGTGTCTTGTCTTTGGAAATGTTGGCAAGGGGGGCCAAGAGCAAAGGGCCCAGCTGGGGAGACCGGGGCAGGGTGCGGGGAGAGGGTTAGGGTTAGGGTTAGGGTCTTGTCTGCGGAGATGTTGGCAAGGGGGGCAGAGAGCAAAGGGCCCGGCTGGGGAGACTGGGGCAGGGTGCGGGGAGAGGATACCAGGGCTCCCTTCCGGGGTCGGCTGGGCCCCGCTGGCCTGGATCCAGCCTCTTTGGGCTCTGACCTGGCACCAGGTCTTGGGGAGCGGGCACCGGCCCCTAGCCCGAAGGAGGCCCTGCCCACACAGCATCCGGCCGGAAGGACCCAGGGTATTTTGTTGCTCTGGGTACGCAGGGCTTTCTGGGAACTGGGTATTTCTGTCCTGTGAGGGCGTCCGCGGGCCCTGGGGGTGGCAGGAGCCTGGGTGTGGCCTCCGGGAGCCGGTGAATGGTGCCGAACCTGCCACCCCCTGCGCTCAGGGCTTCTGAGGTGGGCAGGGAGGTGACCCTGCCAGGGATCATGAGTGTCCCGCGGGCGTCTGGGCCTCCAGGAACAGCCGCACAGCCCCCAGGAGGGCCCCCCCCAGGCTGCCCAACGCGTGGGGAGCTGGGCTTTACCCACTCGCTCAGCCCTCGGGAGCCCCCGCTCTCCGGGAAGGGAGGGACCAGCCCCTCCGCTGTCAGAGGCAGGAACTTGCCGCCCCAGCTGAGATGGGCCTGGGGCGGGAGAGCGGGGAGGCGTCCGTGCCCAGGGATGGTGAGTTCGGGGCTGTCCTGCCGATACCTGCCCCCTCACCCAGGAGCAGAGCCCGGGCAGCCAGGCCTCGCTGGCCACAATGCCGGAGGCGCCCGAGGTGCTGGAGGAGACCGTGACGGTGGAGGAGGACCCGGGCACACCCACCTCCCACGTGTCCATCGTCACGTCCGAAGACGGCACCACGCGCCGCACGGAGACCAAGGTACGCGGCGCCTCGCCTCCTGCTTGGCCGCCCGGCGTAGGGCGCAGGGCCGAGCCGCCCTGGCCTCCCAGGCTGCGCGCCCACCGGCCGCCCCCTTGCCCACCAGGTCACCAAGACAGTCAAGACGGTGACCACGAGAACCCTGCGCCAGGTGCCCGTGGGCCCCGACGGCCTCCCCCTGCTGGACGGCGGGCCCCCGCTGGGCCCCTTCACCGACGGCCCCCTGGACCGGCACTTCCTGCTGCGCGGGGGCGGCCCGGCGGCCACGGCCTCCCGCACCTGCCTCGGCGGCGGCGGCGGCTTTCCCGAGGAGCCCCGCGACGTCCCCGGCTACGGAAGCCTGTCTCGAGGGCTGGGCGTCCGGCCCCCACGCGGAGGACCCCCGGGCCCGGGCCCCGGCGATGGCTGCTTCACCCTGCCCGGCCGGCGGGAGGCCTTCCCCGCGGGGCCGGTGCCGGAGCCGGGGCCGCCGGCCGGCCGCTCGCAACCCGAGCGGTTCCAGGCAGAGCCGTACGGCTTGGAGGACGACGCTCGCAGCCTGGCCGCCGAGGAAGAAGGGGCGCCGGAGCTGGAGCCGGAGTACGGCACCGCCGCGCGGAGGAGGCCGGACTGTGGGCGGGGCCTGCGCGCCAGGTGAGCCCTGTGCCCTGCCGCCACCTCCGGGAAGTCCGCCCTGCGCCCCCTGCCAGGGTACCGCCCGGGCAGTCTCGCTGCGGGATCGGCCTTGGCTCTTCTCGGGGACAGCGGCAAAGGCGGGCTCAGGCCTGGGGGGCTGCACTGGGTCCCTTCGTGCGGGTCTGGAGCCAGAGAAGCTGGTGACGCACCGGCACCTCCCGCCCATCTCCAGCTAGATGGCCCCGGAGATACGAACTCAGGGCGTCTGTCTGAGCTTGGGCCAGACCCCTGCCCGTGCACAGGGGTGCCCAGAACCCAAGCCCCGGCCCTTCCCTTCCCGCCGGCACCTCTGGTTCTGTCTCTCCGCTCTCAGCCTCTCCATCTGCGAGTGGGAACATGCCCACAGGCGAGACACTTGCCCAGCCGCAGCCCTTCACTTGGAAGGGCGTTGGACATCTGCCCCCGGGCCTGGTGGCCCCTCACGTGGTCCTACCAGCAAGGCTGTGTGCAGGGGGTGCACGTGGGCCTCACGGGAGGTGGGACCCCATCCTGGTGATTCACAGAAACATTCAGCTGGGAGTTGGGGGTCTGCCTGGTGGCGGAAGTAAGCAACTCCCCCGGTCTGGGGACAACCTGCCAGACAGCCAGTGCGATTGCTTGGGGGCAAGGCCGCAGCCTCGAGGGGATGGTCACGCGCGTGCTCGCTCGCCCAGGGCCTACGAGGACGTGGCAGACGACGGCGGCGACCTGATGGAGGAGCGACCGCCCTTCCTGGCCACCGCGGCGCCCCTGGCGCAGCCGGAACGCGGCAGCCTGGGCAGCCTGGAGCGGGCGGCGCGGCGCTCGCCCTCGGCGGACAGTGCCCGCAAGGAGCCGCGCTGGCGGGACCCCGAGCTGCCTGAGGTGCTTGCCATGCTGCGGCACCCTGTGGACCCCGTGAAGGCCAACGCGGCCGCCTACCTGCAGCACCTGTGCTTCGAGAACGAGGCCGTCAAGAGGCGCGTGCGGCAGCTGCGGGGGCTGCCGCTGCTCGTGGCCCTGCTGGACCACCCGCGCGCGGAGGTGCGGCGCCGGGCCTGCGGGGCGCTGCGGAACCTCTCCTACGGCAGGGACGCGGACAACAAGGCCGCCATCCGGGACTGCGGCGGAGTGCCCGCCCTGGTGCGCCTGCTGCGGGCCGCGCGGGACAGCGAAGTCCGCGAGCTCGTCACAGGTGAGGCGCCCGCCCCGCCCCCCGGCTCCCGTGTGCCCACCGCGACTCCTCCGGACCTCCCTCCCTGGTCCTCCAGGGAAGGGGTGGGCCTGTGGCTGGGTGCAGGTCGCTTGACGACCACCTCTTGGCCCGAGAGCACAGTCCCAGCTGCCTGGGTGGCTGGGAAGGGGAGCACCTGCTAGCCCCTGCGGTGTCCCAGCCCCTGGGGGCTCCGTCGCCTCCCCCCTACGCCAGAGTGCCCACAGCCTCTCACCATGGCTGGTGTGGGCTGAGCTGAGCGAGGAGGGGCTCCCTGAGCGGCCCCTCTGGGGAGGAAGGGTGGACAGAGCCTGCGGTCAGCCCAGGGGGGTTGATGGTGCCCGCAGGCACGCTCTGGAACCTGTCATCCTACGAGCCCCTGAAGATGGTCATCATCGACCATGGCCTGCAGACGCTGACCCACGAGGTCATCGTGCCGAGCTCGGGCTGGGAGCCGGAGCCCAATGAGGACTCCAAGCCGCGGGACGCCGAATGGACGACCGTCTTCAAGAACACGTCAGGCTGCCTGAGGTGCGGGCCCTCAAGGCTGCCGGGCGCTTCCCTGCCCAGGAGATGGGAGCTGGGTGCCCAGCTGGCCTGTGCCCCGGCGACATCCTCGCGTCCCGGATGACGTGCAAGGTGGCTGGCCACCCAGGCCTTGGTCTCAGAGCTGGTGACAGCGCCTGTCTGGGTCCGAGAATGGGCCTGCTCTGCACGTCTGTGTTCCTCCACGTAGCCCTGCCACAGCCAGGCGGCGAGCTGGGACTCGCAGATCCAGGTCCCCTTGGTCCTGCCTGTCCATCGGGGTAACCCCGTGAGGTCCCTGAGAGGTAGAGCCCCGAGCTGCACAGACTCAGGCCTCTGGGAGTCCGAGGAGCCCCCACCCCACGTGGGTGCAGCCAGGCCCCCGGCCCAGGTCCCGCAGTCCGCCATTCACTGCCAGGCTCCCTCGTCTGCTGGCAGACCTGACTGTGGGGGCATTTCTGCAGACAAGACCCCAGGGCTGGGGGGAGAGTCCCCACAGGAGCCGGCCCACAGGCTTGCTCTCGGCCTCCCAGGAACGTGAGCTCGGATGGCGCAGAGGCCCGACGGCGGCTCCGCGAATGTGAGGGGCTGGTGGATGCCCTGCTGCACGCCCTGCAGTCGGCCGTGGGCAGGAAGGACACGGACAACAAGGTAGGGAGGGAGCCCCAGGAAGGGCCGGACTTGCAGTCCACACAGCGGGCTGGGGTCTGAACAGGAGCCTGGAGCAGTCGGGCAGCAGGGGCTGCACACGTGGTCCACGACTGGGAGGTGCTCCCCTCCCCTCAGACGCGTCCCTGGGCCTCACCCCTGTGGGCCCCGGCCCTCCCCACCTTCATGGGCCGCGGCGTGCGCCCGGGAGGGTCAGCGCCCCACGCCCCCTCTCCCCACAGTCGGTGGAAAACTGCGTGTGCATCGTCCGGAACCTCTCCTACCACGTGCACAAGGAGGTGCCGGGGGCCGAGAGGTACCAGGAAGCCGAGCCCGGGCCCCCGGGTGGTTCCGGGAGCACCCAGCGCCGGAGCAGGGAGGACGCCGGCTGCTTCGGTGGCAAGAAGGCCAAAGGTGTGTGGGCAGCACCAGGGTTCAGCTCTCGGATCCCAGCCCCACCGAGCTGAAGGCCCTCCGCGCCCACGGGGGTCACAGTCAGGGAGCCAAGCGGGGCACCCAGGGGCAGGCAGGAGGGAACCTGTGCGGTGGTCTCCTTTGGTGCCCAGACCCAGACCTTCAGCTCCAGGAAGGGTTCTGGGGGCTCACGTTTAGACATCACCGGCATTGGCAGGGAGCCCGAGGACCCCGGCGGGGGGGGGGTGGGTAGCACCCACCCACCTCACTCCATCCCCGCCTCTGGTGCGGCTGCCGGGGGTCTGTGCCAACCTCGCCCACCCACCACGTGGCCTTTCCTGACCCTGTCGCCCGTGGGGTCACTCCCCCAGGAGTGGTCGGGCTGAGACTCCCCGGCCCCTGCCCGACCCTGGGGTGGGGTGGGGTGCTGCCCGCTCAGGCTCCTCTCCTCTCTCCCGTGCTTCCTCGGCCGCCCAGAAGAGTGGTTCCATCAAGGTGAGTCCCTGCTCGGCCGCAGGCAGGCCTGGCGGGCGCAGTGGGTACCAGGGACCCCCCCATCGCTCAGGCAGCCGTCTCCATGACAACCGCAGGACCTGCGTCTGCAGGAAGGCCCCTCCCTTCTCCGGGCAGCCATCTCCATGACAATGGCAGGAATGTTGGCCTGGGGCTGGTTGGGAGGCTGAGGGGCTGTCCCTCCGTGAAACCTCAGCCGCAGCCCTGGGTGGGGGGAGCCCAGGGTGGACAGGGCGGAGCTCGTCCATCCCCAGGGCCCTGGGGAGAGAGTCTGCCCTCCAACGGAGCAGCTGAGGTGTGGTGCAGACAGGGAGCACCCCAAGGCCCGAGGAGGTTGGGCAGAGCTGGGCCTGGCCGTCTGATCTCAGCTCTGCCTTCCACGAGGAAGGGGTTCCTGTCTGGGTGGAGGGGCTGGGAGGTGGTGAACTGGCCCTCGGCTGGCAGGTTCGGGGGGCGTCTCCTGGCCCCCAGAGCCCAGGGCTGGGCCCAGCCACCCTGAGTGATATTGTTGGCCCCAGGCCTGCTGCGCCGCAGCCCGGCGTGCCCTGCCCCTGCCAGGCCTCACTGCCCAGCCTGGGCTGCTGGCCCCTCAGTTCATGCCCTGGGACCCCAAGGAGGCTGTGGGGTGATCTGAAGCGCGGCTCCCAGCACCCAGTGGGAGACAAGTGCTGGCCACCACGGCACTCTGGGCCAGCGTGTCTGCCTGAGCTCAGGACGGCGCCCTGCTCCCAGCCTCCTGGTGCCCGTCTCTGACGTGGGGGTGTCTTCTGGGCCCCACCTGATGCACGCCTGTGCCCTGCAGGCTCCATCTCACCCTCCACTGCCCTTTTGTTCCAGGGAAGCGGGATGGGGAGATGGACCAGAACTCGGACACCCTGGACCTGCCCAAGCGCACTGAGGCTGCCAAGGGTGAGTGCGGGGAGGCGGATGCCAGGCCGGTCTAGCTCTGTGCCACCGAGCTGGCCTGAAGGGCCTTGGGGGCCAGTGGGGAAACTGAGGCCCACAGGGGTGGGGCTCCCAGAGGACTGTGCCAACTTCTGGCCATCTGCTCAGGGATGGGAATCAGGGTCTGTGCCAAGGTAACTTTGGGCAGGTATGGGGGTAGAGGCATGGAGGGGCGGGTGGGGATGGTAGCAAGGGTCTTCAGCGAAGGGCAGGGCTAACCGGCAAGGGTGCCTGTGCCAGCCGAGGCACCCAGGGGTGTGGTCAGGCCCAGTTCCGAGGCTGGTCCAGAGTGCCCTGGCGCGTTGGGGCAGGATCAGGGAGGGGGTGATGACATGCAGGATGAGGGACAGGGGACGGAGGTGATGCCCAGGGACACAGGCCGCAGTGTGGGGCAGGCCTGGAGCACACTGGAGCGACTCTGCTGCTGGGCTGGAGCCTCCACTGAGGCCGGGCCAGGAGGGGTTGAGCGGCTGCGGCTTGGAGGGAGGGCTTCTGACATAGGATGCAAGGGTGGGGGCTACTGCTAGGTATCTGAGTCCTGTTGCTAGGGGAGCAGTTCTGGCTGCTGCCCACGCCCCACCCCCCTTAAGCCGGGTCCGTGACCTCTCCCAGCCTCAGTTGCTTCCCCTGTGAAATGGGAAGGCTTTTCCTCTCAGGCAGCTAAGGGGTGAACACGTGGGTGCGGAACGTCCCCCGTGACGTCATAGCCGCCCTGGGCCCCGGCTTCGCTGCCCCGGGAGCGCCGAGGAGGGGGAGGGTGACGGGGCGGCATGCGTGACCGCGGCGGGGGCACTCCGTGCCCAGGCTTCGAGCTGCTGTACCAGCCCGAGGTGGTGCGTCTCTACCTGTCCCTCCTGACGGAGAGCCGCAACTTCAACACCCTGGAGGCCGCGGCCGGCGCCCTGCAGAACCTCAGCGCCGGGAACTGGGTGGTGAGAGGCCCCGCGGGGCAGGGAGGCTTCAGGGTGGAGCTGCTGGGGCGGGCTTTGTCCGCAGCGGGAGGGCGGTCCGGCTCGAAGGGGCGGTCAGGGCTCCGCTGGGGGCGCGGCGCGGCCCCAGCTGAGCACGCCGCCCCCCCGCCGCAGTGGGCCACGTACATCCGCGCCGCGGTGCGCAAGGAGCGCGGGCTGCCGGTGCTCGTGGAGCTGCTGCAGTCGGAGACCGACAAGGTGGTGCGCGCCGTCGCCATCGCCCTGCGCAACCTCTCGCTCGACCGACGCAACAAGGACCTTATCGGTGAGCGTGGGCACGGGGGTCTGGGACCCGGGTCCCCCAACCCCGCCGGTGTGGCCTCACCGACCCTCGCCCGCTGCCCGCCGCCTGCAGGGAGCTACGCCATGGCCGAGCTCGTGCGAAACGTGCGCAGCGCGCAGGCGCCCACCCGGCCCGGTGCCCGCCTGGAAGAGGATACAGTGGTGGCCGTGCTCAACACCATTCACGAGATCGTGTCCGACAGTCTGGACAACGCGCGCTCCCTGCTGCAAGCTCGCGGCGTGCCCGCGCTGGTGGCACTGGGCGCCTCCAGGTGGGTGCAGGCGCGGCCGCCGGAGGGGCGGAGCAGGGCCTGTTGGGGCGGGGCCTGGGTGGGTGGAGCCTCGCGTGGGCGGGGTTGGGGCGCGCAGGTGGGTGGGCGGGGCCTGTGGGCGGAGCCTATGGTAGCGAAGTAGGAGGGGCCAGGTGGGTGGGCGGGGTGGGCGGTCCGGGCAGAAACTGATCCCGCCTGGGCCGCAGCCAATCGGCGCGCGAGGCGAAGGCCGCGTCGCACGTGCTGCAGACGGTGTGGAGCTACAAGGAGCTGCGAAGCGCCCTGCAGAAGGACGGCTGGAGCAAGGCGCGCTGGCAGGTCAGGCCGCCCGCCCCTTCCCTTCACTTCGCCAGGCCGGGTCTCCTGTGGCAGCGCCCGACCCGGGCCGTCTGGTGTGTGTTCTCCCGCCGCAGTCAGCCGCTGCTAATGCCAGAGGCCCCAAGGCAGCCCCGAGTCCGGGAGGCTTGGACGACAGCACGCTGCCGCTGGTGGAAAAGAGCCTGGGTGAGTATGGGGCCGGAGCCCATCCCGAGGTCCAGCTGTGCCCCTCCTCCCGGCCGAGGGCTGCAGGGAGGTGGGCCTTCCTCCGGGAGGGTGGCCCCCACTCCTCTGGCACCCCCGACCCCCAGGGCGTTCATCTTGGCACCCAGTTGGGGGCAGCTTTGCCAGGAAGCAGATGTTGGTGACAGGGTACCCCGAGGGGCTGAGGCCAGGCCTGGGCCCCCGACACCACCTGCAGCCAGCCACCCACCCGCTCATGCCTTGCAGACGGTGAGAAGCCAGGCGGCCAGGACATGATTCCCATGGAGGCACTCGGTCCAGGTGCGGGCAGGTGCAGGCTGCTTGCTCCCTGTGTGGGGAGGGCCTTCCAAGGAGGTGTGGTTAGAAAAGTGATTTGGTTTAGGGGTGCTCAGGGAGCGAGGGGCGGGGCAGCCAGGGAGGCGTCACTGTCCAGCCAAACTGTTTGGTCTGCCACTTGAGGGGCAGCTGGAGGGCTCTGAGCTGGGCGCCGGGGGGCCAGCAGGGGGAGTGGGGACAGGTGAGAAGACCCGGCTTGGCGTAGTCCAGGCGGATGCCCTCCCCAGACACAGGCTTGGCGCTGAGGGACAGTCACACCTCGGTGCCTGCCTCAGGGTCCTCTCTGCCTCTGCCCAGCAGACGGCTACTCCACCATGGACAGGCGGGAGCGCAGGGCTCGAGGCAGTGACCCCGCGGGGGAGGCCTCTGAGAAGGAGCCGTTGAAAGTGAGTCACCTTGGGCAGGTGTCTGGAGAGGTGGCATGTCCGGGGGCCAGGGCTGTGGCTCTCCTGCCTGGGGAACCGTCGCACACGCCAGGAGGGCGGCCCGGTTCCAGGCTGCATCCGCACCCTCCCTGCTCGGTCCCGCCCCCACAGCAGCCCTGCAGCCTGCTCTGCACCGCTCCTGTGTCCCCCAGCCCCGCTGGTGCTCAGCCCTCCTCTGGCACACACCCCTGCCCTGCTGACCTGCCCAGCTCCCACCCGCTTGCTCACACTAACCTGCTGTGTTCTGCCTCTAACGCCCGCCTGCCCGCTGCAGCCCGACCCCAGCAGGAAGGCTCCTCCGCCCGGGCCCAGCAGGCCTGCGGTCAGGCTGGTGGACGCTGTGGGGGACGCCAGGCCTCAGCCTGTCGACTCCTGGGTCTAGCTTGCATGCCTGGTACGTCCCCTCCGGGTTCTGCGTCAGGGTGGGGCCTCCTCCCCGCACCCCTGCCTGCCTGCCCTGCTGTCCCTGCACGCTTCCTGCAGGGCCACCCGAGCTTCGCGGAGGGAAGCCCAGGTCGGGGGAGGGTAGGGGCCTGGGCCATCGGAACCTGGTCACAGGGCGAGAGCAGGCTGATCCTCCAAACCTTCCAACACCCCAGCGCAGGGCCCCCCAAGACCCACCTTCCCTCAGCGACCATCATCAGGCTTGCTCAGGCGTCCCTTTTCCGCCCACAGGGCCTGGGCCTGGCCGTTTGCTCTTAGGGTCTGACCTCTGAAGAGACCACAGGAAGGGGCCTCTGGGCGCCCGTGCAGAGCCTGCTGCGGAGCTGGGAGCCCTCTGGCGGCAGGGTGGGCGGCACCCTCCCTCCAGCCCTGGCTCCCTGCTCCTAACTCCCAGGCGAGTTAGCTTCCTGACATGGTGCTGTGTGCGGCGTGCGCCTGGGAGACCCAGGCCAGGGTGCCCGGCGTTGCTCTGGGGCCAGCGGGGCCCCCCCCCCTGAGGAGCACGGACGGGCGAGGAGGGGGCTCAGCAGGGAGTCTGGCCCCAAGGCTGTAGGGGCTTTCCTGGGCCCTGAGCGGGGGTGGTGCCGGGGGACAGTCCCAGAGACCCTGGAGGCAGCGAGCAGGGGCTGGCTGTGCGTGCCCTGCCTGCTGCCCGCAGCGCCGGGAGCCCCTCCCTGGGCACTGTGGCCCTCGAGTAGCGCCTCTGGGACTGGCCTTTGGCAGCAGTGGAGGACCGCTGTTGAGTGCCTGCTGTTTGTGACTTAAAAACCAGAGAAACACTGATAAAAAACATCAATAACAAAACCAAACTAAGACAGTATTGGTAAACATCTAAATTTTTGTAAGAAAAATTAAAAATTATAACCAGCAACAAAGGAACTTCCCGTGTCTGTCTCCACAAGCCCCTCCCCTGTCGTCTGCTGGGTGGGCCACTGCATCCAGGCCCCTGGGATGTGCCTCCCACGTGGCCCTTTTCTACACACACAGGCATAGGGTCGACCCTGGGTCGTTAGTGGGGCCCCGAGGTCTGTGGCTGGTCTTGGGCACAGGTGGGCTAGGCTAGAAGGGGTGATCTCGGGGTGAGGGACCCAGGAGAACCTCCGAGGTGGCCGGAGGTCCAGCCGGCCGCTTGAGGGCCTTGGGGCTGGAAGGCCAGCACTGGGGCTGGGGGGGCCTGTGGATGTGAGTGGGTGCCGGCCGGTCACATCATCACAAGCAGCCGGGTCGCCACAGAAGCACCTCAGCTGTTCCAACGGTGCTGTCTCACCCCAGACCAGGCCGAACAGGATGGGGACGTGGTGCACCCAGAGCCACACCAGGCCCAAGGCCAGGTGCTCGGCATTCCGCACCTGACCCAGCACTGCTTGCTTAGAGTGGCCTGCGGGCCGCCCAGGATCCCAGAGGGGCTCGGCCCAGCCCGCAGACATCCCTGTGGGGCTGAGCCGGGCGGCTGGTCTGCAACGGCTCAGGGGAGCGGTGGGTGTCTGGTGCGAAGCTGGGGCGTGGGGGGAGACTCGGGTCCTCTCTCACCTAAAGAATCAGGTCCTCAGTTTCTACCTCAGTATTCTAAACAGGGTGTTCCTCTGTGAGATTGGTAGTGGCTGATTGTAGAAAAGCTGCATTTCATTCTTAAAAGGAGGCGAAAGGAAGTGGGGTATGTTTTGGGGGCGGGGGGGTCGGTGGTGATCACTGAGGCACTGCTGCCACCTGGTGACGGCAGGGCGCAGGTGCAGGCGGCGCGGGTGCGGCCCGCCCAGCGTGCTGATTGGAGAGAGGGAGGGAGAGGGAGGCGGGGAGAGAGAGAGGGGGGAGGGAGGGGGGAGAGAGGGGGAGGCAGGGAGAGGAGGAGAGAGGGGGGAGAAGAGAGGCAGGGAGAGAGAGGGAGGGGAGAGAGGGAGGGGGAGAGAGGGAGGGAGGGGAGGGGGCGGGGAAGGGGGAGGGGCAGAGGAGAGGAGGGAGGGGGAGAGGGTGTGTGAGACAGTGTGTGACTGACACTGTGCACCTGTGTGCGTGTGACCCTGTGCGTGCGTGTGTCACTGTGCGCGTGTGCGTGTGCGCGTGTGCGTGTGTGGACACGCGGCACTCACAGCCACTGCTCGCCTAGCTGGTCTTCGCAGGCAGCCGCCTTTAGATGGCCTGCCCCGACTCTGGAAGGGGAGCTGGTCGTGCTCGGGGCAGGCCAGCGGGACAGCCTGGAGCTGCAGGGGGCTGCCGTGGGGCTGCTGCCCTGAGGGAAGCCCAGCGCTGGGGCCGCCTCGCCCTCCAGGGCCAGGCGTGGCGGGGACCCCGAGCAGGGCTCAGGGCCGCGCGGGGGCGCTCGGGCCCCTGTAGACGACCTTCTCCAAGCCGTCCACCACCTTGGAGTACTCCAGGTACGAGCTGAAGTGCGAGCACTCGAAGCGGCTGCTCCCGCGCACGTACTCCAGAAAGTCGGGCGCCCCAGGGAAGATGACGTTGTCGGCCAGCAGCACTGTCCCCTTCCGCAGCAGGCCGCACTCCTGCGGGGACAGACGCAGGGCTGGAGGGCATGGGGGCGGCCTGGCCGGGGGCGGCCCCGCCCCAGCCCCTCCCCGGCAGCGGCCACTGCAAGGAAGGGCTGAGCAGGCATGAGGACATCGCGTGGCACACAGAAGGGGCTCACTGCGCGCTGGGGGGCGTGAGAGTGCGGACGGCGGGAACCAGACTGCGGCCAGCGGGTGACCCAGAAACATGGGCTCCCCCGGGTCACCGAGATGCCTGGTGACCCATGCAGGGGCCACTGGCATTGGCCGCTGGAGGCTCAGTAGGGCCCGACCAGGGGGACCCTGCAGGGCGGGGAGGCAGACCTCCACACCCACAAGCCTGCCCCTCAGTCCACCCTGAGGCACCCCAGTCTCCACCAGCGCCTGGGCAGTCGGCCAGCATGTCAGGCCTGGCTCTACAGACGGACGGGCAGCTGCACTTCCATGCCCCCCGACCTCATCCCCAGTCCCTCTAAGCCAGAGGAGAAGCTGCTTGGTGTGTGTGAAACTTGCTCAGTCGTGGCTGACTTTCTGCAACCCCATGGACTATAGCCCGCTGGGCTCCTCTGTCCATGGGATTCTCCAGGCAAGAAACTGGAAAGGGTTGCCGTGCCCTCCTCCGGGGCAACTTCCCAACCCAGGGACGGAATCCAGGTCTCCCACGTTGCAGGCAGACCCTTTACCATCTGAGACACCAGGGAAGCCCTGCTTAGGTTGCTTCAAAAAGCGAAAGGAAATGTTTCCCTGGGGAAGGGGTGAAGGGACAGCCTAGCTGCTGTGTTAGATCAATTTTCTCTAATGATTATTAAAGTGGAAAAAAAAATCCCCCAAAAGGAAGGCCAAGTCAAGCAGGGGCCCCCAGGAGTGTCTTAAGTTGCCAGTGAGACCCCAGGGATGGACGGGCACCCCGTGGTGACTTAGAACACAGGGGACACTGCAGTGGGCGCAGCCTTGAATCTTCCTGGTAGCGGCTGCCTCCCTCCCATCCCTGGGCCCTGAGGCCGGAGTGGAAAACACAGCTGTGAGGTCAGTGAAGTTGGGACAACCCATGAGCCAGAGTCTGAAACAAGTGGGCCTCTGAATCGAGGAGCATTTCTCTTAAAAAAGGAACTTCCCCGTGATACTGATGAGGAAGGGCTGCTGCAGCGGCCCAGCCTGCCCAACCCCGGGAGCAAACACTCAAGGTGAGCTGGGGCTCAGCACGTGGGCCACTGAACCCACAGGTCAGCCTCGGAGGAGGTGATGCAAAGGCTGGCAGCCTGCCTGGGGACGGAGCCCTGGAGTGTCTGACCAAGGCCGCGTGCCGGCACTCAGAGGACCAGAGTGGGGTCCCCTGTTCCCGAACCCTCTCCTTCCGCCCCAGGTGCAGCTTCAGGTCACGAAGGTGCCAGGCCTCCCGCTCCTTCATCTCCGGCCGCCCTGCTGTAAGAACACCAAGCAGCCCGTGGAGAGCCCTGAGCGATGTGGACGAAGGCCACCTGCCCTGCCAGCCCCTGGCCCGACCGAGGCGGTGTGGCCAGGCCAAGGCAGGGCCAGCTGCAGAACACGCCTTCCCTTCTCCTGAGATAACGACCAGCCGTGAACAAGTGGTTCTGAGAAAACTGTTAGGTTCCTAGTTGGCAAGGGCAGCAGGCCTTCCCTGGGGGCTCGGGTGGTAAAGAACCCGGCCGCAGTGCAGGAAAGCCAGGTTCAATCCCTAGGTCAGGAAGATCCCCCTGGAGAATCTCATGGACAGAGGAGCCTGGTGAGTACAGTCCGTAGGTCACAGCCGGACACGACTGAGCAACTGACACGCCCACTTCCAAGGGTGGCATCTGCTGCTCTCCACAGATGCAGGCCATCCAGCGGTGCTCCCTGAGGCCCACCCGCCCCAGCCCAGGCCCCCACGCCCGTGTCCCGACTGCGCACAGGCCAGCCCACGGCTCCCCTGCCGCCCTCTGCAGGGCCCGACCTGGGCAGCAGACACAGGCTCACCTCCAGCAGAAGCGTGTCCGGCAGGTAGCGGTCCTTCCAGTGGTCGATGAAGACCATGTCCAGTGTGTCCACGTCATACTTCTCCTTCAGCTGAGGGATGATGTCCTGGGATGCTCCAAGGATAACAGTCACCTGGAGCAGCAGACCCCGCCCAGTGAGCCTGGGGGTTCCGGGAGATGGCCCTGCTCTGCCCCACCTCTGGGAGTCTCACGCCCTGCAGACGGGGCTGCCAGCCAGGTGGGTGAGCATGGCCTGGAGCCGCTGGGGTATGACCCCAGCCCTCCTGGCCCCCGGAGCCTGTGCCCACATCCGTCCACCACCTCAGGGACAGCACCACACCTTGTCCTGCAGGCCTGCAAACTCCACCATCCGCTGGGTGATGGCGGCATAGTCGGGGTTGAGCTCGATGGTGAGCAGCCGGGCGCCGGGCAGCAGCAGGCGGGCCATTCGCACCGCCGAGTAGCCGCAGTAGGCGCCCAGCTCCAGCAGCACGGATGGCCGCTGCTCCCTCAGCACAGTGTCCACGATCTCGCCTGCGGAGAGGGCGGGGGAGGTGAGCAGGGAGCTCTCCACCCGCCCCCCCTCACCCCGCCCCCTCCTCCCGCCCCGCCCCGCCCCGCCCCGCCCCCCGCTGCCACCCCGCCCCGCGCTCAGCCCGAGCTCCCGCCCGCAGGCCTCTGTGCTTCTGCTCGCGCCGGTCCTCCCCTCCCAGCATTCCCGGCTGCCCCCAGCCTGGCCCCGCCCAGAGCGGCCCTCTGCGGAAGCCCCACCCCACTCCGGCCCCGGGCTGCACCGAGAGCCTGCCCCGCTCCCTCGAGCTGGACACGGTCGGAAGGTTCAAGGCTGCTGGGCCGCTGGCTGCCCTGACTCCAGGGGTGCCACGCATACCGGCTGGAGTCCAAAGGTCGGGAAGCGGCCCCGGGGGCGGGGCGGGGCCTGGCGCCCGCGCAGGACGCAGTCCAAGGGTCTCCATGCACCCCAGGGCCAGCCGGGACACCCAGGGACCCACGGCCCGCCCCGGGGAGCACCCGGCTCTGCCTGGCGGCTGCGAGCGAGAGAACCATACAAGCACTCTCCTGTTCCCCGTCCCCCCGCAGCACTGGCCGGCGCTCCCTGGCGGCACCTCCGAGAGTGGGGGCGGGGCTTCCCCTACAGCGGTCCTCCCGCGGGGCCCGCGCCCGAGCCGCCCCGCCACCCACCTTTCTTCTCGCCCACGTGCATGGCCCACTCCTTCTCCGAGCTGTAGCTGTCGATGGCGGCCACCACGCTCTGCGGGTCCCCGGCCTCCGCGTGCTGAAGCACGTGCTGCAGGATGCGTTGCTCCTTGCTGCTGCCCATGAGGAGGTTGCGGACGGGGTTCACGATAAACTCGTTCCAGCCGATAAAGGCCCAGCCGAAGAGCCGCAGGTCCGGTGGGGCCAGCCACCGCAGCGCGAGCAGGGCCAGGCCTACGGCGCCAGCGGCCAGCAGCAGGGGCGGGGCCTCCAGCATCTGCGGGCAGGGGGGCGGGGCTTCAGGGCGGGGCCTCCAGCATCTGCGGGGGGGGCGGGGGCGGGGCTTCCGGGCTCTGCTGGGCCCCGCCGCCCGCAGGACCCGTGGGAGCACGTGGTCACCACGAAGTTAGTGACCTGCCCGCCTGGCTGACCCACCCAGGAGGTTCGAGAGGTCAGCCCCGTGCCCGGTGGCCAGACCCAGGTGAGACGGCCGGGGACACCTGCAAACCACGTCCCCAGGGACTCTGCCCTGGGTGGAGAGATGGGGTCTCTGGCAGCCCTGGGCACGGCTGGCCCGAGGCTGGACAATCCCCACAGGGGTGGCCAACCGCACTCACAACCCCCTGGGGCACACACTGGGGAGAGCCCAGGAGCTCGTGTGGCCGGTGAGCTTCCGGGGACGGACACAGGCAGCCCCAAGCCGGCTGTTCCACAGAAGGGCAGCCTGTCCCGTGAGGAGGCTGCCTACCCTGCCGCCCACCCTGCCGCCCGCCTGCACCACGATGAGCAGGAGATCGGCCCTCCCCCTGGCAGGCGACCCTTTGGGCGGGTAGCAGGGGTCCCCAGTCAGAGGAGGGGCCCGGGGCCCCTGAGACAGAGCCAGGCTGAGCCGGCACAGGGCAGAGGCCTTGAAGCGGGAAAGCGTGGGAAGCTTCCAGCAGGGCTGTGGTCACTCGTGGGCCACGCACAGGGAGGGGCCGCACAGGACCGGCTCCTCCAGAAGCGCCTGCTGGGAAAGGCACGTGGGAGAGCAGGCGGGCTGCGTGTCCTGGAGGGGTGACCGCCCCTCCCTGGATAGCTCAGGACTGCAGCAGCCTGGGCCACAGCGAGGGTCTCAGCAGGCAGGGCAGGGAGGGACAGGGGAGGGTCTCGGCAGGCAGGGCAGGGAGGGACAGGGGAGCGTGCACCCCAGACTTCCCAGTGGTCTTGCATGCACGGCCTGTTTACACCAGGCACCCGAGCCCGAGCACGTGGTCAGCAGGTCAGGGCCCACCTGACCCGCCTCCCTCACAGCCACGCCCCACGCCCCTCCTCCGAGCTCCGCTGCAAAGCAGACCCAGCTTGTGTGGCTTCCTCCTGCATACAGACAGTTAATCCATAGCGTGGGAGGGACCAGAGTCCTGGCATGGGGACCTGCCACAGGCCAGCCCTGCCCTCGGGGGAGAGCAGACAGGCAGCGAGACGTTGCCTGGAATGTCCCCCCAGCCCTGGACGCCACGGACGGTCTCCCTGGTCCCTGCAGTACTGCCTGCAGGCCAGGCCAGCATGTGCCCCATGGGGCAGGAGGCAGGTGTGGGGAATCTGGGGGTGTGGTGGAGTGGGGCCGACCGCACTTCCTGGACAGGTGACAGAATGCAATGGCGGCGCGTGGCCTGAAGTGGCCGGCACTGCCCACTGGCTCCGTTCTGCCAGCTTAGGTCCCCCAACCACACACCCGTGTGACTTTATCACAACTGTGTTCAGCAGCAGTGGAGAGAGGCTGGGCCACTTTGATGGATTCTCTGGGTTGATGAAAAAAAACTAATCAATGTTACGCATAAATATAAAAAAAATAAAAAGTAATATTCCATTTAAATGCCAAAGTCCTTGGTGGACCTGGAATTGTGAAAGATAACTTGTAATTCCCACAGTGCCTGAACTGTATAAAAATTGGGTGAGGACTCAGCCACCTGACGGCCCAGGTCTGCCGGGAGCTTCCCGCGGTGCCGGGAACCAAGAACAGAGCCGCTGACTGAACCAGGCAGACGTGCTGGGAGGCAGCCCTCCAGGCAAGGGCCGGGCGGACCTCTCCTCGGGGAGACACAACCCGGGGGGCCCCTTGTGCTGGGGGTCCCAGTACCAGAGCGCCCACAGCTCTGCCCTTTGGAAAGGCCACAGTGAGGTCGCTCAGTTCCCCCGGCAGTGGCCTGAGGTTCCCACCGCCTTGCGTGGCTCTGGGCCCCGGGAGGGTGAGGGGCCCCGCTGCCCTGAGAGGACAACAAAGGAGCCGCCAGCCGGAGGCGACGGCTGGTGGCCAAGCGGCTTTGCGTGTCCCACGCGCATCCCCCTGCTTCCGTGTGTTCCACTCGCGTCCAGAACCTAATTTTAAGAAATAAAGCCCTAAAACTCATAGAAAACACAGGATTAACTCTTCATGACCTTGAATTTGGCTGTGGGTTCTGGGCTTCCCTGGTGGCTCAGACGGTAAAGCGTCTGCCTGCAGTGCAGGAGACCGGGGTTCGATCCCTGGGTTGGGAAGATCCCCTGGAGAAGGAAATGGCAACCCCCTCCAGTACTCTTGCCTGGAGAATCCCATGGACTGAGGATCCTGGTAGGCTACAGTCCATGGGGTCACAAGGGGCCGGGCACGACTGAGCGGCTTCACTTCTGCTTCTCAAATGCGACTCCAGAAGCACAGGCGGCAGAGGAAAACAGGGCTGCACCGACACGGAAGCGCTGCGCGCCAGAGCGCGCCCTCGAGAGGGCGAAGGGCAGCCCAGGCGCGGAGGAAACACTTGCAGACCACCTATCTGAGGAGGGTTTAAAATCCTGAGTGCACGTGAGAATTCCCAGAACTCAGAAACGAGCCAGTTAGGAACGAGACGGAGAACACGGACAGACAGTTCCCCGAAGAAGACACACCAGTGACCAGGAAGCGCGTCGCTCGGAAGTCCGACCAGCGCCGCAGGCACCGCTTCAGCCCCGCTCGGGTGCCCCGCCCCGTGCTGGCGGGGCCGTGGGGAAATCGGAGGCTCAAGCGCGGCTGGTGGGAACCCAAGACGGAGCAGCTGCTGTGGAGAACAGTTAGCGGTTCCTCAGAAAGATGTACACAGAGTGCCCGTATGGCCCAGCAATCCCACCTCTGGGAGCGGACGCGGGGCGCCCGAGAGCAGCGGCTTGAACCCACACCTGTCCTCCCACGCTCAGGACAGCGTGAGGCGCAGCGGCCACGAGGGAACACGGACCACGGCCAGAGGCGGTGTGGCCTCTCCGCACACTGGGGTACCCCTCAGTCACACTCAGATGCCTGCAGCCCCGACCCCGTCCCACTGGGAGGGACATGTGGACGCCGGCGGCTTCACGGAGGGACCGGGGGGACGTCACGCTCGTGGATGAGCCGGAGGCGTGAGGATCAATTCTGAATGATCATACCCGGGTGGAACGCGCACCAGGGCCAGTCTCACAGAGACAGCGTGGAGAACAGGCTGCCAGGGGCTGGGGGCCGCGGGGAGTCACTGCTGAAAGGGGCAGGGCTTCTGCCTGGGGCGGCGTGGGAGTTCTGAAGACCGTGGAACAGCTAAACAGCCACGTGGGCGCTCGATGCCACCCAACTGTATGCCTGCACGTGCTTAGAGCGGTGAATTTCAACTTACGCCTGTCTCACTTCATCAGAAACGGTGGAAAACCAAGAAAACAAGCAACCCTGTTTCTAGTTCTCTCTGTCCCCACAAAAAAAAAAGGAACACGGCCCCCGCACTGGGAAGCAGAATCCAGAAAAACCAGCCCAGCTCCCCATCTGCGTGCCTGCCCCCTGAGCCTGGGCGACTGAGCGCCCGCCCCACCCACCCTGGAGGCGCACACTCAGGCCCTCTGGGAGGAGGGGAAGGCCGCGGGTCCCGCGCTTCCTCCGCAGGCCCGGTGTGTGTTCCCCGAGCCCTAGAGATGGAGCATAAAACTGGGGGGCCCTCTCTCACAACAGCAGCAACAGCCCACCCCCAAAGCTTCCTTATTATAAGCCCGTTCTTAAGTGGTCTCCTTGCAACCCCATACCTGGGATTGCCACCTACCCTCCTCCTGATAAACCCCCAAGGGGCTGATGGAGATGCCGGTGATAAACCCCCAAGGGGCTGATGGAGATGCCGGCCAGGGCCCCAGCCGGCGGGCCCACAGGCTCTTCAGTCCCGCGGTGCTAGGGCGACGTGCTAGGGCGACGTGTCGGGGGTAGGTGGGTCCTTGCCAGGAGTCACACAGGCCGCCCCCGCCTCCCCGCTAAAGGCAGGCCTGAGAGCGTGGGGGCGGGGCATGGGGGGCAGGAGGGAGAGTCCTCAGGAAGGGGGAACCGGGCGGCTGCCCGAACTAGGGATGTGCCTGGGCCAGGGGCCTGTGCTCTGGGGTGGCGTGGGGCACGGCGTGGGACACAGAGACCCAGGGGCTGTGGCCTCGTCTCCTGTCTGCCCCGCAGACGACAGGGAGGACAGCTCTGCCGATCCTTGGTGGGGGGGGGGGGTCCCTGCAGCCCCAAGGCAGGAGCCACCCGGCTGGCCCCGCCCACTTCACTTCCTCTGGGTCAGCACAAGAGCATGTAGCCTCCGCCTGCCCTCCTCCCCCAGTCCCTGCCTCCTTGGCCCTTCTCCCCAGCCCCTCAATTCCACCAGTCCCTGAAACCTTGGGCCCCCTGGTGCCTCTCCAGGGACTCAGGGATCCCCCAGGAGCAACCAGCTGATGTTGAAAAGGAAGAACAGTGAATTGGAAGCATTTAGTCTATGCCTCCCTGAGATGATACATCAGGGTCCAGAGGGGCTTTCAGGTGTCACAGCGCACGGGTGTCGACCCCAAGCTGAGCAGAGACACGGAGCAACGCTTACCTAGGCTAGTGGGTTTTATGTAACTGTTCATGACTGAAGCATAGCTAGGCACAAATTTTTATGCCTACGCTCATTCCCCACCTCCAGATGGTATGACGAGAGTTCTGTGATGCCTTCCTGGGACTCTATCCTGACTGGCTTCCAGAGGAACAGACACTTACGTAAAGTAAACCTTCCTAAAACTCCCAAAGATGCAACCACCAACTCAACTGTTTTTGTAGCTCGTGTACTTGGGTCAATCTTTGCTAAATAAAACCAGCTTAGTAAGTATCCATCTCATCAAATAGGCGTATCTTTAGAGTTGTCAGCATGACATACGTCGCAACACACGTAAGTCTCCTTGGCTGACTAGTCAAATAAGCTAGTATCGTACCGACTGGACATTCTGCCAGGGGCCAGCACGGGAGATCCCACCCATGACAAGGTCATGTGGAGACACCTGACGGGCAAGGCGAGTCAGGTCTCAAGGGGTCCTCTGTCTGAGCATCTGCCCCGAATCCACAATCTGTTTACTGTCTGCTATACTATACTCTTCTGACACTGCTGCTGCTGCTGCTGAGTCGCTTCAGTCGTGTCCGACTCTGTGCGACCCCATAGATGGCAGCCCACCAGGCTCTGCCGCCCCTGGGATTCTCCAGGCAAGAACACTGGAGTGGGTTGCCATTTCCTTCTCCAGTGCATGAAAATGAAAAGTGAAAGTGAAGCCGCTCAGTCGTGTCCGACTCTTCGCGACCCCATGGACGGCAGCCCACCAGGCTCCTCCGTCCATGGGATTTGCCAGGCAAGAGTGCTGGAGTGGGGTGCCATTACCAGCGGCTATCCCCGATCACCTTTCTCTGGAAAGTTAACTCAGAGCTCCAGTTAACAGTCTCCTGCATATGAAAGGATGTCTGAGGGCTCTCTAACTTGCCTGACAGTTGGAGACTTTTAAAACTTGTGACTGTTTACAGCCCCCCAACCCGAGAGGCACGAAGCTTAAAACATCTTAAAGATACAGGGCCTTTTAGAGTTAAGAATTAGTTTGGTGAAGAGTTTGTTGAGTTAATGTTTGCTGCCAGGCCTCCATATCCTTTATCTTTTAGGCACCTGGGAGGATATTAATCAATGTAAACGGGATGCAGAAATAGGAATACAGTAGTTTTGATGTTAGCAACACTAGACTTTTGAGTTAATTACTTTTCTCTTTGTTATAAATCACTGTACTCCTCTTTCATTGTTATGAATTGCTGTGTCCTTGCTGTGTAACAATGTAACTTTATTTAGTGCTTTCTGAGAGTGGCACCAGACTTTGGGAAGAACAACACTTTTAAGGTTTTCTGGTTGACAGACCCTTATCAGAAAAGGGCCATAAAATGTTACTTGGCCCTCTGGCCAGAAGGTGATGTAAATCACCTAAGACTTGTGTATACAGCTGGGTATGCAGAGAGAAAGCCTGGTCTCGATAGGAGTCAGGGCTGCTGACGCTGCACAATTTTGTATTATCCATTGATCTCTATGTACAACCAAAAGTGTAAAAGGCCTTTCCGGACAATAGAGGACGGGCCAGTCACTGAAAGACTGGTTCCCCCCGTGTCAAATCTCTCTCTCTCTTTCTCTCTCTCCTTCTCAGGCTGAATTCCCATCTGGGGCGTGGAGGCTCGCCGAGTCTACTTACTTGCCCTGGCTTCCAAGACCCACACAAGAGGGAGCCCAAGGCGGGGCACCCTCCGTTATTCAAACGGGCGCTGTGGCCTAACGTAGACGGTGCGAACCTCTTGTCTCAAGGTTTGCTTAGTTCTCCACGTAACCCAAGTTATCCAGCCTCTTTTCTCCACTAAATTTTCCTACTACACTATTTCTTCCTAACCTCTTTTTATATTTCTAAATAAATAAGTTTTTCCTCGCCTACTCCGTCTCCCCTTCGAATCACCCTGGATCCACCAGGGCTGGACCCCAGCAAGTTAAGATTATAAACCTGATTTTAATCAAATCCAGTCACTATTCTCTCTCTTAATATTCACTTACGTATTTGGCTGCACCAGGTCTTCGTTGCAGCGTCTGGGATCCAGCTCCCCGACCAGGGGTCAAACCCGGGCCCCCCCACTGGGAGTGCAGTCTTAGCCACTGGGCCACCGAGGACGTCCTCCCGTCACCATTCAGACAAGCTCTCTTTCCATAATGACTGTGTTCCAGTCTGACTAAAAACCGTTCCCAGATTCTTTTTGGTAATTTGAAACCTTAAGAGTTCTACCAAGTTAAGTTAAACAATAGATACCCCGTTGTTTTGCCAAAAGTTTTCCTTTCATTTTAGGTTTGAGGCATTTGTCAAAAAGAGAAAGCACTCCTTACACACAAACAAGCAATCTCACTTTTTAACAGAAGATTATCCAACTTAATCTCAGTATCCAGGGACTTCCCTCATGGCCCGGCGGTCAGGAATCTGCCTGCAAACGCAGGGGACACAGGCTTGGTCCCTCGTGCGGGAAGACTTCACAGGCCACGGAGCAGCTAGCCCTGTGTGTGCAGCTACAACCACGCTCTGCAGCCGGGGAACCTCCGCAGCGAGCAACCCGCGCGCCTCAGCTGGAGAGCAGCGCCTGCTCGCCGCCACCGGGGAAGCCACAGCAACAAGGCCCAGCTCGACCAAAAGTGAATAGATGAGACAAGTTTTAGAAATTCCCAAATACAGTCAGTAGGAGAAAAGAAGCAAGAGAGAAGTAATAGTGCACACACCACCAGACTGAGCCGGCATCCACACCCCGACTTGAACAGCGTGGGGAAGTCCTGAGCCGGCATCCACACCCCGACTTGAACAGCGTGGGGAAGTCCTGAGCCGGCATCCACACCCCGACTTGAACAGCATGGGGAAGAAGTCCTGAGCCAGCTTCTACACCCCGACTTGAACAGCGTGCGGAAGTCCTGAGCCAGCTTCCACACCCCGACTTGAACAGCGTGGGGAAGAAGTCCTGAGCCAGCTTCTACACCCCGACTTGAACAGCGTGGGGAAGTCCTGAGCCGGCATCCACACCCCGACTTGAACAGCGTGCGGAAGTCCTGAGCCAGCTTCCACACCCAGACTTGAACAGCATGGGGAAGTCCCACGTCACAGCAGTCTGCGGTCCCAGAGGGGAAGGGTCCTGGGCGGTGTGTCTACCGCACAGGCGAGACTCCAAATTGCAGCTCTGGGGGCTCCCGCTCACAATCCCAGGCAGCAGACCGACAGCACCGTCGGTTTGTGCACAGAAAAGCTGCAGGTGCCGTTTGACTTTCACGGTGTTGTCTGACTCGCCTTGGGAGTCATAAGATTCCTTAGGCCTCAGGGGGCTGGCTGAGGCTCAGGGGCCTGGGGCTGGCCCGGTCCCTTTCTTATCTAAGTGCCACTTGACTTGTGGGGCTGATGTGCTTGTGATCCAGGCAGGGTCAGAGGTCGGCCAGAGGCCTGCTCCTGTGCTCCTGGAGCCTGAGCAAGACAACCTCCATCTAAACTCCCCTGTCACCATGTGTCTGTATAATTTCCACATAAGATGAAGTGCTGAAACACTCATGATCAAGAAGGCGTGAGTTTAAGTTTCTTTACTTTGGCTTCTGATGTTTATATAACAAAGAGGTAAAGACATTTGAAGGTGAAAACGTGGGTAGATCCATCATGTCCGACTCTGTGCGACCCCGTGGACTGTAGCCCGCCAGGCTCCTCTGTCCATGGGACTCTCTAGACAAGAACGCTGGAGTGGGCTGCCATTTCCTCCTCCAACCTTACGGATTATGCGCGCCTATCTTCACAAAATTTGCTCATCTGCCACAGAATACTGGGATAGCACAGATACTTTGCAGTCGTCTACTTCCTCGTTCTCTCTATAAAATAAAGGCTGCTAATGGTTACAAACTTTAATCAACACGTGAGAATAAAACTACTCCTAGTCCGAGCAAAGGGAATCAACTTTGTCCACGAGGCAGGGAAGCGGAGATGTGTTCTTAGGCGAAAAGCACGCAGAGAACGTGGAACATGCTTTTGTTGAGGGAGGAGAGTCATTTTTGTCCTCAAGCAAAATAATAAGGGGAGACAGGGCTCCCCTGGCGGCTCAAGGGTGGAGGGTCTGCCTGCCGACGCAGGAGACACGGGTGTGGCCCCTGACCCGGGAAGACCCCGTGTTTCGTGGAGCAACCAAGCCTGTGCGCCCTAGAGCCCGCACTCTGCAACGAGAGGCCCACGCGCCAGAGCTGAGAGTAGCCCCTGCTCGCCACAACTAGAGGAGGCCCGCGCAGCAGTGGAGACGCAGCACGGCCAAGTAAAAGGTTAAAAAAAAAGAGGGAGACAGATCCTGGTCAGTTACAAACTCGCCAGCTGCTTTCCACAAGGGTTAAGTCACGTGCCCCTGCAGCTGCTGACCTCCAGCACGCCCCGAAGGAGTTCAGGGAAAAGAGGCCCTCCGTGCTCAGGAAAAACCGGCAGGACAGGTCTTCAGAGAGTCAGTTATTCTCAGGAGCTGATTTTATGAGCCCAGTGTTTGCACCTTCTTGTATCTAGAAAAGCACTAGATTCCTTCCGGGCAACAGCTGCTCTTTGTACCAGCAACCTTCCGCAGACTTGACTGCAAGCGCTCCCCTTCGTCAAAATCACATGTACACTGACCTTTCCCCTTCCTCTTTCGAGCGCCTTCCCGAGAGGCCTGAAATGCTGTCTCCCAGGCTATGGTCCTCATTTTACCCCAAATAAAAGGTAACTCGCAACTCCTGTGTTGTGACAGAGGATGAGATAGTTGGAGGGCATCACCGACTCAGTGGACATGAGTTTGAGCAAACTCCAGGATTTGGTCATGGACAGCGTGACCAGGCGCACTGTGGTCTGTGGGGTCGCAAGGAGTCGGACACGACTTAGCAAACAACAGAGTGAGACCAGAACCAGTCTGTAAACATGAATACTCTTCACCACCACTGATCAAAAACGGAAGTGCCCACAGAGAGAAACTCTGTCTCAGAGGAGAAAACAACGCGCCTTGTGGGTCATCAGAGTCCAGTCCTGCCCAGCGGATGCCTTTGAGGTTTTACCACCACCTGCACGTTCCGTCATCGCCGGACCCTCAGTCCTTCCCGTTTACTCAATATTCAGTGCAACGCTCGGAACGTCAGTTTTTCCCATTTTCCTCCCTCCCTCCTGGCCTGGGACTCAGTCCTGTCACCGCCCGTGTCCTCCTCGGTCTGACAGAGCCCTGCGTGTCCCAGGGAGACACGGTGGTGGGAACTTTGATGTGGGCCACCGCACAAGCCACGGGGGCACCCACATCTCCCGAGCTCTGCTCCAGATGGAAGTGGCCTTGCCACGCGACCCTGATGTCTCCACAACGTTCACTCACACGGCAGATGGCCACCGTGGCCTCACGTCACCATCTAGAGACCTGAGAACTCGATGTTTAAAATCTTCTCAATTGACCTCCCTCAGGGCTCAAAACCCCGGGTTACTGCGGCCTCCGATCACCCACTGAGGAGACTTGGTCCCTGCCAGACCCAGCCACGAGGCCTCATGCAAAGACTGGGACAAAGAGCTGACTGTGTGTCACGGTTTAGGGCCACTTCCCTACAAGGCCCCATCCCCCCAAGGTGTCTACCCAACAAGCTCACAGCTTCCGCAAGAAGGGACACGTCCAGCAACACTGCCCAGCTCTGCAGGAGGGCAGGAGGCCAGGTCCAGTGGGCAACCTCGGGTGGGGGTCCCGGGGACCTGTGCCTCCCCTCTGACTCCCTTGGGCCCCAACACCCCACCCACATTTTCCCTTTCCAAGGCCTGGCGGCCCCTGAGCCAGTCCAGTACCAAGCCGTTACCAGTGTCCGCCATTGTCTATCTGACCCGACAAGCCCAAAGGAAGCTGCTGGTCAAACCTCAAAGGCAGCAGCAGGCCAAGGGGCCCAGGTTTCTTCCTGAGAAGGCTGCCCAGTTTCACAAAACGGAAGGCCCAGGAGGCCCCAGGCCTGCCAGTGGGATGGGGGCACGGCTGAGCCCTCGCCTGGGCCTCGGAGTGCTCCCTCCCCGGGGACCCGAGGCGCTCAGACTACTCTGCAGCCTGGTCCCAGGTCCACACTCTCCCAGAAACCGCCCACCTGGGAGTCTGGGTCCCAGAGCCCTGCGGTGGCCCGCCCGGGCCGGTGCCCAAGGGGACCTTCTCCTGAAACAGGGCTCCCTTCCCTCCACCAGCCTGGTGTCCCTCCTGCCACCACGTCAGAGGCCCCCAGCCCAGGTCAGAGCCCCCGCCCAGCTTGGAGCCCCCCATCCAGGTTGGTGCCCTACCCAGGTTGGAGCCCCCAGCCCAGGCGAGAGTCCCCACCCAGGTCAGCGTCCCCAGCCCAGCTTGGAGCCCCCATCCAGGTCGGAGCGCCCCACCCCAGCTCCAGAGCCCCCACCCAGCTCCAGAGCCCCCACCCAGGCCCAAGCCCCACCCCAGGTTGGAGCCCCCAGCCCAGGCCAGAGTCCCCACCCAGGTCAGCGTCCCCAGCCCAGCTTGGAGCCCCCATCCAGGTCGGAGCGCCCCACCCCAGCTCCAGAGCCCCGACCCCAGGTCCAAGCCCCAGCTCAGGTCGGAGCCCCCACCCAGGTCCAGAGCCCCGACCCCAGGTCCAAGCCCCAGCTCAGGTCGGAGCCCCCGCCCAGCTGGGCGCCCGCGTCCCGGGAGGATCCTTCCCTGGGGTCCTAGACGCCCCCCCTCCGTGGCTCCGGCCCCGCGCGGGCCCCGCGGGCGGCCCGACTCCGGCCCCGGCCGCGCGCACCCACCTCGGGTCCGCGGTCGGCGGCGCAGGCAGCGCGGCGGGCAGCCCGGCCCGAGGCCCCCGGGGCGGCGATGGCGGCGCTGCGCGGAGCGGCCGCGCGTTTCCGGGGCCGCGCGCCGGGCGGGGCGCGGGGCGCCGCAGGTCAGCGGGCGCGGGCCGGGGCCGCGCGGGGGGCCGCCCGCGCCGGGGGTGGGTGGCCTCGCGGCTCCGCAGGGGCGGTGGCCGCCGGCCGGGGCTCCCCGCGCCCCCCGCGGCCCTGCCGCACCGCTGCACGTGCGGGACCCGGGCGGGCCCTTCCCTGCGCCGGCGGGCGCTCCGCGCTGCGCAGGGGCGCCCTGGGGGCGGGCGCTGGCACTGCGGGCCCCTGGACGGCCGGGGGTCCTGGCCCCCCCAGCCCCGGCAGGGGCCCCCCACGGCCACAAGCAGGGGCGCGGGGCGCCTCCAGGGTCCCGAGCGGGGGCGGGGCGGGGCACCCCAGAGGGGGCCTCGGGGGCACCACGCGCCCCGACCTCTCCCGGCACATCCCTGCCCTGGGCGGGCCCCCTGGTGGAGAAGGCGCCCTGGGCGGGGCACCGCGCCCTGCCGGCTGAGTGTAGCTGGCGCCCTGGGGCGAGGGGCCGGGGAGGCCGCCGGGGTCTGGCCAGACGGTCGCGGCTTGTTAGGCGGGGCGCGGGGCGCTGCTCCTGGGGGCTCTGCTGGCCCTGTGCAGGCCCCAGTTCAGGGATGAGCGGAAAGCCTGGCGGGGGAGGGCTCAGGACACGGGGCGGCAGAGCTTGCAGGCCGAGCAGAGGGGCCAGGCTGTGAGGCGCCCTGGGGTGCACGGGTGCGTGCCCAGCCGGGGCTCTGGTGCCGGCCCCTCTCTGGGGTCCAGTGAGGTCCTTCCTTGCAGACAGGCTGCTCAGAGCCCACAGGTCTTAAAGGCTGTTTCCCGCAGTGGGGCCTACAGAGGCCCATTGGCCTGCCTCCTCCCCACTTATCAGGCGGAGGGGGCTGCTGGGTGTGCCCCCTGGGGAGAGCAGACCATCGAAGATAAGCCCACAGTCCTCGCGCCATCTGTTCACGTGAGCAGGGAGAGTGGGGCTGGCGGAGGGGCTCTGCGGGCCAGGGAGACCCCACGGACACTGCACTGTGGCGGGCCGGCCATGGATGGTAGGCACCTCTTCCGGGTCCCCGCCTCCCTGAGCAGGGGAGAGGAGAGAGCCCCCGGACTTGTGCTGATCTTATTTCTGTCCCCGGGCGGCGGGCCGAGGCCTGGTGCTGGGAGTCCCTGGCTCAGAGCTGGCTGCCCCTGAGGGCACACCCCCCTCCGCCCTCCCTTGCGGACCCCAGTTCTGCTGTCTCTGAGCTGCTTTCTGTGGCAGCATCTGCAGACAGGGCCTTCTACGGGGAGAAGACGGGGCAGCCAGTCCTCCAGGGGCAGGGGTGGGGGCTGCAAGCGGCCTCCTGGGGGCCCAGAAGCGTTTCAGAGCCGCTGCCCCGCCAGGCTCTGTGGGCACTCGGAGCGGCCGAGCCGCACGGCCCAACAGGTGGACTCGAGAGAAGCTTTCCCGCCCGCTCCTGCCAGGACATCGGGTGACGCTGAGCTCAGGGCAGCTCACTTGCCTTCTTGATGTGGGTGGCGGGAGTCAGTGCGTGCTGGGGGACGCGTGCTCACCCCAGACTGTCACAGGGCCGGATGTGGCTGCGGGACCGCCCTGGAACGTGGGCACCCTCCCTGGTGGCACCTCCTGGCTGGTCCCGGTCCTTCCTTCTGACGCCCCCCTCACCCCTGCAGGCCGGCAATGCTATGACCTCCTGGTGATCGGCGGCGGATCCGGCGGCCTGGCCTGCGCCAAGGAAGGTGTGTGTCCTGTGTCCCGCATGCGGCTGGTGCGGCGGGTCCTCCGGGAATGCAGTGGAGCTCTGGGGGCTGAGGGTGTGCCCTGCATGCGTGCTCTCTGCCGCGGGCCTGGTCCCCCTCCCCAGGCAGCCGGTGGCCCGCTTTCTCTCACTGTAGATCACGCTGCATTTTATGAAATTTTGTCTCAATGGACTCGCGCTGCAAGTATCCTCACTTTCCGGGCCTCTCCCACGGGCCCCGTTATGTGGAGATCGTCCGTGTTGCTGCGTGAATCCGGAGCCTCGCCTTCTCACACGGCTGTGTGGACTCGGCGTCCATCTCACCTGTGGCTGCTCCATTCGCCCATGGGCTGGGTTGTTTCCTGTTTGGGGCTGTTGGAAACAACTGTGTGTGTGTGTGTCTCTGTGTGGACGCGTGCTGTGCGTCTGCTGGAGGGCCGCCTGAGAGTGGAGCAGCTGGGCCGAGCACTGTGCCCCCGTCCAGGCACTGTTCGCCTTTCAGCGGCGTTCCGCCCATTTGATGAGCAGGTCTTCCACGTCTGTGTCCGTTTTATCCCGAGTGTTTCGTGCTTTCAGTCTGCTTTGCTGAGGCGTGAGTCACACGCTGTGTAGATCACTCGTCTCAACCGCCTGACGCGGTGCATTTTGCACCCGCGGGGTTGTGCGGCCGTGACCGCCAAGTGTATCTCCTGTTGCTTTCTGTTTGTGCCGGTCTCTGTTGCCCGGGCTTTCCCTGGTTGCGGGAGCGGAGCTGCGCTTTGCTGGGTGGCTTCTCACTGCGGTTGCTTCTTTGCTTGTGCAGCATGGGCTCTAGGGCGCGTGTGGACTCTTCCCCACTGGGAGACGGTCACCAGAAGGGGACATAAGGAGACATAAGTACCCCTGCCCGGAGGCGACGACTTCACCCCACGCCCTCATGTCGCCCCACAAGGCACTTCGGACTCTGCCCTGTCTGTGCCCCGGCATCCATTCTGATGAGAATCTGCCGTCTGTATCTTTGTTTCTCTGCTGTGTGTCTCTCTCCTCTGCTTGCTTTTAGGGTTTTCTCTTTCCGTTACTTTTGAACAGTTTAACGATAGCATGCCAATTCCGGTGCATGCTGAATTCCCTTCCTGCCGGAGTTCGTCGAGCCCTGTGGGTCTGTGGATCAGGGTTCCCCATCCTCTGGGCCCTCACGCCTGAGGTGGAGCCGATGTCACGGCAATAGAAATGACGTGCACAGAAGTGTGATGGGCTCGGATCACCCCAACACCATCCATCACAGAGTTGTCTTCCACAGAACCGGCCCCGGGCTCCAAAAAGGGCGGGGAAACCGCTGGGTCACAGTTTTCATCGACCCATGGCGCTGTTCAGCCATCAGTTGCTCCTCCGCGCGGGCAACGCTGGTCCCGCGTGTGTCAGCTGCCCCGGCTCCTCTCCGAGCGCGCCTGGCTCTCTGCATAGTGGACGGTCTCCATTCCTGCCTGCAGGCTCCCGAATAAAGGCGCCTGCGGTGTCTGCTCCACCGTGAACCCCACTCGGTGCCGGTTCCTAAAAGCACGTTTCTTGGAGCACAGTTGCTTTACAGTGCAGTGTCCATCTCCACTGCCCAGCCAGGCGCGTCGGCCGCACGTGTGCACAGAGCCCCCCGGTGTGGCTTTCCCGCCGCTTGGCGCGGTGTCATCTCTGCAGTTTGACGTGGGCGCCTTTTTCTGTCTTTCACACGGCTTCTTAGCTCTTCGCACACGTGGAGTGCGGTTGTGCCCCCCGCTCTGCTTGCTTTTCCGCTGATCCTGACGTCACTGCCAGTTCTAGGCAGCTTCGTGGACTGGCTGCATCTTTCTGCTCCTTTGTGTGCCTGGAAATTTTTGTCAGAGCACCAGACACTTTGGACTCTACCCTGCTGGCTTCACTTGGTAAAGAGTCTGCCTGCAATGCAGGAGACCTGGATTTGATCCCTGGGTGGGGAAGATCCCCTGGAGGAGGGTATGGCAACCCGCTCCTGTCTTCTTGCCTGGAGAATCCCACGGACAGAGGAGCCTGGTGAGCTGCAGTCCACGGGGTCACAAAGGATCGGACACAACGGAGCAACTCACACTCTTTCACTTTCGTTTGCTGGGTTCTGGGTCTTTTTGTACTCCTAGAAACGTGTCAGAGCGTGTCCTGAGATGTAGGTAGGGACAGCCTGGTCTTTTCGAATCTTCTGCATGAGGTCTGTTAGGCAGGCCTGGTGCGGGGGCCCAGTCCGAGCCTGACTACTCGGAGACACGACCTTCCTGAGCCCACCCACCGCCCCGGGAGGCTGGGCAACACTTCCACCGCACCTCCTCGGGAACGCGCAGCCCCTCCTGGGCTGGGTCCTCGGGACCCCTGTTCCTGGGGTTCACATCCGCCCGCTCCTGCTCCCAGAGACCGCTGCCCTTCGTTTTCTCCTGTTCTGCTTCTTGACACCAGTATTGTGCGTATTGTGTCAGGGTGTTCGGTGGTTTTGAGCAGGAGGGTACCTGGTGCCTGTTGCCCTGTCCTGGCCAGACCCAGAAGCTGGGTGTGGTTGTGTCTGAGGAGCCCCCTCGGCCACAGCCTTTAAACCCAGTGCCGGGTCCCGTCGGTCGCCGCTGAATGAAGTGGTCTTGTTGATGAAGACTCGCACACTTGCTTCTGGTCGACGTAGCCCCGAGTCGAGCGTGTTCTGCGGTGTCAGACGCTCGCGGCCTCGGGGCGCAAGTCCGGGGCCTGGGGCTAGCCGGCGCTGGGCCCCAGCAGGGCCCCTGGGAAGCCTGCAGTTGTCCCTGGGCTCAGAATGTAGGGCTTGCGGCTTGGAGACCTGCAGACAGCAGAGGGGGGGTCTTGGGGAGCAGGGCATGGGGCAGAGGGGGCTCCAGGCGGGGCTGCAGTGTGGGGTCTGGTCCTGCTCCCCGTCTTGGGGCCTTGCTGACCTGCCATCTGACTCCTGCGCTTTGCTTTCCTGAGAAGAGGCAGCAATGCCCAGCTGGGAACTCTGAGCAGATGGACTGGGACCCTCCATGGGGTCCAGGAAATAGGGGTGTGAGGGGGGCCGGGGGCCTGTCTGTGGTGTCCTGGGTCTGACCTGCCCTGGAGCAGGGTGGCGGGGTGGGCTGGGCAACACTGCTCTGGTGGGCGGTCAGGGAGCGAGTCCGGGAGCCTGCCCTTAGGCAGTGTGGCCGAGGCCAGAGGCCTCCTGGGCACCCTGAGTCCCCCCGGGTGGACTGGTCCCCAGCGTGCTCACCTGCCTGCTCCTTGTCCTTAGCCGCCCAGCTGGGGAAGAAGGTGGCCGTGCTGGACTACGTGGAGCCTTCCCCCCGAGGTAGGCCAGTCCTGCGGGTGGGGGCGGGCATCAGTCCTGAGGGGCCGAGCCCAGCCCTCTGGCCGGGAGAGTTGGAGTCAGCAGGGTGGCGGCTCACCCAAGCTCCCCCTGCCCCCAGGCACCAGGTGGGGCCTCGGCGGCACCTGCGTGAATGTCGGCTGCATCCCCAAGAAGCTGATGCACCAGGCGGCGCTGCTGGGGGGCATGATCCGCGACGCCCCCCACTACGGCTGGCGCGTGGCCCAGGCCCCGCACGACTGGTGAGGGGCAGCGGGGGGACCAGGGTCCCCGCAGCCCCCGGGCAGCCCCTTCACCCCCATGTATGGGCCAGGCTTCTGGTTGTCTCCCGGGGTGGGTGGCAGAGGCCACCCGCCCCCTGGGTGGGGCCTGGGCCCTGTTGCACCCAGGCCTGGCAGGTGGCGGGCGATCTGCTCAGGGCCCCCAAGTCGGGAGCCCCTGGCTTGGCCCAGGGACGGCCTCCACCCCCACCACCTTGAGAAGCACGTGGCCCCTGGGTGTGCCTGTGAAGGGCCCTTAGCAGCCCCGTCCTGGCGGGACCTGCCCCTGAACCGTGCGGCCGTTCAGCCCCGCGCTGCCTGTATCACCAGGGCAACAATGGCAGATGCCGTCCAGAACCACGTGAAGTCCCTGAACTGGGGCCACCGCGTCCAGCTGCAGGACAGGTACCGCTGCTGCGCCGGGCCCCGGGCGGTCCTGGGCGCTGAGGACTCCCCAGGCTGGGGCGGTGGGGAGAACTGCGGAGAAAGCCCAGTCGTCCGGCGGACTCCACGCTCCCAACGCGGGGCCTGGGTTCAATCCCTGGCCGGGGGACTAGAACCTGCACGCTGCAGCTGAGACTCGGCACAGCCGAATAAATAAATATTTAGAAAGTAAAGACACAGCACCATTGGGAAGTTTTAAAAAAAAAAAAAAAGCCAGTTTCTGGGCACCAGGCGCCCCTCACCCCTCCTGGGGCCTGGCCTCATGGTCCCCTGCCTGCTGGCCCCCTTCCTTGGCAGCGGAACGTTGGTAGGTTTTGGGGGGACAGTACTGGTACTGTCCAGTACTGGGAGCCTCCTCTTCCTGGTGGAGCATGTCCAGGTGATAGGACTGAGCTCAGCAGAGGCCCGGCCACCTCTGTCCCCACACACCGGAGCTGCGCTGGGCCTTGGGACATCCCTGCGTGGTGGCTGTGGTCCCTGTGTCCGGGGAGACCCAGGGAGATGGCAGCCATGCCCCTGCCCCTGAGCCGTGGGTGGCCTGAGGCCACATTTGAGCACCCGGTTTTTATTTCGCAGGAAAGTCAAGTATTTGAACGTCAAGGCCAGCTTTGTGGACGCGCACACAGTTTGCGGTGTCTCCAAAGGTGGGGAGGAGGTGAGCACCTGCCTCCTGGGCTCCCAGGGGCCGGTCTGGGCAGATCCCAGGTTCGCGCAGCCTCTGCGCTGTCCCCAGCGATCAGCGCCGCTGGGGTTGACACAACATCCCCCGGGGGCCCAGGATGGCCCAGTCCTCTGTGACGGAGGAGGCGAGCACGCCAGGCTGCCCGTGGCTCAGGCGGCCCAGCCCGGCATGGCCTTGTGGGATTCTGGAGACCTTCTCCCTGGGGACGCTGTGTAAGCTGGGAAGCTCTCCTGCCGGTGCTCAGACCCGTCTCGGGGCTGCTGCGGGGCCGGCGCCACAGGCAGTGGCTGTGACTGGATACAGTGGAGCCCTCGCGAGGTGCCTGAGGGCACCCGTGGGGTGCCTAGGTCACTGAGGCTTCCTCGGTTTCTTCCCAGACTCTGCTTTCGGCCGAGCACATCGTCATTGCCACCGGAGGTCGGCCGCGGTACCCCACGCACGTGAGTGTCCCCGGAGCACGCGCCCCAACCCCTGCGGTCCACCCAGCGGGAGCTGCCTCTAGGGCAGGGGACCCGGCAGCTGTGACTGGTGGCTCTGGACAGGCCTCCAAAGGAGGGTAGGGCGCCTGTCCGAGTGACCACACAGGCAGGGCCCATCAGTGGCCACCAGTGACCCCCGCCCGCAGCCGGGCCTGCCAAGGCTGCGTTCAAAGTGCCTGACAGCCACGGTCTGCTCCCGGGACCTGGCGATGAGCCCGGCTGCCCGGCTGCCCACATGGGGACCGGCCCACTCCCACCGGCCCGCTCCCACCGCCCCTTGAAGGGTGTAGACGTGGGAGCCACGGGCCCTGGGGAGGCCGCTCGGTGGCTGCCCGCCCCGCTGCCTGCTGAGTCTGCCCGTGTTCTGATCCCTGGTTACCCAGACCTGTCGGGCTCCCTTGAGCAAACTTACGAAACTTTATTTTTCTTGCCGACTGGAACCGTAAACTGTTTGGAATCCATTTCCTCTCTGCAGCGCTTCTGACTCCCGAGGGCCACGGGGAGGGCACACGTCCCAGGCCCCCACCTGCTGGGGCATGGGGTGACCTGCACAGCCCGCGCGTGCGGGGCCCACCGCACTGTCCCTCGGGGACCGCCCCGCCTTCAGCCCAGAGCCCTGGGGACCGGCCTGCCTGGCCTCGCCCCTCCCGCCTGCAGCCCTGGGTCTGATCCGGGGGTCCTGGAGAGCTGGAGGAAGAGGCTGCGGCCCCCCCAGCCCCCGGCCCAGAGCCGCTCCTGGGAAGGTGCAGCCGCACGCAGGTGGTATCTGCGAGCCGGCTTCCTCTGTGGGCACCCTAGGGGCCAGAGACGCCGCCTTACATCGACCCTTCTCCTGGACAGATCGAAGGTGCCTTGGAATACGGGATCACGAGCGATGACCTCTTCTGGCTGAAGGAATCCCCTGGAAAAACGTAAGGCCTGAGGGGTGTCCGGGGCCCGCTCCCCTGTGCACAGGGCGTGTTCCTTCCCACCGAGGGAAGGCGGAAAGCTGGCCGCACCATGCGTTCCGGGCCGTGTCCGCCCAGGGCCATGTCACGGGGTTGGCTGTTGTTTGCAGGCCTGGTGTTCATCAGGTTTCCCGCGGGCCCCCGGGGGGAGCCCCGCCGCTTTCCAGCGCTGATCAGATGTCCCACTTTCACCTGGCCCCTAGTGTCCTGGGCGCCCCTGAGATCGGCAGGGCCCAGGGGCCCAGCTCACTCCCAGCCTGGGGTCCAGCTCTGGGAGCTGCTGCCGGGCGTCTCGGGGACCTGTGTTTGCAAGGACCAGACAGGCCACCAGAGGGCGGCAGAGGCTCGGCTGTCACAGTGCGGGGGCTGGGGAGGCCTGCTGCCCGAGGCCTGCAGGGGCAGGGTCTGCGTGTGGGTGTGAGCGCATGTGGGTGTGAGCACGTGTGTGAGCGTCTGCGTCCACACGTGTGTGTGCTTGTCTGTGAGCACATGAGCGTGTGTGCATGCCCGGCTGTGTGCTCTGCGTGTCCTCGCTGTCCTGGCCTCACAAGGCATCCCTGCAGGCCCAGGCGCAGCCCCTCGCGAGGGGCCCCCTTCCTCTTCTCTGGCCAGACTGGCTGCAGGCGAGCCCGGCCTGCAGGTCCTGACCGTCTCTGGCTTCTTCTGCGCCGTGTGCGTGGCCGGAGCTGTGTCCAGTCGAGAACCGTGGTCCCGGCTGGGCACTGTCTCGTGGGCCGAAGGGGCCGGGCCTCCCCCGCCGAGTGGGGCCCCTCGGCCGCTCCCACCTGCAGCCTGGGCCGCCCTGCCGCGCCTCCACAGGCTCCGGCTGTGCGGGGCACTTCCCCCTGGAAGTGGGGTGCGATTCTACATCGCGTTTACCACACTGTCGGTCTCCCCGTCGTGTCTGGCTGACTCTCTTGTCTCTGCCTAGCAGGCTCGGCGGGGTCTGGCTCCTGCATTTGCTGTTACGGCATCGTTGGTGTTCACTAGCTGTTTAAAACGAGTGTGGGCGTCTACGTGTGGGTTTGAATGTGTGGCTGTGAGTGTGAATGTGTGTGGCTCTGTGTGTGTGTGTGTCACTGTGTGTGTGAGCATGAGCGTGTGTCTGAGGGCACCTGTGAGAGTATATCTGAGCATGTTGTATGAGTGTGAGCGTGTGTGTCTGTGAAGTGTGCAAGTGTGTGTGAGCATGTGTGTGTGAACATGTGTGTGTGTGAGTGTGTTTCTGTGAATGTATCTGTGTAAGTATGTCTGTGAGCTATGTCTGTGTGTGTGTGTGAGCATGTGTGACTGAACATGTGTATCAGTGAGCGTGTGTGGCTGTGAGTGTGTGTGTCCGTGAGCATGTGTGTGTAAGCGTGTGTGGCTGTGAGTGAGCGTGTGTGGCTGAAAGCATGTGTGGCTGTGTGTCTGTGTGTGTCTATGAGCGTATATGGCTGTGAATGTGTGTGTCTGAGTATGTGTGTGGCTGTGTGTGTGTGTCTGTAAGCGTGTGGCTGTGTGTGTGTGTGTCTGTAAGCATGTGGCTGTGAGCATGTGTATGTGTGTGTCTCTGTGTGTGAGCGTGTGTGTCTGTGAGCGTGTGTGGCTGTGTGTGGCTGTGAGCGTGTGTGTCTGAGTGGCTGTGAGCGTGTGGCTGTGAGCATGTGTGGTTGTGAGCATGTGTGGCTGTGAGCGTGTGTGTCTGAGTGGCTGTGAGCGCGTGTGGCTGTGAGCGTGTGTGGTTGTGAGCGCATGTGGCTGTCAGCACGTGTGGTTGTGAGCATGTGTGGCTGTGAGCGTGTGCCTGTGAGCGTGTGTGGCTGTGAGCATATGTGGGTGTGAGCATGTGGCTGTGAGCATGTGTGTCTGTGAAGTGTGCAAGTGTGTGTGAATGTGAGCATGTGTATGTGAACACGTGTGTGTGAGTGTGTTTCTGTGAATGTATCTGTGTAAGTATGTTTGTGAGCTATGTCTGTGTAAGTGTGTGTGTCTGTGAGCATGTGTGACTGAACATGTGTATCAGTGAGCGTGTGTGGCTGTGAGCGTGTGTGGTTGTGAGCATGTGTGGCTGTGAGCGTGTGCCTGTGAGCGTGTGTGGCTGTGAGCGTGTGTCTGAGTGGCTGTGAGCGTGTGGCTGTGAGCATGTGTGGTTGTGAGCGCGTGTGGCTGTGAGCATGTGTGGCTGTGAGTGTGTGTGGTTGTGAGCGTGTGTGTCTAAGTGGCTGTGAGCATATGTGGTCGTGAGAGCGTGTGGCTGTGAGCGTGTGTGTCTGAGTGGCTGTGAGCGTGTGGCTGTGAGCATGTGTGGTTGTGAGCACGTGTGTCTGTGAAGTGTGCAAGTGTGAGTGTGTGAATGTGAGCATGTGTGTGAACACGTGTGTGTGAGTGTGTTTCTGTGAATGTATCTGTGTAGGTATGTTTGTGAGCTATGTCTGTGTAAGTGTGTGTGTCTGTGAGCATGTGTGACTGAACATGTGTATCAGTGAGCGTGTGTGGTTGTGAGCGTGTGTGGCTGTGAGCACGTGTGGTTGTGAGCATGTGTGGTTGTGAGAGCGTGTGGCTGTGAGCGTGTGTGTCTAAGTGGCTATGAGCATGTGTGGCTGTGAGCGTGTGTGGCTGTAAGTGTGTGGCTGTGAGCGTGTGTGGCTGTGAGCGCGTGTGGCTGTGAGCGTGTGGCTCTGAGCGTGTGGCTCTGAGTGGGGCTGCCCTGCCCTGGGGCTGCCCTCTGCTTTCCTCTTTCTCATCTGCCCGCAGGCCTGCTGTCAGAGCTGAACCTCGTGTTGTTTACCACTGCAGGTCTTTTCGGCTTGCCCTCCTTGGCCCCAGCAGCGCGCCAGTGTCCGGGTTTCTAAGTGTGGTTCAGGCTCTTTGACGCTTAATTGCTGTTAGATTCATTGCATGTTGAGGAGCGCCTCTCCCCCCACCCCTCGCCCAGCAAGATGGTTTTTGACAAAAGCCCTGGATTTCCTGTGGGTCCCAGAGCCTTGGTGGGCGTCTGCAGCTTGTCTGCGTGAAGACGGGGCCCCAGGCACCCACCACGAGCGCCTGTGGTCGGCCTGGAAACTCCTCTGAATGGGGCCCGGTCCTGCTCTAGCCCTGTTCGGGGTCCCATCCACCGGGCTTTGGACCTGTGGTGTTTTCTTAGGCGTTGGTTTCTGGGGGTGACGCAGGTCCGCGGGGGCCCGTGGAGACCGTGGTGCCGCTGGCCTTCACAGCGCAGCCAGCTGGATGCTGGCTCGCGGCCTGGGGCCTGTGTCCTGGCCGAGGCCGCTGCTGCGGCTCCGTCGCGTCTGCCCAGCCGCAGCGCTCTCTGAGCCTTGGTCTTTCGTTGACTCTGTTCCCATGTGTTCATTTTCTTTTGTTGGTTATTCCCGTGTTGCCTTCTGAACGCCGAGTCCAGCCACCAAGAGGGGCCGCTGTCTGGTGGCCCTCACTGCCCGCGGCTCGCCTGGGCCGGGGCCCAGGAAGGCCGGGCGCAGGGCCCCGTGTGGCCGCCCTGCTGACCACGTGCTGGGCCCGCGGTGTGCGCGGCTGGGGAAGACAGCCCCAGATATCGGGGTCAGCAAAGTGTTTATTTTTTTCAGAAAAAAAAAAAAAAACCAAACCATTTAGAAGACTTTTTTTTTTTTAGCTCTTTCGTTTAGAAGGAATCTAGGTATGTTATTGTTTAAGGAAAAAAAGTGTTTGCAATGTATCAGTCACCCATTCCGTTCTGAGCATGATTTATGTGAGGAAATGGTTTTTTAAAAAAATTAAGCTGGAGATACATCCCCGAACGATGCTTCTGTGAAACGCAGCTTTTGTGCCGAGCTGTGAATGCAAGTTGGAACAGTGCGACACGGGAGGCAGTGTTTACTCCCTGCATTCCTGTGCGCAGTCAAAATAAGCCGGAGGGCCGACAGTAGCATTTCTGTATTTTATCAGCTCTGGCCGGGCTGGGGGCCTCCACTCACACTCCGAGGGGCTGTTTCTACCAGATTTATTTGCCTTATAAATATTCCTGGTGTTTATTTTAACTCGCCTTTAAAACGGAGCTGAAATGAATATGGGCCCAAGGGCTGCCCCCACCCTGGAGGCCTCGCAAAGCCGGGCGGGCCGTGCCCCGGGGCCCATCCAGGAGGCCAGCCGGCCAGCAGGGTGCCCAGCATGCCTGGCCTCGCCTCAGCCTGCAGCTGCGGGGCCTCCGCTGGCCAACTCCCCGCAGCCCGTGGGCTCTGGGGCCGTCCATCCTCCTCCCAGTGTGGACCGCCCTCAGGATCACCTTCCTGAGACGGGTGGCCAGCAGCCTCCACGGGTGACCCACCTGCTTTGCCCCAGGAGTCTGGGAGCCCTCTGGACAGCCCACATGCAGCTGCTCCCGGAGCCCCTGCCTGCAGGGGGGGCTGTGCTGGTGGGGTGGCCATGGGCCCTAGAACTGTGTGGGTGCCCCCCGGACCCCCTGGGAGCAGACTGGGGCCTTCAGACCCGAGAGGCAGGTGGAGAGTTCCTTAGACCAGGGCTTCACGCCTGGGGAAGCTTTGTTGATGCTTCCTCCGCCTCCAGATGTGAGGCGGCAGCCAGCCCGTGATCAGGGTAATCCTGCGGCAGCTACACCTTGGCGTGCCGTGTTGGCGGCACCCAGGGGCACGCGGCGGGGGCTTCCTGAACACACACGCAGCTGCGGGGCCCGGGGGCGCAGGCCTTAGAGGCCCGCCCCGCCCCCAGGGCCTGCCGCGGGCGCCTGCCGGGCACCAGCCGTGGCCCCACCCGGGCCAGGGTCTCCTCGGGGGCCAGCAAAGCCCACCCGCAGCTCAGACTCACCGACAGAACTGCAGCGCTCCGCCAGCCCCCAGCGCCAGTGTCCAGCCCTGACTTGGGTGTTTTCTCATGGAGTCTGCCTGAAGGGAGTTCTCTGGCTAAGACCTTGGATCCTGCCTTTTTCAGATGATTGTTGTTTGATAATGAATTGCTTATTTGATGAACTGGGGGCCGGGGAGGAGTGAAAACCAACCCCGTTGAGGAGTCCAAGGTGACTGTGGGCACCAGCACACGCCCGCCCCCCGGGAGGTTTCACCCGCCCGCGCTTGGTCAAGGACGTGCCCTCCTGATGTTCCCACTGTTGGCGGCTTGGAGCCAGCAGCCTAGGGGCGGGGCCCCGTGACCTTGAGGTGGGGGTGGGACACCCAGGGCTTGGGGGGACCCTCACCCACCCCCACTCCCCACCCGCCTGTGCAGGGTTTGGGAGCGTGCTCAGGGGCTGCAGAAACAAAACACCTTTGCCAAAATCAGGAGACCACGTTGCTGCTCTGCCTGGAGCTGGGCTGTGGGCTTCAGGCTCTGTGGAGACAGGAAGACTCGGACAGCAGGACCGCACAGTGGGTGGTCAGCAGGCTCCCTGGGCCTGCATGCCTCAGCTTCACGGGCCGTGGGCGCCCTGGCGAGGCACAGGGCACGACCACAGGTCTGCACGCACGCCCTTTGCTGGTTCTCGTGTTGGGGCAGGATGTTTAAGGCAGCCCAAGCTGCGCAGATTCTGTCTTGAAGGAAGGCTTGTCCCTTCCCTGTTCACGTCCAGACGAAGGGAGAGCAAGCCATCTTGTGTTGTGTGTGCCCACGTGTGGCCGTGTGCGTGTGCCCCGTGTGCGTGTGCCCCGTGTGCGTGCCTGCGTGTGCCCCGTGTGCGTGCCTGCGTGTGCCCCGTGTGCGTGCCTGCGTGTGCCCCGTGTGTCCATGTGTGCCCCGTGTGCGTCTGCGTGTGCCTGCGTGTGCCCCGTGTGCGTGTGTGTGCCCCACATGCCGAGCTCTCCCCACTCACCCACACAGACGCCCCCGGCCCCGACCCGTCCCGAGGAAGCTGGGTGCCAACAGCTCCCCGCAGGGCGCCAGCGGCCGTGCTCCCGGGACGAGTGTCTGTTTGAAATGGAATTATATCATTAGTACCTGCCGGGATCAAGCTGACATCTGCTGATCCACCCCCGCGTCCCCTCTTCTCGTTCAAAGGCTGAGGGCGATCTGACAAGCCCACCCACATGCTGCCTGGGCGGGGAGTCTGTGCTCAGGTTCAGTCCGGTGCACGTGTGCTCAGGTGTGCGTGCACACCGGGCGTGTAACGGGAGGTCTGCTGGGTCCCATGGCCCCTTCCTGCTGGCCGTGCTGACTCTCCCAGCCTCCGCGTGCAGGGACCTGGGGCAGGCAGGCATGGGCCCTCCACCTGGCCTCTGTATCCCCGGAGCATTCTGCCCACAGCCGGCACCTCCCTGGTTGTCTGCAACCTGGCGTCAGGGGTCCAGTGGGAGTCAAGGAGAAGCTTGCAACGCCTGGGCTTGGTCCACGTCGGTCCTGCCTGCGGGCCCGGCCCCGGACACGCTGCTCTGTCTCCAGCCATCCCTCCCTCGCCACCAGGCAGTTCCGCGATCTGGCAGCTGGCTGTCACGGTGGCGGGAGCCCTGGGGGGGCTGTCGTCCCTCGGGGGGGCTGTGGGACAGCTCGCGGCAGGTGCCGGGCGCCCGCACGAGGCCCGGCCCTCGGAGCCCCAGGGGCTGCTCGCGGCCGGTGGCCGTGTGACCCACGTATCTCTGTCTGTCCCTCCCACAGGTTGGTGGTCGGGGCCAGCTGTATCCTTTGCTGCACGCGGGTGATGGACAGACGGACGGCGCTGCTTACCGTCCCGAGAGTGGACGCTCGGGCCCGGCCCCCGCCCTCGCCCCTCCCGTGGGGGTGCCCCCTGCGATCTGTAAAGGCCCAGTCTGTCCTCTGTGCTCAGGGGACACTCTGAGGTTGACCTCTGAGTCTGGGGCTTCCGGGAGGCTCTTCCTGAGCCGCTCACTGGCCGGGCAGCTGGACACAGCCGTGAGGCAGCTGGTCCTCCCTGGAGACCAGCCCCCTCTGGCTGGTTCCTTCAGATGGAGCAGTAAGATTGGGGGCCGGGAGGAGCGACTGCAGGGGAGACGGAGGCGTGAGGTCCGGGTGCCGGCTCCTGACCGTCCCCATGTGGCCTGGGTGAGCCTCCGGGGCACGTGGAAGGCGCCTGTGCACCGAGGCCCCACGTGGCCCTTGACGTGCATCTGAGATGGGCACCGGGGGGAGTCTCCACAGCCGGGTCAGAGCCTCCTCTGGGCTGGTGGGGACGGGTGGGGTGTGGGCTTCTGGCGGGGCACAGGGTCTTGCTGCCCGGTACCAACGTCACCATCGTTAGCACTCCTTAGCTGCCTGGCAGACGTAGCCCTGGAGTGCGCGGGCTTCCTCACCGGGCTCGGCTTGGACACCACCGTCATGATACGCAGTGTGCCCCTCCGGGCCTTCGACCAGGTAACGCCGGGCCTGCGCCCCGACCCGTGTCCCTGCTGTCGTGAGGGGGCTTGCCCGCCCCCTACCCGGGCGGGGCAGGTGTGGGCTTTCAGCAAGGTGTCCATCTTTAGAAACCGGCCCTCGAGCCAAGGGAGGAGACCGTTGGCGACATACACACCTGTTGACGGGTGGCAGCAAGGGTCAGCACGTGGCGGATGCAGCGGCCAGCCCCAACTCGGGAGGGCAGCGGCCGGCGAGCGTGGGCAGCCGTGCCATCCCAGCCCCTTGCTGAGCCCCTGGGGCCCGAAGGGTGTGTCTCTCCAGGGCCAGCGTGGCGGGGAGCGAGGCCCTGGGTGACCGTCGTGGGTGACGGCAGCCCGGCCACTGTAGACAGGACAGACAGGACGCCAAGCCGAGCCAGGCCCTGCGGCCCCGCAGCCTCCCCGTCCACCACCCAGGCAGCCCCAAGGCCTCCCAGCCCCGGGGCGCGGGCACCCTTGCTGACAGTGGGCGTGCCCACGTGATGAGCGCGTGTACTTCTTGTTAAGCCACAGTCCCTCCGAGATGTCGCTTTAAAGCCCGGGTCTGGGCTGTTGCTGTCAGAATACCAGGTGTCTGCACAGCGGGATGGTGGGTGGGCTCCGGGGCAATGCACCCCCCGAGGTCCTGTCACCCCCTGGACAGACACACCCGAGCGCCCGCCTCCAGCACACACGTTCAGGGATGGCCTCAAGCCTCGGGCTGGATGCAGGCAGAGAGGGCCTGAGAGACAGAGGCCCACAGGAATGAGAAGGCGGGCAGAGAGGTGCCCACGTCTGCTCGCAGCTACCTGGCCACCACGCCTGGCAGAACCTGGCAGACAGAGCCCGGGGCGGGTCTCAGCCCCTTCAGGGAAGCCTCGGTTCATTACCGTCAGAGAAGCGTCCAGAGGTCACACACGCCCCAGCCCAGGGGCCTGAGCCCGCAGACTCGGGGTGGGGGCAGGGGGTGCCAGAAGCTCTGCCGGCTTAGTTCCCAGCTCCGCAGAGAGCAGGGTCCCCAGACGGCCCGCTCAGGCAGGCCTCTCTGCGGGCCGCCCCCCCCCCCCAGCGCTGGGCGCTCACCCGGCACCCTCTCCACCCTCCGCAGCAAATGGCTTCGCTGGTCACCGAGCACATGGCTGGTCACGGCACCCGGGTCCTGCGGGGCTGCGCCCCCGAGAGGGTGGAGAAGCTCCCAGGCCAGCAGCTCCGCGTCACCTGGGTGGACCTTGCCTCGGACCGGAAGGATGCGGGCACCTTTGACACCGTGCTCTGGGCCATAGGTAAGGGCCCCAGGCGCCCCCTTCCCTGCCGTCGGGCGTCTGGACCCCTCCCCGCCTCTCCCCACGCCCCCCGGACGGCGACGCAGAGAGCTCGTGGGTGACCCCCCGGCTGACACTGCGGAGGGCATGGGGGCCCCTGCGGGCCCAGGACCGCCAGCCTGGAGGGGAGAGGCCCTGAGGGCACAGCCTGGAGCCCAGAGCCGTGGGGGTGGGCCTGCCCGAGGGGCTCCCTGCACAGAGGGCGCTGGGCCCGTCTTCCAGGACACCCTCGCCTTGGGGCCTGTGGCCCCTGCGTTTGGAACCCGTTTCCCTGACCCGTCCGTGTGCACCTTACACCTAGAGACAGGCACGGTCTTCCCTCTGTGTTTCCAGCCTGCGGGCCTCTCATCCCCCTCCCCCTGGGCCTGGCTTCTGAGTCTCTGTGCCCATCAGACCCCACATCTGGCTACGCAGCTCTCGACGTGGCCACTGAGCCCTCAGAGGGCTTTTCCACGCCAGTTGCCCAGGTCCCCACGTGCCCCTAGGTGGGGCCGGGGTGGGGGTGTCCTTCTGAGAAGCCTACTGCTTTCGAAATGCTCAGACGGGTGGAAATCAGAAAATGAAATAAACCCCGGAGCAGTCAGCGCCTGGCCGTTGAAGCTTGATGCGAACAGGTTTTAGGAAAGAGGCAAAGATCTGAGACGCCCCGGAGCGAACTCTTGGCCAAGATTCGCTCAATTACCAGAGGAAATGCTCTTAATCAAACCCTGAGCGTAGATCTAAGGGGGTTTGTTTTGATGAACACTGTGAAGGATTGTCCACGTGTTCAGACCCGGGGAGGTAAACTGATGGCTGTCCTTTTCAGCTCAGTTCTAAAGGCCGAGGTGGCGGCCCCCACCTCCTGCCTGGGCCCTTGCCTGCACCCCCCGGGCCCTCGGGGTCCTCCCTGAGTCCAGACGGCCCTGGTGGGCTACAAGGCGAGGCCCTGGGAGCCCTCCCCCACCGGGAGGGAGTCCGTTTTGTTTTCTGTATTTTCAAAATGAGCATCCCCCAGACGGTCTGCTGGTGTGATTGATGCCGGGGGAGGGGTGGGGGCTTTTCACAGTCCTTGGCCTCTGACCTTGCTTCCCAAGGCGGCGCTGCGGTTCCCGGCACGCCTCCCAGCCGCGGGCAAGTGCTGGCGGGGCATGGCTCGCGGCGGGTTTTGTAAACAACTAGGAGCCGCGTCCCATTTCAGCAACCGGAACGTTCTCTCCCCTTTACCTGGAGAGCTTGGAACCGGGCATTACTTCTGCGTGGGATAAAGGGTGGTCCCAGGGGTCCAAACACCATGCCGGCCGGGAGCTGGCAGACCTGGGTCTGCCCAGGCGCCCACCAGACCCAACATGTCACGGATGAGAAGGGCCGGCCCCGGCTCGTGCCCGTGAACACCCGCGGACACCAGCGTGGGCCTGGCCTGCAGCCTGCCAGCCTCTTCCGCGGCGCGGCCTTGATCCCCACGAGGTGGATTAAGCACATTAGCAGCTAAAGCAGTTAATTGCTGTGCAGGGGGCCGGCTCATTGTTTGTCTGTGAATCACCCGCTCACACCAGGTGTCTTAGATAACAGGCCGGGAGCTGGGGAGGAGGATTTCCTGTCTGCAGATGCGCCGATTACTGTGATGAGTGAAGACAGTCAGCCCGCCCCGCAGGCTCAGGCTCCGGCCGCCGCAGTTAACCACTTGTGGCCTGGATCCCGGCTGGGGGTGGGGGGTGCGCGGAGTGGGACTGGCGAGCCTAGTGGGCACTTCTCAGCAGGGACCCTTGGCTTCGCTGTGACTTCCTCTTGTTTTTAAAAACAGCCTGAGCGCCTTGGCCTTGGGAAAACCCGGAGCCAAAACAGTCCCCAGCACCCTCCCCCCTGCCCCCCCGTAATCAGCGGCCTCCAGGCAGGGCCCGAGCCCACCCACGGGCGGGGAAGCAGCGGGGCGTTGTGGGCAGTCAGCCCCCGAAGCCGGCGCTTTTTCAGGCTTTTTCTTCGCAGCGGCTGCTGCCATTCCCCCATGTCACGTGGGAGCCTCCAGCGTGGGCGGAAGCAAGCCCAAGGGTCCCAGGCTGCCCACTCTGGCCGACCCCCGTCCTGAAGGCCCCTGCAACTCTGAGCACCATGCCCACGCTGGTGCTCACGTGGACCGCAGCCCGGGACGAAGGCTGGCCCGGGGAAACCATGCCAGGCCCAAGGGGCCCTTCCATCCAAGGCTGCCCCCTGGAGGCCGCAGAGGCGCTGGCGGTCTGAGCAGCGATGCAGCCTGCTGGGGCAGCCGCCTGTCCTGCCCCCAGAACTGCGTCCTGCTGTCGCTGCAGGACACCCGAGTGGGGCTCTGTTCTCCAGGCGGGGGCCCCACCACGGCCTGAGCGGGCCGCCAGCCTGGGCCCTTGCCCAGCCTCCCAGCGCCTGCCCGGGACTGCCCGTGTGGCCTCCCTGCGCTCACCTGTCGTGACCCTGCCGGCCCTGAAGTCCACCCTCATCGCGGGATCCCCTGCACACCAGCACGTGTGCTGCAGGCAGGCCCGTCTTCCTGTGACGGGGCGCGCCTGGTCCTCTGCTTCCCTGGGCGCACAGAGCAGGTCCTGACAGCCAGCAGGTGGTTCCCTCAGCGCCGCCAGGGGAGGCTGGCCTGGCCCGGCCCACCAAGAGCTCTGTCCTGGGTGGTCAGCGCTGGATGGGGGCCGTCCAAGCTGCGAGGGCCACGAGGTCCCCCTGAGGGACTCTGGCCAGCAGGCGAGGGGCGGCCCCGAGGCAGGGGGGCTAGGGTCTCTCAGCGCACTCATTTGCTGCAAACGCAGCAGCAAGTCACGCACGTTCTAAGGAAGACGCTCGTGGGGTCATGTAAGCGGGTGGAAAGGGCGGGATCGGTCACTCTCAGGAGGAAGCCCAGCTCACTGACGTGTGGCCAAAGGACGCTGCGTTTTACTACTCACTGAAGAAGCGCGCCTTGAACCGTCACAGCTCCCCACCCTGACAGGGAGCAGCGTGCACAGCAAGGGGGCCGCCTGCCCGGAAGGGCCTCCCCCAGGGACCAGCTGCCAACCCCACTCCGGGGCGAGGAGTGGGCGGCCTGCGGGCTGGACGGGGCGGCATGTGAACCGTCATTGGGGAGGACTGCCTGCCCTCGGGGAGGCTGTGGAGGACGGCGTGACCGCTGCCGTTCAAGCCCAGCCCGGTCTGAGCGGGCGTCTGAGTGGCCGGCCGCTGGGCGCCCCCGCCCTACCCGTTCTCCGTCTCCGTCTGCCTCTGGGGCTCCAGGCCTGTTGGACAGGGAGCGTGACCCCCGGCTCGGAGAACACGGGGCAGTGTGGCGGAGACCGGGGCCCGTCCACCCTCCGTGACCCCTGTCCAGGGCCTCCCTTCCTCCACCGTCGGTCCTAGAAGCCTGCCGCCCGGCATCGTCCAGCCGCTTTTCTCTGCACCCGTGGCCTGGCTCACACATTCCACGTACTTTCCCGCTTACGTAGGCAGCGCGTCCTGTAAAATCCTGGCTTCAAAGTGGACCACGGGCCAGCATGGCCGCCGTCTGCTGCCTCCGCCTTCAGGGTCGTCTCTGTCTCCTCGGGGACCTGAGATGTGGTTTGCTAGCCTCTGCAGGGTGTGCAGTTACCACAGCACAGGCGCAGGCCCGGGAAGAAGCGCTGTTGACCTCCTGTGACCAGCCGGGCGGGGTGCAGGGGCGAGCTGGGGACAGCGTGGCCGAGTCGGAGTGCCTGGCCCGGCGCTGCCGCTTTGCCTGTGGCTCGACAGCCCGGCCCAGTGTACGGGGAGGCTCAGGGCCCCGGACCTGGGGAGGAGCCCAGGGGCTGATCTGGGGGCCCCTGCCTGCAGCCCTGGTGTCCCCAGCACACGGCCCCCCATCCCACCCATGGGGCCCGCTTTTTCCTTGCTGGAGCATGGCCCAACCCCTTCCCAGGTGCCCGCTGGGCCCCAGACCTCGGGCAGGATGTTGGCGGGTGGCACGTCACACCCTGCAGGCTCGGGGGCCTCCGTCAGAGCTGGAGCGCCAGCATCGGTGTGGTCAGAGGCGGGGCCCTCCTGTCCTAGTGGGCCCGTGTCTGGTCTGCTGGTGAAGGGCGCCAGCCCTCAGCCCCTGATCCCTGGGGCCAAGCCGCAGCCATCACTGAGAAGGAGGTTTAGCTGAGCTGTGTTTTGACTTCCCGCAGGGAGAGCAGCTGGAGACTTAAGGCTCCCCTCCCCGGCTCCACCAGCCCCTGCCGACCCCGGGGGCCTGAGCCGTGGGAGCCGTGGGATCTGTGCCTTTGAAGCCAAGCCTCCCGCCTCCGGATCCCCCGCCCAGTCCCGGGAATACGGGGCGCCCACTGCCCCCCTACCGCCACCCCCGCTCGGAAAGCCCTTGTCGTCTGAACGAGGCCCCAGGCTGTGAGCACACGGGCTGGCAGTGCCAGGGTGTCTGCCCAGCAGTGCCCCCTCCAGGCCTCTCCAAGGGCGGAGTCCACAAGCCGATGGCCCCCCAGGATGAGCGGCTGTGCCTGCCAGCACTGGACGCCTCAAGCTGGGGCTGTCGGCAGAGGGGGTCTGTCCTGGACCCTGGGCAGGACGCGGTTGAGGACGCCTTCTGCCTCCTCTGGGTCGGCTCCCCCTCCTCGGGCATCGGCGGGACGTCCCTGCCAGGGGCTGGGGACACGGGGCACCGCCGGTCCTCACATGCAGCCTTGTGGCAGGTGGGGTGACCTGACAGGTAGAGGGCAGGGGCCCCAGGAGTGTTGGAGGGGCGCCCCGGACCAGGGAGGCCACCAGAGGGCCCGAGACGCCCCCACGGAGGGGTGCACGCAGGAGCGGGCAGAGTTTCCGAGATGCCCTCAGGTCGATGCCTCGAAGGCTGCGTGGCCCCGTCGGGCTGTGTGTGCAGCCGAGCTGGCCCTTCTCCTGCATCGCTGCGCCGTGTGGTCTGGGGTCCCTGGCCCTTGGAGCGCAGCCCTGCCAGTGGGGAGGGGCTTCGGGACCCGGCCAGGGGCTGGGGGCACGTCGCGCTTGGGTGCTGCTTCTATCCCATTTCTGTTGTCAGAGCCAGGCGCCTTCGAAAGAAACCACGGCTCTCCCACACAGAATCAGCATTATGGGGCTTGAACATCCTCTTTGAGTGACATGTGGGACCTGTTGGCATCTCACTTGCTGAGGCGTGACCTGCAGGGGCACAGTTCCAGGGTGGGACCCCCGGGTCTCCCAAGCGAGCTACCTGTTATCACAGGCACCTTTGTGGACTTACCTGGTGGCCCAGCGGTTGAGGACCCACTTGCCAACGCAGGGGACACTGGCTTGATCCCTGGTCAAAGAACTGAACCCCACGCATCACAGCCAAGGTGCTGCGCGCGGAACTAAACACCCCGCGTGCTGCAAAGACAGTCTGGTGCAGCCAGACAGGTACACGGATGTCTCTGAAAACAAAAAGTGAAAACCAAACACCAGTAAGCCCTTTGTTTCCAGCTGTTCACCGGTTATAGCTTTTTCCCACGTTTATTTTTTGAACACGTATGACTATTAACTGCGTGTAATTTAAAAACCAAACTTGTATTGTAGGCTGTGTTTAGGGTTCCGTATTGCAGACTCCGCACGTGCGCCGCACTCCCCCCGTTCCTGCACCGTCCTTCCGTGTCCTGTGCAGCTGTGTGTGCACGGATGCGTGTGTGCGCGTGGACTCGTGCGCGTGCACAGAAACTGCGTGCGCCCACTGCATGTGCGTGTGCGAACCGTGTGCATGGGCACGGTGCGTGTGTGCGCGTGTGTGCGTGTGTGCACGCCCGTGCGTGTACGCGTGCGTGTATGTTTGAGGCCCTTGGCGCTGTCCGTGCTTGATACCTCACCAATTCTAACTGGACTTTCTGAGAAGAGTTTTAAATCAACCCGGAATCTGGATCAGAACCTCTCCACCTTGCTCTGTGTCTTTCAGGCCGAGTTCCAGAAACCGCGAGTCTGAATTTGGAAAAGGCTGGTGTGCGTACGAACCCCGTCACTGGGAAGATCCTCGTTGATGCCCAGGAAGCCACCTCCATCCGCCACATCTACGCCATCGGCGACGTGGCAGAGGTACGGCCGGCGCCCGCTGCTCCTTGTCCCTCTGACCCTGGCCACCCCGTCAGCCCAGTGCTGCGGGCGAGGCTTCATGCGTGCTCGCCGCCCCAGGGCCCGGCTGCGTAGCCTGTGCTGGGTGTTGATCAGAACACGCGTGTGTGCCCAGCCACTAAGTTGTGTCAGACTCTGACCCCCTGGCCTGCAGCCCGCCAGGCTCCTCTGTCCATTGGATTCCCCAGGCAAGAATATTGGAGTGGGCCGCCCTTTTCTCCTTCCTGACCCAGGGGCGGAGCCGTGTCTCCTACGTCTCCTGCAGTGGCAGGCGAGGTCTTTACCACTGAGCCACCGGGGAAGCCCATTGATTGGAACAGTCGTGACTAAAAGTCACTCAGCAGTCAGGAGCATTCACCCCCAGGGTCCAGCAAGGGCGCCGTGGTTCGGGGAGATGTGTGTGCTGTGTGGGCCACGTGTGTGTCAGTCAGGTGGGTGGGGTGCTTTCTCGCTGCCGATCCCTGTCATTTCCAGACCGTCGGTCGTCAGCATTTCCCGCTGCTGTGGGAGGTCAGCCCCCAGTCCCAGGCTGGCGTGTGCGGGGACACAGGGCTGTGCCACCTCTGCTCCTGGGCAGGACGCCTGGAGCAGGGGCCTCCACGGAACGCGGTCCCATCCAGGCTGTCTTCGGCTTGGCGTGCCGAACCAGCTGTGTGTTGGGGCCCACGGGTGCTCCTTGGGCCTGTCTTAGCCCGAACCCCAGTCAATGGGAACTAGTGAATGGCAGCAAGTCTCGCTTGGGCTTTGCTATGGGAACGCTCTCCAAGGGGACTAGCATGAAGCAGGGTCCCAGGAGAAGCCCCTGGTGGATGTGGGAGGTTTCGCTGGTCTGGCCAGCATGGCTGGCGTGGCCAGGCTCGTTAGCAGCCCTCCCCCTCTTCCAGGGAGACTGGCAGCTCTCCAGGGTGCGACAGAGGCAGCCTGCACTGGGGGTCTTGGGAAGGCGGTGCCTCCACCATGGGCCATGCTAGAGTAACCCACGCTCCCTGCTTCCAGGGGCGGCCGGAGCTGACGCCCACGGCCATCATGGCCGGGCGGCTCCTGGCCCAGCGGCTGAGCGGCCGGACCTCAGACCTGATGGACTACAGCAGCGTGAGTGCCTCTGCTCGCCACAGCCATGCCCAGCCTGCACAAGGCCGCAGCTCGTTCTGGGGGCACGTGTGTGTGTGAGCGTGCGTGTGAACATGTGTGTGAGCGTGTGCGTGTATGTGTGTGCATGTGATCGTGCATGTGCACGTGTGAACGTGCGTGTGTGCGTGTGTGAGCGTGCACATGTGCATGTGAGTATGTGAGCGTGCATGTGAACGTGTGTGTGCGTGTATGTGATCGTGCACGTGTGTGAGCTTGTGCATGTGTGAGCATGCATGTGAACTGTTTGCGTGTGTGAGCGTGCATGTGTGCATGTGAGCGTGTGTGTGAGCTTGTGCATGTGTGAGCATGCATGTGAACTGTTTGCGTGTGTGAGCGTGCATGTGTGTGTGAGCGTCTGCATGTGTGCAAGCATGTATGTGTGACCGGACACTCTCACTGTCCCTGGGGGGTCTTCGCCCTGGGCCCCCAGGGGCCTGCCTGACACGGGCCTGCCCTCCAGGTCCCCACGACCGTCTTCACTCCCCTGGAGTATGGCTGCGTGGGGCTGTCAGAGGAGGCAGCCGTGGCTCGCCATGGAGAAGAGCACGTGGAGGTGAGTTCAGGCCCCGGGGGGCAGCATGCAGGCCCGTGTGGCCCCCACCCTGGTGACAGCCGCCCCCACAGACGCTGGAGGGCAAGCAGGAATATTGGAGCCTTGCTTCCTGGGGCCTGGGGCTCGGCAGGGCAGCATGGGGCCCCACACAACAGCTGCGACGGGTTGGGAGTGTCGGCAGGCATGGCAGGGACCAGAGGGCCTTGGAGCAGCGGCCCCCTCAGGGGGGCATGTGTCTCCCTCCATCTGGAAAGCCTCCTCCTGCCCTCTGCCCGCCTCCCCGCTGCCCTCCTGCCCACTTCTGGTCCTCACAGGCCTCTGCCAGCCCAGCATGGGCCTCACCCGGAGGAAGGGCTTGGTCACCAGGCGGGCGCCTCTGGGGTCTGCTTTGACTGCAGCGTGTGCCCCAGGCAGCCTGGAGGCGGGCCGGGAGGCACTGGACCCCACGTGGCCACCAGCGCGGCCAGCTCCCCTCTGGGAGCGAGCCCTGGGCTCCAGGGCTGCCCGTCCTGCATCAGCTGTGCTCTGTTTGCTGTTTCTGTTTAATTTATCACGAGGGCCCTGGGACATGTGTCCGTGGCATTCCGCGATGTTGCTTTACGTTTCAGGATGTTGGATGGCCAAACACCCTTTGTTTGTTTTCTTTTCAATTCCGTCTTCGTTAGAACAATATTCTCTGAAGCTGCATTAATTAATAATGGCTGTGCAGCACATGTGAGTGCCCTGCTCATTTTTTACGCGGCCGCAGCCCCAACCACGCTGTCGGCCCTTCTCGGGTGCTGAAAGCCTTTGTCCGGCAGTCGGTGGGGGCTGTGCCTGCCCCCCGATGGCTGGGGTGAGGGTCTGGAGAGCACTGGGGCCCCCAGGGAGACAGGACAGGCGGCCGGCCCCCTCCAGTGCCCAGCCTGGGCAGCGTCCGCCTGGGTGGTGCCCAGGCCTGCTCTGCACCCCGGGCTCTGAGGCAGGTCAGAGGGCAGCCTGCCTCGCTGCTGCTGCTCTCCGGGGTCTCGGGCCTGTCCACAGGCTGCCGTGCCCAGGGGCGCAGGCTGCCTCCAGGCCAGCGGGGCCTTGTCCTCGGCCCGGATCACAGCCTGCAGGCCCAGTGGGTGGTTGCGGCTCCCCCGCCGCACCCACAGCCTGCCCAGCTCGAGGAGGTCCCGGGGTTTGTTGTGCTGCAGCCGCTGACCCGGGAATCTGTGTCTTGCCGCCCAGGTTTACCACGCGTTCTATAAACCACTGGAGTTCACTGTCCCCCAGCGGGATGCATCTCAGTGCTACATAAAGGTGAGTGTCCTCTGGGCCTGGCCTGGGCGCGCAGGCCCCTGCCACCCCCGCTGACCACGTGCCTTTCAGATGGTGTGTCTGCGGGAGCCCCCACAGCTGGTGCTGGGCCTGCACTTCCTCGGCCCCAACGCAGGCGAAGTTACTCAGGGATTTGCCCTGGGGATCAAGTGAGTCCACAGGAATATCAGCCGATACGCCACTCGCAGGCCGCTCGTCCGTGGGGTGGTGTTTTCAGAGAGCGTCTACCCGACGGGGCAGGTCCAGTCACCTGGGGTGTGGCCATGTCCATCTCTGGGACAGCCTTGTGTCCTCGACCGGCCAAGGGGTCCCTGTGGGTCTTCTCTGCTCAGAATGAGTGCCCAGGCGGTCGGGAGCAGCTTGGCAACGCGTGTACCAGGAGGGCTGCCTGGCAGGCACACATCCTCTGGGGCCAGCCCTGGCCGCAGGCTGTGCACAGCGGGGTCCTGGGGCCCGTGCTGTGGCCGCTCCAGCGGGGCTGGGAGTGAAGGGGCCAGGCAGCTGGCGAGGGCTGTCAGAGGCAGGAGGGCAGAGGGGAGCGGGCTGGACTCACTGAGGGCCATGTGGGCCTGGGGGCAGCAGGGGGCAGCAGGGGGCCAGGCCGCGGGTAGGAGGTGGAGATGGCAGGTGTCCTGGCTGGAGAGGAGGGTGGGGGCGGGGCTGGAGGGCAGTGAGGAGACTGACTTCCGGGCCCTCCCCCAGGTCCTGCTACTTGTCTGGGGGGCGGGTGGGTGTGCGAACATGCCTCCCTGCACTAACTCACCCCCCTCCCCCGTCCTGGCGTGCAGGTGTGGGGCCTCCTTCCAGCAGGTGATACGCACAGTGGGCATCCACCCCACCTGTGCGGAGGAGGTGGCCAAGCTCCGCATCTCCAAGCGCTCAGGCCTGGACCCCACGGTGACCGGCTGCTGAGGCTAGGCAGCCATCCGCAGCCCAGGGCGCTCGGCCCGCTGCCGCCCCTGCGGCCAGGTGCGCATGCAGGGCCGGTCCTGTGTTTGAGGGGGGCTGGGTACCACCGCCAACTGCTGCAGGTGACCCCCACCCCCACTAGACCTCCAGACCCCAGCCGGGCTGCCCTCGAGCATGGGGGTCTGGAGGCCAGGTGCGCCCACGGCCTGTCCCCGAGGGCAGGGCTGGGGCACAGGGTGGGGAAAGTGCAGCGGCCTCCCCGCGCGTGCCCCGTCCAGGGCCGCCCCAGGTCCCTTCCCTCTGCTCAGAAAGCAGACTCAGTCTGGTTCTGTTGGGCTTGGCACAGCCAGCGGGTGGGTGGCCGGAAGCCCTGGTGTGCCGTTGGTCCTGAGCCTCCTCTTGGAGGAAACCCCTCCTTGCCCTTGGCCAATGGGGTGCTTGTGGTCCAGGCCTTTCCGCCTGTCAGCCAGAGGGGCTTCACCCGGCCCTCACCCCCTCCTGGGTTGGGGTCCCCAGGGACCCCGGGGGCTGTGGACAGAGCAGTGAGCGCCCATTAGAAGCCTGCAGGCATCTGATGTGTCAGGCTGAGCCGCGGTTAGCGGGCCAGACCCCGGCCTCTCCTGGGCACTCAGACACTGGTGCCTTCACAAAGCCCTGTGACAGCCTCTGAGGAGCCTCAGCGACTCAGGGCATTTCTAACAACGATGCCCCACCTGATGGTGCAGGGCCGCCCTTGCCTGCTCTCTCATCCGACCCCCCAGGGGCCCTCCGTGTGGGTGGGTGTGGGGACACAGGCCGCCCCACACTGACCCTCGTCTTGGGCAGGACACTGGACTGACGCCGAGCACCCGGCAAGGATGGCGCAGGCCGGCACCGCGCACCCCGGACACTGCCAGATGATGAGGACCTGTGCGGAAACCCCCCGCGGGCTGCCCATGTCTGAGCCCCTGGCGTGACCTGGCGCAAATAAAGAGACTGTCTTCCGGAAGCGTGCCCGGCCTGTGATGTCTCCCACAGGCCCGTCACCTCCCCGGCGTGGGCGCAGGGGCGGCGGCTTGCGGTTGGGGGCGGTGGGCCTCTGGGGAGGGGGAAGGCGGGGTCGGGGGCCTCGCCCCGCGCCCGGGAGCACGGGCTCTGTGCAGAGCCACCCGCCCGCGGCGTGGCCGGTGACAGGCGGTGGCCGGCGCGGAAGCCCCGTCCCCCGAGCGGCCCGCTGCCCCGGGGCCCCAGCCAGCTTGTCGGCTGGGCTCAGGCTTAATCCCGCGCACGGAGGCCGACGGGGAGCGAGGCCCCCGGCACCTGTCAGTCAGGCGGAGAGCCGGCGCTGACAGGCCGGGCGGGGCCCTGCATTGCGCTGGGGCTTTAGCGGCGGTTAATCTCGTGTCTTCCCTAAGAAAACATCATTCAGTCTGCCGCCCGGGAGCCCTGGGTGGGACCCTGCTTGTCAGCGAACAAAGGAATGTCTTTGCGCCTGGATGGGCTTGCGCGAAGCGCGCGCGGCCGCCTCAGACGCCCTAGCGAGACGCCGAGGGCCGGGCCTCGGGCCAGAGCTGCAGAACGCCCGGCGGGCGGTGCCGTGGGAGGGGCTCCGGTGGTGGGCGTGGCCTCCGCGCCGGGCGTGGCCTCCACCGGCTCGGGTCTACGAGTCAGCCGACAGGCTGGGCGTGGCCTCAGCGCCGGGCGTGGCCTCCACCGGCTCGGGTCTACGAGTCAGCCGACGGGCTGGGCGGGGCCTCTCCTCTGGGCGTGGCCTCCGCCGGCTCTGGGTTGGCTGAGTCCGGGGCGCCGGGCCGACCGCGTGGGGCCGGCGAGGGACGCAGGCGGCCTCACCGCTGCCCGTGACTCCGGGTGACGCAGCCGGGCGGCCGCCTCACCGCGGTGCCCACAGCCCCTTTCCCCAGCTGGGCGGCCTTGAGCTGTGCCTGCGGCATCCTGGTCCCGACGGTTGACGTGGTTGGTGTGGCCGCCCAGTGGAGAGCAGAACCCCCCGTGGTGCTCGGGCCAGCCCTGGGGCGCCGCCTGTTGGAGGCCCCTCCCCAGCGCGGGGCTCAGCCGCGCCCCGCCACCCAGCGCGGTCCCGGGCGGGGGCCTAGCCCCTTCGCAAGCCGCAGGACCACAGAGGGCCTGGTCCTGTCCTAGCGCACCCTGCTCTGGGGGCTCCAGCGGGGCGGGCCGCTTGGACCCAGGCCCCCCTGCCCGCGTCCCGGGCTCGAGGAGGCTCCCACGTACTCTCGGGTCTCACGCCTGAGCTGGGCCGCAGGGGGTCCTGTGCTGGGCGTCCCTCAGGCCTGCCTGGCTCCAAAGTTGCTCCCCGGCCCGGCCCAGCCCTCCCCCCGCAGGGCGCAGGGAGGGGCCAGAACCCCGCAAGCCAGGTGCTCTCCTGCGCCGTGGCATGCTTTTATGGTGCAATGAAAATATGACTTTAATTCCTCGGTTGTTTCGTGTAACCTACAATTACCCCCAGGACGTCCTGCGCGCCTCCACTTAACGGCTGCAGGCTGTGCACAGAGAGGAGTTGCCAACGCCGCCGGCAGCCCACCACTCCCCCGCCAGCCCTCCACTGCCAAGCCCTCCAGCCACCCCCCCCCCCCCCCGCCCCGTGCTCCTCCAGCCCGCTGGGGTGCTGTCCCCAAGGTTCTGGGTCCCTGGGGAGGTAAATAATAAGACAGGAGAGTGACCTGTTCCCCAGGGCTGTGCTGAGGACTCATAACCTCTGCAAGCCGAGGGTGCCCCCATCATCCCTGGGTGGCCAGCAGGGAGCACGCAGCCCACACGGCATGCTTCAGACATGCTTTCCTGTGCCCAGAGGCCTGGCTGAACATGTGCCCGCCAGGCGCGCCCAGGGTCCCTCCAGATGGAGCTGTCCTGTGACAGCAGCTGGCATCAGGCAGCACCTACAGGTCAGGGTGTGTGGCCACACACCAGGCAGCAGCTCAAGAGACATGGGTGATGCCCTGGCCTGAAGCAGGCCCCCTCACTGGGCCCAAGACCCTCACCCACCGCTCATCGCCTGACGCAGAGCTGCCAGGCGGCCCCGGGCCCTGCAGGAGGGACTCGTGAGTTGGCTGAGCAGTGTGCTGCTCCAGGGGCCAGGGTTGCCAGGCCATGTGACTGAGCCTTGCGGACCCTGCTCAGGTTTAGGGCGCCCTGCTTCAGTCAGGGCCTGTCCCGCTCACGTCGCTCTCGGAAGCATCTGATCCTTGACGAGTCCTCCACGAGAAGCTCCTGCCAGCTTGGGGCTGTTCCCACGTGTCCCTGAGTCCCCTGGAAGCCACTTCCCTACCCTGCCTGGCCCAGGGTCCCTGGGTGCCCTCACCTGGACCCACGCCCACTGGTCCCACTCAGAACACCCTTGGGTCCAGGTCATTGCCAGAAACGGGTTGGGAGGTGCCTCCGCCCCAGCGAGCAGGCCAGCAGGCTGTCTGGGCCTGAGCTGACCGAGCCCAGACATCCCCATGAGTGTCCCTGTCCTGCCCCCGCCGTCGCGCTGAGGTCCCGCTGCGCACCACACCACTGGCCGGGCCCCATCAGGAGGCGTCTCTGCTGGAGCCAACACCCTATCCCCACGGCCACAGACCGCACCCCTTGGACCTGACCTCCTGCAGTGCCTGGGGACCAAGAGGACAGCAGTGTGCGGCCTGCCCCCAAGGGTCCGGGGTCCTCCTCCTGCTGACCCGTTAGGTCTCTGGGGCAACCCTGGGAGGGAGGAGACCATGAGGTGCCCGTCCTTAGGACAGGTGGACCACAGCCTTCAGACCTGGGTCTGATGTCTGTCAGGGAGCACAGCGGGTCCGCCCCCCGCTCCCACCCCCCACCCCCATCTCCCCGTCTGCCCTCCCCCAGCCCACTCCTCCATCACCAGCTCCTGGAGGGCTCTCGGGTTTCCAGGCCTGCCCCAAGGGCTCTGGGAGCTCTGCGTGCCCTGGGCCCCAGCCAGGCACCTGTGCCTCCCCGGGGCTAGCAGAGCCTCTTAGAGCTGAGCCTGCCTAATCCCTTATGGTGCTCGGGTGTCCCTGAACCCGAAGACCAAGCTGGGGTCCCAGCGCCGTGGAACCGGCAGCAGGAGGATCCCCCTCCCTCCACGTGCCTGGTGCCTGGAGCCGACCGCTGATGGGATCAGGGCACCTGTAGGGTGAAGACCCAGCCCTGACGGACCCAGGTGAACTCAGGCACCGTGGGGCCCTCGCTGCCTGGCGCGTCCTGCCCCGTCCACTCCTCAGGCTTCCCGGGTGGCCCAGTGGCAAAGAACTCACCTGCCAGTGCGGGAGATACAGGAGGGGCGGGTTCAATCCCCGGGTCGGGAAGAGTCCTGGAGGAGGGAACGACAGCCCCCTCCAGCATTCTTGCCGGGAGAGTCCCATGGACAGAGGAGCATGGTGGGCTGCAGTTCCTGGGGTCGCAGAGCAGCGCACGGCTAGCGTGCACAGGCCTGTCTCCAGCCTCGAGGCTCTGGCTCTAGGGTTTCACGGGAAGGTGATCCTGCCTTGCAGTTCCACAAGATTATGTTTGTTGGTTTTTTTTTTTTTTCCTAATAAAATCAGGATCTTTATGGCATAAAACTGATGATCAAATAACACCAAAAGCTTGGGAATAAAGTGGGACCAAGAACAAGAGGCTCTATGGCCTAGCTACGTAGCAGCTGGTAGTCAGGAGCGTGCAGGCCCCACTCTCTGGCCCAGCTGCCAGTCACTGACCCAGTGAGGGCTCCAGGCACTGGGCATGCCCCCCACGGGCCCCATTTCATAGCGATGTTAGCGAGGCACGCAGCCCATGACAATGAGGATGGCTAAGAGGCCCTGGTGGTCTTCGTGTCTTTGAAGACTTTTTCACACCAGAAAACTTCCCCCAAGCAGACCTAAGTCGCTCCTGAGGTCCCAGCACGGTGAAGACGTGGGACAGGACAGGAAGCAGTCAAGCAACACCTGGACGTATTTCCTTCGGGCTCCACCTGATGAGATAGACCGAGTAGCAGACCTCCCCTGGGCAGGAGCCCCGCGAGGCGCATAGGTACAGCCAGGGCCCTGCCTGTGGGCAAGGGTGGGCAGGAGGCGAGTCCTCCGCACGGCCTCAAAGGCGCATTGTCCTGCCACGGTGGCTGGAATCGGGCTGGGTGATTGTAATAATAACGTCCTGACGCTCAGCCAGTGGTTGGGTTTCCATAGCTCAGGGAGTATCTGGTTTTCAAAGGGGAGACGTCATACAAGTCAGTGTTGTTCCCATCAGCCGTTCTCTGCAGGTCAGAGGCACGCTCGGCGCCTGCCTCCTCCCAGAGGCGTGTGCCCATCAGCGCCCGGGCCGGGCACGCCAGGGGAGGAGCTGCAACGGGAGGCCCTCCCCCCCGCCCTCCAGGGCTGGAAGTCCCGGGTCCTGCCAGGGAGAGGCCCACACCGGGGCCTGGAGCCTCTGCCCGGCCGTGCGTGTCCCTGCTTCCCGGCTGCCCTGGCTCTAGGGAGCCACAGACCTGACACCAGCTGAACACGTGAGGCTGACCACTGCCTCCGGGCCTCCCAGTGCAAACACACAGGAAGAGCACAGGCAGCGAGGCTCAGCATCGCTGGTCACCAGGGAAATGCAAATCAGAACCACAAGGTCCCATTAGGCCAGCTATTATTAAAAAAAAAAAGAAAGGGAAGAACACCTGTTGGTGAAGACGCAGAGAAACTGGAGCCCTTGTGCACTGTTGGTGGGAATGAAAAATCATGCCACCTCTGTAGCAAAGTTTAGCAGTTCCTCAAAAAGTTAGACATAGCATTACCATGTGGCCCAGCAATTCCAGTCCTTGGCATACACCCAAAAGGACCGAGAACAGGGACTCAGATGTTTGTGTACCCACATTCACAACAGCATCAATCACAACAGCCAAAAGACGGGAGGAACACGAGTGTCTGCCAACAGATGAATGGATAAGCAAAATGTTGTATACACGTACAAAGGAATACTATCCAGCCCTAAAAAGGAACAAAAAAAAAAGAGAAAAAAAAAAGAAAAAAGAAAAAAAAAGAGAGGAAAAAAAAAAAAAGAGAAAAAAAAGAGAAAAAAAAAAGGAACACGAGTTCTGACAGGTGCCACACCGTGCATGAACCCTTAGTACATTCTTCTAAGTGACATGACAAAAATGTGACACCACTTGCGTGAGATACCTAGAAGAGGCAAAGTACCACCAAGCAGCGCTGAGGTCCCCGGGGGCCTGGGAAAGGGGTGGTGGGGAGTGTGCAGCAGGGACAGAGCGCCCGCTCGGGGTGATGAAAAATTCCTGGAGCTGGCGGTGGTGAAGTGTGCCTAACAACGTGAGTGTTCTTAATCCTACTGAATGCATACTTAGAAACAGTTACGATAAATTTTAATTATTACATTTCACCACAATTAAAATACATATACATAGATCACCTGAACAACAAAGAAGCGTTTTGGACCCAAGAATGTGACGGCATGGCCCAGCTGCATGAGTGCCTTGCACAAAGCCAGCTGCCGGCTCTCTCCACTGACCTCCCTGAGCTGCCGAACAGTCGGGAACTCCCCGTCTCCTCTGAAGCAGGAAGTTTAAATTATCAGGTCAATTAGGAAAGACACAACCGAAAAATACAAGTTTCATTCACACTTCCAGGAGGCGTTTCCTGGCTGGGTGCCACCTCTATTATTTTTGGCGAGGCTGTTGAAAGGCCCATGGACCCTGAGAAGGTACAATGTAACCTTTGATTCCGTTTCAAGGATCAAAGCAAGTAAGCTTGGGTGCCAAGGCAGATAACATTTCAGGGACGGTCTCATGAAAGGAGTCGCTAGACCAGGGCAGAGAGGGGGCTCGTGTGACACCACTCCCGGTGACCTCGGCCGTGGTAACCCGCCCGCATGGGGCGGCCGCCGCGGCTGCGCTCCCGGGGTCCGTGCCGGCTCCCCCCGGCTCGCCCCCGGCGGACGGTCCTCGGACGGCCCCGCCCTGCCGCTCCGGGGCGCAGGGGCGCGCTCGGCCCTGGCCGGGCCTCCGCGACGGGCACTCTGCGGACACGCCGTCCGGCGGGCGGGCGACGCAGCCCTTCTGTGCCAACCCTCCCGGTACCCCTCCTGGCGCTCGGCAGGAACGGAGGGCAAGGGACGCGCCCTCAGCCCGGGGCCTCGCCCGCCGCCGGACTCGGCCCCCGCCGAGCGCGCGCACGCGGCCCCCAGCGCGGAGCGCTCCCATCAAGCCCCGCGCCGCGCCGCCCGCGGGCGGGGCCGGAAGCGCCTGCGCGTTCTCAGCCCGCGAGCGCAGGGCGCAGGCGCGGGCGCCGCCGGGAGACCGGCGTGGGGCGTGGCCGCGCCCGGCGCGGGGCCGTGGGGGCGGGCGCGCGCACGCGGGGGGCGGGGCCCACGGCGCGGGGCCGGCACCTGGCCGCCGGGTCTGCGGTCCTCGGGGGGCCGGCGGGCTGGGTCTGCGCCCGTCCTTCTCTCCGCGCGCGGCCCGCGCGGCCGGTCCCGCCGCTCGTGCGCGCCTTTGAGGGGGCGGCGCCGCGCGGCCGCAGGTAGGTGGGCCTGGTGCGGCGGCGCGCGGTGCGGCGGAGGGCCGGGCGGGCCGGGCGCCCGGCTCCCCCAGGCAGCGCGGGCGGGCGGAGCGGGCAGGGGCGCGGCCGGAGTGCTCCGTGGGCGGCGCGTTGTCCGCGGCCGGTGGGACTCTGCGTCGCTGGGCAGGGCCGTGCTCGGCGTTCACCTGCCGCCCCAGGGTGTTAGTGTCAGGATGGGGCGGGCTTTCGGGTGGAGGACCTCCCACCCCAGCACGCGCACACAGAGGAGTGGGTGCGGAGGGAGGTACGGGGGCCACCCTGGGGTGCGGAGCGGAAGGACCTGCAGGCCGTGCCCCCTGGAGGAGCTCCGGCAGACGGGGGACTGGTGGACCCGCGGGGGGCCGCCCCGAAGGTGAGTGCAGGCCGGCGTCTGTGGGCGGCGGGTGGAGGGGGCGGGTGTGGAGCCTTGCGGGCGAAACCGCCCCCGGAGGGGTGAAGCGGGCGCGCCGTTCCGACTACAGGTGGACGTCCTGTTGCAGGGAGACTGGGGAGGGGGTAGCCCTCAGGCAGGCTCCGTGCATCTGATGGGAACCGCCCCTTCTCTGCTCTGTGCGTCTTTGGCCCGCTCAAGCACGTGGCCCTTTGCGTGGTGACCTTGGAGTGAGTGATCAGAGCGGGCGGAATTAAAGCTGTCGGCGGGAGGGGCTGGACTGGACGCGGGCTGTTGACAGGGCGGGGGATGCAGGGAGGAGGCCTTTGGGGTGGGGGTGGCTGGCCTGCGAGTAGGGACAGGGGTCTGGACGGGGGTGGGGGTGGGCTGGAGGGCACACGGGTAACAGCTGCCGCGCTCTGGGGGTCTCATGACACCGAGCGCCTGACAGTGCAGGGTGGGATGGGTGAGGCGTCGTGGGTGCCTGGGGGTGCTGTGTGCTGGAGCAGGCCAGGGTGGCCTCAGGCCAGGGTCAGCTGCATCTTCACTTAGTGGCTGGCGTGTGGCCACAGACGAGTGAGTTCACTCAGCACCGCGCCTCAGGCACAGCGAGAGGACCGGCCTCTTTGGGGTCCGTGTTCGCCGAGCATAGGGCCCCCGTGGCGATGCTGTTGTCAGCCTTCTGAAGTTCCCTGACAGCCGACCAGGCTGCCCGAGGAAGCCCGGGGGACCTGCTTGGGCCCTCCTCCTCCTGGGTGGATGTGGCTGCTTCACCCCCTGTCCTTGAAGGGGCCAGGCGGGGTTTGCCTGCCTTCTTGGCCTCCCTGGTGGGCCTCCAGGCCCCTCGCACGGAGAGGTCCGGTGGGGCCCGGGGCCGGCCGCCCAGTGGCTATGGTGGGGCCTCCTTCCCACCTCTCCTGCCTTGTTTTTGGACAGGTTGTCTCGGATGGTGGCCTCCGGCTTTCGGTCCCGTTGGCTCTCCTGGGCTCTCCTGAGGTGGCCGCGGTCAGCTGCCCGCTCAGCGCTTGGCTGGAGCGCCCTCTTCAGCCGCCTCTGCCCTTGTGTCTGTTGCTTCTGCCTGCTCTCTGGGCCCCTCTCCTCGCGTCCTCTCTGGTTGGTGCGGCAGCTCCCGTCCGTTCCCAGCGGGCCTCGTCACCGGTGGCAGGGCCCTCGCTGTGCTGTCCGGGTGGCGGCCAGCTGTGCCACGCACACGCCTGGTAGCAGATGTACGGAGCCTCTCCCGGGGTCGTGGACGCACCCCCAGCGGATCCCTGGATCGAGCGGTCCAGTGTGGGGACCCCGTGTGTGTACACGACTGTGGAGCGGACGAGCTCGGCGCGCGGTGCTGTCGCAGAGAGGGCCCCCGTACGTGCTCGGCTCGGCCCCGGGCACCTGCGATGGCGCACCTTGGCTGCTGGACCGATTCCTGGCGCAGCTGGACAGTTACCCGACCTCCCGCTTAGAGCACCGCCGGGACAGCCTCAGGCGCCTGGCGGACCGAGCCTGGGCGTGGGCAGCCCCCGGCCTCGATGGGGAGGGGACGACCGTGGGCTTTATCCCCAAGGTCTTGAGGAGGTTCTTCAAGCCCCAGACGGCCCTGCCGAGTGCTGCGCTGCAATGCTCTGGGCCCTGTCTCCAGCCTCGAGCCGGCCACTGGTGGCCCCACAGCTGCCCGTGGTGAGAGTGCTCACTTAGGTTCTCAGAGGCCCGGCTTGCAACACGGGCGCTGTGCCCAGGCCTGGCTCCACTGCTCTGGGCCTCTGCTGTTTCTAGTTCAACTCCATGTCCAGAAACACTCGCTCTGAGCAGCTGCTTGCCACGGAGGGCAGCCCAGGCCCATGGGGCCTCTTGCCTTGTCCAGCTCTGCACACAGTCCTGGTCCTGTGGGGCCAGCCGCCCCCAGCCAGGGCAGGCACCCCCAAAGCTTCACCTGCGTGTACAGGATCAGCCGAGCTCCTGCCCAGAGACCAGGTCCCTCTCACCCAGGATGTCCGGGAGTCACCATTAGGTTCCCCCCGGGGGGCGGTGAACACCACCAAGACCCCAGGAGAGCCCCCATTCTGTCTCCACCCCCATCTGCGGCCCCATCTGAGCACAGGCCGTGCAGGTGTGGCGGTGCCCCCAGTGAAGCGGCCTACGTGCCCCCGTCACAGTGGGGTGGCCCTGCTGGACGCCTGGTGTGGTTTCAGGTGGCGCCTGAGCGCTGGGCCCGCTGCTGGGCGGAAGGTGCGTGTGTTCGGGTTGTCTGGGCGCAGACAGCTTCCCGTGAGCCCTGCACCCGCCCCAGGGGGAGCTGCAGCGGCGTGGTGGTCCCTGCCCTGTCCCCCTCGTCCTCCGAGCCCCCGGACCTGGCGGGGGGCGCTGCCGGTGGGTGGACCGAGGTCCCTGGGTCATCCCTGTCGCCGTCCAGGCGGCCTGGTCCCCACCCCTTCAGTGCTGGGGTGCCCGGGCCTGCACGCAGCCCTTTTGGCCCCTGTGTGGCGTCTGCTCTCACCGCTGCCCCAGGCTTTGCCCCCACGCACCAGTCAGTCCTCGGGGCAGGAAGTTAGGAAGGCCGCCTGGAGGAAGTGGCTGTTCTCAGTCTTGGGGAGAAGCGGGAGGGCCTTGGTGGAGACGGGTGCCCCTGGGGCTCACAGCTGCCCGCCTGCCAGGTGGGCCCTTGCCAGGTCTGGTCTCCTCTGGGCCCCGCTGCCCTCCCCGGCTGTCCCGCCCACCGCACCTTTGCCTCAGCCCGCCTGCCCATGCTGTGACGGCCGCGTCCCCGGCAGACAGCGAGCCCCGTGGTGGGGCCTCCAGCAGTCGGCCTGGTGTCCCCGGCACACGGGCGGGGCTGTTAAGCGGGCGGGGGATCCCTGGCCAACCGTGAGTCTTGTCACTGGCATCACAGGTGAGGCTCCTGCTTGGGCCGCGGGGCGTGCGAGGTCCGGCTTTAAGGAGTTGGGGCTGAAGCAGGGGGCGCGGGGGCGCAGGGGAGCAGTGTGGCCCCGAGGACCGGCTTCCAGGCCGGCGGCGAGGGCACGAGTGAGCCGCAGACTGGTTGTGAGGCTCGGGGCCAGGGTGGGGGTCCTGGTAACGCGCGCTGAGGCACCTCGGGCGGGTCAGCACAGACGGGTGGAGGGCCGGCCGGCTCCTGTGGGCGGCTGGGCCAGCGCTTCAGGGCCCTGTGGGTCTTAGAGTTCTGAAGAAGACGGAGGAAGGATCGGTCGAAACCTAAGTGCAGCTGATAAGGCATTCTAGGAAAGACGGATAACCCGCTGGTTAAGCGTTTTAAGTAGAGTGGACGGGCATCGTCTGGCCCTCTACCGTGACGGAAAAGCCTCTGGCTGCACGTGTGTTAGCTCGCGGCACAGACACCTCGTGAGCAGAGCAGCTTCGAGTCTGCAGGCGGGGGAGCCTGCTGTTCGGTCCCTCAGTCGTGTCCGACCCTTGGACGCCCTGGACTGTGCCCCCCCAGGCTCCTCTGTCCGTGGGATTTCCCAGGCAGCAGTGCTGGAGTGGGTGGCCACTTCCGTCGTCTCCTGCTCCAGGGGACCTTCCTGACGCGGGGCTTGGACCCACGTCCCCTGCACTGCGGCGGATTCCTAGCCACCGAGCCCCTGGGAAGCTGGCAGGAGGAGGCTGACACAGCAAAGCAAGCACGCAGGCGGGGAGAGTGTCGTCTCGTCTCTGATCGGACGGAGGAGGCTGGATGTTTCCCGCCTGGTCACGCTGCGACCCCCGGCTCTCCTCTGTCCAGCCCGGTCAGCCGTAGCCTGGCCTGCTGTGGGTTGGGAGGGCAGCAGGCCGCTGACCTGGCCTTTCCGATGGGCATGGGCTTGGTGGCGCAGCTGGCCTGTCGACACCTGATGTGGATTGCGTGGTCTCGCATCCCGGCCACGTCGAGGTGCCGGTGTGAATGTCCCTCCGGCATCGCCCCGTGTGCCGCCTGCTCAGCCCCCGATGGTGGTGTCAGGACGTCTCCCTGTACCCTAGTTTGAATGCCCTTCCTTCACATGACTCGGGTCACCTGGCCTGCAAGGCACCCTCACCAGCCCCTTCCCTCCCTTCTGGTCCAGTCTCCGCGTCACGGGCCTGCCCCTCCCTGTCCCCCTGTGTGTCTGAGCAGCACTGGCCCGGCCAGCAGCAGGGGTGAGCCTGCACCCCAACACCTGCCCATGCGGGAGCAGCCTGCTCGGGCCACCAAGGGGCCCCGAGTGGGCACGCCCTTTACCCCCACAGATGTGGGCCCTTCCAAGTTCCCTGGAGCTTCCTGGTGCCAGCCCATGGGTGTCGGCCGCATCCCAGGCCCTGCAGAGTGCCGTGAGGCAGCGTGGCCAGCCCTGGGCCGCTGTGCCATGGGGGGCTGACCTCCTGGTGGGAGTGGGCCCCAGAGGCCTGTGCCCGGGAATGGGTCCACGTCCTGGGCAACAGAGGGCTTTTCCACGCCCGCACCAGGGACACACAGGCTGGCGGCCCATGGCTAGCTGGGGTCGCCCCCTGCCCTTAAGCGTGCCGGCAGCCAGCCGAGGACACCTGCGTGGCCCACCTTCCTGCCGTGTCTGACTCCCGGGGCAGCGGCCCCTCACCCTGGCATTTCCTCCTGGACCATCCCGCCGTCCCAAGGGATCCGATGGGCGGCTGCACGCCCACGCTGCCAGTCGGCCCTTGCGGCTCGTGTGGGTAAGACCACTCTATGGAGGCACGCGGGGAGTGGGCCGTGCTGCGGCGGGCCGCTGGGCCGTCAGGCTACTCCTGACCACCCTCCCCACACATAGCCACGCCAGGCTGGGAGGCAGGGGTGGTGGGTCGGGGACGGGGTGCAGGTTGGGGCCCCTGGGTGCCTAGTTCCTGCCCCCCGATCCCTGAAGCCACCTGGGGCACTGGCCTGGCCCCCACCCCCTTGCGGCCCTGAGCTGCCTGCCTGAGCCCCTCCCAGGCCTGTGTCTTTGAAGCCACGGATACTGACAGAGGCTCCAGTGAATCCAAGGTCGCCCGGCAGGCGCTGACAGACTGCCGGCCACGATACTATTTCTGATTTAATAAGCAAATGGGGGCCGGCCCTCGGTAATAATTAGGGCTAATTACTGAGGAGGTGTTGACAGACTGGCTGAGAGGAAACAAACTACCTTTATCCCGGAGCTTAGAGTCGGGTTTCGCGGCGCTATCTGCCCTCCGAAAGGAGACGCTTCAATCACTCACCGAGGCTTCAAAGGGGCAGGGGCCCGGCGGGGAGGGCTGTGACGTGAGCCTTTGACTGCACAGCCAGCCGCCCATCCCAGAGACGCTCCTTTGTGCGGTTGGGGTCCCGGGCAGACCTGCCATTGCACCGGCCCGGGCCGGGGCTCCACAGGCGCGACGGGCAGCCAAGGATCTCCCGGGTGGGCAGGGAGGCTGGCGCGTGTCCTGGGCCCAGGGAGCGAGCTGCAGGGACCCGGCCGGGCTCTGCCCTGGACCCTGGACCAAGGCTTCCCCGCAGCGTCGTTGGCAGGCCCGGCCTCCCTGGCTGCTCGGGGCGGGGCCGCCCCGACCAGTGAGCCAGCGCCGTGGACAGGACGCTGACGCATGGGCCTCAGCAACAGGAGCGCCGTGGCGTGTTGCGGGCTCCCGCAGACCTCCCCGCAGCTCTGAGCCGGGGGTGGTGGGCAGACCCCCTGTCCAGCCAGGACGGGTATGACACGGCTTCCGGGAGCCAGTCCTGGGCTCAGGCCTTGCCGTGGTCCAGGCTGATCGGGACAGTGAGGATGGCGGCCTGTACAGGTGCGGCCTGCAAGGCCCAGAGGGACGGGTCTCGGTTCCCCCCACCTGCAGGACCACAGGGAATGCCTCGGGGCATGCCCGCCGGCAGGGCCGTGTCCCATGAGGGAGGCCTGTTGCTTCCCGACTCCCCTCTGTTCGGGAGGAGCCGCGAGCGTGCTGACAAAGGTTCCCAGGCAGCTGGTTAGCTGAGTGCGGACTACCTTCTGTGGGGCAGCTACTGATGGATCTAAGTCTCAGTTCAGTTCAGTCGCTCAGTTGTGTCTGACTCTTTGTGACACCATGGACGCCACGTCTCCCTGCCCATCACCACCTCCCAGAGTCCACCCAAACCCATGTGCATCGAGTCGGTGATGCCGTCCAGCCATCTCATGTCTCTCCTCTGTCGCCCCCTTCTCCTCCTGCCCCCAGTCCCTCCCAGCACCAGGGTCTTTCCCAGCGAGGCAGCTCTTGGCATGAGGAGGCCAAAGTGCTGGAGCTTCACTCCAGCAACAGTCCCTCCAGTGAGCACCCAGGGCTGATCTCCTTTAGGATGGACTGGCTGGCTCTCCTTGCAGTCCAAAGGACTCTCAAGAGTCTTCTCCAAAACCACAGTGCAAACGCATTAATTCTTTGGCGCTCAGCTTTCTTTATGGTCCAACTCTCACATCCATACATGACCACTGGAAAAACCATAGCCTTGATGAGATTGACCTTTGTTGGCAAACTAATGTCTCTGCTTTTTAATATGCATTTCATGGCTGCAGTCACCATCTGCAGTGATTTTGGAGCCCCCAAAAATAAAGTCAGCCACTGTTTCCATTGTTTCTCCATCTATTTGCCATGAAGTGATGGGCCCAGATCCCATGATCTTACTTTTCTGAATGTTGAGCTTTAAGCCAGCTTTTTCACTCTCGACTTTCACTTTCATCAAGAGACTCTTTAGTTCTTCACTTTCTGCCATAAGGGTGGTGTCATCTGCATGTCTGAGGTTGTTACTATTTCTCCCAGCAATCTTGATTCCAGCTTGTGCTTCTTCCAGTCCAGCGTTTCTCATGATGTATTCTGCATATAAGTTAAATAAGCAGGGTGACAATATACAGCCTTGACGCACTCCTTTTCCTATTTGGAACCAGTCTGTTGTTCCATGTCCAGTTCTAACTGTTGCTTCCTGACCTGCATACAGATTTCTCAAGAGGCAGGTCAGGTGGTCTGTATTCCCATCTCTTTCAGAATTTTCCACAGTTTATTGTGATCCACACAGTCAAAGGCTTTGGCATAGTCAATAAACAGAAATAGATGCTTTTCTGGAACTTCCTGGCTTTTTCCATGATCCAGCGGATGTTGGCAATTTGATCTCTGGTTCCTCTGCCTTTTCTAAATCCAGCTTGAACATATGGAAGTTCATGGTTCACGTACTGCTGAAGCCTGGCTTGGAGAATTTTGAGCATTACTAGCATGTGAGATCAGTGCAATTGTGCGGTAGTTTGAGCATTCTTTGGCATTGCCTTTCCTTGGGATTGAAATGAAAACTGACCTTTTCCAGTCCTGTGGCCACTGCTGAGTTTTCCAAATTTGCTGGCATATTGAGTGCAGCACTTTCACAGCATCATCTTTCAGGATTTGAAACAGCTCAACTGGAATTCCATCACCTCCACTAGCTTTGTTCGTAGTGATGCTTTCTAAGGCCCACTTGACTTCACATTCCAGGATGTCTGGCTCTAGATCAGTGATCACAGCATCGTGATTATCTGGGTCGTGAAGATCTTTTTTGTACAGTTCTTCTGTGTATTCTTGCCACCTCTTCTTAATATCTTCTGCTTCTGTTAGGTCCAGACCATTTCTGTCCTTTATCGAGCCCATCTTTGCATGAAATGTTCCCTTGGTGTCTCTAATTTTCTTGAAGAGATCTCTAGTCTTTCCCATTCTGTTGTTTTCCTTTATTTCTTTGCACTGATCGCTGAGGAAGGCTTTCTTATCTCTTCTTGCTATTCTTTGGAACTCTGCATTCAGATGCTTATATCTTTCCTTTTCTCCTTTGCTTTTCGCTTCTCTTCTTTTCACAGCCATTTGTAAGGCCTCCCCAGACAGCCATTTTGCTTTTTCGCATTTCTTTTCCGTGGGGACGGTCTTGATCCCTGTCTCCTGTACAATGTCACGAACCTCATTCCATAGTTCATCAGGCACTCTATCTATCAGATCTAGGCCCTTAAATCTATTTCTCACTTCCACTGTATAATCCGTATAATAAAGGATCTGATTTAGGTCATACCTGAATGGTCTAGTGGTTTTCCTCACATTCTTCAATTTAAGTCTGAATTTGGCAATAAGGAGTTCATGATCTGAGCCACAGTCAGCTCCTGGTCTTGTTTTTGCTGACTGTATAGAGCTTCTCCATCTTTGGCTGCAAAGAATATAATCAATCTGATTTCGGTGTTGGCCATCTGGTGACGTCCATGTGTAGAGTCTTCTCTTGTGTTGTTGGAAGAGGGTGTTTGCTGTGACCAGGGCGTTCTCTTGGCAAAACTGTTCGCGGTTGCCCTGCTTCATTCTGTACTCCAAGGCCAAATTTGCCTGTTACTCCAGGTGTTTCTTGACTTCCTACTTTTGCATTCCAGTCCCCTAGAATGAAAAGGATGTCTTTTTGGGGTGTTTGTTCTAGAAGGTTTTGTAGGTCTTCATAGAACTGTTCAAGTTCAGCTTCTTCAGCGTTACTGGTTGGGGCATAGGCTTGCATTACTGTGATACTGAATGGTTTGCCTTGTAAACGAACAGAGATCATTCTGTCTTTTTTTTTTGTTTCATTCTGTCGTTTTTGAGATTGCATCCAGGTACTGCGTTTCGGACTCTTTTGTTGACTATGATGACTAGCCCATTTCTTTGGCGGGATTCCTGCCCGCAGTAGTTATAATGGTCACCTGAGTTAAGTTCACCCATTCCAGTCCATTTTAGGGTCTAAGTCTATTAGGGCAAAAATAGGGTGGGAAATCACTTTAAATAGGAAAAGCACGTAAAAACTGGCAGTGAGTCTGTTTAAAGTCACCTTAACTGGAGTGAGAAATTGGATCTAAAACCAGAAAATGTAGGTAGGAAGCTGGGTTTTCAAAATATCTTGGTGGTAAGTCACTTGAGAAGCAGTCCCCAAATGCTCCCTGAGCCACGTTGTTTGGAGATCGGCCTCCTTGGGGATGGCAGGAGGGTGCTCACCCCCAGTTGGCGCGGCCGTCCCGTGCAGGATGAGCGATCTCACGCGCTGTGGCCCCCGAGTCCTGGGCTTATTCCAGTCGTCGCGTCCGTGGGGGCTCCTGTGGGCTGTGGCACCCGAGACAGTTCTGAGCAAGTGCCCTCAGCTGGGACTTGCCACCTGTGTTCCTCAGGACAGGCCTGGGGTTTGGGTTTCGGGGAGCAGGACCTCCCACATAAACGGCCATCGCACGTACCCCAGGAACGTCTGTCCACACGGGCCCCATCTCCCCAGAGGAAGGCAGCCTCTGGGGTGGGGTTTGGCCCACCACCTGTGGGTCTCTGCCCGCTGGCCCATATCTTCAGCTGTTTTTTCATCACCGTGGCCTCAGGCTGATCCTTGTGACACATGCTTACGGGGAGTTCCAACACGCAGGCAGAAAGCCCCTCAGAGGCCCCTCCCCTCCGCGCACCCCCGATCCTGACCCCCGAGCCCTGGCACCCGCCGTTTCCAGCATGCGCAGTACACCGGGCCGTGCAGAGGGTAGGCTGGTCCTTGCTCCCGTTCCCCGTGGATGCGTCCACAGCGTTGCGCTCAGTCCTGGGTTCCCGCACTATTGCTCGGGGTGGGTGGCTATTCGGTCAGCTTGCATTTGAGAGATGCTGTGAGCAGAGCCGACCGCTCAGGCACGGTTTCGTTTCTGCAGAGCCGATGTCCTGCGGTCGCAGCACTGGCGACGCGCCTCTGCTGCTCCGGCCCAGGATCTCCCAGCTGGCTGTGGGCCTGCGTGCGGCTCCATCCTTGCAGCGGCTCTGCCGGCCTCCCCTGAGCCATGGCGCTTTTGCTTGCATTTCCCCACGGCTAAGGGCGCTGAGCTGCGTGTCCCCATCTGCGCGTCTTACAGGCGACGTGTCTGCCCGTGCCGTTGGCTTCGGTGCTGCTCAGTGGCTTTCAATGACACTGACGTGCAGTGACACGCACACACTTGAAGGAGGAAACCGGGTCAGTTCCAGCACCTGTGTGCGCCTCGCCGCCCCGGAGACACGCGCACGCCGTCCTGGGGGAGTGCCCAGGGCCTCCTCCCGACCCCCGGCCTCACACAGCCTCCTGCTCCCCGCACCAGCCCTCCCCAGGTGCCCTCAGCTGCTCGCTGTGGCCGCTGGGTGTCTTGCCCTTTCTACAGTTCCGGCTAAACAGCGTCGCGGTGTCCCCTCTCCTCCACCGGCCGCTTTTCCGCGAGCTTGAGGCTGACCCGTGGGGAGCCTGGTCAGCCCTGCTTTGTTGGGGTGTAGCGGCCATCGCTGTGTGTTCGGCCTCCGTGGGTGTGAGGAGCGTCCCCGGTGGGGGGCTTTTTCTAGAGACGCAGCCAAACTGTATTCTGAAGTGACTGGACCAGTATGCTCCTAGGAGAGTTCCCCCGCTTCACATGCGTCCCAGCGGCCGGCGGCGTGGCCTGTCTTTAGCACTGGCCACTCCTGTGAGCCTGCAGGGCACATGGCTGCGTCTGTCCCTTGATTCCCCTGAAGCACAGGGCCGGTGAGGCTGTTCTCACGTCCTGATTGGCCACTTCATATATTCTTTTTTTAGGTTCACACATGCACAGATTTATCTGAATTTACTAGTTGCCCGCACCAGCTCTTAGCTGCAGCCTGTGTGACCTAGTTCCCTGACCAGGGATCAAACCTGGGCCCCTGCACCGGGACTGTGATGGCTCAGCCACGGGACTGCCAGGGAAGCCCCAGGAGCCTGTCTGCTGGGAACTTCCCTTTGTTCATTTCAAGTGTTTCCCTTTGCCCACGGAGTACAATCATAAAAGCCACTTAAAGCCCTTATCTGATGTTCCCAGCTTCAGAACCGTCAAGGTTGGCATCTGTAAATTGTCGTTTCCTGCGAGAATTGATCTCATTTCCTGGTTCTGTGTGTCGTACCCTGGACATACCCTGGACGGGCTGTTATGTTGGGTCCCCTGGAGAACGTTAAGTGTCATGTCAGCAGGCCATCACCCTGTCAGACAGCCTCGCCCCCTGCGCAGACCGCAGCTTTCCGCTCGTGTGTCCGTCTCCAAAGCTTCCAATGCTCTGCTTTGGGCCGTGCACCAGCCACTCTGGGGTCAGCCTGAGCCCTGGGCAGCGTTCAGAGGTCCCAGCTCAGGTGTTGACGCTGGCGCTGCTGTGGGTCCGTCCCGCCCTGCACAGCTCAGAGGTGAGCGCGGGCTTTCCGGGGTTCATACCATGACCGCCTGTCTGTCTGTAGCCCTCTGCTCTCTGCCGTCTGTCTCACACACAGGGTCTGGCAGGGCGCTTTCTGTGCAGTCCCTCTGGCCACAAAGTTGGGGCAACCTCAGAGCCACTTCTCCCGCGAAGCTCCCTCTCCGGGGCCGCGCCTGGGGCAGGGCCGAGAGAGGGGAGAAGCAGACGCCATCCCAGACTCCATCGGGGACTCAGACCCAGACTCCAGAACCCTGGGTCCTGGTGGCTGTATGACACTCTCTCTGTGCCACGTGTTACGCTTTTAGCTCAGTCCGGGATTCAGACTTTTCCCTGCACTGAACTTAGTTCCTCTCCAAGTCTTAGCCACCCCTGCCTCACAGCCCTGCAGCCCGACCCAGCCTGAAGGCAGTGCCCCAGGACGCAAACACAGAAGCAGGAAGCTCGTCCCCACTCAGCTCAGCTCTCCAAGTTCCTGCCTGCCTCCAAAGTCTGTCTGCCGCCCTTCACTTCTCCATTTCTGTTTTGCCTGGAGGTTTTCTCTGCAGTCGCCGGAGAGAGAGGCGAGAGGCAGCATCGAGCCCGCTCCATCCGGGCCAGAACCGGCGCCGCTGGGGCGGCATCGGTCCCGGGCGGGAGCGGCTCTGCCCACCTGTCTCGGCGTGCGCGTTGCCCGCTCCCGTCTTTCACCCAGCTTTCTGTCTGGCATGCAGCTCTCCCTTCATCTTGAAGACTGCCGCGTGTTTTAAAGATGCTTTAGGTTTTCAGCTCTTTTGATGTGCAACAGGTAGACGATTCCTGGTTGAGTCTTTTATCTTCTTAGTTGGGGCTGTGATGGAACTTTCTCTGATGGGTTGCTGCTTGTGTCCATGGAGCCTGTTGAGTTCTGACTGCTGGTTTTCTTTGCTGCTGCTGTGCTGAAGTTTCCTTTGAATGTTTGAGTCTGTTTTATCCTTTTCTGTCTTGGACTCTCGATGTGAACCAGGACCTCATTGAGGCCCACATGTGGCCAGTGTGCTCTTTACTCTGAATTCAGAAGAGCTGCCCTGCCATTTCCCTGGACCTTGACCTCTGTCCTGAGTCTGAGCTGAATGCCCTCTCTGGGCCCCTGTGGGTGCGTCGGGAGGCTCCTACAGGCCTGGGTGGACGGGCTCCTCCCGCCGCCCCTGGGAGGTGGTGGATGGGGTCCTGCCCGCTCCTGTCCCCCTGGAGGTGGTGGATGCCTGTCCTTGCGTGTCCCCCATGACGAAGCGTCTCTGCTGCAGCCCCAGCTCACCCCCTGCCCCCAGCAGCCTCCCCCCACCCGGGCCTCTCCGGATCTGAGCGGGCCACGCTCCATGTAGCTCAGGCCGTCTCGGGCCTCAGAGCCGCGCAGCATTGTCTGCCCCAACCCTGCCCTCTGCTCGGTCCCTCCACAGCTGTGGCCCCTGCAGGGCCCCTGTTGACGGGGGCCTGCCCCAGGCACTTCGAGTGAACCGCCGAGGCCTGGTGCCGGGGGTCCTCGGGAATGACCCTCAGGCTGCGGTTTGGGCCTGAGGTGGCTGAGAGCTGCGGGGCAGCGTCAGGCAGCTGTGGGCGCAGCTCCGGCTCCAGCTCAGCCTGATGGTCCCACCTGTGCGGGGGCTGCTCCTGTGAGATGACCTGCCCCCAAGCGCCCTGGGCCCTGTCCGTGGGCCGGGACACCAGGCTGGGGTCAGCCGCAGGCTCCTGCCCCTCCTGCCCCATACTGTGCCCACACGGGGTGGGAGTGGGGGCCCCGCAGAAGGCCAGGACCCCTGCACAGCGTCAGCCCCTCGGCTGCCTCACCTAGGGGCCTCTGGGGCCGAGTGTCACAGTGCTGGAAGAGCCGTCAGATTCTCCCTTTTTATTTTTTGAAGGAATGTGTCTCGCAGACCCAGGCCTATGCTTTGTGGATTAGCTGTCGGACTCCTCTGCTTGCCGAAGGGGAGAGTGACAGGCCAGGGTCGAGGCCGCCAGGCGGCCGTGTGCTCACCGCTCAGGGCGGCCCCCTGCCAGGAGATGGGGTGATGTGATTATTCTCAATTAGATTAATAAAGAATAATTAGGCATCATAAATCAAGTCATCACGGGTATTGTCATGGGGAAAATATGTAGCTAGAATTAATTAGCGTTCGAATAAAGTGTTCGCTTTAATCGCCTGAAACGCTGGAGCCCTTAATTGCTGAGGCTTTGTCTTGGCCTGAGCGTCCAACAACGTGACAGGTTTGTTCCCCGCGTCCTTCCGTCGGGAAGCGGTTGGCGGAGGGCCTGATTCACCCGCTGGAGCCAGCCCCGTGCAGGCTCTGGAAACTCCCGTCAGGCCGCGGGCGATGGCGAGCGCAGGCTGGGCCTCTGCGGCGCTGCGTGTGCCTGGGGCCTGCATTGTGGGCGCCCTCAGCCCTGCCCCATGGCACTGACGGCTGTGTGCAGACTTGGGGGGACTGTCCCGGGGCCCAGCAGGACGGCCCCTCGGCCGCACCGGGCTCTGCTCCCTGCCGTGCCCTCAACCTGGCTCAGGACCTGCAGGCAGACGGGAGGCCGTGGCTTGGCCTCCAGCAGGACTGGGGCAGGGTGGTCAGAGGGGCTCAGAGGGGCCCCGGCAGCCCCTCCTCTGGGGGGCCCACAGGCCTTGCTCACAAGACACGTGCTCTGTAAGAGCAGCCCCCTGGGCGGTGGCAGGAGACCGGCCCGCGTCTTGCCCGCACACCGTGGGAGCCGCTGCTCCGCCCCTGGGTGGCGGTGTGCAGGGTCCAGGCTGGACAAGGCCATCGGCTGGCTCGTTGCTGGGGCGGGGGTGGGGGGCCGAGCCCACAGCCCTGTGAGGACCAGGCCTGCGTGCCTCTGACTGCGCGGGGAGGGCTGGGCAGGAGGGGCCCCCTGGGGGACATGGAGGGCAGGGTGGGGGCTCCAGGCAAGGGGGCCTGTCGGCCGGGAGCCGTCCCAAGGAGCCCGCGGTCATGTAGGCCCCCCTCCTTCCACAGGCAAGCGCATGGCGGCCCCCGCGCCCGACCCGCAGTTCATTCTGCGCGGTGCTGGCTCGGCCGTGCGTGCGCTGCACTTCTGCAGTGGAGCCCAGGGACGCCCGCTGCTCCTCTCAGGGTGAGTGCCCCGCCCGGGCGGCCAGGAGGGGGTGTGGGAAGGGCCCAGGCTGCCGCCCGCTCGGCCGCCCCACAAGCACGAAGGGCACCTCTCCCAGCATCCGCTCCCCAGAGGAGAGCTGCCCCAGGCCGCCGCCCTGCCTGGAAGTGGGTCGTGTCTCCTGGGCGCCTGTGGCCAGCCGTCCCCTGCGAGTTGTTGGCTGGAGCGCCTGCTCACCGGCCAAGTGGTGCCCCCTGGCCCCCACCCCACACCCAGGCCTGAATCCAGCCCACCCCCCAACCCCCGGGCCTGACTGTGGGCGCCCCCCCGACTTGACTCCAGACTGCCCCCCAGGCCTGACTGCAGCCTGGCTTCAGCCCCCGAACCCCCAGGTCTGGCGGCAGCCCTCCCTGGCTCTGAGCCTGAAAGCAGCCGCCCCCGCCCCAAGGCCGGCCCTGACCGCGCCCCGGCCCTGACCGTGCTGTCTGAACAGGTCACTGCGTGGGCTGGTGCACATCTGGAACCTGGAGACACGGAGGCCGCTCGCTGCCCTGGACGGCCACGGGGGCCAGTGTGTGACCTGGCTGCACACGCTACCCCGGGGCCCCCAGCTCCTCAGGTGGGCCGTGGTGGTGCTGACCTGGGGCGGGGAGGCCGCAGTGGGCCTGGCCTGTGTGTCCCAGGAGGGGCTGGGGGCTGGCGGCAGGGCAGGGGCCTGCAGAGGTGATGGGACAAGCCCCAGCTAGGCGGTCGGCCAAGAGGCGGCCAGAGGGCGCTGGGGGGTGCAGGGCACACTGGGGGCCTCCGCCTTCCCCTGGAGACAGGCACGGTGCAGGCAGGGTGGGGACCCCGCTGCCAGAGTGCCTGCTGTCTGGGGGCTCTCTGCCCATGTCCAGGGGTCTCACCCCCAGATAGCTGAGACGTCAGAGGGCTTTTCCAGGCACTCTCTGCCCCGGAACTCCCAGACAGGGCAGCTCTGGGGCTCTGGACTTGAAGCCTGGGCACTGGAGCACAATGGAGGCTGGCCCCCAGAAAACAAGGCCTGTAGGCCCCAGGGGCCTTCAAAGCACTTTTGTGCTGGACACAAGCCTCTCGTGAGCCCTGGGGCGGCTGAGGCTGGCCGAGTCTGGGGGCCGTGCCCTGGCCGTGTGCTCCTTTAGTCCCCGCAAGTCCTCGACCCGTCCCCCGAGCTGCACAGACTCACCCCTTGCACATGGCCCTCGCTCTCCATGATGGTTGGAGTAGGGGCCGTGTCCGAGGGCCCAGCTGAGCCACCGCAGCCTTCCTCCCAGGTGTTGAGTGGAGGTGTAGGCCTTTCCGGGCCCCCTGCTCCCCCAAGCACCCTGGGCTGTCCTGGGGGAGCCCCCACGGGAGGCGGGCCCCTTGGAGAGCCAGCCTGCGGACGCGTGCAGGGCAGTCGTGGGGGTGCTGGCGTGCATGCATGACAGCTGGCCGCGGTGCCCCGCTGGGCAGGACACAGAGCACACAGGTGCTTGAGGGGCCAGGTGTGCCCTGCTGCAGTGGCGGCCGGGGCCCAGCTGTGTTTGCACGTCCAGCCTCCTACATGGCCCTTGAAGGGAAGGTGCCCTTTCATGTCGGGCTGGAGGACAAAGCTGGGGCCCGGGCCGGCCTCACCAGGCCCCGCAGACCCCCCGGCCCGGCCTGCACACCCAAGCCTGCACCTGTGCCCGTGGGCGGGCCCTTCCTCCTGCTCTGGACCCCCGGGGTCCTCAGGTCGGACTGCTGAGGCAGGCCTTCGGGAGGAGCCCCTCCGCATCCATGCCTCGTCCCCCAGGGGTGTGTACATAGTCCCCCTCCTCCTGGGTTCCTCGGACGGGAGACCCGAGGGCCAGCGAGGGGCTGCTGCAGGGACACAGGCTTGAGCTGTCTGAGGGCCCAGCCTTTCTGGGCGTCAATGCCAGGCGGCGCGCGGGGTCCTCGGTGTCGGCCCCCCGTCTGCCGTGGACCCCAAGCTGGCACGTCGGGGCCGCAGGTGTGAGTGTGGCCCTTGTCAGCGCAGGAGCAGGGGCCCTCCCCGGGAGGGGTCCCCCGCTGCCCCGTGGCCTCCCCGGGAGAGGTCCCCCGCCGCCCCGTGGCCTCCCCGGGAGGGGCCCCACCGCCGCGTGGCCTCCCCGGGAGCCCCAGCCGCCCCGTGGCCTCCCCGGGAGGGGTCCCCCGCCGCCCCGTGGCCTCCCCGGGAGGGGGCCCCCGCCGCCCCGTGGCCTCCCCGGGAGCCCCAGCCGCCCCGTGGCCTCCCCGGGAGGGGGCCCCCGCCGCCCCGTGGCCTCCCCGGGAGCCCCAGCCGCCGCCTTTCCCCGCAGCCAGGGCCGCGACCTGCAGCTGTGCGTGTGGGACCTGGCGGAAGGCAGGGGCGCCGTGGTGGACGCCGTGCGCCTGGAGAGCGTGGGCTTCTGCAGGGCCTCCGTCCTGGCCGAGGGCCCGCAGCGCTGGACGCTGGCCGTGCCCGGGAGGGGCAGTGATGAGGTGAGTGAGCCCCAGGCGGCTCCGGGGTCTCCGAGCAGCCGTGGCCTGGTCGCCTGGGTGTCCCTGGTGGTGGGCTCGGGCAGGGGGCCCAGGTAGGCTGGGGTCTTCGGGAGGCCCTCAGGGCGTCAGGAGCAGGCAGGCCCCGTGCGGTCCAGGTGGGCCTCAGAGCCGGGCCAGCAGGGGAGGCGGCCTTTCAGAGTCAGAACTGAGCACCGACGTGAGGCCTTGGGCAGGGCTGGGACGCTGCTGGGGGACACACACCAGGGTGGCGACCGCAGGACAGAGGGGACGTCAGAGAGCAGGGCCCCAGGGTCACTGTCGGGGGGCGCAGGCTGAGCAGGGCTGGGTCAGCGAGGCCTGGGGGCGGGGCCTTGGGGGCGGGGCCTTGGGGGACTGGTCAACTGAGCCTGGGGGTGGCACCCCCTCCGTCCCCCACCTTGTCCCTGCTCCCTGAGGGCCAATTGGCAGGCAGGGCTGGGCGGGCACTCGAGCCCTGCACCCAGGAAGTTTGGCCAGCGCCCAAGAGGAGCCGCGAATCTCAGAGCAGACCCAGCTCATAAATAACGAGGCAGGGACAGGCGTCTGTTTGTTCGCTGAGGCGCTTAAATCTCCAATTAGGAGCTACATGTGCTTTTGTTGCCAATTTGCCAAAAACCTGTTACGAGTTTTATTAATGTGAAGAGAGAGGGCTCCATGGTCTCCCGCGGCAGCAGTGAGACAGTGCTGAGCCTCCTCCGTGCCTGCCCTTCCCGAGCAGGCGGCGGGGTCTGGGCCCGGGGCTGGGCGCCTCCTGGGAGCGGGCCGTTCCCTGTGTTCCCGCCTGGACTCAGGCCTCGGGCCCGGGGGAGCCCTATGCGCCCAGGACGTGATCCCGCCCCGCCTGCCTGGCCGTCTGGGTGGCCACGCTTGCCTAAACCAGACATCCTTCTGGAAGCAGAAAGTGCCCTCGGATGCCAGGCGGGAGCAGCGGTGTGTAGGAGGTCCCCCTGCACCTCTGACCACAGGGACCGCAGCCAAGTGCTCTCAAACCAGCACCGTCCCCGCCCCAGCCAGTCCCCCTGAGATGCAGGCGCTAGGCCCCCGGGCCCTGCCCTTGGCTGGGGTAAGCCTGGACACCTGAGGCCTGGGGGACCTCTCCCGAGAGGCCTCTGCGTCCTCCTGGTCTGCCCAGTCACTTTCGGGCCACACCCTGGGCCTCTGCGTCCTCCCAGCGTCCTTTGTCCTGCTGGCGCCTCTCCTGAGCCTCGTGGCTGCCGTGGGGATGGCTCGCTTTTCTAGCTCATGGCGGGGCGGCCCTCTCACGGCTCAGGTCCTTTTCTGCGTCTTTGGAGCAGTGAGAACAAGGTGTGTGGGGCAGAAGCTAGCTCTGCAGGCGCGACGGTGTGGGGGGCATCACGTTGTGTGGTGTTGGTGAGAGCGTCCCCCCCGCACCACCTCGGCACCTCTGGTTCACCGGAGTCCCTCCCGGGGGTCCTGCGTTCCCAGCAGGCGTCCGTCCTCTTGATGCCGCAGACCATCTACACCACGGCCTCGCCGTCTGGAGACCCCTGCGGGCACACTGCCCATGGTGCCTCGCCCGCAGGGAGGCCACCAGTCAGGGCACCCAGGAGGGTCTGTGCTGGCCTGGGCGACTCTGAGCACAGGCTACACGCGGGCGGAGCAGTGGGCACTGGGCCCAGGACAGCCCGGAGGCTCCAGGCCGTCCTCATGTGAGGCCCAGCCGGGCGGGGGCGCCAGGAGGGCAGGAGCGCCAGGCGCTGAGTCAGCATGTAGGGCCGAGCCGCCCGCCCAGCTGGGAGGTCAACACGAGGGAGGCCCCAGGCACGATGCCCTCGAGGGCCCCGCGGGTCACCAGGGAGTGACGCATGCGTCCTGCACGGCCTGGGACCCAGGGGGTCGTGCGGAGGCGCAGACAGGCCCGCAGCGCTGAGCGGAGCCTTGGGCCTCCTGTGTGTGCGGCCCAGCCTCGACCTGGCTCCAGCCCAGACGCGCCTGTTTTCTTACCGTCAGGTCCAAATTCTGGAGCTGCCGTCCAAGACGTTGGTGAGCTGCCTGAAGCCCGAGGCGGGGGCCAGGCTGGGCATGCCCATGTGCCTGCAGCTCTGGCAGGTAAGGCCCTGTGCCCGGCCACGCCCCAGCCACGCCCCCGGGCGTGAGTCATGCCCGTTGGGGACGGTGCTCCTGGTCCCCCTCCTCCTCTGCCTTGCCATGCCCAGCCTGCCCAGCTCCTGCTGTGAGGGCGCCTGCAGACCCCGCGGGCAGTGGGGGTCGGCGGCCACCTCCCGGGGAGCCACGTGCTGCCCTCTGGTCTGCGTGGGCTAGTGGGGGCGGTGCTGGCCCACTGTGCAAGCCCTGTGGCCTCCGATCGCTGGACGAGCTGCTCAGCCCTCCAGCCCGTGGGGGACTCAGCGCTGTCCAGCGGCCGTGTCCTCCTCACTCAGCCGATCTGCTGACCACACGCGGGCGGGAGGCATCTCCGAGGCTGCGGCGGGGGTGGGGTCGGCCTCGGTCACCACGGCATCTCTGCTCTGGTGGCAGCGAGTGGACGGCCCAGGGCACGCACTCCAGGGTCCAGGTGGTGTCCTTGCTGTCACAGACGCCGCGGGGAGCGGGCCACTTACTGGGGCCACTGGGACCAGGGGAGCCGTCCAGCCCTGCAGTTAAGACACGGTCCTGCGGAGTGAACGGGCCTGTGCACCCCACTCCTGGCCCTGCCTCACACTCGCTGCCCCCGCAGCTTCTGAACTGAGAGCAGCCCTCGGGGGCATGGGGAGCTGTGGGCCCCGAGATTCTCCTGGACAGCGAGGCTGTGGGTGCGGGCTGGCGGGGGGGGGGACGGGGGGCGTGGGCAGCTGTGGGCCCCGAGACTCCTGGACAGCGAGGCTGTGGGTGCCAGGCTGGCGGGGGGACGGGGGTGCTCACGGGCCCCAGAGGGGACGCAGCGCATCCGCTCACTCTCCCTGGAGACGCTGTTAGCGTCGTTGCCTAATCATGTAAGAATTCCATCAGAACCACGTCAGAAACAGGACGTGCAAACCCGTCAAGGGAACCGACACGGCTGACAGGGCCCGCCGAGCTACGCTGGCTGGTGCGGATCCAGCCCAGAGCCCCTGGCTCAGAGTTGGCCCTGGACGCATCTCCAGGCCTGGGCCTCGGACTGCCTGCCGCTGACGGATCCAAGTGTGGCGGGGCCCCTGACCAGTCAGTCAGAGGCCTTGTCCAGCTCCTGAGAACGGACGGCCTGGGTTGTGAGGAGGATGGTCACGTGGGAGGTCAGGGCTCACGCACACCCGACCTGGAAGCTGGCCCTCCAATGCCCGCCGTCTGGCCAGCAGGCTCCCCAGGAGCCCTGAGGTGCTGGGGCCCCTGTGGCCGGCACACCCAGGGGCTGGCGGGGATGCTGAGTGAGTGGGGTGGGCCTGCCCGCGCGGTCTTCGGGCGGCGGGGACCCTGTGTGCGGCGGGGGTCCTGGGGGCCTCAGCACAGGGGGGGTGGGCCCTGGGCCGGGAGCTCTGACTGGTGCCCCCACCACCACGTGGGGCCTGGACAGGTCAGCAGCGTGCAGCCCTCACTCAGCCGGGCACCCCAGCCCAGGCGCGGGGCGGCCCCCAGTGCAGGGGGAGCGTGCGGGCGGGGGCGGCAGGGTCCCAGGGCAGAGCCCCCGAGGGGTGGACCCAGGCCCAGCCATCCTCATGGCCGCTTCCTCGGACTTTCTTCCTGTCTCTTCTGGGTGCGCCTGTGGGCATCGGGAAACCAGGCGCACGGGTCCTTCCGTCCCTCCAGACCCCGGGTGGGCCTGTGCGGGGCTCCCCGCCCCCTTCTCTCCCTGGCACCCTCGTCTCACCTGCGGTGCAGCCCTGGGCCCGAGGGAGGGCCATCTCCGGCATGGCCCAGGCTGCGTCCAGCGCCAGCCTCCCTCCTCGGGGCTGCGGCAACCCCGGGCCAGGCCCCCGCTGGCCTTCCAGGGCCCAGGGTGGCCGCTGAGCCCTTGGTCAGGGAAGTCCCGCGGCCCAGCTGAGGGGCGGGCATTCTCAGTCACCGCTGAGACCCGGGAGCTCGGCCAGCGGTCCCGGGGCAGCCACCAGGCGCAGGGCATCCACTCCCGGTTGGTGCCAGGCTGGCCTGGGGTCCATACGCCCCCGCCCCCACCCCCCGCGGCCGCTGTGCAGCCTCTGACCCGCACCCTCATCCATCACGCGGCGGGCGGGGCACTGACTGTGGGCCTGGCGGTCGGAGGCAGGGGCTCACGGCGACGTTGACAAACTGCAGAAGGTTCATTTTTCATGGAGACGGAGCTCGCGATTTTCTTTGGCCGGCTTGCCAGACAGGTGGCTGGCCCCGCCCAGGGGTGGGCGTGCATGTCAGCGGTGGGAAGGAGCCGGAAGGCCGGTGTGCCCCTCGTCCCCCGGCACTGGCCCAGACTGCGTGTCGGGCGCCTGGGTCCGGCAGGGCGGCCGGCCCGTCCCCAGCCCCTTCTCCACTGGTGCTGACGCCCCGCTGTCCCCGCAGGCCGAGTCCAGCCCCCGCCCGCTGCTCCTGGCCGGTTACGAGGACGGCTCGCTGGCCCTGTGGGACGTCTCCATGCGGAAGGTGTGCAGCCGCGCTGCCTGCCACTCGGAGCCCGTCATGGGCCTGGCCTTGGACCCGCGGAGGGCCAGGGGCGTGTCGGGCTCCGCGGAGAAGGCGCTGGCCGTCTGGAGCCTGGAGGGACAGCAGGCACTGCAGGTCAGCGGGCCAGGCCGAGGGTCCATCCATCCTGCTCTGCGCCGGCGGTCTGATGGGCTGAAACAATATTTAGGCATGAAAAGGACTTGGTGCAGGCCCCCGGCTAATTAATCATCGGGGCCGGCTCAGGCAGGCGGCGGGCGAGGGGCCGTGCTCCTGAGCCGCGCACAGAGCTTGGGTTTCTCTTGGGCTGTGGCCGACAGCGGTCACGTCTCGTCCATCTAGGGGAAAGGCATGTGGGATCCGGGCTGTGCAATCCAGTTTGAAAACTCAGAGGAATTTGGTCAGTAAGGAACTGATTAATCAAAAAAAAAAAAAAAACCTAACTGTACGTGGAGAAATCCCCTGGTGAGGCGCCTGTAGCCGTCTGCACACTGCCCGGGGGGTGGGGGCCTCGGGGCAATGTGACCGGAGCCTCGCCCGCCCTCCACGGCCGCTCAGCCCCGGGGAGCACGTCTGGGTGCCCAGTGCCCAGCCCTGCGGGGAGTCTGGGTGCATGCTGGCTTCTGCGGGGGCGGGAGCCCTGGTTAGCCAGGAAGCCTCAGGAGGCTGAGACCTGTCCACGGCCGGCTCTGAGGGCCCGGGTGTGGGGACGCAGGGCCCCGGGGGAGCCGCGTGGGACACTGGCTGCACCCTCTTGGGCTGTGTGTCCTGGGCTTCCTCACAGACTAGAGGCCACAGAGGAGGGGGTCTCAGACCCTCCGCAGGGGGGCCTCGCGCAGGAGCCCAGACCCCCACGGCCAGAGCAGGCCCTGCACTCGGGGAGGCGGGCCCGCAGAGGTGGAGACAGGCCTCTTGCCTGCAGGCGTTGCCGCCCCCAGGGCAGGGCTGCCAGGGTGGAGCCCCAGGTAAGAGCGGAGGCCAAGGCTGGACTCCAGTGGCTGGAGGGGCACCGGCTTCCGGAAAGGCGCCCCCTCGGGAGGCCTGCGCTGGAAGCAGAGCGAGTGGCCGTGGCCGTGGGTGGTGCCTGAGCCGGGCCCCGTGTCCCCACGGACAGGGTGGCGCCCCTGCAGCCCTGCCTCTGGCACGCTCACGGACCAGCACAGCGGCTGCCCGGCCTGTGTCCTGGCGAGCCCTCGGCCCCGTGCGGCGGGGCAGACCGCCTCCCCACAGGGACTCTGCTGTGGGGTGCGGATTCTCCAGTCACCAAGGCCTTGGGGTCCCGGCCACGGGTGGCGGGAGTCGGCACCCCCGAGGTGGGCGGGGCCGTGCCGCGGTCATCGCTCACCGAGGGCGGAGGGCCCGCCAGGTGGGTGTGAGGGTGCCCTCCGCCTCTGCTCCTGCCTGGTGGGGCCGAGGCAGCCCCCCCAACACCGTGGGGTGCTGCTCCCCTCCGGGTGTCCCCTGCACTTCAGCCCAAGTGGCCGAGGTCTGGGGACCAGGCCGCTCCCCACCCACTGCGGCCCCAGGCCCCGCCCCTCCCGCTGTCTTCGCCCAGGTCCTGACCTGGGCCGCGCTGTGGGGGGAGCAGACACAGGAACTTAAGCCTTAGAGCGCCTGCGGCACGTGCAGCGCAGAACCGAGGTGCCGCTCGCCCACGAACGGGGACCCCCGAGGAGAGGGAGGCAGGGGGCTGCTGGGCCTCGCGCAGCGCTGTCCCAGGGGCGCACCACCGCCCGGCCACTTGCTGCTGCGTCTCCAGAGCCGCGGGTCCCAGAGGCCTCGGGGGCCTGGGCACGCTGGTGTCCACGGGCGAGTCGCGGGCCCTCGGTGACGCCCTGGAGCCATGTGAACAGAGATGTGCCTCACCTCGCCTCCTGGCTACGGCTCTAACGAGCCCAAATCAATCTCCCCGCGGGCAGGCGGGCGGGCCAGCGCTGCGGACGCAGCTGGGGCTCCGCGCAGAGCGGAGCAAGGTAATGGGAACCAGATGGGCCCAGCGCATTCCTGGCACCTGAGGTCACGCACCAAGTGAGCCCTGTTGGCCGGGTCCTTCCCCAGGGTCCTGGTCCGGGTGGGCTCAGCGAGGCTCATGGTGCCTGGGCCCTGGGTCATCCTCACCAGGGCACTGGGTGCCCACCCGCCTGGGAGTCCCAGCTCTGCCCCTCAGGTGGGCTCTGGGCCGCGGCCGCCCTCAGACAGGTGGTATGCAGACCGCCCTGCCTCCTTCCTCAGGCAGGTCCACAGCCTTGAAGAGCCTGATTTACGCCACCCAGGTGGCTCTCCCACCATGCCCGGGCTGGTCGGCCAAGCGCTCCCTTGCCCTGCTGCTGGCCGCAGCCCACCCACCTACTCCCCGACCCTGCTGGGGGTGCCCTGCCGAAGCTGGTAGCAGGCTGCACAGGCTGGGGGGCGGGAGACGCTGCCCACACACCCAAGGACAGGGCCCTGCCCCCTTGACCATCCCCGGTGCCGGCAGGAAGGGTAGCCCATCTCTTCCAGCCCGGGCATTCCCAGCTTCCAGGAGGAGGAGGAAGGTCCCCCCTTCGCCCCAGGTCCCTCCCAGGCAGTGACGTTGGCCTGGACGCACCCTGCCCTGCAGGGACCCCCTCTCGGTCCCCACTGTTAACAGCCCCCCAAAGCAGGCCACGTGGGTTCCAGTGAATCCACGGCTCGGATTCCAGGGCTAGAGCTCCCGGGAGAGGCAGGGGCAGGTCCTTGCCTATGAGTTGGGGCGCAGGCCTGCTCTGTGCACTCTGCCTGCTCCGCAGGGCCTTGCGTTTGGAGCAGAGGAGTGGCTGCTCTGGTGCTGGGGCACTGAGCCCTGAGCCTCAATTCCTGGGCAAGAGGGGCAGAGGGCGTGGGGCACACAGGGCTGCTGGTCACCATGGACAGGGAGGAGGAGGGGCGTCCCAGACGGCGGGGGAAGGCCGTCCAGGAGTAGAATGTCCTAGGGGCACGTCAGGAATCGATCTAAGGAGCCGCCTGACGTCTCCCTGCCTCTCTGATCACAGGTGCGTGGGACCCACGAGCTCACCAACCCCGGCATCGCTGACCTCAAGATCCGGCCAGACAGCAAGATCCTGGCCACTGCGGGCTGGGACCACCGTGTCCGCGTGTTCCAGTGGAGGACAATGAGGCCGCTGGCCGTGCTGGCCTTCCACAGTGCCACCGTCCACTGCGTGGCCTTCGACGCCACGGGCCTGCTGGCCGCAGGCTCCGGGGACCAGCGCATCAGCGTCTGGTCGCTGTACCCACCCACGTGACTCAGCACGGAGGGGGTGTGGACAGAGGCGTGGGTCCTGGGCCCCCCGGGTCACTCAGGCCCCCTCCTGCCGAGGACCCATTCCCCGTGACGCAGCGCACGTGGGCCCTGGTGGCTGATGTTTACGGTGTAACCAGGCTGGACACGGGGTGCCTGACATCCAGGCGAGAGGCCACCCCGCACGCCTGACAATAAACTTGTTTGCAGGCCTGCAGCTTTGAGGTGTGAGCTCTCCCAGGCGACCCCTGCTTCCCTGGGGCGTCAGAGGCAGGGCCATCCCCCAGCAGGTGGCCGGCCACACAGCACGGCAGGGGGCGCGGTCCCAGGCTCCAACCCCCCGCAGACAGCCGGGGCTGAGAGCGTGCCCCAGCAAGAGGAGGACAGTGGGGGTGTGGGGAGGGGGCCAGGCCTGCAGCAGGGTCCCAGGAGGAGGGCTCAGCCCAGGAGTGAGGCTGAGGTGGCCACCAGGCATGGGGCACGGCGGCTGAGCCGGGCGGACGGGGACCCGGGGCAGCTTCTGACCCTCCTCGCTGGGCTGCGGGCTAGGAGGAAGGAGGCCCTGGCGCTGAGGTGGGGGCTGTGGGGCCCCCGGCAGAGCCCAGGCCACAGGCCCTTGGTTCCACGCGCTCTTTCGTGAAGGAGCCCCCGGCGCCTGGCCAGGGAGGAGTCCTCGCTTTGGCTGTGGCCTTGGAGGCCTCCCCGAGGGGCCCAGGACCCCTGCTCTGCACTGCACTTTACCCGGCGGCTCCGAGAGGGCGGGCCCGCGGTGGCTGCGCTCCAGGGGAGCCGCCGGGCCTGCAGCACCTGGAGCCCCCGCGTGCACCCAGGTGGCGGGCTGCGGGCTGCGAGGGCAGGGCCCTGCGGAAGGTCTGGCCTCCAGGTCCAGCACGGGGCCAGGGGACGGCAAGCTTCGGCCAGTGGGGTGAGGCAGGGACGCGAGTGCAGTTGACAGGCCAGCACCGCGTGGGGCGTCAGCAGGATGGCCCGAGAGGGTTGGGGGGCTTCACGTGAGACTGGCCCCCACCCCCAGAGGACGCAGCTCCTTGCAGCCCTGAGGGGCGCCCGCATCCTTGGAGAGCTCTGTGGTTAGATACTGGTGAGCACCGTTACTGAACTTGCAGCCAGCGGCGTGTTGGGGAATTCTGGGCTATCACGGCCGTAAGCTGATTTATGAGCGGAGGTGGGGTGTGACAGCACGGGGAGTTATCACTGCACAACATCCAGCTGATCAGCCTGGAGAATAAACAGCTGACATTGTTTTCATTTGGAAATTTCAAGCATAGATCAAAGTGAAGGGGAAAAGCACGGAGCCAGCGCCCGGCTTCAGCGTGAGGCCTTGGCCTTCAGGTGTCAGGCCAGCTCTGGAGTCCATCCGGGGGTCGTGGGGAAGCCAAGGCCACGGGCCTTCCCTGGGCCTCGACACGCCTCTCAGCTCAGTGCCTTGGAGAAGGACGGCAGGAGGTGGTTAGGGGAGTGACGGCCCCCAGGCTGCACCCGAGCTCAGGGATGGGAGGAGGGGCTGGGGGAACACGGGGTGGGGTCGAGCGGGCCCGGCCCAGGGCGGGGGCAGGCGGAAAGCCGCGGGGCGCCCGGCGCAGCCCCCAGCCCCTCTGCCCTGTCCCTCCCGGCGTCCAGCGCCACCTCTCCCAGCCTGGGTATGGACACGGTGCCCAGCCATCCATGCCACTGTGGCCCTCATCTGGCCCGGGCCCTATGGAGGAGGGACCCCCACGGGGCGCGTCCCTGTCTGCCTGTCCATCCCTCGTGGTGGATGTGCCCCCTGAGGCCCCCTCCCGCCCGGCCTGGCTGTGTGCAGCCCTGAGCACTGGGCCTGGCCCTCCCGAGCCTGTCCTGGCCCCACTCTCCCCAGAGCACGGCTACCCCCCATCCTGGCGGACGCTGCTGTCTTCTGGGCACGTGCTGTGCTCGAGCGCAGAAACTCTCCGAGGACACCGTGGGGCTGGAGGTGCCACTCTGCCCACCCCCCTCCCCCGGCCTGGCCCTGAGGGTCCAGGGTGGGAGCCCCACACCGGGGGAAGACGCTGGGCGGGCCAGGAGGGGGCGGGGTCAGCAGGACCCCCTGCTCCCAGGGTCAGGGTCAGGGGTCGGCACAGGCTCTGTGATGCTTCAGCGACCTTTCTGGGGCCTTTCTCAGAGTCCCCCCAGGCCTGCCCCACAGGCGCCTTCTGCTCCAGATCCCGCAGAACTGTCCAGGCTCGGGCTTTCGGAGGGGCCCTCTCCTGGGGGTCCTGAGCCCACACCCCGCTAGAGCCCACAACTGGATGGCCTGCCTCATGGCGAGTCTGGGCCCCTGGGCACTGGAGGGCTTGGGGCGGGGGGCCGGGTGGACCCGGCCTGGGGGCACACAGCCAAGAGGGGCGCTCCCACAGGAGGGACATGCGCCCATCCAGCTGCGTGCCAGCTGCATGCCAGGCAGGCCATGGGGCTCAGGACGTCGGGCCACACTGTGAGCTGACCCCGACCCTGTGCCCCCAAGATTCCTGTGCCCGCAGCGGGCTGGCCTCCAGCCGTCTAGGGTGACAGCCACCAGGCGTCTCCAAACACGAAACTACCCTAGGAAACACTGCTGGTTTGCAGACACATGAGGCCTGACTTGGGGCTTCCCAGGTGGCGCAGTGGTAAAGAACCCGCCTGCCGATGCAGGAGACGCAGGTTCGATCCCTGGGTCGGGAAGATCCCCTGGAGGAGGGCATGGCCACCCATCCTAGTGTTCTCGCCTGGAGTCCCACGGACTGAGGAGCCTGCCGGGCTGCAGACCATGAGGTCGCGGGAGAGTCGGGCACCACAGCGTGCACGCGTGTGAGGGCTGACGGGACCAATTCGAGGGGAGTAACATGGTTTCAATAGACTGCGGGTGAGCCAGGGGTTATCAGTCGTTAAACATACACAGACACACTGAAAAGTCACTGCCATCTTGGCTGGTGTTCGGCGCATGGCTTGGCAGCATCGGGGACCCACACGGGGTCCTGCAGCGGTCAGCACGCACAGCTCCGGAGCTTTCCGTCTTCCTGCGCTGACGCTCTGCCCCGTCCCCCGCCCTGGTCCCCACCATCTACTTCGTCCTGTGAATCTCACGACCCCGGGGCCTCGTGCAGGGTCTGTCCTCCTGTGTCTGGCGCTTCACCAGGCGTCCGGCCCTCGGGGCTCATCCGTGCCGTGGCCCCCGTGGCACCAGGATGTCCTTCCTTTTCATCCCCCGTGTGGACAGACCGGGCCTTCTGTTCGTTCATCGGCTGAGCCGTTCCAACCCCTGATGAGCCGTCCGTGGGGGTGCGGCTCCCGCCGCTCGAGGGCGGGACTGCCCTGAGCCTGGGTGGACACGTGTGGGCTCGGGGCCCGCTCCCAGCCCTCCTGGGCCCACACCGGGCGTGGGGTTCTGTCCACCAGCTGTGCCCGCTGCCCGGCTCTGCGTCCCTCCAGCACTGTCTTCTGCCGTCGACCGCGCCCGTGGGTGTGAGCTGCTCCTTGCTGTGGTCTGACCCGGTCTCCCGCTCACCCTCAGTTACTTTCCGGGTGTGCGTGTGACAGGACCTCTGTCTTCTGGGAGCTTGCTCCCGGGGGTGGCACACTTGCACGGCAGCCGCTGACCACTGGAGGGACCCAAGAGCAGAGAGCAGGCCCGGGCCAGCTTCCCGGGGTGAGCCTGCCCTGTCGGCGCGGGAACGGGTGTCCAGCCCACCCCAGACCGGGCCCCTTCCCGGCATCCACAACGCTGGGCGGCCAGGATGCCAGGGCCCCCGCCTGCAGCCCACCTGCAGCGCGGAGGACCAGCCCCCGCGGCCTCAGGCCTGGGAGAACACAGGTGGGCACAGCTCCCAGCTCTCCCCAAGCAGGTGCCGACAGCGTCCCGGCCCTCTCGCTGAGGGCACCCTCCCAGCTGGCCACCGAAGTCACAGGGCCTGCCTGTCCGGGCCACGGAGAGGAAGCGTGCTGGGACCCCCAGCCCCAGGACCATCTGCCTGCTCGAGGAGGGGTCAGCTCTCCAGGAGTGCCTCTGGTCCAGCGGCACGGGACAGGAGCCTGTGTGGGGCCCGTGGCCCCCACTCAGCCATCCCACGGAGATGGGGCTTCACCTTCAATGGCCGGAGGCTTCTTGCTGGCACAAGGGGGGCACAGAGGGCCACGGGGGGGTGGGTAGAGGGGTGAGGACCACAGGGGCAGGGGTTGGGGGGTTACGGGGGGTCGGGGGTGGATGGTGGGTAAGTGGGTACCATACGGGTGCGTGGAGAGTGAGGTGGGGGTGGGGGTGGGGGGGCGGGGCCCCAGTGTGGATGGTGGGAGTCGGCCTCCTCAGAGGGCAGCCTGGAGGCCTGAGGCCCCTGCGGCCATGTCCCCCCCTCACTGAGAGGCTCTTGGGCAGGGGTGCAGCTGGCAGCCCAGGGCCCCGCAGGCTCTCCCAGGGAATGGCCGCCCTAGAGCCCCCAGATCTGGCCAGCTGCCTCTCAGGGAAGCCGCCTGATTCCCTTCTCAAGTTAAGAAGCCCCACTCGCTGTTACCAGGAGGGAGGCCGCTTGCACACACCTGGCAGCTCCCATTTATGCTGCAGACTCTCAGCTGGGACCCTGAGCCCCGAGCGCCGCCTCAGGGCGGGGAGGCGACCTCTGGGTGCCCAGTCACCTGAACCAGGCTGGTCAAGGGCACACGGCCTGTGGGGCTCCTGCAGCCAGGACCCGACGGCCAGGTGGCCCGTGGGCACAGGGCATCCCAGGGTTGAGGCATGTGGGAGGGCCCAGTGAACTAGGCTTCCCCACCATGGACCGCCTGCCTGCCCGCGGCACACAGCCTGCTCGGGGAAGGCCCGAGTGCATCCCAGGCCGTAGGGAGGCGTGCCGGCCCTGCCCTGCACGAGGCCCCCATCGTCCTGGCTGCCGCCACCACCCTCACTGGGCGACAAGCTCGCGGAGGTCCTGGGGAAGAAGCTGTGCAGTGCATCCGGGATAAGGCTGTGTTCAGAGATAGGACGAAAGGGACAGGAGTTGAGGCCAGGATGATGAGGAGGAGCCGGGAGGGCCAGCGTCCTGGAGGGGCCAGTGCGGGGGCGGGGGGGGTGTCTTCCAGGAGAGAGGGCACCGCAGAGCAGGGGCCCGGCCCACCACACACAAGCACAAGAAAACGAGGCTCCAAGTGGTGCCGCTGAGGCAGGCTGAGGCCCTAGACACTGGCGATGGCACCTCAGGACTGCTGCTGTCCAGGGCCGTGCCACAGGCGCGCCTGGCTGTCCGCGGGCCCGGCCGGGGGCGGGGCACGGTGGTGGGGCTGGGAGGAGGGGTTGGGCGTGTGCTCCCTGTGATCAAGAGCTGATGGAAAAGGGATGTCAACATTCCCCTTTATAATTAAGAAGATCGTTTAATCACTGCTACTAAGACCTAAGCTCCCCAAAGTGGGCTGCGCTCATCAGAGCCCCTTTGGTTCTGCCGACTCCCACACGCAGACCTGGCCCCAGTTGAGTGGAGACTCCAAGAGCCCAGTTCCATCTCGCAAACCCACCTGGTTTGAAGAACAACACGCAGGAAAGGGAGCTGCATCAGAGGCGCCAGCGGTGCTTCTCTGAACACAGAGCGCGTGGCGGGCAGAGCGGCCCCACACCCGCCCGGCTGCTCCCGTCTGGGAGGCGGCTCTCCGGGCCAGGCTTGGTCAGAGGCTCCACCCTGGGGCCCGCAGAACCTCACGGGAGATTGAGGCGCAGACTCACCCCACACACCCCCTCCCCAGTCATACAGAAGGGAAACCGAGGCCCCGGCCTCAGACCCAGGTGCCCCCGCACCCAGCCCAGCTGGGCCACTCTCCTGCCTCCCTGGGATCACCGCTTCAGTCCGCGAAGCAGCTCTGGGCCCATCTTCCCCAGCGGCCTGCACACGGCTTTCATCTGCGGCAGACCTGCCTCACGCTCCCCCACGATGTTGCCCACGCACTCTGGGGGCCTCCCCGGCCCCAGGGACGGGCCTGCGGACCCCAAGAGACCTCCGTCGTCCGGAGGCTGCACCGCCCAGGCCTCCCTGGGAGGCCACATTGCCAGCCCCCGACCCAGAGCACAGCCACCAGAGGGACCTCCCCGAGGGCCTCACTACTGAGAGGGTCTTGCCTCGCATCCTCACGCAGTGGGGTCAGGGCAGCGCCGTCTCAGGGCTCCTACAGCGGGCCTCTGGGGACCCAGGTGAAGGGGTGCCGGGTGAGCCACTGGAACCGCAACTGTTGGGCTGGGGCGGGCGCTTCCTAAACACTCCAGGAGGCGGCAGGACCAGGGAGCCGCCCGCCCCGGGACATGGTTCCCACACACCGGGTGCTCGGGCTCCGGGGCTCCCCCTCCCCACCCACCTTTACTTCCGTCACACGGTGGGCGTCGAGGTTCGAGGAACTTCGGGCCTGAAGGGTCCGGAGCCCCTGGACCAGGTCTCTGAGAGGTCCTTCCTGGCCCTGGAGACATAGACGGGGCCGGAACAGGGTCTCTGGGCCAGCGGGGATACAGGGAGGATGCTGGGGGTGTCCGACAGGTGGGAGGGAGCCCCCGAGGAGGACCCCAGCCCCCTCCCAGAGAAGGGCTGTAGTGGGAAACGGGCCAGGGGGTGAGGGGGGAAACGGCCTGTTCCAGGGAGGTGCCTGCGCCTGGGGACGAGTGACCAAGAGGCCCAAGTGCCCTTCAGAGGCCTGGGGACCTGAGCCAGGCCTCCCCCCGGCCCCAGGATGAGAGGCAGGGTGACTGCAACGTGGGGGGCCCAGCACAGCCCAGCACCCACCCGAGAATAAGTGAGCGCCCCTCCCGTGAGTCCGGACATAGGTCTGCAGTGGCCGGCGGGGGCCCCCGACTCGCAGCCAGCCTGTGACAAGGTCTCAGCCAGAACAACTCATCCGCGGGTGCAGTGGAAGAAAACACAGCTCTGGGGGCCGGGGTCACGACCCAGGGCGGGCGAGCCTCTGCAGAGCCCAGCCGTGGGTGCCCGGCTCTTGAACACGGCTGGTGGGGGCCCGGCGTCCACCTTTATTCCGCCCTGCTTGGTATGGGCACGCCCCGCGGTGGGCGCAGCAACCCTGCCTCTAGTCTGGGGAGGGGGCGGTCTCAGGAGGCGCCTCTCATCTGCCAGCGCTGGGCACCAGGGAACATGTGCCTTCACTTCGCGTCTGAACAAGCCCAAAACAGAGATTCCTACACCTGCGGTTCTCCCTGGTCTGGACGGGGCGTGGGAGGCCAGAGCGCCACGCGGAGACCGGCTGGGCAGAGCAAACCGCGGCGTCTCTCCTCCCAGGATGAGGAGGGCTGGCTGGATTTATGGCCCCAAGTGAGGAAGCCAGGGGCACAGCTGGCTCGCTCAGAGGCAGACCTGGGGTTGGGGCACACTGTCCACCAGGGCGGAGCCCCTGGGGTGGCGCCCAGGGCCGTGTTCCTGAAGCTCTGTCCCCCGAGCCTGCTGGCCACTCGGGCAGACACTGCGGGAGTCTTCACGGCCAGCGCCAGGTGCCCCTGCGCCAGGTGCCCCGAGGACCTGGGGGCCCTGGCTCCACCGCTCGCTCCTCAGCAGCCGTGATCACCACGTCCCGACCTAGACAGACGGGAGAACGGCTCCTGCCAGCCACGTCTGGAGAGAAAGGGTCGGCGGAGGGCAGACATCAGAAACGCCCAGCCGTGCCCCGAGGTGGCCCAGGCCCACAGACGCAGCGGGTCAGGCCCGGAAGGGGGATGGGGCCCCGGCCACCAGCACTTCCCGTCCCTCTCACGGCCGGGCCAGCAGCCTGGACGCTGACCGGCTGTCGGCTCTTCCTGCCTGGACTCAGGAAGGGACCGCATCAAAGGTCCAGTGTGGCGCTGATGGGGAGAGGTCCCACGCCACCTGGCCTGGGAAAAACGCTTCCCAGGCAGGTTTCAGGATGACTCATGCCCACTGTCATTGTGTTCCTGCTCAGGCCACCCCATGGGGACCCTCGCAGCAGAGAGAGTCGACAAACGGGAAAAACACAGGCCCGGGCCGCGACCGCCTGGAGCGCTGCCCCTCGCGTCTTTCCGGATCGGAGCCAGAGTTTCTTCCCTTCCCAGCCCCCAAAGGACAGTGTCCATCCTGCTCGAACAGGACTGTTATCCCAGCCTCCATGGAAAATCAGGACAGACACCGGTCCTGAAAACGGGCCAGGGGCGGGGCCCGGGCCTCAGGCAGAGGGGCAGCCGCCAAGGCAGGAATGCCAGCAGCGAGGCCGGCCGGATGCACACCTGGGACCAGGAGCTCGGGCCGCGGGGACCGCGAGGCGGCCGCGGGGGGCGGGGCGCGCAGACCGGAGGGCCGGGGCGGGGCCGCGCGCGGGCTCGGGGGCGGGGCTGGGAGCCGAGGCAGGCACCCCCCGGCCCTGCGGCCGGCCTGGCCGGGGGGCCCGCGAGTCCCCGGGTCCGGCTCTCCCCAGACACCCCGCGCGATGTAACCCGGCGCAAAGAAACGGACACTCAGGCAGCTTCCAAAAGAGGCGAAACCGTTTATCAAGGCGGCGCCGGCGCGGTATCTACAGTTTATCTACAGATATCTACAAGTATCTACACCACACCGCCTGCAGACGGGGGTTCTCGGGCCGTCCACGCTGCAGCGGCCAGCCGGGCCGGGGCCGTCGCGGCCTCGCCGAGAACAATAAATACCACTTCCTTCCCGCGCGCAGCGCGCACTTCGGCGCTGGCTGCGCGCCCCGGGGGTCCCAGCGCCGGGGAGCGGGGTCCCAGGGCCGCCCTGGGGCTGGCGGGGGGCGGCCCCGCGGCCCGGGCCCCGGGGGGCGCGGGCACTATCTGGGGCAGTAGTCGTAGGCGCCCGGCGGCGCGGCCCCGGCCGACGAATACATGCTGGCGGCGGCGGCGGCCGCGGCGGCGGCGGCGGCGGCCGCGGCGGGGCTCACAGCCGGGTGGTGGTGCGGGTGCGCGTGCGGGTGCGCGTGGAAGCCGTGGCCACGCAGGCCGGGCAGCGGGTAGGGCGCCGGCCGGCTCTTGGCCCCGAGGTAGTGGTCGTAGGCGGCGGCCGGGTACTTGTAGGGGTGGTGGTGCAGTGGCTCCGACGCGCCGGGCGCCTCCAGGCGCAGCTCGGGGTGCGGGGGGCTGGGCCGGCCTCCGGGCGCGCCGGGCAGCGGGACCCCGGGCCCGGGCAGCGCGGGGCTGAGCACCCGCGCCAGCAGCTGCGGCGGGTGCGCCGGGTCCCCGAGCCCCGCCGGGCCGCCCGCGTCGCGCTCGAACTCTCGCCGGGCCTCGGCCGTGTCTGCGGGGAGGGCCGACGGCTGAGCCGCGGTGAAGCCGGCGAGAGCGCGCGGGTCCCCGCCCGGCGCCCCTGCCCAGCTCCGGGCCCTCCCCAGGGGCCCGCGCCCGCCGGCGGGCGGGGCGGGGCGGGCGGGCGGGCGCAGCCGTCGGGCCGGCGGGCGAGTGCGCGCTTGCCCGGCCGCCGCAGTCCTTGTGCAACCGCGAAGGCCGCGAGCGCCCCTGCGGCGCGGGCGAGGCCGGGCGCGGCCGTCCGCCCGGATCCCACGACCCCGGCCTACCTTTCTCCGCGCCGTTGGGCTGCGTGGGGGAGGCCACGGGGTTGCGCGAGCGAGCGAACGCGCTCATGAGCGGCAGCGCGCCGGGCCGGTGGTTCCGGGGCCTGCGGGAGGGAGGCGGGCGGGGTCAGGGGGACCAGCGGGGCGCCCACGTTCTCGCGCTCTCCTGGGGGACACTCACCAGTCCTCGGGGTCGCAGTCTCGGAAGCCTTTGGCGAAGGGATTACTGGCGATCTTGAGCTGCGTGATCTGCGGGAAGCGGGCACTGGGCTCGCCCTGGGGGCCGCGGGACTTACCCGGAGCCGAGGAGCGCCGGCCACTCTCCCCTCTGCTCCTCCCCCATTCCCGTTCTCCACCAGAAACGGCTGGAGCACAGCCGCTCCCTCCCCCGCAGGGCGCTGCACCTCTCCGGGGCTGGGGAGCCCTCCTTCTGGCCGAAGAACTCCCCCTCTTTAGCACCCGCAAGTGCCCCCCAGGCGGGGCTAGCGATGCAGTTAGGTCCACCCCCCACCCGCTGAGGTCTGGAGTGGAGGGCCCCCCAGGAATCTGGGTAGACCGCGCATCAGGCCCCCAGTGGGAGCTTCCGGAATGGTTTGGAAAACAAACTTTCAGGCCACAGTGATAGTTGCTGCTTGAGGGGTCAACCTGATAGGAGGCTGTTCCCGACAGGACACAGAGGGGAGGGGGATGGTCTGAGGCCCTGGTGAGGGGGGGGCGGGCTCTGAGGCCACAGGGGCAGGGGGTGGGCTCCATCCTGGCTGGGTTTCCCCAGGCAGCCACTGAGAATCACCCCTTCCCAGGGGTGCAGAACGGGCTGCCCGGGGCCTCACCCGGTGGTTCTGGTAGGCAGTGACCGCGGTGAAGCGCGTCTCCTCAAACACGAAGGTTTTGAAGTTCTCCTCCGCGTACTTCTCGCTGTCTTTGCGTGGGTCCACGTAGACCACGTGGAAGCGCGGCTGGTATCTGTGCATGGAGTTGAGAATGATCTGGAAGAGAGGTGGTGAGGTCCGAGCTCGGCGGGGCCCAGACGAGCAGCGCACTTCCCTCCCGACACCCCGGCACAGCCCTGCGCTCTCCCAAGGAGGCCGGCCTCTTAGGAACCTCACTGCCAGATTCCAAAGGCTGCTGCCCACCGCCCCGCCCCAAGGCCCCCCATCCTTTCCAGGGAAAACCTTTCCAGGCTTTTGCCTCCAGCAAAAGCCCAGCAGTGGGGCAAAGGGGCCAGTGTGGCCCTCTCTCCCAGGCCCAGGCCCCTGACCCAAGGGCTGGCTCTCCCTGGCTCGCTGTCCGTCATCCACACTCTGCCGTGGCGCGGGTCAGCAGGAACCCCTTCAGCCTGCCAGGGGTCAGCAGGGACCCCCTTGGCCTGCCCGGGGACGGGGCAGTAGCCCGGGGGCACTCACATGACCGTTGTCGTCCAGCAGGTTGTTGGTCAGCTTGAGCTTGTCGAAGGAGACGATCTGCTTCATCCACTGGGCCCCCTTGGCCGGCGAGTCGGGGTGGTAGTGGACACGGCCCGGCGTGGCGGGGTCTGCCTTCCCGGCCACCAGCCAGGACGAGCTGTGGAAGGCGTACCTGGGCCGCGGGGGGAGGGGGGCAGGGGCCACGACACGCCGGGTGAGGGCCTTGGCCAGGGAGCCCGAGGTGCCCGAGGCTCCCACGGGCTGACGGGGGGCTGCCCAGGGGGCCTCGAGGAAACAGGCGGCAGGAAGCGCCAGCAGGGAGGCGGCCAGCCCTGGCGCCACAATTCGCTGCATGCGGGTCCCGGCAGCCTGCAGCCTCCTGAGTCGCCAGCCAGCCGTGCGGGGAGGGGGGAGCCTGGATCTGGCCCGCCAGGGCCTAGGGCGCAGGGCGGACCGGGCTCTCTTTATTAATTGCTGTTAATTGTCCAGGCGGCCAGGCCCGCCCTGCGTAATCTCTCCCGGCCACCCCACCTTTCCTGCCGGCTGCGGGGCCCGGCGTCCCGGGGGAGGGGGGAGGGACACGGACAAGGCTGGTGGGGAGCCCCAGCATGTGTGAGCCCCCCAGGGCCAGTCCCCAGAACTCCTGGGGGCGGGGATGTGGGGCTGGGGGCTGGCGGGACCGGAGAGTTGGCCAGCGGTCATGAACGCCCGCCGGGCTGGGCCGGGCTCTCACCGGTATCGCTTGTCGTCCACAGGCACAAAGTCCATGAGCAGCATGTAGTCAGCCACGGGGTCCATGCCGAACAGCTTCACTTGGAAGGTGGGAAACATGCGCCTGGGGGCAGCGAGACCCCGTCAGCTCGGGCCGCGAGGGCAGGCCGCCCGCTTCCAGCGCCCAGAACGCAGCCTCCTCTCCGCCGGCCGGCCAGGGCCCTGGTCATATCTCCCCTCACCCGGCTGCCTGACCGACCTGACAAGGCCCCTGCCCCACCAAGGGCAAGTGGACAGCGGGACAGCCCCTTGCCCCCGCCCCACCAACTCTGGTTAGAAACACAGAAACAGCTAACTCAGCGTGCCAGCTGGGCCTGCAGGCCCTGACCTCGGCTTCTAGCTTCTTACTGAACCTCCACCCGCGCAGACCCAACCTAGCTGACTACAGTTCCTGCTGTCCGGGGCCGGGTAAGCCCAGGGGGCCACAGCAACAGCAGTCCGGGTCCTGGGCCCTCAGCAGGACCGCCCCGCACCGCCTGATCTAAGCCATCGCTTTAAGCTCCCGGCTCGAACAAAGCGAAAGCAAGGCAGACTAACCCAGGGATTCCAGGAGTCCCGGGCGGCCTTGCGGCTGAGACTGCGCCTGCTTCCCCGGTTCTCCCCCGAGAGGCTGAGCTGTGGAGTCCACAGCCCTGGCCCTGAGGCTTCTAGCCGGGTCCTGGGGTTCTCCCCACCTTCCCCAAGGACGCGGACAAGTTCCCCAGACACAGCTACTCCAGGCTGGCCTGGCCTCTGTTCTTGCGGTCCCCTGAACTCCCCGTCCCCTGAGCTCCAACTCGTCCTACACGCAATCCCAGCTCAGGCCGATGGCCGCCGGCTGGTCCAGTCCCGGGTGCCGGCTGCCGGCTGGGAGGACAGCGTGCCGCCCGGCCCCCACCCGCCTGTCCTGCCGCTGCCTCTTACAGGCACCTCGTCTCGGGTGGTGGGCTGACGCCAGCTCTCCTGGACAAGCCACCCTTACCCCCTGCCCCTGCAGGCCAGAGGGGGCTGCAGAGTGCTGGCTGGGCTGGGTGGGAGGAGGCAGGAGAGCCGGGGCAGGCAGGAGAGCCTACAGAAGGCCCCGGGCTCCCCGGGGAAGACGCCGAGACAGGGCAGGAGGAGCCCCGGGCGGGCTCTGCAAGCAGGCCCTGAGCCCTCCCAGGCCGTGCGGACGCAGAGCTGGTGTCTCCTGTGTATGCTAGGCACCCGCCTTTGTCTGCCGGTCACATCGGCTGCGTCGCAAAACTTGTTCCCCTTCTCTCCGGGCCCTTCAAACAAACAGGCCAGCGGAAGGCGGCGGCCCCAGCAGCAGAGCCAGGCCCGGCTGTCAGCAGAGACGCAGGCCTGAGGAAACGGGGTGGCGGCCTCCCCGTAACACAGCCCAAGCGGGGAGGTCTTAACTGTCCCAGAGCGGTTCCGACCCACTGTCCCGCTGCCCGGCGCCGCCTCCAACTAGCCTGGGTGGACTGAACTGGGGAACCAGAGACGGGAGTCTCCTCTGAAAAGTCGGGATCCACTGGGATCCGCCTGTTGGCGAGGCCCGGAAGAACTGAGCCGGCCCCCCGCCTCAGGCCGCGGGTGTCCCGGGGAGGCGGGAGGACTCCCGGCCCCCACGCGCCTCCCCTGACCCCTCCGCCGGTTCCCCAGGCGGCTGTCGCGGGAGCCGGGACCAGGAGCAGAGAAGCCGGCCTTGCCCCCCCACCCCGCCCCACTCGCCGGCCCCTCCGCGCTGGGGCGGCCCACGGCCAAGGAGGGGCGCCCTGACCTGCCGGCCTTGGTGACGATCATCTCGGTGCCCAGCTGGTTGAACTCGTCCCACAGCGCCTTCATCTCCAGCTGCACGCTCACGCTGGCCACCTTCGCGTTCTTCTTCACCGGCGCCTTGGCGGCGGCCACGCAGCTGGACCCGGGGCCCTCGGGCTCCGCGGCGCTGCTGGCAGCCCCGGCGGCCGGCGCGAACGGGTAGGCGTGCGGCGGGCCCGGGGCGCCCGGCGCGGCGGCGGAGCACGGCTCGTAGCGCGGCGGCGGGGGCTCGCGCGCGCCGAACGGGTCGGCGCCGGGCGACGCGGCGCCCGGGAAGCCCCCTGCCGCCCCCAGGCCGCTCAGGCTGCTGGCCGTGAAGGCTGCAACGTCGCAGAAGTGCGAGAGCTGCGTGAGCCACGGGCTGGACACGGCGGAGATCATGGCCCGCGGGCCGCGCGCCCCGCCGAGGTGAGCGCTGCCCCGCGCCCCGGGCCGAGTGGCGGGCGCGCGCCGCCCCCGCCGCCGCCCGCGCCGCCGCCCCGCCCCGCCCCGCCCCGCGCCCCCGCCCCCGCCGAGACAATGGCCTCCCGGCCCCCTCCCCGCCCCCGCCCCGCCCGGCCCGCGACCGCCCGGACCGGCTCCCCGGCGGCGGGCGAGCGCGCGAGCGCCCGCCGGCCGGCCTCCCGCGCGGCGCTGCCCGCCCGGGCCGCCGCCGCCCGTCGCCTCCTCACCTTTGTTCCCCTCGCCCGCGTCTCCCCGCCGCATCCCCCGCCGCCCCTGCACTGTCTGCCTCGCGCCTGTCCTCCCGTCTTGCTTTCCGCCTCTCCCTCTCTTCCTGCTGGTCCCTCTGCGCCTTGCCTTCGCTTTGAGGAGGCCTCTCCCCCTCCTCTCTGTGCGTCTCTCTATTATTCGTGGCTTTTAACTTTTTTTCTTTAAGGCCGAACTCCTTCCCTTGGACCTACTCCTTTCCTTAAGACTCGACTTTCTTGACTTCTCTGCGCTTCTCTGTGGTTCTGGCCCTCCTCGTCTCCTTTCCGTCTTTCCCCGCTCGGGTGTCCTCTTTTCCTCTCCGTTTCTCCAGCTCTTTTCCTCCCGCCGTCCCCTCCTGCTTTCTCTCGCTGTTTCTCCGAGTCTCCCGGCTCTCTGGGGCTCTCCTCCTGTCCCCCCACTTCTCCGAGCTCTCCGTCCCCCGCTGCCGACTCCCTCGGGTCCCTCTCTCCTGTCCCACGCCCTCTTCTGCTCTGGGCTCAACTGCACCGGTCTCTGCAGCGGGGTCCGCAGGCGAAGGGGGCACAGGATTGGGGCAGGGTGCCGCCCTTCCTCTGCGCCCCAGAGTCCAGTCTGGAAGCCAGGCACTCACCCCGCCAGTGCTGCCTTTCCGCCCTCCCCCGATGCCGCCAGCCCTCTTCGCTTGGGCCCCAGGGGCAGGGGTCTGGCGGACGTCTGCCCAGACGCAGTGGGGAGGCTCACCTTCCATGTCCCTGGTGACCGTGCTGAAGTGCATGCCGGCCGGGGATCCCAGCGGCTTCACAGGCTCGGAGGACCCAGGGGCCAGATGCGTGGTGCGTTCTGCGGCCTCTGCTGCAACCAGAGAGGCGATGCTGAACGCGCTGGCCCGGGGAGACAGCGGGCCCCGCGCGTCCATAGGCGCCCGGCGGCCTGGCCGGCGCCGCCTCCGACTGCATGCACCCGGCCCCACGGAGGCCGGCCCAGCCCACGGCCCGGGGGCGGGAGCCCGCGGTGCCACTCACCGCTGCGGCCCCGTGCCCAGGGGACATGGCGTCACGGCCCCCCACCCCGGGCCGAGGGGGCCCTGGCGGGGTGGAGAGCCCCGGGGGTTGGTGCGGGCCCTCCTGCATTTCAAGCTCCCGGCCCGTCGCCTCAGCTCCCAGGGGCCTCTGTGGCCAGCACCCCTGGACCTTCTCCGGCTCCCCGAGGCCTGGCCTTCCTCTGTACAGCGAAGCCACCGGCTTCCACCGCCCCAAGGGCAGGCTACAGCAGGCGGCCCCGGCCCCAGACCCCGGCCGCAGGGTTTCGGCGGGCCCTGCCCTGTGCTCCTCCCGCCTCCCCAGCTGCCCCTGCACCTGGGCGTGGAGAGGACCGTCCAGGCTCCGGCAGCGGCCACGGGCGGAAGGCCCCAGGGCTGCAGGGTCGATCTTTCCTCGGTGCCCAGGGACGGGACCTGGCCCCGCGGGCGGCTCCCGGGCCCCTGTGGGCGGCTCACGGTCGCGCCCGGGGACCCTGAGCCGAGAGACACCGCCCAGGCCGCCTAGCCCGGGAACCCGAGTGTCACGCGCACCCGCGCGCCGCCCGCCCCTGGCCGGGACGCTTATACATCCGGAGGGTGGGCAGTGCCCGCTCCTCCGACCTCCCCGAGCACCGGCCGGGCGCAGGGAGGGCCAGGGGCGGAGCCTGGACTGGCCGAGGGAGCCGAGGACACGTCGGAGGAATTCAGGCCGAGGCCGGGTCTGGTTGCTCGCTGCCCCTCGCCCGCCCCGCGTCCGGCCTGCCCTCCTAGAAGGCCCGACTGCCCACTTGGGCCTGCAGGCCCAGGCTCCCCGGATGCTAAACCTGACGAGGCCCGCGCCTCCCCGCACCTCCTGCCTCTGGGGCCGCCTCTGCCCAGTTGGGGGCATCCATGGCTGCCCAGCCCAGACGCCCCCCTTGCAGGGTGCCAGGCCTCTGCGACCCAGGACTCGCTTGGGCCCTGGGCTGAGCCTCTGGCCCTCAGGCCTCTCTCCAAGGCCTCTGCAGCTTCGGCTGGATGGGGCGGGAGGCGGCAGCCTCTCTGGGGGTTGTTGGACCCTCAGGGTGGAGGGCGTGCTGGCCCAGAACCAGGGTGGGGGTGGGCCTGGGAGCCGCTCCAGCTAGAAGCACGGGGCTCCCGGGCCTGAGGTCCAGGACTGGCGCGGCCTGGAGTGGAGGCGGTGAGCACATGGGCCCTGCTGTGTGCTGGGGTGGGCAACCGAGACCTCGTGAGCGCTGGGCCCCGCCCCTCCCCCCGGACGGCCCCTGCAGCGCCATGGACCAAGCTGGGAAGGCGTGATGTTGCCAGGGGGTGCCCTCCCCGCAGGGTGGCAGCGGCCGTGATCTGTGCGGCCCGGAAGCAGGCCCAGGGAGTCCGGTGATGCAGGAGCAGCTAGGCTTGAGCTCCCAACCCCCCCCCCCTCGCCGACAGCCCCCCGCAGCAGGGCCAGCCCGGGGCCTCCAGGAGCCCAGGTCGAAGACCAGCTGGTGGGGGGGTGCTGCTGCAGGAGGCGAGCGTGTGCTGGCAGTCAGCACCCAGAGGGGGGGCGCGCGGGGCGTCCCCAGGGGTGCTGGCGGGCGGCTGGGTGGGCTGTGCACGGTCCTGGTGTGTGTGGGTGCCCGTGGTGGTGTCCGGTGCACCCAGGGAGCCTCCCCGTACACCTGGGCGGACGCCGGAAGGCAGTGGGCAGGTGCTGAATCCGAGGGAGAGGCCGGCGTTGGGGAAGGAGCAGAAGTGAAAGTGAAAACCCCGGGGCCTCTGGAGCTGCAGGGTCAGCCTCCCGGGCTCTGTCCTGCCGGCCCTGGCCCTCCGAGGAGCCCGAGGTGGGAGACGGGAGAGGGATCCTCTCGGCCCTCGTTAACCCCTTGGTGCCTGAGCTGGGACGTGGGCGGCCAGGCCAGATAGGGAAAGCGCAACGGGCGAGGTCCGGGCGCCCCTCCTGCAGCTCACAACTGCTTCCCCCCGCTGCGGCTGCCCACTCCCACCACCACAGGCCCCGAAAGCAGCGGCAGTGCCGGCGGGAACGCAGCTGCAGGGGCCAGAGAGGCCTCAGAGGCTGCGACACTCTGGCCCCTGATGGGAAGGGCCGGCTCATCAGCAAAGACCCTGACACCGGGCAGGACTGGGGGCAGGAGGAGACGGGGCGACAGAGGATGAGATGGCTGGATGGCATCACCGACGCGATGGACACACGTCTGGGTGAGCTCCAGGAGCTGGTGATGGACAGGGAGGCCTGGCGTGCTGCCGTCCGAGGGGTCTCGAAGAGTTGGACACGACTGGCTGAAGAACAAAGGGGACCGACCCTCGGAGTTGCCGCCTCCCGCGCCTCAGGGGTGTGCTCGCCTGACCCTCCCGGGCCCCCGCCACCCTTCACTGCGCCCACCCCAATGCCCTCGCCGCCCAGCCAGCGAGAGCACGTGCCCTGAGGTGCCCCCTGCGCGCTGCATCCACACTCCCTCACCTGGACTAGCGTGGTTCCTTTCTGCCTCGCTCCCTCTGCCGGCCACGCCTCCAAGAGCGAGAGGTGGGAGTTGGGCTGGGCACCACCGGGGCCCAGAGCTGATGGGGGTTCTGCCTGCTTAGGGCACGACGAGCCCCTCCACCTGGGACGCGGGCTAAAGACAGGACCCACCTTTCCCCACGCCAGTCAGCAGGGTGGAACCAGGATGAAACCAGGTTACAGGCCCTAGAAGCAAAGCTCGCGTGGACCCCCAGCCTGAGGTGGGGGTGCGGGCCAGAAGGGCAGCCGAGGCGGGAGGGAGCAGGCGGCCACCCCCTGCTTCTCGGGGCTGCTCTGGGACGAGCCCCAGCCGCACTCACCCTCACCCTCAGTATCGTAGCTGGGAGGCTCAGTCCCCAGCTCGCGAGAGAGGCAGCCGGGGGCCTCTGGGTGGCACCCAGCTCCTCCCCAGAGCGCACGTGGGTCCCCAGGGGAGCCGGTAACACCGGGGTCCACCCGTCACTCCTGCCACCGAGCAGGCACGTCCGCGGCATCCGCCCGGCGCTCTGCGCGTCCAGCCCTGGAAGGACCGGCGGGCCCGTGGGTGTCGCTGTGCTTGAGTGCTCCTGGAGACACGGTGGGCTCCACCTGCGCCCCCCCCGCCTGGGTCTCCGGCCGCCGCGGGGCCCAGGGGCCAGGGCGCAGAGTGGGGCAGTGGCTGCCACAGCATTCCAGAAGAGCTGGCCGGACTTTCCTCCACCCGGCTCCTCCGTTTCAGGACTGGTTCACTGGAACGTTCCCCACGCCTGCAGTTCTCCTGGCCCCGCAAGAAGGCCGACCCCAGAGCGGCGTGCAGAGTCAGTCCCCCGCTGGGGCGGTGCGGGGTCTCGAGGGGGGGGCCAGTGGGGACCGACCTTCGCTGGAGCTGGGGTGGCCCCCTCACCCTCCCCTCGCGCCCTCCCGCGAGCGTGTGCTCAGGACCTTGGCCCTTGGGCACGTCCCACCTGCCTCCCTCCAGCCAAGGTGCTGCGGCTGCAATGCCAATAGGCGGCTCTCTGGGTGGCCCTCGTGGGCACGAACGGGCAGCGACCCAGAGCCCCGGAGGCGGGCGGGAGGCCCCCTTCTCCCCTAGCGCGGCCGAGGCTGGAGGAGCGGGAGAGGACTCTGGGCTCTGCTCGAGTAGCGATGCGGGCGCAGTCTGAGCCGGGCTCCCATGTACCCAGCTCAAGGCCTCGGGTCGGCGGTCAGGGAGGGGAGTGCCACCCCTCCCAGGGCGGGGCTGGGGCTGGGAGGAGAGGCTGGCGGGCAAGCTGTACCATTCATCCTGGTGAAGGCGGCTTCCCTGCCCAGCACCCACCCTCCCCCCACACCCTGCCCCTCCCCCACCCTTTCCCCCCACTCCATCCCCTTCCCCACCCACCCCTCCCCCGCTCCATCCCCTCCCCCCATCCCGCCCCATCCCCCTGCCCCCTCCCCCACCGACCTGGTCTCTTGTGACGTCACCTGCGTTTGGAGGAAGCAGCGCACTTAACCAGCCTGGCGGCTCCTTGCACTGGGACCAGGGAGGGGTGGGGTGGGGGGCTCTGTTGGCCCCTAACTGCCCCCAGGCCCTTCCGCAGAGTGCCCCCAGCTGAAGCACATGTCCCTGCCAGCCCCCCGGGGTGGGGAGCCCTAACCCTGAGGTCTGGGGTGCCCTGTGATGGGCCCTGAGCCCCAGGTGTACACTGGGGTCACATGCGAGGCCTGGGCATCCGAGGAGGTGCTGGTGAAGGCTGGCTTGCAGGTGTCTGAGTGGGGTGAGCTGAGCTCCTGTGGCTGCCCCCACCCCTTCTGCGGCATCACCTGGAGCTCTTCCTGGCCGCTGGGGGGCGGGTGACTACGGCCTGAACACAGGGCAGTGAGTGGGGGACGCAGACGGCGGGGGGACGGACGAGGCAGCAGGGGGAGGCTCACAGCGCTGTGACCCCAGCCCCTCGGTGCCGGGAGGTCGGCTGGGTCTGCACGGCTGGTTGCACCTCTGCCCCCTCCCGGAGGGTGCTCCTTCCAGGCCCAGGAGGACATAACGAACCTGGGGAGACAGTGAGGAGGGGCTGGGCCCCGGCCCCCCGCAGGCTGGAAGTCCACCCCCGAGAACAAGCAAACAGACGGCCACGGCCGGGCCCTCTCCGATTTCTGGGCCTGTTGACTTAGCTGCCCACTTGGCGGGAGGACCCAGCTGCCTGGAGAGCCGGCTGTCCATCTGTCTGTCCATCTACTGCCACACCGGCCCCTCCACCCCAGGCGCTGTCAGGCAGAGACGAGGCTCAGAGGCCCCGGGGACCTAGACTGAGGCCCCGAGGTTTCCGCCTCTGTGGTCAGGGCGGGGAGGGACAGGCCCCGCTGGGGGTCTCTGCCGAGGGCGAGGGGCAGGGAGCTGGACGCCTGAGACCGTCTCTGCAGGCCCCTCTGGCGGGTGGGGGACCTCGACTGCGTGACACTTGCCACACACGTAACGCCCACAGATGCGCGTGCTCACCGTGCGCACCGACCCGGGCCGGCATGCACACGTGGGCTCGTGTGGAGCGTGGGTGTGCAGGTGTGTCCTCCACGGGGCCCCCGTGGAGGATCGTCACTGTCCAGGGCGCTCAGCTCAGTGAGCCGGGGGCCTCAGCCTCACCCGGCGTGGATGAGGTCCGCGTGGAGCCCCGGGCACCCTGCGGTGAAGGAAGGTCCAAGTGTCTCAGCCTGCTCTTTCGGGATGATTTCCTGAAGGTGACGCCCTCAGACTGTACCCTTCTTGAGGGCAGGTCCGATGGCAGGGATGATACCCCGGACGCCGGGGACAGGAGCGGGTCACTCTGCGGGGACCTTGCCAGGCAGGTCCCCAGGAGGCCAGCCTCCCAGCTCAAGCCGCAGGCCTGAGTTGGGCTTGGTGGGCAGGTGGGCTCCGGGAAGCAAGACTTGGGGCAGGGCCAGAGGTGATGGCCAGTGACCCCCCCCAGGCTGGGCCCAGCACCTCTGGTCACAGGGCCGTGACCTAGGGCTGCAAGTCTACGTTTCGAAGCTTAGAGCAGTTAGACTAACAGAATATGTCAGGCTGGGCATTTTCATGAGATGCGAGACCCAGTTGGTGATTTAAATTCAAGCTGTTCTCGCTGCGACAGCCCCAGCGGGAGTCGGTGAAGGGTCGGCTCCAAGCTTGAGCCCCCCTGCGTCCCCCAGGGCAGCCTTTGGCCCAGAAGCTCAACTGGCACAGAGGCCTGGCTTCCGAGCACTGTGCCCACCGCCCCGGGCAGGCCGCCTCACGCTCCCCTCACCCGGTGCATGGGAGCTGACGGCAGCAGGCAGGCCAACTGGGCCTCCTGGGGGGCACCGTGCAGGTGGCGGGGAAGCTGCTGTCATGGCGGAGTCGTGTGAAGGCAGAGGGGCCTGGACCCTTGGGCGGCCGGGCCTGGGGGGGCCCGCCCAGGAGACGGTGTGGTCAGCGTTTTGAAGGGACGGGCCTCTCGAGCTGGCCGAGCTGGGGCGGACGGTGCAGCCCCGGCGTCACGCGGGGTTAGGCACACGCCCCACCCTGCAGCCACTGCGGCCCCCACACGGCCGGGTCTCTGCCCCAGAGGCCGGCAGAGCTGCGTGCCCACGTGTGCTGAGCCAGCTCCCCCGGCTCCCGAGTGGTGCGGCCGGCCCCCCGGGACTGTGGTAGGGCGGCCGCTGCGTCTGTGGGCCCGGGGACGGGCAGGGGTTCGGGGAGGGGGCGCCTGGCTCTACCCCCAAGGCCCACTTGAGTCCTCTCCACCCGGCTTCCCTGCCCAGCCCAGGCGTCCACAGCGGCCCTGGTCTCCCGTGTCTGCAGGCCCCGCTCCGCCCCGACGCAGCCAGGCAAATCTCTTTCCTCCTCCGCAGCTTTGCCGAACCAGGTTGGAATTTCTCAAAAGCAAACAGCTCAGAGCTGTGGTTTTGGGAGCCGAGATTCCTCCTGTCTTGTCTGAGGCGGCATCAGGCAGGCTGGACGGGGCCCACGGCCGAGCCCCTGGGACCCCATGAGAATGGCCCAGGGCCGCGGCACGCGCGGGGGCAGAAAGGACCCCGGATGTGGACAGAGCCCGCGGAGGGGCTGCCCGCGGGCCGGGGCTCTGTGGGTGAGCACAGGGGCGGGGCTCATGGCGCCACGGGCAGGGTGCGTGGGAACGTGGGGGTGGGGGCCCCCCGGAGAGCACCTCGAGGGGCCCGCAGGCTGGGCGAGGGGGGAGGGGGCTCTCGCCAGGTGGTCGTAATCTCCTCAGTGAAATAGGAGTCGGGGTGGGCGGGGGCGGCGGGCGCCTGAGGGGCAGGAGACAGCTGCGGGGAGGGGGCGGCCTGGGGCCCTGCGCACGGGTCCACTCCCGCAGGCGCAGGCGGCTGCTCCCCCCGCACAACCGACCCTGCGGCCCACGAGGCTGGGAGGCTCTGGGCTGCCCCCAGGGCTGGCCCTTCCCGCGGTCGCCCCTGAAGCCCCCCAGCTCGGGCCGTCCGGCCTCACCAAAGTCGTTGGGCCCCTCAGGGATCCTCGTCCGGGTGCAGGGGGCAGGGCGGGCCTGCAAGGTGGGCACCCTGAGCCCGAGGGCCCGGGCAGGGCCGGGTGGATGCCCCATCCAGCGAAGTGGGTGCTTGGCACCAGCTGTGCAGACAGACAGACAGACAGACGCAAGCTTTCACCAGCTCCTCCCGCCGGGGTGCCTGCCAGAACCCAGCGCACGGGCCGCCCGCGCTGGGCGGGGTGTCAGCGGGCGCCAGGCTGTCTCAGGCCCGGCTGGGATCGGCCGGGCCCCAGGGCCCGCGGGAACCTCCGAGGTGCCGCCTGGGGAGACTGAGGCAGCCCTGGCCGAGCCCGCGTGGCGTGCGGGCACCATGGCCCCGGCCTGCCCCTCTCCAGAGTGCCTGCCTGGCAGGGTCCCCGCCCTGTGTCCCCCTTGCCCAGCTCTGTGCCCCCAGCTCCGTGCCCCCAGGCCCTGCCCTCCCAGAACCTCGGGCTCAGCACCCTGGCCGTCCCCTCACGTGGCCGCGGACATGGCTGCCCCGAGCGCCTTGCCCTCCCTGCGCACTCAGGATGGGACGCTATTAGTCATGCTCACCTCACCGTGGAGGGGATTTTGTAGATTCTTTCCCAACCTTTGCCTCCGGCAACAGAAGGAGGGGGTGTCCTGCGGAGGCTGCCCAGGGCGGGTGGGCGCCCCGGGCACAGTGGAGGAGCACGAGGGAGGGAGGCACTGCTCCCGGAGGAGACCCGTCTGGATGGCCGGGGCGGGCATGGGGTCTGGGGGGGGGGGTCTCTCCCAACTCCAGCTTTCGGCCTCTGGCTTCGCAGACACGGCGTGTTCTCTGCGAGAGGCCTGCCCATGGCATGCGGCCCCAGCACTGTGGCCTCCCGAGCCTGCCTCCCTCATCTGCCAGCTCTGGGTTGCTCCCTGGGGCGCGAGCCGGAGGAAATGGCCGTTCTGCCTGGGCGGGCGGTGGGCAGCTGGGGCCACCGTGGGCAGGGCCTCGTCCGCTCTGAGCCTCATCTGCAGACCCAGGCCTGGGTGGAGGGTATAGACAGCGGGTGCGGGCAGCCCCAGGCGGCCCCAGGGACGGACGCGTCCCAGCTCGGCCTGCAGGGCCCTCGGGGGTCGTTGTGAGGAGTGACGGCTGGCCGCGGGCACTGCTCACCAGCACGAGCGCTCCGCCGGGCCACGGCGGCCACCCCGAGGGGCTGCGGGGTCTGGACGCCCCCTTGGTGCGGCATGTCACCGCCTCCAGTCCATGCGCGTGGTCTCTTCTGAAATGGCCCCGGTGTTCCTGGCTCTGATCTTGGCGGACATCTCCAGAGAGCTGCCTAGGCCCTTCCAGACCAGCCCGTCCCACCCTCCCTCTCCCTGCCGGTTGGCCTACGGCCTGAACCCAGGCCCAGAGCGGCGGCAGCAGCCAGTGCGGACGTCCAGCGTCAGGCCTCTTGGATCTCTGAGCAGGGGACCCCCCACCTGGGGGCAGCTGACACCTGAGCCCCCACCCAGTGGCAAGGGCAGGGTGAGCGACCTGACTGCCCACGGCCGCTGCGGGCAGAGAAGCCCAGCGCCCCTCGCCTGGAGCCTGGGGGGGAGACTGAGGCTCAGAGCAGACGAGGCCCTGCCCACGGTGGCCCCAGCTGCCCACCGCCCGCCCAGGCAGAACGGCCATTTCCTCCGGCTCGCGCCCCAGGGAGCAACCCAGAGCTGGCAAAGCAAACAGGCCGCTGCTCCCGCCGCTGACTGATGGCTGGAGGGGCTGGCCGTGCTGATGGACGGCCGCCCGTCACGTGTGGGCCAGGGGCGGGGGCCCGCAAGGCTGCGGACACAGACACATCCTTGCAAGCTGGGGGCTGGCCTCACCCTACCCTGAGACCCTCCGGGGCCGGGAGACCCGACGGACCGAGCCCCAGGCTGGCCAGTGCCCAGCCGTGGTCCCCCAACGTGCGCCCAGCACAAGGCAAGGTGCCCGCTGGCAGGGTCCTCGTGGCCTCTCAGGGAGCACCAGGGCCCCCTCCCCAGCGTTCTGCACTGAGGCCTGGCTGGGCCAGCCCCTCAAGGCCATGGTCAGCCTCTGTGTGTGCCAGAGGATGGCCACAGGGCCCGGCGCCCACTCCTGGAGCCCGCTCAGGGCAGGTGCGGCGTGCACAGCGACGGGGGCTGGCAGGGGCCCGGGTGTCTGGGTGAGACGGCCGGGTCCAGGTGCTGCCCGCAAGGCCCTGGGGCGTCTGCCCGCATCACTCCGGCTCCGGCTTCCCTGGCAGCGCCCGTGTCTGTGCCCGGGCAGGATGGTTACCTCGTCTTACAGACAGGGGAGCCAGGGCTTGGGGATTCCAACAGGAGGGACCACAGGCCAGGCCAGGGTGGGGCCTCCCAGGCACAGCTGATGCTGGCCACTCCCTCTGATGGTGACCCGCGGGCAGGGCCTCGCAGAGACCGTGGCTGGCACGCGTCCAGCCTGGGCGGCCCAGGGACCTTCCGGCGCTGATCGCAGGCCACCTGCAGGGCATAAGGGACCCCCAGATCCCCGCCTGAAGCCTGCCGCGGCCCAGGCCACCCAGCTGATGACCAGCCAGAGAGGAAGGGGCAGCTGGGGCCGGGCCTCTGACCCCCGGCCACCTGGCCCACCGGGAGCTCGTCTGGCCAAGAGGAAGTTTCTGAGACCCCCGTTTCCTGCACCTCAGGGTGGGCTGGGCTGGGGCTGCCCACTTCCCTCCAGAGCCCCCAGCCCTGCCCTCGACGCCTCCAAGCCAGCCTGAAGCCCCCGCACCTCTAGCTGCGTTGCTTCCTGGGGCGGAGGGGGGCAGGGTGGCCCAGCGACTTGCCCTGATCTGGGGTCAGCAGGGACAGGAAACCCCTTCGGACGGGGCGTGAGGGTCCTGGGCAGAGAGAGAGAGAGAGGGCTGGGCCAAGCTGCCCTCCCCCCAGGGGTGAGGCTGCCCACAGGGCAGGGTCATGACCTTTTCCTTCATGCCCTTGGGACCCAGGCAGGCCCACTGGTTCAGAGCCAGCCCTGTGTGTGCCAGGCGGGCCAACCTCCACGGTGTCCAAGGAGATGGTCTGAAGCAGCGGGCAGCCTCCAGGGCCGGGCCAGGGACTGCTGAGGTCAGAGCCGCCTCAGGAGGCAGGCTGCATGCCAGCAGGTGGTGCCAGAGCTGGGGTGCTCAGGCCCGTGGGCTGGGGAGTCTGGTCTGTTCCTGCTGGGCCTGGGGCAGGAAGTGGGGCCCCGGGCTCCAGCATGGATGGGGTGGGCTCCGCAGGGCCGTTTCCTCCCCGGGAACATCCTGCCAGGCAGGCGGCAGGAGGGAAGACGGCTCAGTCCAGGCTGCAGGAAGGGCCCAGGGCTGGACGTCCCCTCAGGCAGGGCCATGGGGGGTCCCGGGGGGAATGGCCTTGTGGCCAGCCGAGCCCTGGAGCTGGGAGGCACGCCGGGCCTCCCCCAGCCAGGAGCGGCCAGAGCGCGTGCGGGCAGCGGCACAGCCACTAGCAGAGCCCGGGCAGGCAGCCCAGCCCGCTGCCCCACTCCGGGCCCCGGGAGGGGCTCGGCAGCCCGCCCTCCACTGCCCCCGGCCCACAGCCTAAATATAACCTGGGCCGGCGCCTGCCCGGGAATAGAGACCTCCGTCAGCCCCCAGCAGGTGCTGGTGGGGAGAAGGTCAGCCTGACAGGCAGGGTGCCCTGCGGGCGGGCCGCCCAACGCAGGTCATGTGAGCGTCCGGTGGTGAGGCTGCGGGGGGCGGCGTGTCCTCCCGGGACAGCTGGGTGCCTGGGGCTGGCCGGCCACTGCCTTCTTCTCCCGCACCCCACAGCTGAGGGACAGGCCCCAGGAAGGCCCCTGGATGAGGGCCCAGCGTACGGGGTTCTGCCCCTGGGGCCTGGGCACCTTCTGGCCCCACATGGTGGCAGACTGCCCGCCCGGCTGCTCATGGTCACACGGAGCCTGCAGGGTTCCCGTGCCCCCCACCCCAGGCCCACCCATGTGTCTGCCCAACCCCCAACTCCTCCAGGCTCTTCTGAGCTGGACCCCTCCGGACCTCACCCCCTGCCCCAGCCTCGAGCTGTTCCAGACAGCGGGGGGAGGTCCTGGCCCCATGCCCAGGGGTCAGGGCTCCCGGGGAGGCAGGGGCCTACCCCTCCACTGCCCTCCCCAGCCCCTCAGGACGTCCTGGGCCCCAGGCCCTGCCCTGGCCCGGTCCCGAGCCCAGCACCACGTCCTCGCGCCAGGCGAGCCCCGGATCCCCTGGAGCTGGTCGGGGGGCACCGATCAGGGGCTCAGCATTCTGCACCCCCAGGGTTGACCCGTCCACCCTGACCCTCGGGGCCCCAGGAGGGCAGGACGCAGCCCCACGGCCAGACCTGCGCGGGTGGCCGGACACGCTGGAGGTGAGGCTGCGCCCGACCCTGCTTGTTTGCTCTGCGTCTCGTTTTTCTGGTTTGGAGCCTGGGAGCCCAGGCAGGGTCGGGGGCCTGGGGACAGCGGGTGGGACAGGAGGGGCCCCCCGCAGGCAAGCAGCAAGGGGAGGGGTGGGCCCAGGGGCAAGGCCATCCCCAGGCCCCACCCGCCTCCCCCCGCCCCGTCCGCGCCCACGTCGCCTGCAGACCCGCCCTGAACCCCACGGCCACCGCGTGGGCGTCCCCGTGCCCCGCCCGCCCCCTTCCCGTCCGGGGTCCCCGTCTCCGGGGGGCTTCCGGGTTACAGGGGTCAGGAGAACCGGCAAGCTGCGGAAAGCAGGTATTTGGGTCTTGGCCCCTCAGGGACGGCAAGCAGGGTGCAGTGCCTCAGGGCCCTGGAGTGTGGAGCTCCCACTGGGGGCCTCCCACCCACGTGGCATCTGAGTGCTCCTGGGGGCTCCTAGAGCGGTGGTGGGCACCGGCTCTGACCATCCGGAGCCAGTGGCTTCCTGGGAGGGGCGGGTCTGTGGGCTTCAGCCCTGGTGGGCACAGCCCCTCAGCCGCAGCCTGGTGGGGCCGTCAGGCAGGGTCTGCCCGCTGGGCCTGGTAAGAGGTGGGAGCCCTGAACAGCTGGCGACCCTTCCTCCAGGCAGCCCAACCAGATCTCTCCCTGAGCACCCAGGATACCCAGGGATCATCACCATGGACTCTCCACCCCCGAGCTGGGGAAACCGAGGCAGGCGGCGGTGTGTCTGCCCCACAGCAGGAGTCCGGGCCTGGCAGTGAGGGCAGGCTGACAGGGCAGGGAGGGGGTGGTGGGGCCGGGCCTGGGGCCATTTCCATGCCCAGTGGGTCCCCAGGGCATGGGGTTAGGGGTGTGGCCGAGCCCCACCCACGGGGACCAGACCAAGGACTCAGTACAGGTGCCTGGAGGGCTGGGGGCCCAGCTGCACCAGCACCCCAAACACGCCTTAGAGCCAGGGCCCTTAACACCTGTCCTCCCTAGCAGGGCCCGAGCCCTCCACCCTGCAGTGTCCCACCCCCACCCCCCGGGTGCTCCAGGCACTGGGGGCTCAGAGGAAGATGGCTCCTCTGAGCTCAGAGGGCCTGGGGCCTGGACCCATCAGCATCCAGGCCCTGGGGGCCCCTTCTTGTGCTGAGGTTAAGAAGAAAGGGATTGAATCGCCCAGTTCCCTCTCGTTGCAAAGCAGGTTCTTTAACCAGTGGGCCCCTGGGGAAGCCCCAGGCTGCTCCGCACCCCCGGATACCCTGTTCTCATGCCTGCAACCCAGGCCGGCACCGCCGTCCATCCCAGATCTCCCCACCCCGCAGGCCACGAAACCTGGGGTTCCTCAGCCCTGGGCTCTACCAGGGGTCAGAGCAGCCCACGGGCCCACTACCCTGACGGCGAGTAGGCAGGGCAGACCGTGGGCACCCCCCACTTCCAGGTCAGGAGATGCCAGTCCTTGGGGATCCAGGGCTCCTGGCTGGCCTCACAAGGCGCCGGAGGCCAGCGAGAGGGGCCAGCAGGCTGGGGGCCCATACCAGCCCCCCACGTCCTGAAGCTGCCCTAACTCTGGCCCCTCAAGGGGGCTCCAGGCTCAGTGACCCCCGTCACCAGGAACTGTGGCCGGGGGGGGCTAAGGCTGGCTTGTGGGAGGGGGTGACCTCCTCTGCGGCCGTTCCCCCTCCACAAGGCCTGGGCAGGCGCCTCAGCTCAGCTTGGGTTCCAGAAACATTTGCTTTAAGTCTTAAAATATCAGGTTCCCACATCACGGGCTTCCCTGGGGGCCACCGGACAGGCAGGAGGGACTGAGGAGTGAGAGGGTCCCCCCGCATCCCCCAGGCCCCACCCCAGCAGCCTCTCTGTCAGGCCCTTGGCCGAAGCCAGCTGAGCATCAGGCCTGTTGGGGGGAGGGCCTGTGGAGGAAGCCCCCAGGGTGCCCACAGCAAACCCCGCCTCTCTGGGGCCCCTCTAAGCCACAGAACCCTTCACTGGGGGAGGTGTGGGTCCCAGCAGCCCCACAGTCCCCCTGGGACAAACTCCCTGCAGCAGGGCCCAAGGAAGGGTGCAGCCAAGGACGGGCTGGGTGGGGAGAGGGGCCCCGGAACCAGCCTTGTCCCCTCAGCCATGGAGCCTGACCCACCCCAGGGCCAGGCGGGAGGAGCCTTGGACAGAGGGTGGCGCCTGGTAGGTGCTGGGCTCATATCCGGGTGGCTCCCAGAGACAGGGGCGCTCATGTGGGGTCCTGAAGGATGAGTAGGAGTTCTGGGCTGGGCCTGGTTCCGGTTGTCGGGCTCCCCACACAGAAGGAGCAGATTGGAGGGTCTGGGCTGGCGCCAGGCTGGTGGGGCTGGACGCAGGCAGCCGGTGACTTGGACGCTCAGGTGAGCCAGGCTCCGGGGCCCGGCAGGCGGGGGGACAGGAGAGTCCTCCGGGGTGACTGCAGCAGCGTGAAGGTGGCTGCCTCCCCTGCGGCCGCCCCAGGGACCACCGCCTGAGGAAGGCCCAGGCCCCACGGCCCGCCCGCCCAGCCCGCCCCCGGCAGACCACCGGCCTCGGCCCAGGGGACCCGCCTCGGCACGGAGCGGGAATTGGAGCCAGGCAGCAACAGCTGGGCCCACTCGAGCGTCCCCCGGGGCCCCCGCCTCCATTCCCAGGCCCCCATCCCAGCTTGTTCCCAGGCTGCACCCCACCCCCCAGAACCCTGCTCAGGACCTGGGTGGACGCGGCTGCAGGAGGGCCACCAGCTGGGACCTCTTGCCTACCCGCTGGCGACCCGGGCACAGACCTGCCCTTGGGCCAGAGGGTACTCCTGGGGCAGCGGGTGACAGACTGCCGCAAGCCCTCCCCACCTGCCCTGTCCCTGCTGTGGCCCCGGGCTCAGCCTCCCCGTGGCCACACAGCCCGTCCGGACCAGCGGCAGGCCCCAGGGGGCGTGGCAGGCAGTGGGGCGCTGTGCAGGGCAAGGCCCCCAGCGCCTCTTGGGCAGGCCTGCGCAGGTGCAGACAGACGCCGTTTTGGCAGCTGCAGGGGGCGCCTGCCTCTGCCTGCCTCCCCTGGAGCAGGTCTCGGGGACCCCACGTCTCTGTCCTCACCCCCACCACCACGCACGGTCTGGGTGCCCACTACCACGGTGAAGGCGCCACCGCGTCCCCCCAGAGGACTGGCCTCGGCCACTTGCGGGGGCGGGCGCCTCCACTCGGGCTGCCCATCTGTTAGCAGGGCCTCCTGTACCCAAGCCGGGCCAAGCCTCCCATTTTACAGATGGAGAAACTGAGGCCACGCAGAACTGCAAGCTGGAGGAGCCCCATGCACGTTAGGCAGGGCTGCCAAGGGAGGCGGACAGATGAGGGAGGGGGAGGGATTGGAGGGGACCAGGGCTCGACCCCTAGATCCTTGCTGCCCAAGTGGTCCTGCCTCAGGGCAGGGCCAGAGGAGGTGGGGCCTCAGCGGCTCCCCCCACAACTGCAGGAACCGAGCTGGGGGGTAGTTACTGCCTGGAGAGGATGAGGAGGTCGTTGGCGCCCCTGAAACTCAAGCCGGCACCAGCTCTGGGAATGGACGTCTGACCCCTCTGCAGCCCCCAGGGCCCCGGAGAAAATCCTGGAGGCCAAGTTAATACCAAGACCAATTTTTATTTCAACAAAGTTAATTCTCAACAATGTGATACTGAGGGAGCGGGGTTTCGCTGCCTGGGGGAGGGGGCTGGAGTCCTGGTGCAGCACCGCCCCCCTTGCCGGCCCCTCCCCCTGCAGGCCCCTCCCCCAGCTGTCCCCCTCTCCCCGCTGCCCTCTCCCCTCCGGCCATACCCCTCCCCCAGCCACCCCCTCCCCAAGCACAGGCTTGGCCACCCTGAGGACACAGCTCCTGGGGACAAAGGGGTCCAGGCTGCACATCCAGGGTGAAGATGGACCCCCAACGCTGCTCGTGGGCCTGGAGTGACCTCCCCACACCCCACCCCTGGCCCCTGAGACAGTGGGGGGACCCCCAAGCCCGCCCTGGTCCCACTGAGGACGAGGCCCCACCCTGAGCCACCCAGCAGCATGGGTCCCTGGGCGGCACCAACCGAGTGGACCGTGACCACGCGGGCAGCCACCTCTGAGGGCCTGGGCTGGGACAGGGTGCTCCCGGGGGGCGAGCAGGCTCCCCACCCTGTCTCTGCCCACCTCCAGGCGCCCAGAGAGAAGCGGAAGGGCAGGGCGAGGGCGGAGGGGCTTGCCGACCTTGCTGCCCCAGCCGAGCCCGGGGCTGGACCCGGAAGCCGCCGTGCAGGGATAATCGATGGTCTGGGGGCCCGAGAGGCTTGGCAGGCCTGTCAGAAACCCCTTCTGACGAGGGCCACATGCGCTGCCCGTGGGCTCTGCCGGCCCCCACAGGCCCCTCCGCCGCCCTCCGCCCGGTGCCCACGGCTCTGCGTCGGCAGAGGGGACAGCCTGCTCGGGGTGTCGCCTCCCCACGGCCCCGGCCAGCGCCCAGTGGGCAGCAAGGCCGCCCCGTGGGGCCCTCTGGCGGAGGGGCGGGGTCTGCAGAGGGCTACCCACGCAGCCCGGCTCTCCCTGGAGGGCAGTGCCCGAGGGCAGGGATGGGCCAAAGTCAAACCAGATGGGCTAGGGGCCCCGAGGGGCAGGCGGGCCATTCGTCACCGTTATCTGCCCCGCCGCCAAATCACAAACACATTTTTAAGTGAAGGACTGGCTGCCACTGGCCTGCGGGCCTTGATGCCGCCCAGCTGTGGCCACTCTGCGTGGGGGTGGGGGTGGGGGGGTGGGGGAGGGGTGGACGGGTTCGGGGGCAGCGGGTGGCCTGCAGCAGGAGAGACGGGCACCCCTGCCGTGCCCACACACTGCCCTGCCTGCAAGCTGAGCCCGTGCCAAGCCCCCACGTCCACGTGACACCTCCCCTGCTCGGAGCTGGGGCGCAGGGCGCAGGGCACCCCTCCGCCTGCCTTCTCCCCAGAGCCTTGGCATCAGAGACTCAGCGTCTGGTCCACACACCATGGGCCAGGGCTGCCGGGAGGACAGAGGCACCTTCTCTATGGGGCTGGGGGCTCCAGGGCTGCTCCGGGGAGTAGTGGACAAGACCAGAGGCGAGACAGAGGCGGGGGCCAGTGGCCGTGAGGGGAGGGGGCAGGGGTGTGAGCTGGCACCGCCACGAGCCCCCCGAGTGTCCCCGCGAGACCAGCCTCACTCTCGCTGCAGCCTGACTGTGTGCAGCCCACAGGGGAGGGGGTGCGGGGGAGGGGCTGAGGCGGGGCTGTGCCGTGTGTGTGCGTCCCTGGGAGCTAAAGGCCGGTCCTGCCCGGCACCCTGGACCCCCGGGCGGGCCCACAGGGGTGGGGGGCGCCGAGAGAAATGGCCTGTGACGGGGTGGGCTCCCAGGCGGGAAAGCAAACAGTGTCAGCAGCTAATGAGCGGGAACCGGCCTGGGGCTGCCGGCCGGGGTGGGGGGGTGCGGGGGGGGCCACCACCATCGCTCATCCTGACAGGCGGGCGGGCGGGGGGGAGCTGGGGGCCAGGGCGGTGAGCGCGAGAGCCCACAGAAGGGCCCCTGGAGGCCCGGCCCGCACGCAGACGACGGATGGACGGACAGACAGACAGCCCCCTGCCCCTCCCCCACGGCAGCCCAAGGGGGCCCGGCTCCTGCGATCTCCGCCAGCCCACAGGCTGGTGAGGACAGGGACTGTCCGGGGCGGGAGGGGGCTGCACCAGGACCCCTGCGCTGTGAGATCTGGGTCCTGAGGCCCTGTGCCTCCGCGGGCCTCTGTTTCCCCATCTTTACTGGGGGCAGGAGGAGGGGGTCCCATGGGGTTCCCGCCCTCCCCGAGAGTCCCCGCTGCCCACCGCACCTCCCACCAGCCTGGCAGCAGTGGGCTGAGTCCACGGCCAAGGGAACGGCCCCTCCGTCCTGCCTGGGTCACTGGTGGGGGACTGAGGTGGGCGCTTTGGCAGCCCCCGACCCAGCCTGCACCCGGCAGAGCCCATCCACCCTGCGCACTGCCGGGCTCCTGAGCGGCCTGGCCTGGGGGCGCCCCCGGAGGTGGACGCCCGTGCGTTGTCCGGGCCCCTGTCCCACCTCGGCCGGGAGGGACAGGCAGCCATAAATTCACACCGCCGGCTGCCCGCGGGATAAATGTGTCATCGGCCGCACGATTTACGAGCACAGCCCTGGCCCGTGAGGCAGGGAAAACAAGCCTGTGTACACACAGACGGGCGGGTGGGGAGCGGCAGCGGCCGAGGGCACGCGGGGGCATGGCCCGCGGCAGCACCCACTGGAGGCGTGAGGACCGTCCTGCCCCCAACACACGCTCCCTCGTGGGGAGGTGGCCGCCGGGCTCTGTGCCCTCGAGGCGGGTCTTGGCTGAGGGGCCACGGGCCGCTGCACACAGAGGCAGAGGCAGGGCGGACCATTCTGGAGGATGCAGGGCACCCAGGGGCTGGGAGATGGACGGGGCTGGGCCGGGTTGCCTCTGTCCCGCCAGGCCCGCCTGCTCCACTATCTCGGAGGCCTGGGGGCACCACACCTCCCGCCGCTGAACACACCCTGGACACTGGTGCTCAGGGAGTTGAGGGAAACAACCCAGGAAGACCCTTCAGAGTCCGGCCGCCACGCCGGAGACAGCCATGCCCGCCACCCTTGTCCACAGGGCCCTGGGGGGCGGGCCAGGCTCCAGGCCCAGCGCCACCAACCTCAGTCATCTGCTGAGACCGCTGCAGGTTCAGCCACTGCAGCCTGAGACACAGACGGGCCCAGGGAGACCCGGGGGCACTCGGAGGGGCCGCGGGGGGCCCAGCGCAGGTGGGGAGGACTCGTGGGCTCCCGACGGCATCGCTGCTGACCGACCAGGCCTCAGGCATGTCACACAGCAAGGCTGCCTGCGGTGTCCACAGCCCCCGCTGTCCATGGACGACGCCACCCCTCCTGACAGCCTCGCCGCAGAGGCTCGGGATTGTGGCCCGGGAGAGTCTGGCACCGGTAGACCCTCAGCCCAGGGAGAGGGGCTGATGGATGACCCAGACGTCACAGTGCCCGAGCCATGTCACCCCAAATAAAGAGAGGCAGCCCTGAGCCCCTCAAAGAAGTTCCCACACCAGGGACCCACAGAGAAGAGGCCTGCAGAGCAGGTTGAGACCCTGCACAGCAGAGCCTGACACGCTAGGGGCCCCACACAGTAGGGCCTGACACAGTAGGACCCCGCACGGTAGGGACGCACACAGTAGGACCCCACACGGTAGGGACGCACACAGTAGGACCCCACACGGTAGGGACGCACGCAGTAGGACCCCACACGGTAGGGACGCACACAGTAGGACTGCACACAGTAGGGATGCACGCAGTAGGACCCCACACGGTAAGGCCCCACACAGTAGGACCCCACACGGTAGGGACGCACGCAGTAGGACCCCACACGGTAGGGCCCCACATGGTAGGGACGCACACAGTAGGACCCCACACGGTAGGGACGCACACAGTAGGACCCCACACGGTAGGGACGCACACAGTAGGACCCCACACGGTAGGGACGCACGCAGTAGGACCCCACACGGTAGGGACGCACACAGCATTTAGCACCAGCAGACCCAGAGCCCCGACACACAGGTGGCCCCGCTTTCCTCGCACAGAGGCGCACTGCCCTCCCCGTTCAACGTCCCTCGGTGGTAGTGTCACAGGCCCCACCTGCTCCGGGTCTGCCGCGGGCACCCCTCCAGTGGGCACGGGGCACGGGCGGGCATGCTGGGACAGGCGGCTCTCAGAGCCCTGCCCCCAGCCCTGCCCAGACAGAAGCCGGTCCTCAAGACCTGCAGACGGGCTGGAATTCTTCAAGAGCATCTTTAAACAAACAAAGCCCAGAGAAAAGCAAACGCCCCAACACAAACCACATCAAAATAGACGTCTGCGTAGACGCACCGTCTCCCACGGGGGCCTGCAGAGGCCAAGGGGGCACGACAGCCGGGGTGACGTGTACGCTGCCAGGACCCCCAGTCCCAGGCTGCAGCCCCCTCTCAGGGTGGGCGTGCCAGGCCAGGCCACACTGGGCAGGAGAGGGAGCACCATGGGAACGCTCTACCTCCCCTGGGATCTGCACCCCCGCTCCCTGGGGAGGCCAGCAGGCAAAGCTCAGGGAGCCCCTCCAGCCCCCCACCTGTGAGTGTCCCTGTGGGCCTGGGACACTGGCACGAGGCACAGATGGCAGCCCCTGGGCAGCCGGGGGGGCTGCTCCCCGCTGGGCGGAGGTCTGAGGACCAAGGAGCTGCACCCCAGCCTGACCTGTGCTGCCGGCGGCCTCCGGGCAGGGGTGCCCACGAGTGGGAACATGAGCGGGAATGAATGAGGGGCGAGGCCCTCCCCCCTCCCCCAAGCTGAGACCAGGGCGCCTGGCGCCCCCACACTCTCCTCCGGACAGAGACCCTCCCTGTCCCCGCCTCCACACACCAGCTCGGGGCTCGGGGGGGTGGTTCTGAGCATCCAGGGGACCGTCTGCGTGACGAGACCCAGGCCAGCCCCCAGGACACTCGGGGCCTCTCTCGGGCATAGAATTCCCAGAGCGTCAAAGGTCTTTTGAGACAGGGAAGCCCCCGTCCCCACGCCCATCCCTTTCAGACAAGCCAGGAAAGATGTCATGGTGGACGTCTGCAGGCCTACCTGTGTGCAGGTGGCCTTATCTCTGCCGCCTGCACCCGGTGGGGCATCTGAAGGACAGATGCCCAGGGTGGGCACTGCCAAGATTGGGCCCTGGTTCCCCATGCAGGTCCCAGGAGCATCCTGACCCCAGAGGGTGCTCACACCTGTGGCGGGGCCCACCTGGCCCATCTCTCAGCACTCTTTGTCTCGCTGGCCCTCAGCAGCTGGCGCGGCAGGGACAGGAAACCCAGATGGAGAGAGGGACAGGCAGCGTTTCCCCCGGGGCAGAGGGGACCCCTGGAGGCTGTGCTGGGGAGGCCACTGACCCCCAGTTCCTGTGGGCCAGCCAGGGGTCTCCTGGTGTGACAGGATGCCTCCCCGCAGACATTTCCTGTCTGCAGACAGAAACGATGAGGGCAGTGAGGCTGTGCGTCCAGCGTAGACAGCACTGGGTGTACACGGCACCAGGTGTACACAGCCCTGCCGTAGACAGCACCGGGTGTAGACAGCACCGGGTGTAGGCAGTGGGTGTACACAGCCCCAGTGTAGACAGCACCAGTGTAGACAGCACCGGGTGTACACAGTGCCGGGTGTACACAGCGCCGGGTGTACATAGCCCCAGTGTAGACAGTGCCAGGTATAGACAGCCTTGCTGTAGACAGCCCAAGTGTAGACAGTGCCGGGTGTAGACAGCGCCGGGTGTAGACAGCGCTGGGTGTAGACAGCCCCAGTGTAGACAGCCCAAGTGTAGACAGCACCGGCTGTACACAGCGCCGGCTGTACACAGCGCCAGGTGTACACAGTGGGTGTATACAGCCCCAGTGTAGACAGCACCGGGTGTAGACAGCCCCAGTGTAGACAGCGCCAGGTGTAGACAGCGCCGGCTCTACACAGCGCCAGGTGTACACAGCACTGGATGTACACAGCACCAGGTGTACACAGCGCCGGGTGTGCACAGCGCCGGGTATACACAGCGCCGGGTGTACATAGCCCCAGTGTAGACAGTGCCAGGTATAGACAGCCTTGCTGTAGACAGCCCAAGTGTAGACAGTGCCGGGTGTAGACAGCCCAGGACTGGTGACTGTGCTGCAGAGCTGGGTGGGGGCATCTACCAAGGACAGTTCAAGGACAGAGGGACACAGCCAGGGCTGGGCCCAGTCACCAGGGCCAGGGACCCCACAGACCCCCTCAGCCTGGGGGGGGGTGCTGGCAAGAGCCCCCTGCTGATTTACGGTCGCCCGGGGGGAGGGAGTTGTGGCTGCCAAGGCCTTGCTCTTGCTCCCCCCTCCCCCTTGTTGGGGGTCAGCAGGCTGGGGTGCGGTGGTTCTCAGCTGGTTTCCAGATGGGCCGGTGGAGAGGCGTCTGGAGGGGCGCCTGGGTGGGGGGTCGGTAAAGGGACCCTGCGGTCAGCGGGCGGCAGGAGCTGCTTTGTCTCTGAGGCCGGCGTCTCCCGGCTCTAGGCCCGTCTCTGTCACACGGAGCCCCCCTTCCCCACGACCGCCCCGGTGGGGGGGCTGGGCTCTGGTGATTTATCACCCGCTGCCTGCCCTCCATCGGAAACGCCGGGGGTGGGCGCAGACGGTGCGCTGAGCTATGGGCCCCCAGGGCCCCGCCACCCACACCAGTGTTGTTGCTCCGTCTGGGCGGCGGGCCCACCCCCAGCACGGCCAGGGCCTGGCCCCAGCCCTTCCCGGGGCCTCGTCCGAGGGGCCCTCGGAGCTCGTCCCCAGCGGGCGGCGGGCCCCTCCGCAGGCTGGAGAGGCCGCGGGGACCGCGCTCCGCCGCCGGCCGGGTCGAGAGGTGCCCCTCTCGCTGGGCGCCCGGCAGGCGGCGAGGCCAGCCTTCCAGGCCCCCTCCGCGCGCCCCCGCAGCCCCGCCCCGGCGCACACAGCAGGGACTCAATAAGTGCTCACCGCGCCGCGGGCTCCCTGGGCTGAGTCCCGGGCCACTGCCGCCGGCGGAAGAAGCGCCTTATCTTCCCGCGACCCCGACCGGCTGTCGACGCGGGGCGGGGGGCGCCCCCGTCCCTGCCCCGCCCCCACCGGAGCGCCCCGCGGACCCCGAGGCCGCCCCAGCCAGCGCACGCAGCCCTGCTCTGCGTCCCCCCGCGCCCCTGCGTCCCCCCCGCGCCCCTGCGTCCCCCCCGCGCCCCTCCGTCCCCCCGCGCCCCTGCGTCCCCCCCGCGCCCCTGCGTCCCCCCCGCGCCCCTCCGTCCCCCCCGCGCCCCTCCGTCCCCCCGCGCCCCTCCGTCCCCCCGCGCCCCTCCGTCCCCCCGCGCCCCTCCGTCCCCCCGCGCCCCTCCGTCCCCCCGCGCCCCCTCCGTCCCCCGCGCCCCTCCGTCCCCCCGCGCCCCTCCGTCCCCCGGCGCCCCTCCGTCCCCCCGCGCCCCTCCGCCCTACCTCAACCCCGCCGCACCCCCCACCCCCGGCCCCGGCCCCTCCATCCCCCGCGCCCCTGCGTCCCCCAGCGCCCCTCCGTCCCCCGCGCCCCTCCGTCCCCCGGCGCCCCTCCGTCCCCCCGCGCCCCTCCGCCCTACCTCAACCCCGCCGCACCCTCCCCCGGCCCCGGCCCCTCCATCCCCGCGCGCCCCTCCGTCCCCCGCGCCCCTGGGCTCCTGCGCCCCGCGCGGGCCATTCGGCAGGTCGCGAGCGCCCTCTGCTGCCGGGCTGAGGCCGCGCTCCGGGGAGGACCGGCCGCGGCGTCTGCCCTTTGCAGGAAGGTTCCGCGCGCTGGTCAGGGGCTGTGTCCGGCTGGGCCGCCGCGTGGCCTTGCAGGGACTCAGCGCTCTAGGCACCCCCTCGGTCGTCCTCCAGTCTCCAGGATGTGGCTTGAGCGTCGGGGCGGCCCGGGGTGGTGCGCCACGTGTCTGGGCAGGCCAGGCCAGGATGCAGGGCGGGTAGGCCTTGGATACTCAAGGACAGAGTGGCAGCAGGAAGCCTGTGCCTGCCCCGGGAGGACCCCGGCCTTGCTCTGAGGCTGGTGTTCCTGGCACTCACATCACTGCCCCCCACCCCAGGAAGCTGGGGGCCAGTGTGGTCAGAGGACCGGAGCTGCAGAGCAAAGGGGCCCAGAGTTGCCCGCCTGGGGGCTGCAGGCATGAAGGGCTGGAGGGGCTGTTCCCAGCTGGGTGGAGTCTGAGCCCCAGGGGGGACCAGCCTGTCAGTGGGGAAGGGACCCTGGGCCAGGGTATCCTCCCTGAGACAGAGAAAGGGACACAGAGGCCCGGGGCTGGCGGAGGAGCTATGCTTCCCCATGCTCTGGGCTGGTCAGGGCCCCCAGCTGGGACCACTCCCCTTCGCCACACCCCGGAGGCTGAGGCCCCAGGGTCTGTGTGAGGAGTGTCAGCTCAAGGTCAGGGCCGGCAGCCCCCGGTGCTCAGTACCATGGCTGGAGCCCCCAGAAGTCACGGGGAACTGGCAGGAGAGCAGGACGAGCCTGGAGTAACCATGGGGTTCTGCCGCCCTGTCGTCTGAGGGGGGAGTTCTTCCTCGGATCTGACCACACGATGATGCCGGCCTTTTCCTCTGTCAGAAGATCCAGACTTCTGGCCCCCAGGACCACCATATCCAGCCCCTCAACAGGACACTGGCTGGGAAGCTGGGCTCCTGCTCACTACTGGGCTCACCCAGTTCCTGCGGGGACCTGTCCCGTAGCCCAGGGAGGCCTCCCTGTCTTAGCATGGGGCCCCCCCCAGGCCCTGCATTTGCCCCGCAGAGGCCTGAGAGAGGAGGAGAGGGGGTCCCTGGGACCTGGTCTCAGCTCTGCCCCTAGGGCAGCTACGGAGAAAGCTCTGGGGCCCAGCAGGGAGACCCCCCTTGGAGTCAGGTTTCTTGCTGTGGAAAGAAGGGGGGACACCCCGTTCCTGGACTGCACTGTGGCTGAGTTTAGGGGGTGACTTGAGTATCTTGTGCGATGACTATTACCTCTGACCCCCACCAGGGCTCCGGGCCACTCCCTGGGGGGCAGGGGTAATTTCTTTGTGCAGAAGGGGCCGTTGTCCCAGATCTGGTGATAAGCCTGGATGGACAGCGGACAGTCAGCTGCAGCCCACAATGGGCCGGATGCCACGCACCTGCCCACAAAGGAGGGGGTGGCTCCCACCTCACGTCCCACCGGCAGCCCCGAGATAGCATCGGCCCGGCCGGAGGGCCATCCGTCTTGTCCCACAAAGGCTGAGACAAAGACCGTGTCAGTGGCAGCCTCCCCGACCGGGTCAGCGGGGCCAGGGGCCTTCCTGGGCCCGGGAGCCGGGGCTCAGGCCCCAGGCTCCTCATCAGCAGCCTTCATTGTTCACAGGGCCAGACAGGTGGGGGCCACACCTAGAGCGGAAGTGGGGAAAGCATCGCCCTCTCTCTGGGGCCACCAGGTCCAGCTTAGCAGCCTCAGCCACACTGGGGCACGTACTCAGGATTTTCCAGGCCCTGGGATGGGGGAGACCAGGGCCTGAGAAGCAGTTAGGAGTGCCTTCCTGCAGGAGGTGGCAGCCAGGTGGAGGACATGATTCAGAGACCCTGCAACCCCCCCGTGCCTCCTCACGCCTGCAGGGAGCTTCTGTGGACCCCAGCTCACAAGGCTCACCCCTCCTCACCTGCTCTCCAGATCTTCTCACTCAAATGCCCAGGAAGGTCCTGCTGGAGCCCTTGGCTGCCCTCACCATCCCTGGTGCAAAGCACTCCTGATGCTTTGGGGCACCTCACACCCTGAACCTTCCTTGGAGCCACCTGGCAGACCCGCCCTGGCGCCCAGACACCTCCACTCCGAGCACGTGCTTTCAGCACAGGCACCGCCTGTGGGGTTCCGACTGTCCCCACGCTGTCCTCACCCCCACTCCCCAGGTGGGCACTGGCCTTCCAGCCCTTCCACACCTCCCCACTTGAACTTTGGGGAGAGTCTGGGGCAGGCGAGTTCACTGGCTCGCGCCTGTGCCCCCAGCAGGAGGTGATATGGAGGTGAATGAGCTGCCTTGTGGGAACCGCCCCACCGCCCCCACTCCCAGCTCTTCCTGGGTTTGGGAAGGGACTCCGCGGCACACGGTGCACGTTGGTCGGGTGGGGAGCAGGGTTTATTGGCAGCGCAGACAGTGTAGGGGGCTCCTCGGTCCAGGTCCAGGCGTGGGTGCGTGTGGCCAGCGGTGGCGCAGCAGTCGGGCCCCTGCGCGGGGCCGCCGGGGAGGAAGGGCGAGGGGGGCTGGCCGCACGGTTCAGCGCCAGTCGCTCGGCTCGGGGGTCGCGTGCCCGGCGGCCAGCGGCGCGCTCGGCGGCCTCCGGCGCGCGGCTCGGGCGCGCAGGCCCCGCAGGCGGCGCAGCAGCAGCGCCAGCAGCAGCGCGTGCAGCAGCCCAAGGCCGAGCAGCAGGAGCTGCGCCGCCAGCGCCGCGCGGCAGAGGGCGCCGGGCGGGCAGCTGGCGCGCAGCTCGTCCTCCGCCAGGTAGGGCAGCAGGCGGCCCCGCAGCGCGGGGGGCGCGGCGCAGCGCAGGTCGCGGTAGGGCTCTCGCTCGGGCCGGCCGGCCAGCCAGGCCCGCAGCGGCACCAGGCGGCAGTCGCAGCGCCAGGGGTTGGCGCCCAGGTGCGCGGCGCGGAGCACCGGCAGCGCGTCCAGCAGCCCGGGCGGCAGCGCCGTCAGGTTGTTGCCGGTCAGCACCAGCTCGGTCGTGTCTGGCGGGAAGGCGGCCGGCAGCGAGGCCCACGTCAGGCCGCGGCGCCCGCAGTCCACGAGCGTCCCCGCGCAGCGACACGGGGCGGGACAGCCCGCGGCCGAGCGGCCCGGCGGCGCGAGCAGCAGCAGCAGCAGCAGCAGGCTCAGCGCCCCGCGCGGCCCTGGAAGGCAAGCGCCGCGGTGAGCCCGGCCCCGCGGGGGTCCCGGGCGGCATCGCCACCGCCCGCGAGCCTTGCCACCCGCCCGCCTGCTGGAAGCGTCCTCCGGGTCTGGCCCGAACCGCTCTGACTGCAGCCCAGAGGACCAAAAGCCTCCCCGCCAGATGTCCTCGGGGAGCGCGCGGCCCGGGCAGACCCCGGACTCACCGAAGCCCATGGCGACAGGTCGGCGACCGGGCGAGCTCTGGAGCGCCGGGCGGTGGTCGCGGAACCGGGCGATAAGGCCGCCCAGCCCCTCCCCGGCCCTGGCGCGCCTGCCGAGCCGACCACAACACGGCCACCCCGCCAGAAATAACCCCGAGGCCGAGCCGCCGGCGCAGATAGAGCGCTATCGCCAGGTCGCCGGCCGACCGGGCTTCCGGCCCCTCGCTCCCGGGGCGACCATTCGGACACCCTCTTCGACGTTCACCAACATTGTTCTCCTGTCACCAGGACAGGCTGCAGCATTCACAGCGGGACACACTGGGGAACGGGGCTCGGGGCCAGGGATCATGCGGGTGGAAGGACGGGGACCAGGGACCCAGGGCGACAGCGCTGCTGCGGAGAGCAGGCCTCCCGCCGCTGATGGGCAAAGGGTGGGCCGGGCCGGGCTGCGGGGGAGGCGCGCGGGCATTCACTGAGAATCCCGGCCGCGTCACTGTCCCCTGCCGCCAGCTGACCTCCTTAGATCGGGAGGGAGCCTAATCACTTCCGCTCCCAACCTGTGCGCAGAGGTGTCTGGTGAGTGGCGGAAGGGGTAAGAAGGCCCTGGCCCACGGGGGCCCAAAGGGAGGCTCGGAGTAGGGAAACAGGCCAGGGTCCCGGGGATCGGCCCCCCACCCCCACGCTGCCTTGGTTCTCCCGCCCGTGTAAATAGGGCCTGGAGCCAGTTCAGTGACCTTCCGGTTGGGGGCAGATCTCAGAAGTCACCACCCAACCAAAGACGACTGGATGTGGGGGTGCCACCGTCCAGGCCGCTGGCAAGCAGATACAAACGAGGGGAGGGGCCGACGCTGACAATAAATTAGGGCTGGCTGGGGGCTGTGACCCAGCGTCTCTGAGAACAAGAGGGAAAAAAACCAGGTCTGGGCCACTCCGGGGTGGGGGGTCGCGTCCGGGCCTATGGGCGACCCAGACGAACCCGGCGTCGAGTCCAGGCCCGTCGGGGTCCAGGGGTGCGACAGGCCAGCCCGGAAGCCGGCAGCACAGGTATGGCGCGTGCGCTGCGGCGTCACTGGTCCTGCATCTGCAGCTTCATCTTCTGCAGCATTTCTTGCATCCGCCTTAGCTGGGGGCGGGGCAGGAGCGGCGGGGGCGGTGTGAGCGAGCGGTGGGCGGGGCCTGCCCTGCGCCCAGCCTGGCTCCGCCTCCACTCCCCGCCCACCAGCCTGGCCCCACCCACCCAGCCTCGCTCCTCCCCTCTCCCCGCCCACCACCCTGGCCCCACCCACCCAGCCTCGCTCCTCCCCTCTCCCCGCCCACCCACACTGGCTCCGCCCCTGCTCTCCGCCCACCTCCTCATCTTTCATTCTGATGAGCTTTTCAGTCTCGGCGTCAGGCGTGGGCAGTGGCAGGATGGGTATGGGGCTCTCCATGCGGCTGTCCTGCGTCAGCTTGCTGCAGGGTGGACACCGGGGACGAGGCTGCTGGAGGCCGGGCTGACCCTCGACACCAGCCGGCCCTGCGGCTCTCGCACCTCTGGGCGGGGCGGGGGCGGGGCGGGGCGGGGCGGGGCGGGGGCGCGCACCTGGTCATCTGCTGGATGCACTGCGCGCGGTAGTTCTCGTAGTGCACGTCGCAGGTCACGTCCTTGAGGTCGTGCATGTGCGTGCGGATTAGCATGTTGCGAAGCTTCACGAAGTCGCAGTGCGCCTGGTTCTCCACTGCGGGCGGGGGCGGCCGGTGAGTGGGCCACCGGTCCAGGGGAGCCTTCCCCCCCAAAGGCTGTGCCCCAGGCCTGGACTCACCCTCCACGATCCCCCAGGGGTACAGACGCCCCCGGACCCGCTGTCCCTTGGCCTCCACCACCGTGTTGCTGCCGATAACAGCGAAGGGTGCGCTCTCCTGGCCGGGGGGGCAGATGCAAGGGCTCAGCCCAGTTAGCATGGGTGTGAGGTCCGCGGTCCAAGAGGGGCATGGGTACGCCTCCATGTCCCCAACAATAGACTCTCCCCAAAAAGAACCTGTTATCCCCACCTTGGGCCTCTCTGTTGCCAGCTGAAGCCAGAGCTGGTGCCGCTTACATGGAGGGCTTTTGCCAGGCTGTGCCCAATCAGATGTAGCCTCCCTGCCTAGTACCCCTCCCCCTCCTTCCCCAGAGCGGAGCCTGTGCTGTTAGTGATACCCCTGCTGACTTTGGGGTGAAGGGCCTGCCCTGGTCCTGGCCTAGTGGCCACTTGTCCCCAGCTTGGCTTCTCCATCACCACTCAAAGCCACCTCCTGCCCCCAGAGCTCAGGACTCTGTGAGTTGGGGCATGCACATTCCCGGGGTATGAGAAGGGGGCTGAGTGCAGGGCCAGGGTGGGGCCTGGCCAGTGACTATGCCCTTGTATCCTGGCAAGCACTCCATGACCCAAGAACCACACAGGGCCCAAGCCACACTGGCCAGCAGGGACCTGAGCCATCCCCAGCTAAGACTCTACAGCCTGGATGAAAGTCTCACGTCCCCCCCGCCCCGACCCCCGCCCCAGGTCAGACCAGGGCCCCAGCACTCTTCTAGACCCGCTGTACAGTGGCCTCTGGGGTCCCCCCACGCGATGCAGGCTCACCTTCAGCTCCCTGTCCTGCTGCTTGAAGTCCTCATCCTCGTCCGAGTCGCACTCAGGAAACTGGTACACGTGGATCCCAAACTTGTCGATCTCTTCCCGGATCTGCAGCCAGCCAGGGCTGTCAGGGGAGGGGCCGGCGGCCTCAGTCCCCCCCTTGAGCCCTGCGGAGACCCCCACCCCCGCAGGCTCACCCGCTCTTTCAGCTTCCGGATCTCCCCTGGGACAAGACAGTCGGCCTTGGCGATGAGGGGCACGATGTTCACCTTCTCGTGCAGCGCCTTCATGAAGCCCACGTCCACCGGCCGCAGCCTGTGGGGGGGCCGGGGTGAGGGGCTCGCGGGGCGGGGGTGGCGGGGGGGGGGTGCCCGAGGCACGGGCGGGCCGCCTGGCCGGGGCGGCCACCTACCCGTGCCCGAAGGGGGAGATGAAGTAGAGGCAGCAGTGCACACGGTTGTCCTGGATGTTCTTGCGGTTGAGGCCGCTCTCGTCCCGGAAGTACTGCTCGAACTGCTGGTCCACGTAGTCAGTGACGGGCTTCCAGCTGGGGGTGGGCACGCGTGAGGCCGGCCGGGCTGGGGGCCGGGGGCTGGGGCCGCCCGGGCAAGCCTTCCTCACCACTCAGAGTTGTTGACGGCGTCCCCGAAGCCCGGCGTGTCCACGATGGTGAGCTTCAGCTTCACCCCCTTTTCTTCGATGTCCACCGTGTGCTTCAGGATCTCAACCGTCTGGCTGATGCGCTCTGGGGCGGGGGCCGGGGGGTGGTTTAGAGTGGCCTCTGCGGCCCCGACTCCTACCCCCGGGCACCCCAGACGCTCCCAGGTTACGTGGCCTGGCGGTGGTCTGGACCCACGCTTCGGGGACAGAGGATCGGGGCTGGACCTGGAAGGAGCCCTTGAGAGAGTCATCCAGCAGGGCTGTGGGGCCCACTCACCCTCGGCACTCAGCAGCTTCCGCTCCTTGTAGAGGTCCGTCAGGAAGAGGCTGTGGACCAACGTGGACTTCCCCAGGCCCGACTCCCCTGCCCACAGATGCAGTGGGGAGGTCAGGTCCCAGGCTCCAGACAGCATGGCTGCCCGTGCCCCTGCCCGACCTGGGGCCCGGCCCACTCACCGGCCACCATGAGCGTGAAGTCGAAGCCCTTCTTCACAGACTTGCGGTGCACCTGGTTGGGCAGTGTGGCAAAGCCCACGTACTGCTTGTCGACGTCCTGGCGGGGGCGGGGCAGGTCAGGGACACGCCCCGGTTCCCTGGGCAGCCCCGGGCCCTGCCCCTACCCCGCTCAGGCCAGGGAGGCAGCAGGGCAGGGTCCCCCGGGGAAGGGGCATCTCAGTAGCAGCAGCGGGTGAGGGTCTGTGGGCAAAGGACCCCCCTGAGGTGGGAGGCGGGTGGGCGTGAAGGGTAGTGGTGCCCTCAAGGGCTTCACAGAGATGGATCTGTGCCCGGAGCGGGGGCAACAGGCACACCCAGTGAGGCCGGTGTCCTTGGGTGGGGGGCAGAGGGCACCAGGACCCGGACCCCTCAGACATGCCCAAGGCCCTCCGAAGCTGGAGAAGCCCCCACCTGAATACTCACCCCTCTGCGAAAGTAGGGGGTGGGAGGCCCCATCTGGCCCCGATCCAGCCGCGGGGGTGGCTGGCTGCAGCAACGGTGGAGCTGGGGCTATTTATAGACAGCAGCCCCTGGCCTCCCCAAGGCCCGGCGCCCACCCCAGGACCCCAGGGCCCTGCAGCCCCTGTCATATCCCCAGTCCGGGCACCGGGGTGGGCGCACGCTGACCCACTTTCCGCGCCCCAATCCACACACACCTTGAGCCGCCTCTGGGCCTGGGTCCGCGGCGACAGCAGCGGCTCCACCAGGCGGTCTTGGGGCGCTGCCAGCGAGTCCATCCCCGCCAGCCTGGGGCCGTGCGGCCGCGCTGGGGCCCAGAGGGTCAGGCCAGCCCGCCGCCAGGCGTGCTCTCGCCCCGGGGGGCGCACGGACGCGGGCACCGGGGCCCGGGGCGGGGCGGCGCTCAGGCGATGCGCGACCCCGAGGCCCCCCTCGAGCCGCGGGTCCGGCCCCAGACGGCCAGCCCCGGGCACAAGCGGGTCCCTACGCCGGACGGGAGCGCGCGGTCTCCGGGAGACGGTCGCCTGGAAATGAGGCCGCGCGGGCGGAGCCACCGGAGCGGAGGAGGGCAGGGCCCAGCTCGGCGGGGCGGGCGGGCGGCTGCGCGCGGAGCGGCGCGGCTCGGGCCGTCAGCCCCGCGACTGCACGGCGGGGGCCGGTCCACGGCGGGTCCGCGCCGCCGCGCCCGCCGCCAGAGGGAGCCCCATCCGCGCGCTCCCGCCCGGCCCCCCGAAACTCCCCACAGACGCAGCCCTCCCTGCGCGCCCTGGCCCCCGCGCGTGTCCGGAGAATGCTTACCGCCGCGGCCCCTGAGACCAGCCGGGAACCTGCGAGGGTAGAGCCCGGCTCCCCACCCAGGCCCGCGTCGGGCCGGAGGGACAGTCACAGCCCTAGATGCCCGGCCCCCATCTCCTCTGCAAACGCGGAAGCTGTGGCCCCCCCAAACCCGCCGGCCAGCCCTGCTGGCCAGAAAGCTGCTGCCAGCCGAGGGGGGCTGATGGAGCGGACCCCTTCCCCGGGGGGGGGGCACTCTGAGCTTCCACCCTGCCCTCACCCCCAGGATTGGGCAATAGGGAGCCTGGGGGGCTCCAGCCAGCTCCACCCTCTTGCCTGTGCCGCGATGCCAGGGACCACGGGGGTCTCCTGAGCCGACAAACCCAGCGTCGCCCCCACCCCGCAGGCCCCCCACCAGAATCTGAACAGGCCAGACCAACGGGAAGGAGCTGGGCCTCCAAAGAGGTGGATGCCTCTGAACTCTTGTCAGTAGGGGCAGGAGGCCCCCACACCCTCACCCGCCCTCCCTTCCTGGCTCCCTGCTTAAGGGGCCTCTGTCCCCCAGTCCAGGCTGGAGCTGCTGCCATGGGGCCTGGAGGCTGCTGGCACCTGCGGAGGAGGGGTGGGTCCACTGCTGGGAACAGGGGCGCCTTTCATCCAAGAGGACGGCGGCGGGGGGGGCCACAGGCCACAGCCCGGCCCCGTGCCCTGGCTCCGAGAAATCACCCGCCACGTGCACCTGTGGGGGGTCTCCAGCATGAGTATCCCCCAGCCTCCAACCCCGGGCGCCACCTTAGACACGGCTCCTAGGCCCAGTTCCTGCCGGGTGGACAAGCTAACCTCTCGGGCCCGGGGCACCTCCGAGGACAGAGCCAGGCCTGGCCTCATCTCTCCACACCCTGGGGCCTGAAGAGTGCACTGCCCAGACGGCCTTGGTTTGCCCACTGGTAAGGAACAGCCTCGGGAGGCCCGGGACGGGACAAGCCCAGCCCCTGCCAGCCTGGCCCGCACCCCACCTCACCCGCGCAGGGCTGGGGATTCCCTGGGGGTCCCCAAGGAGAGGGCCCTGCCGCCCGCTTTGTCTGGTCCTCGAGGCACAACAGACACTCCCGAGGACTCAGTGCCGCGCCCACCTCCTCCCCACCGCCTGGTGCCTGACACTCTCAAGGCGTTTTCATTCTTAGAATCTCCCCATCGGCTCTGGGGACGGGAGCCAGAGCCAGGGGAACCACCACTTTCGCTGAAAGGGGTTGCGGTGGGGGAGGGTACAGGGGACCACCAGAGCCCCCACCCCGTGCCTCAGATGGTGGGCACGGAGGGGTCCATCGAGTCCCCCTCTTTCCTGGAGGGGCGACAGGCTGAGGCTCAGAACGCCAACAATGGAACAGTGAAGACCCACGGGGACCCTGCCCCAAAAGCCTGGCTCCTGGCCCCAATCCCGGGGGGACCCTACATGCCACCCACATCACGCCCTCTGCCTCAGGCCCCGGGGGCAGGCATGGGTGAGGCCGGTCCTAGCTGAGCTCCAGGTGGGGCAGACACCAGCCCAGAGGGGCTGGAGTCCCAGCAGGGAACCCCAAGTGCCCGCAGGCCCCGGAGTAGGGGGCCGGTCTCCCGGGGCTTGCCCCGTCTCTCCCTGAACAATGGCAGGCTGGCGGGCTGGCCCTGTGCCTCCTGCATTGTTTGACCCGCAGCATGGGCAGGCAGCTCCTGGCCCTGGCTCCCCAGGGAGCCCCTTGCTGGCAGGGTGAAGATGAGAGGCCCCTCCCCACGAGCCTCCCCCGGCCCAGGGCGCAGTCGGCAACTCCCAGCGCCAGCTCCACCTGCCAGGCCGCTCCGCCCACCTGCCACACCTGGGCCAATACTGTGGGGCTCCACCCAGGGTGTGAACCCCCATCCCTGACAAGGGCGCCAAGGCCACCCTGGTGCCCAAGTCAGCCTTCCTGTTCTGCCCTAAACACAGCTGCGCTCGAGCAGAGAGACCTCAGCCAGTGGGGCTGCCCCAGGGCCCCAAGCTCCCCCGATACGCCCCCCTCCACGGGGCCTCCTCGATGTTTAAACCTGACCTCAGCCAGGTTCGCAGTGGGTGTCCAGGCAGCCTTCTGTCCAGCCCTGTGCACCTGGAGGGTGGGGGTCCAGGCCAGCCCTTGGGTGAACCAGTTTGTACCCTCTAGGTCTGAAGACCCATGCTGGGCAGAGGGATGACTCAGACCAGGCCCTGGAGGCTCCCAGTCTGGGGAAGAGGCCCCAGGTCAGCCCACTCACATCTCTCAGCGGGAAGAGGATGCAGAGACGCTGGGTGGGGTGGCCCCAGCAGCCGCCCGCCCGGCCTGTCCGTGTGGGGCCACTCGGGGTCGGCCCGGCTGCTGGTCGCAGACCCCTCCCCCCGCCCCTGGCCTTCCATGACCAGGGGCTCCCTCAGGAGCCCCCCGCCCGCGGTCTCGGGCCAGTTCAACAAGGAGAGGCCGGCGCCGGACCAGTGGGAGGCGGCACCCGGCCCATCCCCCATCGGGCAGGGGCCCACGCGGCGCAAGCCAGGGTCGGGATCCAGGACCGCGCACGGCGCCCCCGCCGCCCCGCAGCGCCCGGGCGGACGATCGGCTGTCGCGACAGGGCGGGACGGCGGCGGGCGCGGGCGGGGTCGCGCGGGGCGCCGCGGCGCGGTTGGCACAATGGGTGGCAGCGGGCCGGGGGAGCGGCGGCGCACGCGTACCTGCTTGTCCTCTGCGGGCGCGGGTCGGGTCGGGGGTCGGGTCGGGGTCCAGGGCCGGCCGGCGGGCGGGAGAGAGACCGAGACACGCGATGAGAGGCGCGCGGGCGGCGGGGACAAAGGCGCGCGCGCGCGCGGGCGGGCGGGCGCCCGGCTCACCTGGGGTCGCCAGCTTGCTCTTGTACCGCAGGCCTGTGCTCATGGTGGCCGCCGGGGGGGACGCGCGCGCGGGCGGGGCGCCGACGAGCCGAGGCCAAGGCCGGGCTGCGGGGTGACCGGCCCCTCCGCGCCGCCGCCCGCCCCGCCCGCGCGCCCGCCAGCCAATCGGCGCCCGCCGCGCCCACGCGCGACCCGGCGCGGCCGGCGGGGGCGGGGACCCGGGCGCCCCCACCGCCCCGCGCCCGCGGCCTGGGCCGACGCCCTCCCTTCCCGCCGGCCGGGCGCCGGGGCACCCGAGACCCGCACTGCGCCCGGTCCCCTTGACCGCGGCCGCTGTTCACCCCCCTCCTCCCTGCCCAGGGCCCCCGGCCCCCCAACACCATCCCTGCCCAATCCCCGGCCCCCTACCCAGACCCCGGCTCTGACTCCTCCCCTGTCGTGGGACCCCCGTCCACACCTGACCTCTGATCATCCTTGGTGTGGCCCCCCCGTAAAGCCCGCCCCCAGAGGCTCGGGCCTCATACATGCTCCGCCACCACGCTCCACGGGCAGGCTCTGCGCGGCTGAGGTCAGGGCATGCCCCCCCCCCCACCTCATCAGGATGGATGCCAGGGGCTTTGGCCTGCGGAGCCCCACTCCTGCCCTGTCCGCGGAAAGCCTGATGCCTGGCGCCCGGCCAGCCCCGGCTCCTCTCCTGCAGCTGTTGGCGGCTGTGCCCGGCTTTGCAAGCGCTCACACCCGGGCAGCCGGCCGCCCCAGTTCCAGGATCCTGGGTAAGGGGTGAGGCTGAGCTGCCATCCCGGACAGGGGGCCTGGCACCCACCCTCAGCCCCGCACCCCCAGGCCCACCCCAGCACGCTGTGCCCTGCACGCCCACAGGTGGGCCCGCTGAGACCACCCTGAGAGGGGCCCCCGGGCACTGTGAAGGCAGGCAGGGTCTGCACCCCACGTAGGCTGAGGTCTCCCCAGGCCGGTCTCCTCGACAGGCCTCTCCTGTCTCTCCGTCACTGCCACGCTCCCAGCGACACTCCCAGGGGCCCTTAGCCTGCACTTCCCGGGAGCGCCCCCAGGAGGCACGTCTGGGGCTCTCAGTCCCTCAGGGAGGGACGTCAGGCCTGTGGTCAGCAGCCCCCCAGGTGAGGGCCCCTCCACAGGGGGGAAGCCCCATCCTGCCCCGCCCTCCTGCGCCCTGGGGCCTCTGCTGGCCTGTGGGCTCCGCCATCTCTGAGTGCCAGCTCTGGGCAGACTGTTTCCCCTCACAGTGTGAAAGGCAGGGGGCAGCACCGTCACTGTTGCCCGGCTGGTCGGGGTCCCCTCCCCCGGGGCCTCCGCCCGGTCCAGCACGAGGTGTAGGGTCAGTCTACCCCCCACCCTGCCCCAGGCCCTGGGGCCAGAGCTTTGGAATTCAGGACTGCCCCCCCCCCCCCCACAGATGACCTCATGCCTCACAGGGCCCTGGGGCTGTGCCTTGAAGTTCTTGTGCTGAGGGCCTTCCCAGTGGCCCCAAGGTTGAGACACCATGCTTTCCCTGCAGGGGGCTCGGGTTCCATCCCTGGTTTGAAGCTAAGGTCCCCCATGCCACGCCGCCAAAAGAAATACTGAATCTTTTTTTTAAGATTTTGGTAGTGAAACACAACTGCTCCCGTGAACTGGAATAAAGACAGACCACGGTGAACGAATATATTGCTTTAGGATTGGCTTTGTCACCAGAGTTTGAAAGCCTTTCTTTCAGAGCTTTAGGGAGTTCGGGATTGTGGATAAAGGCGTGGGGCCAGAGGGGACGCTTGGCGTGCAAGGCAGGACTTCTGAGCCTTCAGCTGCCCTGGGGGCCTCTGTGGAAACCCCATCTCAGGGCACCTGGAGCTTAGCAAAGCGGTCACATCCGGCAGTGAGAACGGACACTTCAAAAGTTAGCACCAACTGGCCCAGGCAAGCCTGAGATCCGGAGGACGGGCTAATCTGCCCTGTCCTGGGGGTCTGGGAGGGGCTCCAGGCAGCCCTTGGTCAGGGAGTTTGAACTCGGCCCTGAGGGGACTGGACTGCCAGAAGGGCCCAGCTTGGCAGGTTACAGGTTTTAGAACAATCCTGTAGACAGAGACGGGGAGGGTGGGACACCACAGAGGCAGCTCTTTTCTCTTCTAAGTGTGCTCCAGGGGAGCTTGGGGGTCAGCAAAGGTGGGCTGCAGCCCAGTCTTGGGCCTGGAAACCCCGCCTGGAGCTGACGGCGAGAGGGCCCGGAGCCGCCCCAGGACTCCTGAGGGCAGGCCCGGGTCAGGCCTCTGGTGGAATACCCAGGGGTGAGTGGCCGCGGGCTGCGGGGCGGGAAGCGGGTGGGGTCTGCTCCCCTCCAACCTGTGCTTGAGTCCAGGGGACACCCCGAACCCTGCCACAGAGGCAGGGCCGCCCCTCCAGCTGAGAGACCCTGAGGGACAGATCACGGCTGCGCTGCCCGAGCAAGCGCGGAGGCTTCGGCCGGCGACTCACAGGCCCGTCTCCTGCTCTGCCAGGTGGGATGGCAGGGGGGCCGCTTCCGGTTTCTCCAGCCTGGATGCTGCCAACTGACCACCTGGTGCAACCCTTCCACGGCCCCTGCCCACCACAGGTCGCGACCCTGGGGGCGGGTGACCTTGGGCAGGAGAGCCTGGGGCCCGGCCAGCCTGCCTCCCGCTGCGGGGCTGTGGTTAAAGGAAAACCCAGCCTCCTGGGCCGGGGGGAGCAGGTCTGAGCCCGCCCCCACCGCCGGAGCAGGAAGGCTGGCAGTGAGATGCTCCCTGGTGGGAAGAACGCTACTTTCTAATTCACAAGAAAAAGAAGGTAACGAGTGAAAAAATAAGCTACACCCAGAAAAATCTGCTCAACCAGCTTGGGCTGCAAATAGCTTGACGCTTTTCAGAAAAACAACAAAAAAAACCTGTCTTTATTTCGGAAGTTCTCCAGAGGCCGCATTTAGCTGCTGCCGAATCGTCCTTCCTGTCGCCGTAGACGCGTGGGCATCTGTGGCCACGTGGGCATTGGTGCCTCTGTATAAGCCCCACGCCCGGAGGGGTCGGGTTCGAGACAGGGCAGCCTGTCCAGGGGACTGGGGACCGCTGGCAACACACTCCAGAACGTTCGGTCCATCTGAGGCCAGGGACGAGGGCAGAAGCCGGGCTGGACACAGCTTGGCCATCGCCACCCCATCTCTGGGCTGCGGGTCACACTGGCCTCTGGGGGGTCAGACCGCCTCTTTGAAGAAAGGGCCACCGGGAGAGAAGAACCACAGTGCCCTTCACGGGGACACAGAAGGACCACAGTCAGCTCAAAGTGGAGTTAACCCACCAACAGCACCTTCGTGACGTGCAGGACGCCCCCTTCCCTGCGTCCCAGCCCGCTCAGAGCCTCAGACCCCTCGAGGCTGGGGCCCCTGTCCTCAGTGACAGCATGGGGCTCAGGACAGACCCCCCCACCCCCGCTCGGCACACAGGGGCTGTGATTCCCGCAGCCCATCCCCACTGGCCCGAGGGCGGTGCCCTGGGTCACTCACTCATGCCGTCTGTGCCCGGGTGTGGGGCCACCCTGCAGGGCAGGCCCTGGTCAGGCTCAGTGCTGGCCCAAGAGAAGGACCCACGGCGCCGACGGATGGGGGCAGGCTGCTCAGGCCCCCACGTTGAGCACCCCCATGCCCCGCCCCTTCCCCACTGCCCGGCCACCTCCCGCATCCCCCCCGTCAGCCATGCGTTGCCTGCCGGCTTCTGGCTCAGGACTGTCCCCCTCTGAGGTCCCCGCTTTGCAGTGTGATGCTGAGGCCGTTGTGGGGGTGCCCAGGCGGGGGTCCAGGGGTCCTCTTCTCCCAGGGGGTTCCTGGTGCGCAGGAAGGTGTCACCCTCCCCCACCCCCAAACCCTGAGGGTGAGGGGCACAGCGTGCTTTGCGGGCCTCCCGCCTGCTCAGCCCTGCTGGGGGCGGGCACTGTGCCTGGGCACAGACCAGGAAGCAGGGTTCAGAGGGCAGGAGGACAAAGGAAGGCCTGAGCAAGGGCCCTGGGGCAGCAGGCAGGCCTCGGCCCGGGTGGGGGTGTGGCTGTCCTGTGCTGTGGGCCTCAGCCCCGCCCGCCCCGGACCCCAGGGTGCCCTCTGGCCAGACAGGCCGGCAAGGGGGCCGCGGGGACAGCTGCCCCCAACGCAGAGGGCGAGGGGCTTGCGGCACTGCAGTGACTCAGCCAGTGGGCGCTGCTGACCAGGGCCAGGGCCCCTCACCAAGTGCAGGCAGGTCTGGGGCTTCACGGTGACCCAGACCCAGGCCCGCCCTCCCCCATAACCACCTCTGCCCTCCAGGAAAGGCTGGGTGTTGGGGTTCCAAAGGCTGGGCCCCCACGCCCCACGGTATCCCAGCCCCATGTCCGTCCTGGGGTCATCAGGCCAGGGACGAGTGAGAAAGCCCCCTGGGAGTGAACAGCGGGGCCGTGGCCGCAGGCGGCCAGCCTTGGGCATCCAAGGAAGGGCAGGAAGGCCCCGGGGTCTCGGCTCAGTCCCTCCTGCCCCTCATTCTGGCCACAGGCCGCGGGGGGCTCCTCTGCAGAGCTCTGCCCGCCCCAGGCAGCCGATTGAAGGGACCCATGCTGGGCCCCTCTAGTGGGGGGCAGCAGGGGCTCCCGCGCCTCCGTCAGCAGTGGCTTGGAGTGGGGGAAAGCCCAGCCTGAGCGCTTCTGGCTGCTGACCCGCTGGGCTGAGCGAGCCGGACACGGGGCGCACTAGGAGCCGGGCCCGGGGCCCCCGAGCGGGACCACCAGGGGGCAGGCATTGCCAGGACTCCCTCCCGTCCCGCGAGCTCTTGCCAAAGAGCTGGTTTTTGCAGCCATGACTCTGCACAAGCGCCCTGAGGTGCCGGCACTCCCTGAGGGGTCCTGGACCGTCTCACCCCGGAGCGCTCACCCCGTGGACAGCTGGGCCCGGCCTCCTGGGCAGGATGCGCAGCTGAAGGCTAACCCGGTCCTCCCAGCGGGCGCCCTGCGGGGCGCCACACGGCAGCACGGGGAGGCGTGCTAAGTCTCAGCATTTGCTGCTGAGCTCTGGGCACCAAAGCGCTTCTCTTTTCCCCGTAAAGTTTCAGTTTTATGTTTTAAATTTAAGTCCATGAGTTTACTTTGAGGTTGTTCTTGTATAAGGTACAAGAGGTTGGCTGATGTTTTTGATGGCTTGTGAGCGTCCACTAGCTCCCAAAGCATTTGCTGGCGCCTTCTTTGTTGAAGTGCTTTTGAACTTGGTTGGGGGACTTCCCTGGTGGCTTAAATTCTGCCTTGCAGTGCAGGAGACCTGGGTTCAATCCTTGGTTCAGAAACTGAGATCCCATGTGGCAAAAAATAATAATAAAATAAAATAAAATAAAAAGAAACAGATGTTTGTAACTTGGGTAAGTCCCAATTTACTGATTTTTCATTTTCTACCTCAAGCTTCTTTTGTTCTCTCCAAGAAATCTTTGCCTACTTACCCCAAGGGCATGGACCATACTCTCTTTCTTCGCTAAGCTTTGTATTTTCAGCACCGTCTTCAGGACTGTGATCCGATGTGAATTAATTTGCGTGTCTGGTGTCAGGTAGAGACCAAAGTTTACCCAATTGTTCTAGCACCATCTGTGGAAACAATTGAACCTTCCCCACTGAACTGCCGTGACACCTCTGATGAAACTGAAGGTCTCAGCTTTCTCGTGGATCTTGTTCTGAACTCCAGTCTGTTGTGAAATGACCCTCTGTTGCTGCAGAACAATTTGAAGCCTAGTGACTGAACACATCAGTTTCAGTTCAGCTCAGGCGCTCAGTCCAACTCTTTGAGACTCCATGAACCGCAGCGCGCCAGGCCTCCCTGTCCATCACCAACTCCCACAGTTTACTCAAACTCACGTCCACTGAGTCGCTGATGCCATCCAACTACCTTATCCTCTGTCGTCCCCTTCTCCTCCCGCCTTCAATCTTTCCCAGCATCAGGGTCTTTTCCAGTGAGTCAGTTCTTCGCATCCGGTGGCCAAAGTACTGGAGTTTCAGCTTCAGCATCAGTCCTTCCAATGAATATTCAGGACTGATTTCCTTTAGGATGGACTGGTTGGATCTCCTTGCAGTCCAAGGGACTCTAAAGAGTCTTCTCCAACACCACAGTTCAGAAGCATCAGTTCTTCGGCACTCAGCCTTCTTTATGGTCCAACATCAGTGTGGTCATTCTTGAATCTCTCGTGGTTCCTGTGGGTCAGAACCTCGGGAAGGCTCAGCTGGGTCAGCCGTGTTATTTCAGCACCTGCCTCTGTGGCTGCCGGCTGGACGCCTCCCTTGAGCCCTGGGGCTTCTCCCCACCACATCTGGGGGGCTGGCCCACATCCTGACCACACAGGGGCCTCGAGCCCTGGGGAGGTTGCGTGGCGTCCCCTGTCCTGTCACCCGCTGCTGGAGACGCGCGTGAGCACCCTCACGTTCACGGGGCGTCGCGGCTCCAGGAGAAGGTGTGGGCTGGAAGACTCCCCAGGCCTGTCTTTAAAAAATAAAACCTGTAAGCGCTCCTCTTTCCTGACCAGTCCTCTCTCTGCTCACAGCCTGGGTGATGGACGCTGACCTGTCTCCGGCCAGCGGCCGGGGGTGGACTAGGGCAGGGGGTGGGGGATGGCCCCGTCGAGGTGAGTCCCCTGAGGCCTGCAGGACAGCAGGGAGGAGTGGCTGTCCGAGGGCGTGGTCGGGCGTGGGGGTGGGCGTGGGACCTGTAGACCCCGGTGCCTCTGAGACCTCTTACTGGGTATGGCCTGGGCCCCACGGGGATGCATCCGGGGCATGTGGCCAGGCTCAGGGACAGGAGAGCCCAGCCCAGCCCGTGGCCACGTGGCTCTGAGTCAGGACAGAGCCCCACACAGCGTGTTTGGCTTGGCCGGGGTTTCTGGGGAGGACACCAGAGCCGAGGGCGACGTCTCAGGCTCGGGGGGGCGCCAAGTGAGGGGGTACGCTCCGGGCCAGGGCCACCCAAGAGTCTGCCCGCTGCGGACCAGCCCAGCGCACGCTGTCAGGGCAGCTGGGGTGGGGCACCGGGAGGCGTTTTGGGGCCCTGCCCCCGCTCCAGGGCTCAGAGAATCCGGCACTGTTTCCATTCTCCCTGACTGCACGGCCGCCTCCGCTTCCCCACCCGTGGATCCAAGGAGACCCTTCCGAGCCCCTGCTGGCAGCTGGCAAGGGGCACGGTCCTCCCCAGAGGGGCTGCGCCGCCTGCAGCACACTGCTGGCCCCGCGGGTCGTCTCGACGATGGCGGAGCTGCTCTGGGAACCTCGGGGCTGACCTCCGGGCTGCTCCCACCACGGGGTCCTTGCTCAGCCCCAGGCGCCTCTGGCTTTTGTTTTCGCTTGCCTGTGCGGACAGTGCCTGGTGCTGGAGCCCGTGAAGGGGGCGCGGAAGTAGCTGGGGCCCGCCCAGGGCTGCTGGACCCTCAACCCCCCTGGCAGCGGCTAGGGACGGTCTTGGGGGTCCCTGGACAGCCCCCAGCGGACCACTCCGCTCCAGCCCGGTTTACTGTCTAAGTGCGGGGTCCCCACCTGCCAGCGGATCTGAATCCCGAGCCACTCTTGCCGTACCCTCCCCTCTCGCTCCACGTCCAGCGCGGACTCTGCTTCAGCAACGCGCCCGCGGTTCCTCACGGAAGCCCAGCACCTAGCACCCCCACCCCGGGCTTCAGCGGCGGGAGCCCCTTCCTGATGGGCTGGGTGCTGCAAGCCTGAGGCTGGGGCATTTCTGTCTCCTTGGCGAGCGTCCACCATGATCTCCCCGCATCCTCACCTCTGTGTGTCTGCGTCCCGACCTCCTGTCTCAAAAGGTCCTGGGTTCTGTTGGATTGGGGCCCCACCCTAGTGACCTCTTTTCACTCAGCCCGCCTGCACACACGGTCACATTCTGAGTGCTGGGGTTGGGGCTTCAACACTTGGACCTGGGGACACAGCCCAGCCCACGACACCACCCAAGGCCACCTGCTCTGTGCCCCTTGGGCTCGGACCTGGGTCTGACCTCACCTCCGCAGGGGGGACTCCTGAGACCCCGTGTGGTTCAGGCCTCAGGCTGCACCCTCGCAGTACACACAGCCCAACCCGGGAGCTGAGCTCTGGCTCCCACGCCAGCCCCAGCCAACAGGCTGCCTCGCCTCCCTTGGAAACACCAAGCTCGCCCCAGGCCCCTGCCCGCGCGCTTTATTGAGACAATTCATCGCCACACAACTTACCACCTAGCCTGTGCGTTCAGAGGTTTCCAGGGCGTGCACAGGGCTGAGGAGTCATTGCCACAAGCATGACAAGAAGGCGTCCTATGGAGGCATAGTTCACAGGCCAGGAGGCCTCCCTCACACAGGGTGCCATTCCAAGAGCTTCAGACCTTCCAAAGCTGTGCCTCTATCACCCAAAGGAACCCGTTCGCGGGCACCACCCTCCCCGGGCCCTGGTCACCACGGGTCTGCACATCTGCCCACTCTGGACGTTGCCTACAGGTGGAATCACACAATACGTAGCCCTCTCTGAGATCCAGCTCTCGAGGCCGCCACACGCGGCCTGAACTGCAGCGGTCGGAACTTCGCTGCATTTACTGAGTGGGCAACGTGTTGTGTGCCCGTTTGTTGATGCCACGTGGGTGGTTCCCCTTTCCGTCTGCGTCCACAGGCTGGAATGAGCAGTCGGGACGAATCCCTGTGTGGACACACGTTTCCGCCCCTGTGGAGTTAGGTGCCCAGAGAGCGGAGGCACTGGACCCTGAGGTTGCTCTGCGTCCGATCACCTGGGCTCACCGTGTGGCTTCTCCATCCGGGAGGGAGGAGGCAGCAGGGCAGGGCTGTGGCCGCTGTGTGTGGAATGAGGGTGGGCATGCCTGGGCACACCCCTTAGTGCCACGGAGTCGGCTTCCGACAGCTTCAGCGGCCCCTCCTCTTGCCCTTCGGGTGCTGTAGGGAGCACCGTGGGCTTGAGGTCAGCACGGTGCGCCTCCGCAGGAAGGTCGCCTGACTCAGGGGGCTGCGGCGAGGATGCGCCCTGAGGACCCGATGCCCGCGGAGAGGGCAGGCCCAGGGAAAAGCCTGCACGAGGCCCTGGGGGCGTCAGCTGCACAGAGACGGGAGTGGGCGGTGGGGGCCGGGGTGGGGGCGGGGAGAGAGCAGAGCGTCAGCTTGGGGAGACGGAACGTTCTGGAGGCCGTGGTGGGAAGGGCTGCACAACGCTGTGCACGGACTCCGCGCCGCCGGACGGTGTTGAGGAGCGGCTGCAGGGGCGGCCTTTGTGCCAAGATGTGCGTGCACGCGCAGCCGTGTCTGCCTCTTGGCGACCCCATGGACTGCAGCCCGCCAGGCTCCTGTGTCCATGGGATTCTCCGGGCAGGAATACTGGAGTGGGTTGCCAGTCCCTACTCCAAGGGGATCTTCCCAACCCAGAGACTGAACCCGAGTCTCTTGCATTGCAGGCGAACCCGTGACTGGCTGAGCCACCTGGGAAGCCCGTGTTAGCAACATCTTACTGCAGCTCCCTCTGAACACAAGGAATAAAAACAGTCCAGTGTAAAGTCTCAGTTTTGCTCTAGGATTGGCTGTGCGAAGCCCCTGGAGTTAACGTAACTGGGGGACACTTGTGAGAGCAGAGCCCGCGATGTGGTTTATCATCATAATAATACTGAAAAAAAGCCGCCGGCCTGTGGGCACAGACGCTGCCTGTGTGCGGAAGGCAGCCCCGGGGAAGACACAATTCTGCACACACACACGTGCTTCCACATGCACGACGCTCCCGAGAGGACACACACAGGCTGGCACAAGCGTAAGGCGCCCGGTGGGACACCAGGCGCTGCCGCTCAGTGCGAGACGGGAGTGGTTCTCCACACGAGAACTTTCTGGAAGCATCCCGGGACTCAGGGTCAGGCTAGGAGTTAGGGTTAGGGTCACAGTTAGGGTTTAGGGTTTAGAGTTTAGGGTCAGGCTAGGGGTTAGTGTTAGACTGTAGGGTCAGGCTAGGAGTTAGGGTTGGGCCTTACAAATAGCTGTGAAAAGAAGAGAAGCGAAAAGCAAAGGAGAAAAGGAAAGATATAAGCATCTGAATGCAGAGTTCCAGAGAATAGAAAGAAGAGATAAGAAAGCCTTCCTCAGCGATCAATGCAAACAAATAGAGGAAAACAACAGAATGGGAAAGACTAGAGATCTCTTCAAGAAAATTAGAGATACCAAGGGAACATTTCATGTAAAGATGGGCTCGATAAAGGACAGAAATGGTCTGGACCTAACAGAAGCAGAAGATATTAAGAAGAGGTGGCAAGAATACACGGAAGAACTGTACAAAAAAGATCTTCATGTCCAAGATAATCACGATGGTGTGATCACTCACCTAGAGTCAGACATCCTGGAATGTGAAGTCAAGGGGGCCTTAGGAAGCATCACTACGAATAAAGCTAGTGGAGGTGATGGAATTCCAGTTGAGCTATTTCACATCCTGAAAGATGATGCTGTGAAAGTGCTGCACTCAATACGCCAGCATATTTGGAAAACTCAGCAGTGACCACAGGACTGGAAAAGGTCAGTTTTCATTCCAATCCCAAAGAAAGGCAATGCCAAAGAATGCTCAAACTACCGCACAATTGCACTTATCTCACACACTAGTAAAGTAATGCTCAAAATTCTCCAAGCCAGGCTTCAGCAATACGTGAACCGTGAACTCCCTGATGTTCAAGCTGGTTTTAGTAAAGGCAGAGGAACCAGAGATCAAATTACCAACATCCACTGGATCATCGAAAAGTGTAAGAGAGTTCCAGAAAAACATCTATTTCTGCTTTATTGACTGTGCCAAAGTCTTTGACTGTGTGGATCACAATAAACTGTGGAAAATTCTGAAAGAGATGGGAATACCAGACCACCTAACCTGCCTCTTGAAAAACCTATATGCAGGTCAGGAAACAAAAGTTAGAACTGGACATGGAACAACAGACTGGTTCCAAACAGGAAAAGGAGTGCGTCAAGGCAGTATATTGTCACCCTGCTTATTTAACTTAAATGCAGAGTACATCATGAGAAATGCTGGACTGGAAGAAACACAAGCTGGAATCAAGATTGCCGGGAGAAATATCAATAACCTCAGATATGCAGATGACACCACCCTTATGGCAGAAAGTGAAGAGGAACTAAAAAGCCTCTTGATGAAAGTGAAAGAGGAGAGTGAAAAAGTTGGCTTAAAGCTCAACATTCAGAAAACGAAGATCATGGCATCTGGTCCCATCACTTCATGGAAAATAGATGGGGAAATAGTGGAAACAGTGTCAGACTTTATTTTGGGCTCCAAAATCACTGCAGATGGTGACTGCAGCCATGAAATTAAAAGACGTTTACTCCTTGGAAGAAAAGTTATGACCAACCTAGATAGTATATTCAAAAGCAGAGACATTCTTATTTCTCAAGATTGCTTTGGCAATTCGAGGTTTTTGTATTTCCATACAAATCTTGAAATTATTTGTTCTAGTTCTGTGAAAAATATGGCTGGTAGCTTGATAGGGATTTCATTGAATTTGTAAATTGCTTTGGGTAGTATACTCATTTTCACTATATTGATTCTTCCGATCCATGAACATGGTATATTTCTCCATCTATTAGTGTCCTCTTTGATTTCTTTCATCAGTGTTTTATAGTTTTCTATATATAGGTCTTTAGTTTCGTTAGGTAGATATATTCCTAAGACTTCAGGCTCTACTACAAAGCCACAGTCATCAAAACAGTATGGTACTGGCACAAAGACAGAAATATAGATCAATGGAACAAAATAGAAAGCCCAGAGATAAATCCACACACATATGGACACCTTATCTTTGACAAAGGAGGCAAGAATATACAATGGAGTAAAGACAATCTCTTTAACAAGTGGTGCTGGGAAAACTGGTCAACCACTTGTAAAAGAATGAAACTAGATCACTTTCTAACACTGCACACAAAAATAAACTCAAAATGGATTAAAGATCTAAATGTAAGACCAGAAACTATAAAACTCCTAGAGGAGAACATAGGCAAAACACTCTCCGACATAAATCACAGCAGGATCCTCTATGATCCACCTCCCAGAATTCTGGAAATAAAAGCAAAAATAAACAAATGGGATCTAATTAAAATTAAAAGCTTCTGCACAACAAAGGAAAATATAAGCAAGGTGAAAAGACAGCCTTCTGAATGGGAGAAAATAATAGCAAATGAAGCAACTGACAAACAACTAATCTCAAAATATACAAGCAACTTATGCAGCTCAATTCCAGAAAAATAAACGACCCAATCAAAAAATGGGCCAAAGAACTAAATAGACATTTCTCCAAAGAAGACATACGGATGGCTAACAAACACATGAAAAGATGCTCAACATCACTCATTATTAGAGAAACGCAAATCAAAACCACAATGAGGTACCACTTCACACCAGTCAGAATGGCTGCAATCCAAAAATCTGCAAGCAATAAATGCTGGAGAGGGTGTGGAGAAAAGGGAACCCTCCTACACTGTTGGTGGGAATGCAAACTAGTACAGCCACTATGGAGAACAGTGTGGGATTCCTTAAAAAATTGCAAATAGAACTACCTTATGACCCAGCAATCCCACTGCTGGGCATACACACCGAGGAAACCAGAATTGAAAGAGACACATGTACCCCAATGTTCATCGCAGCACTGTTTATAATAGCCAGGACACGGAAACAACCTACATGTCCATCAGCAGATGAATGGATAAGAAAGCTGTGGTACATATACACAATGGAGTATTACTCAGCCATTAAAAATAATTCATTTGAATCAGTTCTGATGAGATGGATGAAACTGGAGCCGATTATACAGAGTGAAGTAAGCCAGAAAGAAAAACACCAATACAGTATACTAACACATATATATGGAATTTAGGAAGATGGCAATGACGACCCTGTATGCAAGACAGGAAAAATGACACAGCTGTGTATAACGGACTTTGGACTCAGAGGGAGAGGGAGAGGGTGGGATGATTTGGGAGAATGACATTCTAACATATATACTATCATGTAAGAATTGAATCGCCAGTCTATGTCTGATGCAGGATACAGCATGCTTGGGGCTGGTGCTTGGGGATGACCCACAGAGATGTTATGGGGAGGGAGCTGGGAGGGGGGTGCATGTTTGGGAACACATGTAAGAATTAAAGATTTTAAAATTAAAAAAATAAAAAACTAAAAATAAATAAATAAAAAGCAGAGACATTACTTTGCCAACAAAGGTCCATCTAGTCAAGGCTATGGTTTTTCCAGTGGTCATGTATGGATGTGTGAGTTGGACTGTGAAGAAGGCTGAGCGCTGAAGAATTGATGTTTTTGAACTGTGGTGTTGGAGAAGACTCTTGAGAGTCCCTTGGAATGCATGGAGATCCATTCTAAAGGAGATCAGCCCTGGGTGTTCTTTGGAGGGAATGATGCTAAAGCTGAAACTCCAGAACTTTGGCCACCTCAGCGAAGAGTTGACTCATTGGAAAAGACTGATGCTGGGAGGGATTGGGGGCAGGAGGAGAAGGGGACAACAGAGGATGAGATGGCTGGATGGCATCACTGACTCGATGGACATGAGTCTGAGTGAACTCCGGGAGTTGGTGATGGACAGGGAGGCCTGGTGTGCTGCGATTCCTGGGGTCGCAAAGAGTCGGACACGACTGAGCGACTGAACTGAACTGAACTGAACTGAACTGAGGAGTTAGGGTTATGGTTCAGGGTTGGGCTTGGGGTTGGGTTAGGGCTGCCTTCGGAGGCCAAGCTGAGGAAGGGGCAGGAACCACAGTGCTGGTGGCCCCCCTCGGCCAGGGGCGTCCGCTGGGCAGGGAGGGCTGGGCAGCCCTGCCCCAGACCGGCTCCTGTGCAGACGCTGCGGCCCTGCCCCGCACGCCGTGACAACCTGCAGGGCCCGTTCTGCGAGGGCTGACTAACGGCTGACTAATGGTGTCCCCAGCCCCGCCTGCTGGGCTCCCAGCCCCCCTCGCACTAAGGGCCAGCCCTGTGGTCGCCCCAGTGGCCAGCCAGAGTCTGGAATCCCGGCAGGAAGCACTGGGGCCCCCGAGGCTGACTCCAGGCCCAGAGCACAGAGTCCCGCCCAGAAGGCCCGTCTGCGGCTCGGCTGGGCACGACGCACGGGGAAGGATAGACCTCGGGCGGAAAGAGTGACTCGGAGCAAACAGAAAGAGCCAGGTTTGCGGAAAAGCAATTACAGTCTCCTGAGCGTGAGGCCAGAGATGTCAGCACAGACAGAGCCCCGTTTCCTCCAGAATCCACATCCCCGCTCTGGAGGAGCCGGGCACTCAGCAGATGAGGCAGCAATAAGAAGGTATATCACTGGTTTCTATTTTCATTTTCACAGTTTGTCATTTCCTAAGAAGCTACGTCAAAGCTGGTTGGTAGAAGCAGAAGAAAATTCCATATTCAGTGAAGAATCGTCTCCTGATCCCTGGCAGATGAACAGACTTCCAATCAGTAAAACGAGAGAGACAAATTCTCCTAGGACAAGTTCCCAAACAAACAGGGATTTCTGCTGCTTTCTCACCAAAATGCCAGCTACCCCCACAGGACAGTTCCCACTGGAGGGGAGACTGCTCTCTGGGGAAGGAGACGGCAGCCCCGGCTCGGCGAGAAGGCCCGCCGGACACACGCACCCTGGGCCCCCGCATTGTGGCCGCAGCAAGGGCAGCCCTGAGCGGACGGGCGGAGGGGCCAGGCTGGCGCGTGTCCCAGCGGCCACTGGCCCTGGGGGGTGATGTCCTGACGCAGAGCCGCACACGCCGTCTCCCGACCCAAAGCGGCCGAGGCACGGGTATCACGTGCCTATACCGACCGCACTGCAAGGGATGTTTGGGTAGATTCAGGTGAAAATATTACAGTCAGGGACTTTCCTGGTGGTCCAGAGGCTAAGACTCTGTGCTCCCAACGCAGGGGGCCTGGGTTCGATCCCTGGTCAGGGAACCAGATCCCGTGGGCGGCAACCAGGACCTGGTGCAGCCAAATGAGTAAGAATAAATATTTTAAAAAATTAAAATTAGTCTCACCTATCTCTCTTTATTTGTTTTTTACTATGGTTTCTAGAAAATTTTAAATTATGAACGTGACTTGCATTGATAGAAAATTCAGGAGCAGAATCTCCAAGCTCATCTGGAGACTCAGTATATGATGAAGGTAGGGGAGCGGTGGGCTTTCTGAAAATAAATCGACACAGGGACACAGCTGGGGGCGTCACATAGAAACAGGGATGTGGGCTGCACACCGCCCCCCGTTACAAAACGAAATTGCAAGGCAGCAAACGCCAACACTGACGAGTGAAACCACAGGGGCACTGAGCTCTGAAACCCGGGCCAGCTCCTCACAGACGGGACACGAGGACGTGCAACTCCACACACATAAAAGACACAGGTTCAATGAGATAGACTTGCATCCCCGCCCACCGTAAAACCGAGCGGGAGAGGTGAAAATGACAGGGCAGGGCACACCTAGGGGCTGATGTGCCAACATTGGAACATTTAAGGACGCCCAGCAAGCCGGGCGGGGAGAGGAGACTGTGCAAAATGCAGACGATGGTCAACAGGCAGCGGGAGAACAGGCCACGCACACACACTCATGCACACACACACTCATGCGCTCAGGCACACACGCACACTCACGCACACGCATTCTCACACACGCACACTCACGCACACGCAGTCTCACACACACTCATGCACACGCACACTCATGCGCTCGGACACACGCACACACTCACGCACAGGCAGTCTCACGCACACACACTCATGCACACGCGTACTCAAGCACACTCACGCCAGGGAGAGTTCAAGCAAGTGGCCTTGCCAGGCAGACCACTCAGGCTAGAGGTGGGCACAGGCTGGGCTCACACACTCACACGTGGGGGCAGCCCAGGCCAGTCCGGCGGCATCTGAAAAGACGGGACATCCCTTTCCCCTGGGACCTGCGACCCCCTCTGGGAATGTGCCCTGAGGCTCACGTCCAGCGGTGGGGAGACACATGGGCAGTCGTCCTCGTTAGCAGGCCTCACGAGCCTGGAGCAACCTAGAACCACAGCGCAGTAGCCCGGCAGCAGAGGGTGCGGAAGGCTCTGTTCTGCGGGATAAGCTGATGGTTCAATCTCAGTTGTGTCTGACTCTTGGGACCACATGGACTGCAGCCCAGCAGGCTCCTCCATCCATGGGATTTCCCAGGCAAGAATACTGGAGTGGGCTGCCATTTCTTTCTCCAGGGGATCTTCCCGGCCCAGGGATCAAACCAGGGTCTCCTGCATTAACAGGTGGATTCTTGACCAACTGAGTCACCTGGGAAGCTGGGATAAGACAGGCCTGCAAACCCTGCCACCAAAAACGGAGGGGTGGGAGTCAGGGTCACGGCCAAGACAAAGCACGTGGCCCCTGAGCTGGGGGGGAGTCAGGGTATGGCCAGGACATGGCACGTGGCCCATGAGCTGGGGGGGAGTCAGGGTATGGCCAGGACATGGCACGTGGCCCATGAGCTGGGGGAGAGTCAGGGTACGGCCAGGACATGGCGTGTGGCCCGTGAGCTCGGAAGGGCAGGCTGGAGGGCCAGCGGCCTAGGGCTGGGCAGCGGCTGGAACCGGCACCAAGTCCCAGCGCAGAACGGCCAGGTGGGGTCGGGGGAGCTGGTCTGGAGGGGTCCAGGGCCCCACCTTGACGCGTTGAGACAGACCAGGGTGGTTCTGGGAAGGCGTGGCCAGGCCGGTTTTCTGGGGGAGTAACGTGCGGTCAGCGGGCACCCAGATCCCCGGAGACAGGAGGCGGCGCAGGCGGGGTCCTCGGGCGGGGAGTGGGGAGCGGGGCGGGCCGGAAGGATGGGGAGACGCGGAGTGAGGACACGGATGTGAAGCAACCCCGCGGCCTCGCCGCTGGAGCCCGCCCCGCTGCGGTTTCCACACTCGCCGGCTTCGGCCGCAAACCGAAGGGCAAACTGCCGGCGCGAGGGTGCGGCGGCCGCGGAGCCCCGCTGCTCCGCCCTCCTCCGGGCCCAGGTGTGCCCCGACACCCCCGCACAGTCCACCGAGCAACGGGCCGGCGGGTGGGGGGAGCGCGGTCTCTGCACAGGGCGTGTCGCGAGCGTGGTGGGGGGATTCGGGGACCCCGTCCCACCCCCAGCAGGGCCTGGGGCCCCGCTCCCCAAACGGGTGGAGGCCGCGCTGTGGTGCAACGCGCTTCTTTGGCAACTGTGAGCCACAGGGAGCTTGGCCTGCCCCGAGAGCAGAAGCCGCCCCGTCTCCGGGAGGGACAGCAGCAGGCGGCTGGCCCCACAGCGCCCCCCGCGCAAAGTGAGGACCCCCGAGCGGCGGCGCCCCCCTGGTGGCCTTCGCTCAGCTCCTCCAGCGGTTACATTTTGCAGAACTGCGGTGACGTCTCTGCCCAGAGGGACACGTGCCGCTTCTTAGCCACGCCCACTTCCCTCCTGCCCCACCCCCCCACCTCCTGCAGCCGCTAATCGGCCCTCCGTTCTCGCATATTTTTTAAATTTCAACAGTTAGATGAATGGAAATGGACGTGTGTGCAGGCACAGCGTGATTTATTAGCTTCACGGATAAACGGCGTGTTGTTCGTTTGCTTTTACTTTTCGCAAACTGAAGGCCGGTGGCAGCCCCGAGTGAATGAAGTCTGTGGGGCCATTTTTCCAACAGCGCTTCCTCACTTTGTGTCTTTCTGTCACGTTTTGGTAATTCTCACGAGATTTCGAACTTTCTCCTCCTCACTGTGTTTGCGGGGTGACCTGTGGTCAATGCTCTGGGATGCTGCTACTTTGGCCCACTGAGGCTCAGATGATGGTTAGAAGTGTTCAGCAAAACTCTTGAATTACGGCCTGTACATTTCTTTTTTTAAGACACAACGCTGTTGCATACGTAATAGGCTACAGTCTGGTGCAAACACCACTTTTATTTGCACTGGGGGAACAAAAACTCCGTGTGATGCTCTTTGCTGCGGTATTCGCTTCGTTTCAGTGGTCTGGGGCCAAACCCTCCGTCCCCGGGAGGGCGTCTGACCTTTTGGGATTGTCTTTCCCATATCTCTGGTGCCTCATCCAGGTGGCTGTGCTTATCGGTAGCCCGTTCCTGGTTTCTTCCAGCAGACCTGCACAGCCTTCTGTGTCCATGTTCTGTGAATGTTTTGTTAGACTTCCATGTATCTCATCCTGTGAAGAATTTCAAATGGTCTGTGCTTAATTCTTCAGGAGCGTGCTCAGTTGCTGCATTCGTGTCCGACTTTTGTGACCCCATGGACTGTAGCCCACCAGGCTCCTCGGTCCATGGGATTTTCCCTGCAAAAATATTGGAGTGGGTAGCCATGCCCTCCTCCAGGGGATCTTCCCAAACCAGGGATCGAACCCACATCTCCTACGTTGCAGGTGGATGGTTGAGCCACTGAGGAAGCCTGTGTGTTTCATTCTAACATATAGAAAATACAGTTAATTTTTGGAAAGTTTATCTTACATCCATGGAGCAGAGTCCATGGAGGACCTTTGCTTCCCAGTGGGGCCTTCCAAAGACACCACGGCCAGACCGACACTTTGATGGTGACTCGAGAGAGATGCTGAGCAGAGAGGCCCCTGACTTGAGGATACTGTGCTGTTTAAGACGCTGAGTTCATTACAAAGCAGGAGTTACTAACTCGCCTTCCTTGGCAGCATCTGAGTTCCCCGACCAGGGACCGAACCCGGGCCCCCTGCAGTGGGGAGGGCGGGCCACCAGGGGGCGCCCCTCTTTCCTAGTTTAATGGCTCCTGAGGTGGGTTCAGGTTGGTTTGGCTTGTTCTCAACTAGAGCTGCGACTAACTCAGAGGGAACAGGCCAGGTGGCGTGGCCCCTCCCACTGTCCACTCTGCTGGCGCAGGTCGGGATCAGGAGCAAGGGGTGGCTGTGGTCGGGGGGGCGGGCCCGGCAGTCTGCGCGACTGTCCACGCCTGAGTTTGAAACCTAAACGAACGGCACCCACTGAGCTGCCCGGGGGCGGGGGTGCAGGGGGAGAGGGGAGGCGGGCGGCGGACAGGGCCGGGCTCCAGACGGCCAGGCGCTGAGCTGCTGTCCGAGTTGGGGTGGGGGGAGGAGGCTGGAGGGCAGAGACTGAGAGGGGAGGGCGGGAGGCGCTGACTCCAGACTCCAGACGCGCCAGCGGCTTCAGGATGTTCCCACGATCCTGGCTGCGTTTCTTAAAAATACCTTCAATTCCAAAACTGACAAAGAGTGCAACCTACCCGGTCCATCCAAGCCAAGAAAAACACTCAAGACTCAAACACGCTGTGCGACCGAGAGGGGTCCCGCCAAGGGGCGGGCCGGGAGCGACTCTGCCCACGCCCAGCGCCCGCGCTGGGCCTGGAGCCGCCGCAGCGCTGAGACCCAGCCTCTGCGGACTCACATTGACTTTTATTTTTAAAACATTTTAATAGGGTTTATTTTTAGAGCAGCTGAGGGTCACTGCAAGACTGAGCAGGAAGCAGAGCGGTTTCCCACGCCCCCCCCCATCAGCACTCATCGGGGATAATAGCCGAGACTCCGCCCACGTGTCTGCCTCACGCAGGGTCCTCGGCCTGCGTCGGGCCGCTCCTGCCCACGCCGCAGGGGGACAGCAGCGTGATGGCGTGGGCCCACTGCAGTGCGCGGCAGAGCGGGGTCTCCGCCCTGAGCACGCCCCTTCTCCCCCTGTTCAGCCCTCCCTCCCCCAGCCGCTGGAAACCCCGGGTCATTTCACTGTCTCCCTAGCCCCGTCTTCTCCAGACCCTCATATGCTGGCAGTCACAGTGTGCGGCCTTTGTAGACTGGCCTCTTCCACTCAACAATTTGCATTTAAGACCCTTCTATGTCTCTTCATCTTTCTTTCTTTTTTTAACTTTTTTTCTTAATGTGGACCATTTTTAAAGTTTTTGTTGAATTTATTACAATATCGAGACTTCCCTGGTGGCTCAGAGGGTAAAGCGTCTGTCTACAATGCGGGAGACCCGGGTTCGATCCCTGGGTTGGGAAGATCCCCTGGAGAAGGAAATGGCAATCCACTCCAGGACTATTGCCTGGAAAATCCCATGGACGGAGGAGCCTGGTAGGCTACAGCCCATGGGGTTGCAAAGAGTCGGACACGACTGAGCGACTTCACTTAGGCTTTCGCTTTCTGGCCAGGAGGCGTATAGGATCTCAGCTCTCCCACCGGCGATCAGACCAGTACCACCTGCACTGGAAGCTGACGTTTTCACCACAGGACCGCCAGGGAAGCCCCTCTTTCCATGGTGTGATGGCTCCTTTATTTTTAGTGCGGAATAATATTCCATCGTCTGCCTGTACAGTTTCCTTATCCATCCACCTCCTGGAACGGTGCTTCCAAGTTTGGGCAATTACCCATAAAGCAGCAGCCACCCACACCCACGTGCATATAGCTGTGTGGACAGACATTTCCAGCTCCTCTGAGTAAGTAAATCCCAAGCAGCACGACTGCGATCCCAGAGCAGGAGCGTATCCAGCTGTGCCAGGCCCTGCCCAACGGTCTTCCTCCACGGCCAGGCCATTTTCCATCCTCACCAGCCGCGTGAACCCTACTGCTCCACACACATTGGCTTTTGAAAGTAACACTTACTGCTGCTGCTAAGTCGCTCCAGTCGTGTCCGACTCTGTGCAGCCCCATAGACGGCAGCCCACCAGGCTCCCTCGTCCCTGGGATTCTCCAGGCAAGAACACTGGAGTGGGTTGCCATGTCCTTCTCCAATGCATGAAAGTGAAGAGTGAAAGTGAAGTCACTCAGTCATGTCCAACTCTCAGCGACCCCATGGACTGCAGCCCGCCAGGCTCCTCCGTCCATGGGATTTTCCAGGCAAGAGCACTGGAGCGGGTTGCCATTGCCTCTATTACTATTTGAATTTTTAAATTTTATACTGGAGCATGGCTGATTCACAATATCACGTCAGACTTAGCGTAATTCGCTTATTTCTCCTGGCATAAAATGTCTCTGTAGAAAAGTTGAAAACTTAAAAGGAGAGCATAAAGAAGAAGATGGAAATCCCCAGTGGTTGTCTGCCCCTTCACCTGTTCATCAGATAAACGAGCCTCTCCTGGGAGGGGTGTGCCCCAGGCCAGGCCATCCAGCAACCTGCGAGACCTGTCTTCACCTGGGGGAGGCGGCCAACCAAACGCCAAGCGGGTCCTCCCACAAGCCGCTCTGCGCGACCTGAGTGCGTCGCATAGGGCCGAACAAGCCGTGCTGCCTGGCCGGGTGCCGACGGATCCCAGTCTCCCAGACACACTGGACCTGCCCACCTCGGGCACTCTGCAAGTCCCCTCCTGAGAGAGTGCCCGGGTGGCCACCACCGAAAGCCCCATTCCCAGCCCGTCACCAGCTTGGCTGTCACCCCTGGCCACGGGACAAAGCGCTGGGGCGTCTGGGGGCTGATGCTCTGTGTGAGTTCGTCTCAACAATCTCTGAAAAAGTGAAAGTGTTAGTCGCTCAGTCGTGGCCGACTCTTTGGGACCTATGGATTGTAGCCCACCAGGCCCCTCTGTCCGTGGGATTCTCCAGGCAAGAATACTGGAGTGGGTTGTCATTTCCTCCTCCAGGGGATCTTCCCGACTCAGGGGTCAAACACTCCATCTCCTGCGTGGGCAGGCAGCTTCTTCCTTACCACGAGCACCACCTATCTACGCATGAGATAATACTACAGTCCAATAATATTAAATGGACCCCCATATGCTCATCAGCTGATGGATATATAGGGTTTCAGTTAATATCCTCTCACCCACAGATGGATATAGACACATAGATAAAGATCTTAGATACATGTTGGATAAGGAAATCGCAACCCACTCCAGTATTCTTGCCTGGGAGATCCCACGGGCCAGAGGAGCCTGGTGGGCTACAGTCCATGGGAAGCAAGAGTTGGACACGACTTAGTAGCTAAACGGCAACAATAACACCCATCAGCGAAACTTTAGAAGTATTAACATTTGGTTCATATCTGTTTCGTTTCTTTCATGCCCTCTGCTAAAGTATTTTCTAGCATGGACCAGGCATATTTTCACTCTTAAATATTCTGGGAGACATTAAAAGGTGCAAATTCTAAAATATGATCACCAAACCCTCATCACATCTGACAACATAAGACACAGGGAAACGTGATTCCTTTCAGCCGCCCGGAGTCAGCTCACCCCGGCTTCTCCCCAGGGTTCCCCGGGCGCCCTCTGCCTTGAGGTACAGGGACTGCAGCTGGCTTGGGGCCCGGGCCCGTCTTCAGCCCTGAGCAGAGTGAGGGCCACAGCGCCCCCGTGTGGCTCCCGCTGCGCCGTGCGGAAGGGCGGCGTGAGGGGACCTCAGCCCCACCGGGAGCCGACACACTCCTGCAGGAGCTGCTCATCACCAGAAAGACGCTTGCTTTACTTTGGAAGAAGAGCTTAGAAAGAAGCACGAGTTATTCTAGCCGAAGTGATTTTCACATTACTGATCTCTTCTGCGGCTTCCCAGGCAGCTCTGATGGTGAACCCGCCTGCCCGTGCAGGAGGTGCTGGAGGCCTGAGTTCAATGCCTGGGCGGGGAGGGTCCCCTGGGCGAGGGCATGGCCACCCACTCCAGTATTCTTGCCTGGAGAATCCCCGTGGACAGAGGAGCCCGGTGGGCTATATAGGCCATGGGGTTGCAAGAGTCACACACGCCTGAATAATTAAGCCACATGTGTATTTTAAAAGCTGTGCAATGCCATGACCTACCTGGCTCCACAGCATCTTCATCACCTCCCAAAAACGCTCTGTGCCCATCAGCTGTCACCCCCATTCTCCGCTTCCCCCAGCCCCTGGCGACTTCTGATCACTTGCCGTCTCATGCACGCAAACAGAAGCCCAGGCCAGCACCTGGCTTCCTCCCGCTCAGCACCAGGGTCTCAAGGCTCCCCCGAGTGGCCCCGTGAATCAGGACTTTGTTCCCTTCTATGCCTGGCGGACGTTCCACCGCATACATGTGGATGGACACACGTCGCACACACACGTATGTGACTGGTCACTCACATTTCTGTCGGCGGACATTTGCGTCGTTTCCATTTTTGGCTGTTAGTTTTCCTGGGTGTGTGCTTGGGTGTGGGATTGCTGGGTCTCACAGCAGCTGTGTTCGCCTTTGAGCAGCTGCCCGATCGCTTTCCACAGCAGCTGCGCTGTTCTCATCTTACTGGGTGTATGAGGGTTCCCGTGTCCCGACATTCTTGCCAGTCCTCATCACTGCGTATCTTTTCAACAAAAGCCGTCCCGGCGGCTGTGAAGCGACATCTCACTGGGGCTCTGACTTGCATCTCCCTGATGGTTAATGACATGGGCCGTCTTTCCACGCACTTATTGGCCATTTTTGTATCTTTGGAGAAACATGCACTCACGGCCTTTGCCTGTGTTTAAGTTGGGTTGTTTATCTTCTTATTCCTGAGTCGCAGAAGTTATCTATGTACTGTGAAGAGAGATCCGCCAGGCATGCCTGAGGAGGTTTGGTTTCTCCTGAGCTGAGGACCAGCCTTGCTCGGGGGCCTGTGGGCTTTCTCGGACCTGCTCCAGCGTGAGAGAACCACGTGGGTGGGGCTCGGCCCCAGGCAGCTGGGGTCTGGCTCCTGGCTGGCGGGGCTGGGCAAGCCCTAGGTGCATGGTGGCCCGGCCAGGGGATGGGGAGAGGCCCTATGGGGTTGCCCTCCCCAGCGCCCAGAGCAGGGGGTGTCCTCGGACACTCCCAGGGTGCAAAGCAGCGCCTGACCTGAGAGTGGGGTCGGGGGTGGGCAGGCCTGAATTTCAGTCCCAGCACCAAAGAGGCCGCAGGGCAGCCCAGCCCCCAAGGACACGAGTCTGGGGTGAAGCCCCTGAAGATGACCGTCCCCTCATGAGACGCGCCTTCTTGCGTGTCCTCACGTGGTCATCCCTGTGTGGGTCTGAGTCCTCCTCGCTCTTCTCAGAAAGAACCAGCCACACGGGATCAGGACCTGGCCTGAGGACCTCGGTGGACTCCAAGGGCCGACGTGCTGGGCATCTGGGGGGCGGCAAGGATGACTGTCCAGAGGACACAACCCAGCCTGTAACGCTGCGCCCTTCATCAGGCCGCCCGCAGCGTGGGACACAGAACACGCGCAAACACGCGTGGAGCTGAGACAGCGGGTAATACCCGCGGGGCGGTGGGTGGGTGGCGGGGAGTCACCAGCTTCCCAGAAAGCCGCCGTGTCCCTCCGCGGGTCACCACTAGAGGGCAGTGCATGCCCACCCACTGGGCCAGACCAGCTCAGCCAACAGCACATGCCGCCTTCTTCCTTTTTTTAAAAAAATTTTATTTTAAAAATTTGTCCCTGGTGGCTCAGACAGTAAAGCGGCAGTCTGCAGTGCGGGAGACCCGGGTTCGATCCCTGAGTCGGGAAGATGCCCTGGAGAAGGCAATGGCACCCCACTCCAGTACTCTTGCCTGGAAAATCCCACGGACGGAGGAGCCTGGTGGGCTGCAGTCCAAGGGGTCGCACTGAGTCGGACACGACTGAGCAACTTCACTTTCGCTATTTTTCACTTTATCGTTGATTTACAATGTTGCGCCAATCTCTGCGGTAAAGTGACTCAGTTACACACATACGGACAATTCTTGTTAAAATATCCTTACCCACCATGGTTTATCACAAGATATTGAATACATTATAGTTCCCTGTGCTCCGCAGTAGGGCCTCGTGTTTACCCCTCTCGCATGTAATCGTTTTGTGGAGTCTCACTTCAAGGCTGGGGCTCCCCAGCTGGCTCAGACGGTAAAGAATCCGCCTGCAATGTGGGAGACCAGGGTTGGATCCCTGGATTTCAAAGATCGCCTGAAGGAGGGCACGGCAACCTACTCCAGTGTTCTTGCCTGGAGAATCCCACGGACAGAGGAGCCTGGCGGGCTACAGTCTGCGGGGTTGCAGAGTCGGACACGACCGAGTTAACACTTTCACACACACAACCCGTGAAAAGCGTGGGCCCCTGGCCAGCTGCACTTGTTATCTCTGCTCTTTGCTCTGAATAAACTCACTCCGGTCTGAAGCCCTGTGCGCCTGGAAGCTCTTTCCCAGCCCCGCGCTCAGACGGCCAGGCCCCGTTGCTTCTGCAGGTTCCCGACTCCCGGCCCTGCCCTCTGCCACCTCCTCCCCCTCGGCAGCCACCAGCGTGCCGTCCAGGCCCCCGGGTCTGTCTCTCTTCCGTAGGCGCGTCCATCTGTGTGGTGTGAGAGTCACACGTCCATGACAGCGCATGGCGCCTGCCTCTCCGGCTCGCCTCGCTCGGCGTGGCCATCTCCAGCGCAGCCCACGTGGCCACCTGCGGCCGCGCTCCATTGCTCGTGTGCCTGAGCCGTGTCCACTGCATGGCGCCCCATGCTCTGTCCACTCGTCAGCGGCACTTAAGCCACCGCGACGCTTTGCCACTGCGAGTGCTGCCACCACGCACACAGGGGTGAGGGTGTTTTTTTAACTTGGAGGTGACCTTCTGAGCGCCCTTCTCCCTCCTCAGCACCGTCCTCAGTGTGGGGAGAGGCTCCTGTGGGCCACACGCTGGACGGTCCCCGCACCCCGGAGGCCGATCGCGGAAACTGACACAGCACAGCTTCCAGAGAGGCTCGGGGAAGAGGGCGACTCGGCCAAGCCATGGGGTCACGGCCAGTCACCCAGGCGGTCAGGCAGGAAGGGGCCTCTGCCGCTTCTGACCCTCCAGCCCTCCCGTCCAGGTGGCCACTGTGAGCTTTCACCCGAGGTGGGAGCCGCCGGGTGCTGGGCTGGAGGACCCCAAGCCATTGAAACAGCTGAGCGTCCTGCCGACGCCCCAGGTGGGTTTCGGGGCCGCTCAGGACGGGTCACAACCTGAGAAGTGGTGACTGGGCCCCAAGAGTTCACCCTCAGAGCCCGGGGAACCGGGGGGCGGGCATCCCAGCGGCGGGAACCAGCACAGGACCGAGAAGGGCATTGAACTTGGCTGAGATCTCGGCGATAAAAAACAGCGGGAACAATGGGGGGAGAGCCGGGGCCAGGGGCGCGGGAATAACCCATCGGGCTCGCAAGCCAGCGCTTTCCTGAAGGGAAGAGAGCTGCTAGGAAAACAAACTCTGCTTCGGGGCGGCAACAATGAAACAATCCCGCTCCTCCTGGGCTCGGCTTCTCGGGCCTCCAGAGGCTCTGTGTTCCGGGAGATTAGCCTTCCCTGGGGAACCGAGAAGAAAAGGAGCAACAGCTAGAGCTGCCCGCCTCGCATGAGGTCACCCCTCGGGTCGGCCGCCCGGGAGCCAGCCCTCCGGGGCAGCGTGTGAGCCGGCAGGCCAGACCCTCTCGAGTCAAATCGGGGAAAGGCTGGCAACATACCCTTGAGTTCCAGAGAAAGCAAACAGGAACGGCCCCCCGCCTGCTTCCTCCCAGCACCAGCGGCCAGCGGGACCTGGGCGCCCGCCCCCGGCCGCGGAGAAGCAGCTGGGCCAGCCCGGCCAGCGCTGATCTGCAGTCCTGATTAGTCATTGTGTGTGAGGAATGCTTTCAGCTGAAATAATAGACAAGAGTTTCCCTAGAGAAAATATACGCTCCGGTCTGCTGGAACCACTTGACACGGCCGAGTGAAGGTACGCTTGGAACAACACGATACATTTCTCTGGAAGAACGGCTGGTACAAACTGATGTCATCGCGATGGAGATGAATGTGCCCGTTTTATGAGGCTCCCAGGCCGCAGGTGAACGCCGGGCCATTGTTATTCAACCAGTGAATATTATTTTTACATAAATCAAGGTAACGCCTAATGACGGCTGAGCCTCTAAATCACCCGCCTTTTCCTATTTGGAACATAAAGCTGGGCTGCGGCCAAGGGCTCCGGGAAACAGGGCTCCGAGTGGCAAGCCAAGGATGCTGGTACCGTCCACGGTTCACGGCCGGACATGGGCTCCCGGCCCTCAGGCACCTGCCAGAGCCACAAGCCGGCTGTGGGCACCGTCAAGGCGAATGCCGACTGGAGACGGGGTGGGAGGCGGCCGCTGTGAGCTGGCGCCACCCCAGCCAGCGGGGCTGGCACAGAAGGGGTGGCCGCGGGCGAGGCATCGGTGGGGACAGCGCCTCCTGATCACCCTCACCCGGGCGTGCAGACAGCCGTCTTCACGCTGCAGCCTCAATGGTTGGACCCCTGTGTGTCTGAGTCCTTCATGTAAGGGTGCCGGCCAGGCTGCATCAAACCCCACCCTGATGGACTCACTCTATTTGCCTGGCCTGCTGAGGCGCTTCAGTGGTGCCTGACTCTTTGCAACCCCATGGAGCCCGCCAGGCTCCTCTGTTCCTAGAGATTCTCCAGGCAGGAATACTGGGATGGGTTGCCCTGCCCTCCCACAGGGGAATCTTCCCGACCCAGGGATCGAACCTGCGTCTCTCATGTCTCCCGCACTGGCAGGCAGGCTCTTTACCATGAGCGCCACCTGGGAAGTCCTCATTTTAACTTGATCATCTCTCTGAAGCAGCACCTCCACATACAGGCACATTCTGAGACAGTCAGGACATGTGAGCTTGGCGGGAGAGGGGGCACTCAGGGCACGACAAGCAGGCAAGGAAGACGCTGGGACCTTTCTGCTGCTGTGAAAGAAGCGGACAGTGCCCAACCCCCTGCCGCCCTCCACGCCCTGGCTCGGGAAGCCGGGCCCTGTGATGACAGCGTGGCCCAGCTCGGCCACGCGTCAGCAGGTGGAGGGGAGCCTCTTGGGTGGGAGTCCCACAGGCACCTGCTTAACAAAAATCAAACCACGGGGTGACATCAAACGACACCCCTGCCCATCACAGGGCACGTTCAACAGGGAAAACAGAACCCGTGGAAGGAGAGCAAGCGCTCAAGAGTCACACGTCTGATAAAGCGTCGCTATCCAGAGCATACAGAGAGCTCCAAGAGCTCAGCAACAGCAAACCCAAGAGCCCAGCTGGAATGAAGCTCACGGAGAGGCCTTCCTTAAAGATACTCTGCACGAGGAGACTCGGCATCGCTGACGGTTGGGGAAAGGCGAATCGAAGCCACAGTGAGGCGCCCCGACACCTGGTAGGCTGGTCACGGTCACTTGAATGCTCATTTTTTACTGATTTGGCTGCTCCAGGCCTTAGTTGTGCCTGTGGGATCTAGTTCCTTGAGCAGGGGTGGAACCCAGGCCCCCGGGATTGGGAGCATGGCGTCTTAGCCACTGGACCCCCAGGGAAGTCCCAAGGATGGCTATGATTTTTTTTTTTTAAGAAACAAGTGTTGGTGAGAATGTGGGGGGGAGGGGACACGTGTGCATATCAGTGGGTTTGTGAACTACAACAGCCATTACGGAAAGCCGCGCGGAGGCTCCTCAGAAATGTGTTGTTCAGTCGCTCAGTCGTGGCTGACTCTCTGCGACCCCATGGACTGCAGCCCTCCAGGCTTCCCTGTCCATCGTCGTCTCCCGGAGTTTGCTCAAACTCATCGAGTCGGTGATGCTGTCTCCAAAATGACACCACACTCCTCTGGGAATGCAGTCAGCAGAATTCACCCCCAAAGCACCGCGATCGAGGTGGCCGTCTGCTGGTGTGGGGCAGCCACTTCTCACTGGGAGCTCAGAGCGTGACCTGGGGCTCTGACATCCCCACATTCAACACACAAATGCCCGAGTCCTCCTCAGCTCCCCAGCTCACAGCATGACCTGGGGCTCTGAGACATCCCCACATGCAACACATAAGCGCCCACGTCCTCCTCAGCTCCCCGGGCAGGCGGTCCAGCGTGAGGTGCCTGTTCAGCCCGTGCTCGGCATGGAGGTACCACTAACACTGCCCGCAACACCGGGGGTGGGGGGCGGTCGGGGGGTTTGGGGGGCGGTGGTTCTGGGTCTGCAGTGGGTGGAGAGCTGAGGCTGCTGGCGCAACCGCTGCTCCTGGGCTGGGCACGTGGTCACGGTCCAGACACCGCGTCCCCATGGTGTACATTCCCCACCACTGAAGAGAGCAGAAAGCAGAGACCCTGCGGCTGGAGCCTGGTGGAGGAAGCCGCTGGTCCTCGGCATCCTGCTCAGGTTTTGCTTCTTCCCGGAGAACATCGATTCACTGACTCCCCGCAGATGGAAGTACGTGAGACGTGGACACCGTGAGTCCCCACGTGATGACGGGGTAGCCCACTGCCAGCGAGCGGGACCCAGTGCCAGAGACTGCCAAATCATCAGGGCCACTATTAGAAAAGCTGACGTTAGGAAAGAGAACTGAAGTGGAAACTCGATCCTCTTCTCGCCTGAGGCTGTTGAAGACGCCGGAAGCCATGGAGGCTCGGTAGGACGGCTGTGGCCCCAGGAGCTCCCCCTGCACCGAGCTTGGGAGTGACCAGTACAGGCTGGTACCCACCCGGGCTGTATCCCTGTGCCGAGGGGCCACCACGGAGCCCCTGCATACGCCTTGGAGGTCGGGCAACCTGAGTCCCCGAAGCTCAGCCGCCTCAGCGTGGGGCATGGGTAAATCCTACCCATCCTTTAGGGGAGACTCTCTCAGAGGGACTCATCCAGACCCTCCCCACCTGGATTTGACCCCCACCGAGGTCTGGCGGGCTTGATGTGACGAGGCATCATCTGCCGGTTCCCGCCACCTCGGGCCCACACGTTCTGTCTCCCGAGTGCCTGGAAGAACTAATCACAGATAAATGAAAAGCGAGGTTCCGACAGAGAAGGCTCATCTGTGGTCACTCAGCAAATCCTTGGGGAAGGTGAGGAGACCCAGGTCACCCAGGACCGGGCTGGACCAGCTTTCCAAGAACCTGCTGCTCACGAAGCCAATGGCACTGTTTTCCAAGTTGAGCAGATTCGGGGAAAGTGTGGTCAGCCCAGGCCTGACCCTCGCTTTGAGAACCTTCCCCCAGCCCTCCACCCCTGGGCTCGGAAGCACCTGGGCTGACATCACTTCCCGGTCATCCAGGAGGATGGGGCATCCTGTGTTGCGTCCTGCAGAAGCAAGCAGAGAAGCTGTGCTGCAGGCGGCCTCTCTCCCGCCCCGACGGCACGTCGCTTCCGGTGGGGAGAGGCCCTGACCCCACCGGGCCGCGGGGGCCGACTCAGGTCACGGAACACCTGCTACAGGCTCCGCCCGGGGGGGCAGCCACGTGGAGAGCGAGGAGGCACCCTGCCTGCCCTGGCCACGGTGGCGAGTGGAGGGTGGGAGGGACCGGTGGGAAAGAGCCCGCGGAACTTCCCGGGGCTGGAAAAGCTCTCTCTGGACAGTGTTCAGCTGCCACAGCTCCTCCGGTGGGAAGCGAGGTCTGTGATTTCACTGGGTGAACATGACGCCTTATTTAAAAGCAAAACTGAAACCACCCCCCACCCATTATGATGGCTAGTATTTGAAAAAACAGAAGATGAGTGCTCCACGGGGGGTGTGGAGAAACTGGAACCCCTTGCACAGCTTTGTGTGCAGCCTGAGTTACAGAGCAGCGTCCTGGAGGGACATTTGTACCCCCAGCTTCACAGCCCCTTCAGCCACAGCAGCTAACGGGGGAAGCAGCCCCAGTGTGCGCCGCTGGGGGGGGGGGGGGGACGAAGCCAAATGTGGCAGCAGAGCCAGTCAAGTAAACGCACACTGGAATCTCACTCGGCCCTAAAGAGGCAGGAAATCGGGACGCCTGCTACAAGAATGAGCCCTGAGGACGGGGCCCTCGGTGAGAGCCAGACCTGTGTCATCCCACGTATGTGAGGTCCCTGGAGGCATGAGACTCGCAGAGACAGAGAGTAGACGGGGGCCAGCGGCTGGGAGGGGAGGCGGGGTGAGCGTTTGATGGGGACAGAGCGTCAGTCTGGGGAGACGCAAAGTTCTGGAGATGCTGGCGGCAATGGCTGCACAATACGGACATACCTGATGCCACCGAGCCACGTGCTTACAAACACCTAACACACTGCATCTTGTGCTATGTGTATTTTACCACAGTAAAAATTGAAAAAAAAAAAAAAAAGAAAGCCCCAAACCAGAGAAAACCAGAGTGATGGCAAATAGAGGTCTCTGAGCAGTACTGCAGCGGCCCCTGGGAACCGTGGTTCTTAAGTGTGTGGGCATTTTGGGAGGAAGGATATTTTAATGGACTAGTGTCCAGGAAGAGGCCCAGCAGGGCTGCAGCTTCAGACTTCTGGCTGGATCCTGAACAGTCTTAATGCAGTCAGCCACCACTGCAACTTCTGATAAAAATCTTTTAAGCGGACTTTTATACCAAGGTGGTCATTCCATAGCCAACCTCCTGTTACTGTTTGGGCCCTAAGTTCTGTCTGACTCTTTGCAGCCCCATGGACGGCAGCAGGCCAGGCTTCCCTGTCCGTCACTAAGTCCTGGAGTTCACTCACACTCATCTCCATTCAGTCGGTGATGCCATCCAGCCATCTCATTCTCTGTCAGCCCCGTCTCCTCCCGCCTTCAATCTTTCACAGCATCAGGGTCTTCTCCAGTGAGTCACTTCTTTGCATTAGGTGGCCCAAGTACTAGAGCTTCAGCTTCAGCATCAGTCCTTCCAGTGAATATTCAGGGTTGATTTCCTTTAGGACTGACTAGTTTGATCTCCTTGCAGTCTGAGGGACTCTCAAGAGTCTTCTCCAACACCACAGTCCAAAAGCATCAATTCTTTGGCACTCAGGCTTCTTTGTGGTCCAACCCTCACGTCCGTATATGACCACTGGAAAAACCATAGCCTTGACCAGACGGACCTTTGTTGGCAAAGTCAAGTCTCTGCTTTTCAATATGCTGTTTAGGTGTGTTATAGCTTTCCTTCCAAAGAGCAAGTATCTTTTAATTTCATGGCCACAGTTGCCAGCTGCATTGATTTTGGAGCCTAAGAAAATAAAATTGCTACTGACCTGGGCTCCCTGCAAATTAATAAATCTGCATCGTGATGTTCTATCGCATGTAAGCTTTCATATCTTCCGAGCTTGAACAAAAAGGAGTTTCCTGGTTTTCAGAGTTGTAGGCGAGCAGACTCCAGACTTACCCCCAGCTTTAAGAGTAAACGTGCTAGCTGTCTTATGGCTGACCATGAAATCAGCGTCACGTGAAAGGCACTTGGTAAAAATCTGCCAAAGGGAAGAATGTTTAAGGTGATATATTTTATGTCATGAATACTTTACCACAATTTTTAAAAGTCACACAGTGAGGGGGCAGAAAATCTATCCAAACCCACCCTGTCCTCATCCTCACTTTTCACCCAGAGGTCGCTGGCAGCAGAGAGTGGCCCCTCCTTACGTGCTCAGCTTCTGAGGAAGTCCCCGTAGTCGTCCAGAGAGCTGACCACGTGAGCTGCCACCACCCGCCTGATCTCTGTCGCGGTGGGGAGGCGGCCCCCCAGCCTGGGTTCGGAAGGGCCAGGCAGGAAGCATTTCCGGCTCTGCAGGCCATGCGGCCCCAGGTGTGGCTGGAGACCGGCCTCCATGATGACCGTGTCCCAGCAGAGCGGCGTACGCACCCTGACGACAGAGTGGTGAGATCTCCTTTCAGCTTCCTCCCACCAGGGAATGCGGCAGGGGCCACTCTGAGCGCGGGTCAGGAGGGTGGGGTCCGGCCTCACTCCCCCCCAGGGAACAGCCTGGGCAAAGGGTGAAACCACAGGGACAGCAGCTGTGGAGGAAACAGTGTGGACAAGAGAGAGGCCGCAGGGCCAAGGGTCAGTGGCCACGCGCGCGCAGCCTGGCCCTGTGCCTGGACGGACGTCGTCCCTCGGAGAGCTGCCCCAAACACATGAGAAGTGATTCACCTTCCACAGACCCACAGTGGACCTTGGCGTGAGAAAATTAACCCAGAGATGGCCCCAGCCGGCCACTGTCCCCAGGAGGGGAGGCCAAGGCCACGCTCGCATGCGCTGGGCCTGGGGAAGGAGGACACACAGATGCGCCCTCCCTCCGTGGTGTTGGTGACAAAGGCTTGCACACTCAGCCACGCCCACAGGCACTGGGCAGCCACTCCGCCCCTGCCCTCCACCCCTTGGGACCCAGAAAGACACCCTCGGTTCAACCTCCCTGCGCCTGCTTTCACGTCTGCAGAATGGGAATGACACTCTGGGCCCGCATGGCGCGCCCAGGGGTGGAGACGAACAACTCGGGAATCACTCCCTATGCCCCCACTCGCCCCCACTCTCACCTCCATTCTCGCCCCCCGCCCACCCATCGGCTTCATCAGCTACCCGCTCCTCTCCCATGAGACAAGGGTCCTGAAGGCCAAGAGCCGCGCGCCAGCGCCAGCCCCCGTGGGCTTGAGGGCCGTGCCTGGCACACGGGGCTCCAGCCCGGCCACCTGTGACACTACAGAGAAGACGGCCGTCCGACAGACCCCTCCTCGGAAGGAGGACGTCTCTCCTCAGGCAGCTCCAGTCTGGGCCAGATCAACAAAGATGGCCGCCCTCTCTGCCTCCAAGCGTGGCGCAGACATGGCGCTCGGGGGGCGGGGCGCGGGAGCCACTTCCGGGGTAACGGGCGGGGCGCGGGACCCACTTCCGGGGTAACGGGCGGGGGCGGGGCGGCGTGGCTGCCAGGGCCGGGCGGACGCTGCGGAGGAGCGGTGGCGGCCGTTCAGCGCCACGTGCTTAGTGTCCTTAGAAATGGCGACAACGGTCACTTCTACGTTATATAAACTTTACCACAGTTTTTAAAAAAAAGTCACCATGGGTTAAAAAAAAAATTTTTAATGTAGTGTCCAGGAGGACTTCCAAGGTCACACTTGGATTTTTGCTTCCTCAGCCAGGAAACATGTAACTTTGCGCTTGATTTATTCTTTTCCCCTCTTATCAGCACTTCCCAAGAAGTGCGAACAGAGCGCTGGAGCTCTCACACCGCAGGGCCAAAGGGCAGGGGCTGGCGGGCCCAGCACCGGGGCTTCCGGGGCCGGGGTCTCACGCCCGCCCTCGCTCACTCCCGCGTGGCGGCTGCACACGCGCTTGCCAGAGCCTGCGCACGGGGAATGGTGCAGGCCGGGGATGCAGGCTGGAGGCTGGACGTGCGTGTGCTCAGCAGCCCAGGCCCTGAGCGGGTCCCCCGAGGCGCGCACACGTGTTGTTCCCGCGTGTCAGGCGGGAGAGAGGGCGGCTCCCACGGGCTCCCACGCAGCCCGGAGGCCCTGGCACGTCCTAAGGTCCAGGAGCAGAAAGCCCGGATGCTGTCGCGGCTGGTGGGGGCGCGGGGGAGTCCGGGAGACTGAGCTCCAGAACCTTGGGAATGTTTTTACAATAAGCCAGCTTGCTTCAGGAATCCAGGGAGCGGCGGGTGCGCCATGTCTGCTGTAAACACCTGCCCGCCGGGCACCTGCCCTGTGTGGCTCTGGGAATGTTGGATTCTGAAGCCCCAGTGCCTTCGGCCCAAGGAGAGAGAGGTTCTGGGGGAGAGGCCTGTCCAAAGGAAACAAACAGCTAATCTAGGTGGCGTTTCCTAAACCCCACGAACCTGTAAGAAAACCAAGTAATGAGTAAGTGTTTCGTTTTCTTTCTTCGGGGCCTTTGCAACAACCTGGCGTTGGAGATAAAGCTTTCACAAAATGTTGTGCAGGGCTAGAGAAACAGGAACAGCAAACTCCGAGTCTCTGCGTAAATATACATTCTAGCGACATCCAGATTTAATCTAACTAGCACGGGGCCAATCAAAATGTCCCCTAGAGCTCTCCCCGCCCCCCTAAAAAGCGGTGTCTCTGGGCTGCGCCCTTGGCCCTGTACAATGAGAGCTTTGAACTGTTTATGCTATAATACAACAGACCCACAATCACTCAGCAACACTCACTCTGCCCTTTGAAGCCGCCTGCAGCTCAACTATTACACAGGCAGGAAGCAGAAATCAGTGCTTTGATTTGTTTAAAATAAATTAAACACAACTGGCAACCATATTTCCTCTTATTCAGAGGAAGTTACAAAAGGTACAGACGATCAAAAATACCAGGTGACTTTGAAAAGCGGGAGCCGGCCTGTTTGTCAGCAGAAAATCCCCCAGTGCCTCCCTGACCACACATCCCAAGACACTGTGTATGCAGATTTTAAAGAGGTCGCCCTGTTCAAAATAACTTGGAAATAACTCCGTGCTTTCGGGTGGAAGAGGAAGTCATCCAGAAGAATAAGCCTCCACGTTTAGAACCTTTTTTCCTTGCAAATTCAAGCCTATGATTCCAACCTACACTTGGTCTGGTGCCTTCTTTTCCCCATCAGTGAAATGGGGACACCAGGACCCCCGGCGAGCGTATCAGGGGAAGACACGCAGCACTTTGGAAACATTCAGAATAGCGCTGGGCACCTGGAGGCCACCCCAAACCGCTGGGTCTTCAACAGAGTCACTCGTGAGGGAAACCTCAGGCTGCCGATGTGACCGGGTCCCTTCCGTGCCGGGCGGAGGGCAGTGGTCTTTCCCTCTGAGCCGCCGGGACCCAAGTGGACTCCCGATCCCGTAAACCTGGACCCACTTGTGCAACTGGGCGGCTGCTCCCCGTCAAGGAGACGTCTGTGTCTGCCTCCGACCCTTCTCCAGACACAGGCCACCACCCGTGCCTCCTCCATCCCACCCGCCCACCCAGCAGGACACAGCCCCCCTTGCCTGTTTCCCCAGTTCTCAGCAGCACCCCAAACTGTGTCTGGGGGCCCACTCTCCCTCCCCGAGTTTCCAGCCCCCTGTCCTTCTGACTGCCCCTCATCCTGCAAGGACTTCCAACCCCACGCAGTCCGCGCGCTCTCCACTGAGGCAGCCTCACAGGGTCGCCGTCGCTGGTGTGCACACGTGGGGCCCAGTCTCTGGGCTCTGCTCCATCCCGCCCGACCTCGTGTCCAGCCCCCGACGGCACCACCTTCGTCTCGGTGGCTGAACCAGATGGCCTGTGTCTTCAGGCTACACCCTCCTCTGATGTCCTGTGGATTCCTTCACCTTTGCTCTTCACGGGAATTTTAGAATCAGCTTGTGGAGGAAATGGTAACTCACTCTAGGCTTCTTGCCTGGGAAATCCCATGGACAGAGGAGCCTGGAGGGCTACAGTCCATGGGGTCGCAGAGAGTTGGACACGACTTGGCGACTAAAATGACGAAGAACTTCTACACAAAGGCCTGCTGGGACTTTTTGATTGGCTGATCAGTCCCTCAGTGATCGGGACTGAGTTTAAACTCTGCATCCATTTGGGGAGAACTGATGTTTCACCAATACTATTGCAGTCCACAGGCATGATACCCCTTTCTGTCTATTAGGAACTCTCTTCTTTCTTTCATTGGTGTTTGGAGTTTCAGCGGAAAAGTTCTTCTACGTGTTTTTCAGGATTTGCTCCCAAGCGGTTTCTGTCTCTGCTGTTCTATTGTAATTGGAAATGTTTTAAATTTCAGTCTCCAGCAGTTCTTTGCTGGTCCATAGCTTTCTCGATCTGTTGAGATATTCGTAACATTTCCTCCTTGAAGAAAGCCATCTGACGGACTGTCGAATGTGGGGCCACCCTTCCGTTCCTGGAACAAACCCTACTGCTCAATGCGCTGTGCGTGTTCCTGGCCGAACAGACATGACAGATTTTGTGGAGGATTTTCTCGTCAGGCCTCATCAGGGACATCCATGGTTTTCCTTTCCTCTGAGTCCAATTAGGCAGGCATTTGCATGACCTTCAGGTTAGCGTAATCATCTGAGTCTTGTTTCCAGCCTTCGCTGGGGAGAGTCGAACACGCCCTCACTGTACGGCGGTTCATCCGCAGTGACCTAAGGGGACCCCTGGGGGGCTCTTCAGCGCACCTGGGGGTCAGCTCGTGTCGTCCACTGTGGCTGAGCTCTTGGGGGCGCCCCCCGGCAGCTCCTGCGGCCATTCGTGGTCCAGCTCCACCGGGTCTCACTCAGAGGTACGCGCAGCTCAGAGGTACGCGCAGCTCAGTGGCCCTCAAACGCTCAGGGGCCCCTTTTCCTCGGGGGCCACAGCTCTGTGCTGCGTGCTGGTCTGCGTCTGAAAACACCCGATTCTCGTGTTTCACCAGATTGCCGGCTGCCTGGGAAGCCTCGGGTGTGCCCCCGGCTCCCTCAGCCACTGCCACCCACTCGGCCTGGACACGGTCCACCTCAGGCCATCCAGTCAAGCCCTGCGCTCGCCCGGCCTCAGAGGGACCCCACCCTGGAGAGCCGCGTGTCCAGCCCTGGTGGGCTTGTGGTTCTGAAACGCAGCTGCCAGCGTTCTTGCTGAGCCCTCCCAGAAGCCGGGCGTGAGGGGCAAAGGCGGATGACAGCACCTGGGCCAGAACCCTGAGCCTGACGCACCTGGGGAAGCTCCGAGGAGAGTGACGCAGAGGAGTTTCGGTAATAATGCAGCGAATCACTCCAGCGACTTGAAGTGACTGAGTCCAGTGCTAGCTTTAAGTAAACTCTTAAACTTACACCTGAAACTTCTACGAGCTGCACATAACCGGGAACCACGTGTGTGCTGAGTCACTGTGGTTTCTGCTCCACTCTTCACCACCCCACTCCATGGATGCCAGGCTCCTCCGTTCACGGGATTCTCCAGGCAAGGATGCTGGAGTGGGTTGCCATTTCTTCCTTCAGGGGATCTTCCCGACCCAGGGATTGAACCGGTGTCTCTCCTGTCTCCTGTGCTGGCAGGCGGGTTCTTTACCACCAGCGCCACCTGGGAAGCCCCTGAGCCAAAAAGAGTTGAATAAAATGAAATTCATGATGGTGAAAAAGTAGGCAAAATTGTCAACTGTAGAAGAATGTCTGGATAAATTGTCTATACTAACCTGACAGATTGTCATATAATTATTAAGAATAATGTCACGTGGAAAAAAGCGTGTGACCTGAGCAGACGAAAGTGTCCAAATGTAGTGATTCCAACGGTGTGAAGTGCGCATTGGCGTGAGTGCCAAGACCAGAGGAGAACCTGGGCAACGAAGGCAGCTCTTATGGAAGGATGGAGGGAACGTGAGGGGCGCGACCTTTCTCTGTTGTTGGTTTTCAGATGTTGCTGTAATAAACGTTTAATAATTAAAAAGGATGTTTTAGAGAAACTGCCTTAATGCCCGGTCATCAGCACCATTCGAACTTAACAAACAATAATAATAGGAAAGAACAAGGAAGTGACCCGCCAGCTCCCACGAGGGCGGGCGAGGGCAGAGTTTTTCCTGGCAGACTTCCTGTGTGCCAGGCGGGAGCTCGGGGGAACTGCAAAGGACCGCAGGCACGCCAGGACCGAAGAGCTGCGAAAGCCCGCAGCGGCCCCAGCGCAGCACATGCACTTTTACCCAGTAAATGCCTGTTTCGTCTTCCTTTCTCCCATTTTACTGAGGCGTTAGCAGGCAGCGCTATGTCAGCTCAAGGTGCGCAGTATGACGCGTTCATTTCTATACATCAGCAAGCGATGACCACAGAAGGTTTAGTGAAGGGGAAATGTCAGCTTAAAGAAAGCGGAAATCTACAGAGCTCTGGACGCTGAGGTCTACCATTTGAGGGTTTTCTCCATCACAGGAACAGACCGGGAGTCTTCACGCTGAACCAGCCTGCAGGGATAGCACTGCTGACAAGGAGATGGCGCCAGGGAAGGCAGGGCTCTCCCTGGGGGCCGGGCGCCACTCAGGGATCTTGACAGACTGTAGGCATCCTGTGACCTCAAGTCCCTGAACTGCGGAAGGCCATCCTGAGGAAATCCAGCCCTGGGGCCCCGCACTCAGATCACAGCCGGGGCCCCTGCGGCATCTTCACTGGCTTGGCTCACCGTTAAGGTGATTACAGGAGGCTCTTTGCTCACACCTGGCACGAAGCCACACACCCCGCTGCGCTTCCTAAAGCGCGTGTGCAGAGAAGGGCGGGTGGGGAGGCTCCTCCCCGTCCTGGCTTCGCTGTGGCAGGATGTGTGTGTTGGAGGCCTCCCAGCCTCCCTCTGTGAGCCTCCCCTTCCTGCCCCCTAAGACGAAGGGCTACGCTGCAGCTCCTCTACGTGGCCCCGTTCACAATGCCCTCACCTCCCACCCGGGCTCTGCACGCAGGTCTGCACACATCTCTAGAGCCTCTTGATGAAGGTGAAAGAGAAGAGTGAAAACGCTAGCTTAAAACTCAACATTCAGAAAAGTAAGGTCATGGCATCCAGTCCCATCACATCCTGGCAAATAGGTGGGGAATAAAAGGAAACAGTGTCAGACTTTATTTTGGGGGGCTCCAAAATCACTGCAGATGGTGACTGCAGCCATGAAATTAAAAGACGCTTGCTCCATGGAAGAAAAGCTATGACCAACCTAGACAGCGTATTAAAAAGCAGAGGCATTACTTTGCCAACAAAGGTCCATCTAGTCAAAGCTATGGTTTTTCCAGTGGTCATGTATGGATGTGAGAGTTGGACTGTGAAGAAAGCTGAGCGCCAAAGAATCGATGCTTTTGAAGTGTGGTGTTGGAGAAGACTCTTGAGAGTCCCTTGGACTGCAAGGAGATCCAACCAGTCCATCCTGAAGGAAATCAGTCCTGGATATTCATTGGAAGGACTGATGCTGAAGCTGAAACTCCAATACTTTGACCACCTGATGGGAAGAACTGACTCATTGGAAAAGACCCTAATGCTGGGAAGGATTGAAGGTGGGAGGAGAAGGGGACGACAGAGGATGAGATGGTTGGATGGCATCGCTGACTCAGTGGACATGGGTTTGAGCAAACTCCCGGAGATAGTGAAGGACAGGGAAGCCTGGCGTGCTGCAGTCCATGGGGTCGCAAAGAATCAGACAGGACTGGGCGACTGAACAACAACATTTTTCAACCTTTTTATTCTGGAATCTTCACACGTGCACAGAAGCAGAGGTGGCGGCCATCCAGCCGCAGCAGCTCCGCCACAGCCAGCTGCCTGCCTGCCCCCACGCACGTGTGCACGTGCTGAGGAGCTGTGTGCAGATGCTCACAGGGCGCCTGGAGCACACGAGTGCGCGCCCCAGCCACCGTGAGCGCCAGGCCTGCCTGCTCTGAGTCTCGGAGGCCGCGGCTGGACCCCTGGCAGGGCCGCCTCACCGCTCAGGTGGTAAAGTTATTTGGCTGTGAGCCACATCGCTCCGAGCCCAGCACGCCGTCACACCCTTCCCGACCCGGACGAACACAAAGAGACGCACCCCATCGAGTCGCCTACTTGGCTGACCCGCGCACCTGCTCACCCTCCGGGGAGCTTCCTTCATGGGTATTTTTTCTCCCCTAAACAAAGGGCGCCCACAGAGTAAACGGGGAATGACGAAAACAGGAAAGCCCGGTCTTGCAGGGGCTGAGCAGCCGTGGCCCCCGAACATAGGGCGCAGACTCAGAACTGGGGCCCCAGAGGGTACAAGTGAAGCCACAGGCCCCGTGCCCACAGGTCACAGTGTGGAGACCCAGTGGGGAGGGTGAACCGCAGCGACTGGGAGGAGCTGATGGCCCGTGCGGGTTTTGTAATGGACAGGGACAAATATGTTTGTCCTCAGCGGTCACAAATCATTTCCCAGCTGTGAGCTCTGGCAGCCACCGCGGGGCAGTAGCAGGGTCTCGGGGCACACACCCCTCCAACTCAGCCAAACACCCCTGCCCCCGAGATACACTGAAGGAGAACAAGTTATAGCAACAAGATCTTTCAATAGTCAATATTTAAAGACACAGAAAAGGTTTTTTGTTTTTTTTTTTTTAAAGCCCAATAACCCACTCAGGGCCAAATCCAGATTGGGCTTCCGTGATGGCTCAGCCAGGAAAGAATCTGCCTGCAATGCGGGAGACCTGTCGATCCCTGGGTCGGGAAGATGCTCTGCAGAAGACAATGACTACCTACTCCAGTATTCTTGCCTGCAGCATCCGATGAGCAGAGGAGCCTGGCAGGCTCGGACACGAGTGAGGGACCACTAATAACACGCTCACACATCCAGGCCACACAGCTTCTCCCAACAGACTCCCTCAGCCAGACACACTGAGCGGGAACACAGGGAGCTGAGTGTGTCTCCAGGACCACCCCCCAGACTGCGAGTGACTGGAGAGGGCAGCGGGAGGCAGGTGGGCCGCAGCCTTCCCAGATTAAGCCAGCGTCTGAGAATCTCAGAGTCAGCTCCTCTGGGCACAGGACAGAGGCACGCGGGTGACAATCAGGTTCGGACACCACAGAAGAGCTTAGAGGCCCGGTCTCCTACTTCAAAGCTGGCCTTGCCAAGGCCTTCCGGACACACAGCAGCACTCAGCTCCCCTGCCACCAGCACTATCTCCAGGCAGCCTCTGTCCTGCCCTGCAGCTGGAGGAACCGCACTCTGCTCATCCGCCTCTCTGCTGGGAGCTTCATGGGAGTGCCAGCCAAACCTGCACCTCTGCCTGTATTTCCCGAGCATTTTGCACTGAAGTGGTCCAGCACTCAGGACGTGACATTATGAGGTGGGGGCAGCCACGGCCATCTGCGTGCGAAGAAGCAAGCTTCCTAAGGTTTAAGTGACGCTCGGCTAGCAACCTGTCATTAGGTATCCCCACTGGGATGTCCCAGCGCCCCACGCACCCCGCCTCCTCCTCTGCCCAGCCCCGATGCCCCCACACCAGCTGTCTTCCTGCACTCACCGTGGCAACCCTGCTCCCGGCCACCACTGCCCACCCTCAGTCCCTGCTCGGTCTCTGGCACCTCCTGCCACAGCTTCTCCCTACAAGCTTCTTCCTTTGCATGTTTACCCACAAGCCCCCACACAAGATGCCCCATGCCAAGTGTGAACAAGCCCTCCTCTGCACAAGGCCCTGTGGTGGCCCCCCCACGCCAAGTGTGAATAAGCCCTCCTCCACACAAGGCCCTGTGGCCCCCCCACGCCTGGGGAATGAAACTCAGGCTCAGCCTCCCACTTCAGCCTCCACCATGACCTCCTACTAGTCCATCTCGCTCTAGGCTCTGGCAGCTGCTCCTAGAGCTCTGAGCAGCTCACAGACGGCCTGGCCTTCCTGCTCATGTGCCTTCTATGCCTCAGATACCCACAGTGCCTGGGAATTCTAGTTTCCCTGAAGCTTGGGCCTGCCTCCTCCCAGGAAGCCCCCCTTGCCTCCATCACAGGCTCAGGCAGAAACCCCTGGAATGCTCCACCCCACCTGCATGAAGATATGATCATCTCCATCCAACTACAAATGCCTGGAGGGTAGAGACTAGATCTCTCGGTGGCTGAATGCCCGGCACGGAGTCTGCACTCGGTATACGCGCACGTCTTAGTGACTTACTCCCCTGACCGTCCAGGCCCAGATGTCATCCTAGGCTCAGCTGTGAGGGGGGCGGTGCTGAGACCTGACCATCATCATCCCCAGTCTCTCTGGAATCCTGTTTGCATCTGCCTGCACACCACCCGCCCAGGCTCGGGCCCTCATCACTCCCGGGACTATGAGGCTCGCTTCCTTCCTCCAACATCCCCTTGTACAATTACACTTCCTGTCTGGTTCCTGAGGCAGGCTTCTGAAGCACACATCTGACGTGAGTTCCATGCCCAAGGACCCTCGGCAGCTTTTCCCACCCACAGGAGCTTCCGAGGCCCTGCACGCCCTCTTGCCACCTCCCCGTGCAGGCCTGCCTACGGCTCCCCACACGGTGGCCAGCTCGATGCCCTGCTGGGAGCGTCCCGGGCCCACCTCCCAAGGCTCATTTCGGAGGACTGCCCCCGGGAGGAGTCAGTGCGGACGCCCCCGCCTCCGCGCAGGACTCAGGCCTGCGCCATCCGGTCGTCTACTGCGTCACCAGCACCGCGGGTGGCTCGGCGCGTGCAGGTGGCCGTCCTGCAGGTGACCAGGCTGGGCCCTGGCCGCTCGGTGTGGCCCTCGCTCGCCACAGCTGGCTGGGGCCCCGCGCGGGTGGGCACCCGCGGAGTCCTGGGGGCCGGCGCCCGCCACGCCACTGCTCCCCGGCGCCACTGCTCCCCGGCGCCACGCGGCTTCCTCCGAGGCGCACACGACACCTTGGACAGCTCCCCGCGTCTTGCGCGCTCCTTCGCTGCCCTACGTAGGCCCCACGCAGCCCCACGTAGGCCTCACGCACGCGTCACGCAGCCCCACGCAGCCCCACGCACTCCCGCGCACAGCGCACGCATGCGCAGTCCTGGCTCGGGCACGTGCCCGAGCCCTGGGGCGGCGGCGTCACCCGGGGCCCGGCCGTCTGCGCCTCCCGCGCTGGGCAGCGCGGCGCGCCTGGCGCCGGGGATTCAGGCCGCAGCTGCGGCGCCCGGAGGGCCGGGCTCGGCATCTGCTCAGCTGAGAAGGGCCGCGGCGGCTGCCCGCGGGCGTGTGGCGAGCTCGGTGCCGGGCGGTCATCAGGGAGCGCGCGGCGGTGGGGGCTGTTCCGCGAGCGTTTTGGTGTCATTATTGCTGGTTTTATTAGCGCGCCTAGCAGGACGTTTAATAGGCTTTTTCCTGTTGCCCTGCGATTTACGAGCGGGACACGGAGGCGGCCAGAGGCGGCCGGCGGCCCGCGTGGGGAAGGCCCCGAGCCTGGCCCAGGGCTGCAGAGCAGGCCTGCCCGGCGGGGAGGCGCCGGTGGGTGGCGGGAGGCGCCCGTTCTCCACGTCTCGCTGTGCTGGTGGGATTCACGGAGCTCCAGCCCAGGGAGGGTGAGGGATCCTTCTGTAAATAGTCTTCAGGAAACCTGGAGAAAAAAAAAAATCAACTTTGAAAAGACCACATCAAGAAAATGAAGGGCGGAGCTAGCTTCCCTGGGGGGCCCAGGGGCTAAGGGTCTGCCTAGCAATGCAGAGGCCACCAGTTCAGTCCCTGGTCCAGGAAGAGCCCACGTGCCACGGAGCAGCTGAGCCCTGAGCGCAGCTCCTGAAGCTCCGGCTCCAACAAGAGAAGCCCTCCTCCGCGGTAGAGACAGCCTGCAAGCGGCAGTCAACACTCACGCCTGATAAAGGGCTTCGGGCCAAAATCCACGAAGTGTGTTGGTCGCTCAGTGGTCTCCAGCTCTCTGCGACCCCATGGAGTGTAGCCCGCCAGGCTCCTCTGTCCATGGGGATTCTCCAGGCAAGAATGATGGAGTGGGCTGCCATGCCCTCCAGGGGATCTTCCCGACATAAGGATCAAACCCAGGTCTTCTGCATTGCAAGTGGATTCTTTACCGTCTGAGCCACCAGGGAGGCCCAAATACACGAAGGACTCCCCGAAGCCTGCAAGGACGTGGCCGGGCGGGTGCCTCCCCGGGGCGTGGTTGCAGGAGATGGGCACAGCAAGGGTGGCCACCGCTGTCCATCACCAGGGAGACATGGGAGCTCGGCGGGCCACCGTTGGGCCACACGTCCTCTCACGTGGCCGAAAGTAGGACTGACCACAGGAAGTCATGATGAGGTGGAACGACTGGAATCCTGTCTTGGCTCTGGACCTCTTGTTACCGCAGTAATGGATCAGTCGCTTTGAAGGGCTCAGCCAGTGAACACACCAGGTACTTTCTGTTAAAGCGTTTCTTACTTGTGAGAGGTAGGGAGACAGGAAGATAACTCCAGGGGAGCTGTTAAGCGCGCGCGTGCTCGTGTGTGCTGTCATTCAAGTCGTGTCCAGCTCTGCGACCCCATGGACTGTAGCCCACTAGGCTCCTCCATCTGTGGAATTACCACCGAGTCACCTAGGAAGCCCTGTTTTAAGCCTGGGGGCCAAAGCAGAGGTTCCTCTCATTTGCCAAAAACTGCAAGCAAGTAGCTACTTAATTGGTTGTTCGGGATGCGGTATCTAACTGGCTGGAATGCACTGTGACTTTTTGGGGACATCTGGTGTTTGGAACTTTCTGCAACTTAATCATCAGTTTCTTCAGAACAAAGCACACGTTGACTTAACCCCATCTTGTCCGTTCAGAGCCATCACTCTGTGCCGTTGCCACCCGTGTGAGTTTTGTTACCCTCTTTCTCAGTCTTTGGGTTTAACTTCCCAAAGGCCAGCTCTAGTAGGGAGAACTCTAACGGCAGACACCACAGACTCCTCTCCCGCAGTCAGTCAAACCCTGCTCTCCGCACAGCTATGTAAGCCTCTGCAGGTGGAATGAGGGGTGTGGTTGCCCGATCGTAGAGGGGAAAGCCCATCCTGGGTTTCTTGGGTGGAGGCGGTGGAATCACTGAACCCTTAGAAGCCGGCAGAAGGCGGCTGTCAGAGGCTTGGTGGAAGGAGGCGCACAGGGTCAGAGAGCCAAAGTGTCCGAGGGACTCGGCTGCCCTTTCAGGCCTGGAGGGGACCGTGCGCCAGGAAATGCAGGCAGCCTCTGGAAACTGAGCTGTCCACAGCCAGCAGGAAGAGAGGGGTCGCACTTCTGCAGCTATGCTGGGGGCTTTCCCTGGTGGGTCAGTGGTTAGGACTCTGAGCTTCCACTGCAGGGGGCCATGGGCTTGATCCCTGGTCAGGGGACTAAGATCCCACATGTCAAGCTGGGCGGTGCTTAGTCGCGCAGGCGGGTCTGACTCTTTGCGACCCCTTTGACTTTAGCCCGCCAGGCTCCTCTGTCCATGGGGATTCTCCAGGCAAGAATACTGGAGTGGGTTGCTGTGTCCTCCTCCAAGGGATCTTCTCAACCCAGGAATCACACTGGGGGTCTCCCACATCTCAGGCAGATTTGTGACCATCTGAGCCGCCAGGGAAGCCCAAGAGTCCTGGAGTGGGCAGCCTCTCCCTTCTCCAGGGGGTCTTCCCGACCCAGGAAGCAAGCGGGGTCTCCACATTGCAGGCGTGGCCGAAAAAGAAAACCATTTTAAACCTCACTGGGGGCATGGCAAGCGCCAGGTGAGTGTGCCTCCTGCTGCTGTCCGTGACCTCGCAGGCTGGGCAATCTGTGTGGGTCTTGGTGCCGTGCCGATGCCTGGAGCGCAGCCATCAGCCGCTCGACAGGTGAGAAGCTGAAGGTGGGAGATGCTGACCCACGCCTGGCCACGAACCGTCATGGAAGAGCCAGTGCTGGCTGGCCCCACTCCTGAGGCCAGGGTGAGGGCACTGAGGGCTGGAGCTGGCCTCGGCAGGGGGTCGTATCCGGTGCTGCCTGTGGGGTTCCCCGGGCGAGGCAGGCTTGGCCTGCGTGGCAGCACTGTTAGAGGAAAACAGGGATGCCCCCCGCCCCCTGCACCGGAGCTTTGCCAGCCGCCAGCCCCCGCTCCTGTGCGGTGTCCTCTGAGCAGCCTCTCTACCACAGCGGCCCCTGACCTCCCCCTGCATCCCGAGGACCCCCCAGATGCTGACTCCCTAGTCGGTTGACCAGCTCAGCAGAGCACAGCGTCACCCTGGCTGGGGCGTCGGAGGCTCAGGCCCCAGGCTGCCCACGTTGAGCCCTCCCTCCGCACTCCCGCTCCATGGGGAAGGGGAGATTTTTGGACTCCTGTGTTCAGAAGCCTGTCCTTTGCTGGCACAGGATGTTTGGGAAGGAGTAACACCTCCCCGTCTACCTTGTGGACAGGACAGCGGCTGTCTGGGTTTGGACGAGACGGCTTTGGACTCGATAACCTTCACCTCAAAAACAGCCCTATGGAGCCGGGGCCCCGGCGGGAGCCAAGCCCTCGGCTATCCGGGGACACGGCTGTCATCACCCGTCCGTGTCCCAGAAGCAGCCATCTCCACGTGGCTCCCCAGCACATCCTGTCTGGTGGACCCCGCCCCCGAGCTCTGAAATGGCTGGCTGCTGAGTCCACGGTGCAGGCCGAGCCAACTGCCCACAGCCGCTTCCGAGCAAGCTTTGCTTTTAATTTTATGCTTATCTTTTTAAGCCCCGAAGGCTACTGGCTCCAGGAAGGACTGGGTCACTGTGTGGCCTCGGGAAGGTCCCTTGCAGCCCAGAGCGGTCGGGGCTGTGTGGCTCCTGGCGGGGGCTCTGGACTCCCTCGTGCGGCAGCGCCCTCCTCGTGCGGGCACTCAGGCGCCAGTGCCCACTTCTCTGGAGTGGTCCATGGGAAGGAGGGGAGCCCCGCCCTGCATCGGGGGTGCCAGACTGCTCGTGCAGCCACTGGCCGAGGCCCGAGGAGGCGCGGCAGCTTGTGGGCAGTCGCCCCCACTCCTGACTTCTCCGTCGCTTCTGCTCGTATTTGTTGCTCTTTCGATAATGAAGGTCACGGCTGTGTTTGAGGAAAGAAAGCTGAGACTGTGAAGAGTGAAGTCCGAGTAGGCCTGCCCTGCTCCAGTCCCCCCTGGAGGCCGCTCCCTTCACTGTTCGCAGTGCTCACCTCCGTAACTCGGAAACACACACCCGGGTCTTTTCCTTCCCTGCGGTGCGCTGCAGCAGGTGGGGCCTGCGTTCCCTGACCGGGGTGGACCCCCACCCCGCGGGGGAAGCCCAGCGCCCCGGCTCTACCCAGGTTCTCTGGGCTCCGTTCCGGGAAGCCGGCGCAGGCACCCTCAGCCTCCTGGCTTAGTCACTGCTTTGTGGTCTCTGGGTCCACGGCCCTCAGACCAGCTGCCAGGCCCCGGCCACGAGTGCTGGGATTTGCGGTGGGATCTAGGGACACGCGTGTATACGATCGCCACGCTGGCTAATTCTCACGTGCGCTGAAGTCCGCGAATCCCGTCCCAGTGTCCCATCCCAGTGGCTCCCTGCCTAACTCCTGGGAAGAGGGCGCTCTGGGCTCGGCCGAGTCTGGCCAACCGGCTGCAGGACCAGACTTCACTGTCCCTCAGCCAGGCGCGACCACATGCCTGCTGGAATGGTGGCTTGTCTCCTCCCAGCTTCATTCCCAGGGGCCCCTCTGGGAATGAAGAGACCGCCTCTGCCCTCACCCAGGGTCTGTCCTGCCCCCGGACGCCTGATGGCCCCTTCGCCTTTCCTCTAAGCATGTGAGAGGCGGCTCTTCTCCGCAGCCTCCGGCCTGCCAGATCCCTGTGCTCGGCTCTTCTGCATCCCGCCCATGGTCTGGGGGGAACGACAGCCAAAGACGCCGTCCAAGGCAGCGTCCTGGGCGTTGTGGGCACTGCTGGCCACCATTTGCTGCAGGGAGGCCCCGCTGGGACAGCCCCAGCTTGTGCATGTTCAGTGAAAGCGTCAGAGGAAGGGGGTGTCTGCAGGGGGCGACCTGGGCAGCCCAGGGTGAGTTCACATGCTCTACACCGGCCTCCCGGGAAGGGCTGTGGCTGCGAGCACCGCCCTGCGTCCTTGGTGTGGTCAGCCTGGGCCTGGACATCCAGCTCTGACTCACCCCGTCTTTGGACCAGGGCTGGTCTGGATGCCAGCTCCCGAGGGCCTGAGCATGCCAGCAAGAGGCTGCGATAGCATCTGAGGACGGGCTCCTGGGAGCCGCGGGGGCGCGGGCCTGCGTTCACAGCCCCTTCCTGCCCTTTGCTCTCGGCCTGGCAAGCTGGGCGTGGTCCTGAGGAGGCAGGAGTTGGGGGTGTCCTCTAGGGTAGACCCTGCACACGCGCTGGCGCCGAGAGCAGAGGAACAGCAGCGTGGGGGCCTGCAGCAGGCGACGGGTGAACACTCTGAAGAGCCAGAGTGTGGGGACAAGGGCAGGATCGGAGCTTGGGAGGTTATTGCCTTCCGAAGGTGACCACCAAGACTTCCCTGGTGGTCCAGCGGCTAAGACTACAGGCCCCCAGCGCAGGGGGCCCGGGTTTGACCCCCGGTCGGGAAATGAGATCCCACACGCCGCAACTAAAACAGGAGTCCCTTAAAAAAAATCTTGTTCAAATGGAGTGATCCTGTGGTCCTGGCTTTAAATGTGCTCTTTCCCATCTGCACCCCCAGCGTTTTTGCTCCCGAGCAAAACTCTCCGATTAGTCCTGGGCGTCTTGGTCAGAATCAGAAGCCCTCCTTGACATGAGGAGACGCCGGAGAAAATTGTAAGGAATCACGACTGACTTGTATTTTCTGGATATCCACGGAGTTTTTGATGGCTAAAGACAAGAAGTGCATAGGGAAAACCTTAACAGACTTGAACACTCAAAAATTCAAACTTCTGTGACATTTTGAAAAAAAATCATTAATAGGTTAAGTAAAAAACAGCAAAACAGCGTACGCCACATATATTATAACAAGAGAAAACACCAAGGCTCTACGTACACAGACACTTCACCAAAGAGGAAACAAAACTGAGCAGTGTAAATTGGGGGAAAAAATGTAACTTCCTTACTGTGCAGAGACACGCAGATTAAGGTAAGGGGCCGTTTTGTACGTGTGCAGCCGGTCAGGCTTAAAAGCCGTGACTGCCTAGAGCTAGTGCCACTCGGGGCGGCTTCGTACACACAGGGGTGTAGGGGACACGCCCTCTGGGGTGTCAGCCAGAAGTGCCACTTGGAGGAGATTTTCCTGAGGAAATTATCCGAAATACCAAGGCTCGTGAATAATGACGTTCCCCGCGGCATTATTTACGATAGAAGAATTGGTATTTCTGATAAGTGTCTTGAGGGATGGTTGCATAATCACCAAGATGGTCGTCACCAATATACTGTGAACCCAGCGTCCACCCTGAGACAGGCAGTGCCGTTCACTAAGCCCCACGACAGCCCTTGCTGAGCCCATCACACCCCCACTTCACAGGACTGGGACGCTGGTCACAGCCCCGCTCCGGGCAAGGGCGGGCAGAGGGCTCCCTCGGGCTCCCTCCCGGCTCCTGGGGCAGCGGGGGACCTAGCAGAGGAGGGCTGTTTATAACACGGAGCCGGGTGGAAAGGGCCCCGAGTCTCTCCGCTGATCTCGAGTGGAAAGAGTACAGAACAGCTGCAGGACGCAGCGCGCCGGGGCCGGGGGGGCTGGGGCGAGCAGCGAGGCCGGGGCGCGGTGCAGGCCACTGCCGCCAGCGCGTGGAGCCCCCGAGAAGCCCTGTCCAGGGCCGACCGCGCGGGCGCAGGGGCTGCACGCTCCAACAGGGCCCCTTGCCGCCGGGGGCTCCCCTCCCTGCTGGGGAAGGCGAAGCCGCAGTGCCCTCCTGTTCTGCCAGCCGGTCGGCTGGCGGTGCCCGCTCTGACGGGAGCGACGTGGATGAGCCTCGAGGGTCACAGGAGCCGGGAGGCCGTCTCAGGGACCCGGAGGGCTCAGGAAGGGCCGCAGAGGGTCCGGCTCGGTGGCTGCCTCCCTCCAGCCTTGCGGTGTCCACCGTGGGGGGCTTCCCTCTCATCAGTGGCAGGACGGGGCAGGGAGAGCCCCGATACCTCGTCTGAACTATGGACTCACCAGCTGTTTGTCACGGCACCCTGGGATGGGCACAGCGGCCCCCTCACCCCCTACACGAGGCGCCATGGGCCCAGGGCAGTCCTGGCACTGCTGGGGAGCTGCCTCAGGAGCACCAGCTGTGCCAGGAAAGGGCCCAGCAGAGCTCAGTGCCCCGAGGAAAACGTCCTTAACTGTTTCAAAGACAGAGGGGTGTTATTTCTCACTCCCCGCCCCCGCTCCCAAAATAAAATCCCTTAACTTAGGGCTTCCCACAGCCCAGTCCTCTGAAATCTGGAGCCTAAATTTAGATTGTCCCTGGAAGGTCACCGGGTTGCCCCGGTGCAGGGTCAGCCGGCAGCTGCTCGAGATACACTGACTTCTGCCGACTCAGGCCCGCCGCGCTTCCCCTGGGAAGGCAGAACAATAGCGGCAGAGGCGCAGGTGGCCTTGGCTGGCGGGCTGGCTTGGGAGCCCCCTCGCCAGAAATCAGGGCTCCAAAGCCCGCCCAGCCTGGTGCCCCTCGAACCTTGGCCTGCGGGCCTGGGCCCGCCACGTCCATCATCCTGAGGCCGCTGGCCCCTCCTGCCCTTTCCTGCCTCTGGGCTCCTGTGCGGGGCTTCGTCCTGGGTTTGGGCTGAAGCATCACATCCTTCATCACTTGGTGTCACCGTCCCAGCCGAGGGCACACCTGAAAGGCCAGCCCCTGGTGGAGGGCAGGTGTTCTGGGGACGGTGCTCGTGCACAGGAGGTGTGTTCGGGAGACTCGAGAAAGTGGAAGGGAGGGACTGCAGGTCCTCACGCCCCTGTGGGCCGGGCTGGGCCTCTCTGTGACAGCTCTGATTCAACCATGGCCGGCCCCACAACCAACAGCGGTGTTAGGGTGGAAATCAGGGCATGCGAGGTGGGCACAGAGGGCCTTCCTCCAGTCCCCGGGACACTGTTCCCAAGGAGATGCAGCCTCCCTGGGGCTCCCCGGGGCACCAGACCGGATAGGCCCAGAGTGCCAGAGGAAGGCGAGAGGGCGGGCAAAGGGGAGAGCCCTGTGCTGGCTGCAGCCCCGAGGTGCTGGGGCGTAGGGGGTGGCAGGCGGCCCCACCCAAGTGGATGGCCCCCGTGCTGGGGTCAGCCAGCCCGCAGACAGGCAGCTGCAGCTTGGGGGCAGAGAGGCATCTGGGAGGAAGTCCCTTAGCAACACAGCTTGGTAGGTGCGTGTCCTCAGTAGGAGCGTCACAGTGCAGGTAGAAGAGGCTGCGGGTGTAGACAGGCCAGTCTGCGGGCCGAGAGGGGGCAGGTGGTAGGTGCAGCTGGCTCACGTCCCCTGGCCGCTCCTGGAGTTGGCGCTCTGTCCGCAGGCAGGGCGAGCTGCAGCGGATTCTAGGCAAAGCCTGACCCCGGAGGGGGGCCTAGGTGACCTGAGGGGCCACAGCAGTGGGCCCTGGGGGACGGCAGGGTGGAGCGTGGTAGGGGGGGTACTCAGCAAGGTCCCTGGATTCGGGCTGTGGGGAAGCAAGACCAGAGTGTGGGTGGATGGTAGGGCTGGGCCCCCTGGAATGGACAGGGAAAGGGGACGTCCAGGAGGGTCTGCAGCAGGAGGGAAGAAGGGAATGAGGTGTCTGGGAGGCAGTGGTCCTTGGGGCTCCATCCCTGCAGGGGGAGGGGGCTGGGGTGAAGGAAGGGGTAACCTTGTCCCCGCAGTCCCACAGGGCCCAGCAGACTTGCCTCCGGCACCTCCCCGTGCGGGACCACAGGTGTCCTCAGTCAACTGAGGAAGAGGAGCCAACAGTCAAGGACCAGGCCTGGGGAACAAATTGGGTGCGAGCAGCCCCACTCCAGGGTGGACTTTGCTCCAGGCAGGGGGGCAGATGGAGGGGGGCTGCCAGAAAGGGACCCAGGTCCGACCTGAGCCTCAGGGGGCCCAGTGTGCATCCCAGCGGGCCTTTGGAGAGCCGGCTGGGCCATTGTGCAGAAGAATGCCCGGAAATCCCTCGCCTCCCGCCTCTAGCGAGGATGGGGGCTCTTCCTCCCGGTCAGGAAGCGCCATGTTGGCTTCCGGAGGGGGCCTAGGGGCCGGGGTGCCAGGGCCGCTGGCGCGAGGGGAAGGGCAGAGCCCCGCCCCAGCTGTTCCCCAGAGCCTGGTCTGAGGCTGAGCGGAGGGTGGGCAGCTGAGCCCTGAGCCAGGGCGGCTCCTGGAGGACCACCTCTGCGCGGGTCACTGTGGAGCCCCCCGGCCCTCCTGAGCCAAGCCTTAGAGGAGGGGATGGGCGGCTCCTCTGAAGAGGAAGCCCTCGCGGCAGGGACAGAGTTGAGGGTCTCCGGGGCCGTGGGAAGGTCCCGTTGTCTAGGGTGGGAGCCTCAGGCTCCAGCGACCGGTACCATTGGGCAGGAACTTGGACAAAGCTGGAACCCTGACCCACGCAGGCCCTCCTGGCTTCTCGGCCTGTGGGGGAGACAGAGTCGACCCTTGGAGGGCCATCGCGGTCGGGGTGCGGAGAAGGGGCCTGGGTTGGGTTTGGACTCCAGGGCGAGCTTCCTGGAGGATCAAGTCGCGCCATGCTTGGCTAACTCAGGAGCAGGGCCGAGGAAGCCCCCAACCCAGGTCCTGGCGCAGTGGTGATGGCGGGGTCGCCGGCCGATCGGGGCCGGGGGAACCGGAGCTGGCCCGGGAGATCGAGACTGACCGGCTGGTTTCGGAATGTGTTGGGGGAAGTCGGTGCAGATTCGGGGTCGTGCAGTTCCTGAAAGGGCGAGGTGGGGCGCGCAGGGAGGTGGGGCGCGGAGCGTGCGCGGCCATCCCCGAATGCGCTCGGCTGAGACCAGGACAGCGGCGGGCCGGGGTCTGGGGCCGCGGCCGGGCTCCGAGCGGTTCCTCCCGCCCCCTCAGCCCGCTACCCCGCCACCCTGGGCGCAGTTGTTTCTCTTACTCCGGCTGCCGGCGGTGCCAGCGATTGGCTGCGGACAGATGGCCGCGCGCGGATTGGCTGCCCGGGGCAGGGGGCAGGGCCGGGGGGGGCAGAGTCCGCCCCCGAACCTTCAAAAGGGAAGCCCCTCCAGACGCGCCCGCAGACCCGAGGTTGCACTGCGGGGCCGCGAGGCCTGGAGACCGAGCGAGTGAGCCGCTCGCGCCCCGAGGCCGCGGGCCGTCGGGCGCGCGTCTCTTCTCCAGCCATGGGGTCGGCGGCGCTGGAGATTCTCGGCTTGGTGCTGTGCCTGGTGGGCTGGGTGGGCCTCATCCTGGCGTGCGGGCTCCCCATGTGGCAGGTGACGGCCTTCCTGGACCACAACATCGTGACGGCGCAGACCACCTGGAAGGGGCTGTGGATGTCGTGCGTGGTGCAGAGCACCGGCCACATGCAGTGCAAAGTGTACGACTCGGTGCTGGCGCTGAGCCCCGAGGTGCAGGCGGCGCGCGCGCTCACCGTGGGCGCCGTGCTGCTGGCGCTCGTCGCGCTCTTCGTGACCCTGGCGGGCGCCCAGTGCACCACCTGCGTGGCCCCCGGCCCGGCCAAGGCGCGCGTGGCCCTCACTGGCGGCGCGCTCTACGCGCTCTGCGGGCTTCTGGCGCTGGTGCCGCTCTGCTGGTTCGCCAACATCGTGGTCCGCGAGTTCTACGACCCGACCGTGCCCATGTCTCAGAAGTACGAGCTGGGCGCCGCGCTCTACATCGGCTGGGCCGCCTCGGCGCTGCTCATGTGCGGCGGCGGCCTCGTGTGCTGCGGCGCCTGGGTCTGCACCGGCCGCCCCGATTTCAGCTTCCCGGTGAAGTACTCGGCGTCGCGGCGGCCGACGGCCACCGGCGACTACGACAAGAAGAACTACGTCTGAGGGGGCCGCGAGAGGGAGGACCGGCCGGGGGCTCGGCCTCCGCTGGGCTGTGCCGCGCGCCGGCTCCGCGGAACTCGGGGCTCCGCGCCCACACTGGACTGGTCAGCGGCCCGCCCGCCCCCGCCGCCTGGCCAGCCTGGGCTGCGCCCTGCCCCGCAACGGCGATGCGCGCCCGGGAGGACTCGCACAGTGACTTTCCCGCGGGGTGCTGGCCCCAGCATGTGGGCAGGGCGCGCCTTCCTTCAGCTGTGTGGGCGCTGGACTGGAGATGCCCGCTCCCTCCCCAGGGGATCCACACTTCAGAGGGACAGAGTGAGCCCAGGGGCCCCAGCCTGGACTGCCAGAGGGACGTCTACACCCATGGGCTGGACCGCCGTCTCACCCCCCGGACTTTGCCAGGCGAGGCTTACAGACCCCAGACCCTGCGTGTGGGGCCAGGGCCCTGCCCACCTCCGCAGCCTGTAGGGGAGCGAGTCTTAGTAAATGGTTTGGATACCCTCCCACCTGTGTCCTCTCCTGTGTCACTTCCGGTGCCCAGCAGCCCCCTTTCATCTGCCCACCCACCCGATCTCTTCCCAATAAGCAAGCCTGGCCCTTTGGGAACTGGGAGACCCCACGGCCACTTCTCAGGTCCCCTGCCATCTGGTTGCCTTCCCACTGGGTGGGAATAGCCTGGGGAGGCGTGGGTGCAGGGGCTGAGGCAGACCCCAGCAGGCGCTGCAGGTGGACCCAGCCGGCGTGGAGTGGGGTGGGGGTGGGGGTGTTCCTGGGATGCAGGCAGTGCCAGGGCTGCTGGCTCTGCCGAGGGGACTGGGAGCCAGGCACCACCGGGCAGGTGCTTCCCACCTGCCTTCCCAGGGCTCAGCCATCCCGGGATCACTCCCACGGGCAGGCATCTGCACAGCGCCACCAAGGTCCCTGTTGCCAACGTGCAGTGGGGAGACAGGCTTTGGAGAGGGGGCTGCAGGTCGACAACCACGATGCCACGGGGAGGAGGCTCTGGCGGCTGGCTGCCCAGACTGAACTCCAGCCCCCGACCCTGGCTCCCTGCATAGGCCTGCGCCCACCCTGGTGTCCTGGCAGCCGGCCCACAGCCGGGCAGCCGCCAGCATGTCCGTGCCAGCCCCTGCTGGGGGTGCCCGGTGACCTTCCTCCCGGGGCTGGGGCCCCTAGGAGCCGGTGCTGGCCCTAATCAGGCCTTGGCTGGGCACCCCACAGGGGCAGAGTGGGCCAGACCTATGAGAGCCACCAAGAACTCAGTGCTTCCAGCCCTCTTCTAAGCACTCTGAATTAACGCATCTTCCCACCTGCCAAGGGCCAGGGCAGGACAGTGGCCGGGATCCTAGCCGCTGGAGGAGCTCCAGACCCGCCAGTGGGGAGGGCGCGGCACCTGCCCCAGTTCATGTCCAGGAGGCCTGGGTGCTGAGATCATGAGGCTCCTGGGCTCCCGAGGCAAGGAGTCTCCCAGGCCTGGCCAGGCTGCCCCACGGGGAGGGGCAGAACTTGAGGACGCGGCTCAGGGCAGCTGCTGTGAACTTGGCCCCGAGTCCCAGGACTTCCGGGGAGGCTGAACCGTCTGGGGGCGCGAGCTTCCCCTAGCAGGATGAGCACAGAGGGGCCGGGCCCCTGGGCAGAGGCCCCTAGCAGCCTTGGTAGCATTGCCACCTGAGCCTGACCAGGAGCAGCCCCCAGGACGCGGCGTGTGTGGTCCTGGGCTCAGCCCGTCTGCCCTGGCCACGGGGCCCCACCAGCGCCAGGCACAGCATGTGGACGCTGCCGAGCTGACTGCAGGCCCAGGTCCCCGCCAGGACCCTGAGCGGTCGCTGCCCAGCCCTGGTTCCTGCACACGGCCAGGGTGGGGAGCGGGGGCCCCAGGGCCAGGCTGCCACCCCCACCCCAATCAGGGCAGACTTCCGACCCTCCCGGGCAGGGGCAGACTCCACTCGAGCCGTGGCCCAGGGCAGCTACTGCACTGCCCACCCCCTCCCACAGTCCCCCCGGAGACCCGGCTCCTCCACAGGTTCAACTTCTGGACCTGACTTCTGGGCTGCTCCCACCAACCCAACGGCTGCCCAAGCCACTGTGCTTCCTCCAGCCTGCCTGCTCCCTGGGCACTCAACTCCAGGCAGAGGCCGAGTGTCAGCCACGCGTGTGAAGGACGGTCTCCCAGCCAACAGGCCACCCTCAGCCTGCAAGGGTGCTCCGGGACAGCCCGGCCCACGGCTCCAGACCTGCAGGCCCGCCCAGCTTGGAGCTCCTGTAACGGGCCGCGGCTGACGCTGACCGCGAGAGCCCTCGGCCCCCCTTCCTGAACTGGGCGTCGCGCTCAGTCCCCGCCCGGGGTGCCTGGGCAGACAGGCGCTGGGGTGAGTGGAGGGTGGGCCTGGATGGGTGCGAGGTCAAGAGCGTGGGTCTGAGGCCAGTGGACAGAGGAAGCGGCCGGAGGCTGGAGCAGGTGGTCCTGTTGGTACCATGGCGGTCAGCGGGGGCGCTGGGGGCTGGGGCTCCACCCACGGCTGTCCAGGGAGCCCCGAGGTCACCCCCATGTGGACTTCCCGCTGGGCGGCAGGGTGCCCGGGACGCAGGCCCAAGGTGCCTCTGGACACAGAAGGCTCAGGGAACAACCAGGTGCTGGCCCTGTGACCAGACCCAAGATCAAGGCGCCATTTTATTCCGTTAAAAACCACTGTCCCTGCGTCTAAAACCATGTCCATAAGTTACAAGCTAAATAAAATCCATGAATAAGCAGGAGGAGGTTCCTTCTGAAGAGATCAAACTCTGGAAAAGACAGAAAAGGAAAGGTAAACGTAAACAGCTCTAACACTTCCCCAGATCAGACGGCGACCAGGCCCTCCGGCCGACTGGCTGCTTCCGAGCGGCCCGGCACTCACGGCCCGGGGTCCCTGCCGCCCGCCTGCCTGAGATCAGAGGCCACCTGGCCCAGCACCTCCTCCCCTGCGGACCCCGCCCAGGGCTGCCCCCCGCTCTCCCAGGCTGGCCCACCCAGGCTCCGTGCGGCTCACACAGGACATGATGTCATCACTGGGCCGGCTGTAGGGAGGGGTCTGTCCCCAGTGCCCACCCCGCTGCAGAGACCCCCGCTTGGAACCTTTGACGCAAGCCCCCACGGGCCCTTGCTGAGGCCCCGCCCTCCAGGCCCAAGGGGTGTTAACCCTGTCTCAGATGAGGACACGGGGGCAGCCTGGTGAGGGTCCCCCAGACTGCACAGGAGACCCAAATCTGACCCCAAGTCCCGTGCTCCCCCGAGAGGGGCTGGGGTCCCGGAGGCCCCCGACTATTCTCAGCGGAGCCACTGGAGCTCCCATGCCGAGGTCAGCAGAGAACCAGGGGCTGGAGACTTCCGGCCGGCAGGAGGGACCCCCATAGCCACATCAAAGCCAGGATGGGGCCTGGGCTGAAGGGCTCACTGGACAGAGCAGGACCCCGCCCATCTCCCAAGGGCCCCAGGTGACAGATGCCCTGCGGGTCCCAGCCCAGGGCCTGACCAACCCGGTGGCCGGAGCAGGGCAGACGCCGGCTCCCCCGAAGGGACCCCAGGAGCCTAATGAGCTCAGCCCCTCAGCTCGGCCCTGCTAGCTTGGGCAGGCGGGCCCGGGCAAGGCACTGTGCCCGTCTCCACAGGGCCCCGCCCGGCCTCGAGCGTGAGAGGCTGGGCTCTGTGGCAAAGCTCCAGAAGAGCCTGCCCGACTCACCCTAGGAGAGCAGGGTCACGAGTGCGTCCAGGAACTTGCTGCGGTCCTCAGCCTTCAGCTCGATCACTGCGTTAATGAAAGGAAAACACCGCTGGAACAGGGCCGGGGCGGCCAGGGGCGCCGCTGACTCCCACGGCCCGGCGGCAACCCCCCCACATTCCACGCGCGCCTGGCTCCCTGGACACTCTGCCCCACGTGGCCTGCTGAGCCCTCAGAAGGGGCAGGCTGGCCCAGCCACCCACCCGCCTGGGAGCGGGTGAGCCAAGCAGCTCGGCCCCGGAGGCCCCAGCCTGGGGAAGCCGGGGCGTCCTGCCAGCCAGCCAGCACCGACTGTCCAGTCCCAGGTCTGAAATGGGAGGAGGGGGCTGCCGCTGGGGGGACCGCCTCCACGAGGCTGCAACGAGAATGGCCTGGCGGGAAGACGCCGGCTCCAGAGCCCGGAGGCTGTGGGGGGAAAGCAGGTCTTGGGCCTCAGCCGCAGCTGACTCTGTGACCCCATGGCCCGTAGCCCGCCAGGCTCCTCTGTCTGTGGGATTCTCCAGGCAGGAACACTGGAGAGGGTCGCTATGCCCTCCTCCAGGGCAATTCTCGATCCCTGATGGAGCCCTCGTCTTTCGCATCTCCTGTCCCTGCAGGCGGGGTCCTGCCCGCTGCGCCGCCTGGCTTGGCTGCCAGGCCTGTCTCGTGAGGGACCCCTGGTTGTGGCCCATGGGCTCCAAAGCACACGCCCGGCAGCTCCGCAGCACCTGGGCACCTAGCTCCCCAACCAGGGGTTCAAATCGTGCTCCCCACGTCGCAAGGCCGATTCTCAGCCACTGAAGCAGCAAGGGAGTCCGTGGAAGTGGGCTTTTAAAGAGACGACCAGGTTACTGGGAGTCACTATGGAGGAACCTGAGCTGGTCTGACGAGAACCCTTGTGGGAAAGAAGAGCATAGACCGGGGGGAACGCCGGCATCTACACACCCAGCAGAGGGGCCTCGGGGCGCAGCCCTGCGACACCCTGACCAGCCGGCCCCCCGCACGGTGCGGAGTCCGTCTCCGCGATCTCACGCCCCCCCACCCGCCGCGCTGCTCTGCCACAGCGGCTTGGGCCCACCACCCCGCGGCGCAGCCCCTCATGTCGGAGAGACGGACAGCAGACAGAGACGGACAGCAGACAGGGCCGAACGTGACCCTGCCCCGCCCTGGGCGCCTGGAGGCTGAAGGTGGTGTGCGCGCGGGCGACCCCCAAGGGTTGACCCCCGCAGCCTCCGCTGGGCAGCCTCGAGGGTCTGGGGGAAGTGGCCTCAGGCTGGACCGTGAAGCTGGGCCGGGGCGCAGGCCCGAGGTAGCAGGGCTGCTGGCAGGGGCCCCGGGCGCCTCACGGGTGCCATGCAGGGACGCTCACCCGAGAGATCGAAGTGGTTATGCAGTGCCCGGGAGTTGGTGCTCTCCGCTGCCTTCTCAAACGCCCGGCCGAAAAAGCTGGGGACACAGAGGCGTGCTCGCCGGCCCCCACCCAGGGCCTCAGGCCACTCTGGATGGCCACTGCCCCCCACTGGCCCCAAGCCCAGCCCTGCTCAGCCCTCGGGTGGGCGTGCCCTCAGCAACCCCCATGCCCCGCGGAGCTGTGTGGGGTGGGGTCCCAGGCACGCAGGGCAGGGTGGGATGGACCAGGGGAGGGGAGGGGGCGCAGGGTGCTGGGGGGCAGGCCCACCCTCCTCGAGGTGGAAAAGGCCGTCCCCGGCCTGGCACTGAGGCTGGAACCCCCCAGGCCCGGCCCCTGGACCCACTTCTTCCGGTCCGAGCTGTCGGTCTCTGGGGGGATGCCCACCATAGTCACGGTGGCCTGCTCCGCGCTCAGGGGGGCGGCCATCACCAAGGGCAGCAGCTTGCAGCGCCGGTTCTTTGTCTGCCAGGGGGAAGCGTACCTCGTTCACGGCCTGTGCCCGGGTGAGCGGCCCCAGCGCCCAGGAGCCCCGAGACGCCTGAGTCCCAGGCCACCGCCCCAGCCTCCGGGGCCCCCGGCTGCTCCCTGCAATTGCTCCAGATCCTGACGCGGCTGTCACCTCCTGCAGGAGGCCCTCCCAGGCCCCTGGCTGCTCCCCTCAACCTGTTCCAGGTCCCGACGCGGCTGTCACCTCCTGCAGGAGGCCCTCCCAGGCCCATGTCTCCCCACCCGCCTCCGCTGAACAGGACCCCAGCCCCAGAGGCCCCCACCCTCACCGAGCACACGAAGGATTTGAGCAGGTGTCTGCTGAGCAGGCTCAAGGAGGCAGGCTTGGAGAACAGCGCTACGTCCGGGGTGCCCTGTGGGTGCAGGGCGGCAGTCAGGGGCGTTCAGAGCGCCTGGTGGGGGTGTGCGCGCAGGGGAGCTGACCTCCATGAGGGCGCAGTAGAGGAAGGGCCCCTGGGAGACGACAAGGTTGGTGCAGAGGCAGCTGGCGATGGTCTGCTGCGTGGCGCGCAGCTGCCGCTTGGCGAGCTCCAGGCCGAGGTACAGCTTGTCCAGATTACCCCTGCAACGGCAGACGCGCGGTGGCGCCACAGGCTAGTGGGGGCACCCGGCTCCCACGTGAGAAGGAGCGACGGTCTTCATCCACGGGGATGGACGTCGCGGGGAGGGGCTGGTGTCGGAGGACAGGAGACTGGAAGCCAGCAGAGGTGCCCTGCAGGGCTCTGACGGGGAGGTGGGGGCGCCAGGGGCCTTCCCCACTGTGGAGCAGTGAGGCCTTCAAGCGAACCTCCACACCCAGCAGGCGAGGACCCCGAAATGCCACACTGGCTCCCCACCTGCCAAGACGAGGCCATGCCTTCCACCCGCAGACCGTCCCCGGAGACCCAGCGCTTGCTGGGCACCCGCAGCACTGCCCAGCGCCCGGAACTGGGACTGAGGAGCACCAGACATTCGAGAAAGACCCGCGGCCCGAAACAACGGCCCTCGAGCAGGCTGGGATGGCCTGGAGCCAGAGGCGCGGTCGAAATGAGGGCCACTGGTTCAGAGAGACCTGGGCGATACGGTCACGGGCCAAGAACAGGGCGCTACGGACAGGGAGCAATCAGAGGCTGAGGCGTGCCTGTGGAAGGGACGATGACGAGGCCCTGAAGGCTACAGGGTAAAGTCCAGAAGAGCCCTCACACAGACGAGACAGACAGCGGGAGGCAGCAGGCAACCCCGAGACTGAGAGGCTGAGCATCCTTCCAGGGGCCCAGGAGGACCTAGAAACAGGCGTGCTGGGGCGGGGGCCGGGGGAGGACAGTGAAGACTCACCCAAAAGCTCAGCCTAGCGATGAAACGGCACCCACCCCACCCACCACAGACCTCCTGCTCACTGAGAACCGGAAAAGGCCCCGAGGACTGCTGGCGGGGTCTGGGGCGCACTTAGAGAAACAAGAACCAAAGCGGCTTGGACCGCCACTCAGCACCACAGGGGGCGGGGGGGCGGGGAGGACCCCGAATTCCGCACAAGCCAGACCCGCACCCGGATGAGGGTGGAGGACGCTGTCAGACACGCTAGGGCACAGAGCCTTTCCCTCAGCAGCCCCTGCATCAAGACCCGCCTGAGAATCACACTCCTGCAAGACGACGGAGCGCAGACGGCCGAGGGGCCCGCAGACAGCCGAGGGGCCCTCGGGCACCGTCTGGGTGGTGGACGGCAGGCCTAATGGCCTGGAGCCGAGGTCACAGCCCCAGGCTCTCCTGGACAGAAGGCGCTCAGGGATGAGAGCTGGGAAACCGGATGCCGTAAAGGAGGCTCCAGGGAAAACAAAGAGCTGCACGGCCGGAAGGAATGTGGTCACTGCCCAGGTGGCTCAGACGATAAAGGGTCCTCCCGCAAAGCAGGAGACGCGGGCTCAATCCCTGCGTCAGGAAGGTCCCCTGGAGGAGGCAATGGCAACCTACTCCAGTCTTCTAACCTGGAGAACCCCATGGACAGAGGAGCCTGGCCAGATACAGTCCATGGGGCCACAAAGAAGCAGATACAGCCGAGTGACTCACACACACACACACCCTGCGTTAGTGACTCTGGGATATTTCATCAGCCCAACCACGAACCGCCGTTCACTGAGCTTCATCCCTTAGAATCAACCCACAGCCACAGGTGAGACAGCTCACCTTCGGTCCTCTGCCCGCGATTCAGCGTTACCAACCGTGAACACACCGGAGCGTTTTCACATCTGGAGAAGTGCGGGGGAGGGGAAAACGAGGGATGCCAACAACCTTTCCTCACCGACCGGGGAGGAGACCCAGACATGAGAACACTAAAGCTGAGAAGCAGCTAACAATAGAGGCAACACTGTCTGGACGGGGGAAGGCACACAGACGGGGCTGCGCGCTCTGCTACGGCAGGAAGTCCCCGGACAATGGCCGAGGCTGGCCCACCGGCTCTAAGACGGGTGGGGACGGCCGACGGTACAGTGTTCGGACTTTCCCATACTCCCAGATAAAGACGGAACAGCGATGTTATAGAACCACTGACCTTTGGTTCTCAGACTCACACTCAGAACGCAGGGGAGCGACAGTCCCGCCCGTGAGCGGAGCGCAGGGGGAGGAGGCCCCCAGCTGGCCAGCAGCTGCACTGCCAGCACCAGAGCGGGGCCGGCAGGGGCGCAGAGGCCGACGGGAGAGCCAGGCAGCCGCGGGCAGAGGCCCCGGGGGCCACGTGGGGTTCGTGGCAAAGGCCAGGGGCCAGGGCAGGCCCCCCGGAACAGTCAGGAAGGCTGAACGCCCAACACACGCAGAACGGCCCCGTCTGGTCACAGTCACCGACAGAACAAGGGCAAGGAGGATGGCCTCGCTCTCTGGAAAGCAGGCCCAGAACCGTAACGTCCTATTTCGAAACAAGTCAGAAGACAGTTAAAGACGGCGTGTCTCAGGAAGTGGGACAGGGAAAGGTCAGAAACGGAAGGAAAACACTTCAGAAAAGACCAGACTAAAAGAGAGAGAGGCGCCCGAAGAGGCACGGGAGGCGAGGCAGAGGAGTCTAAGGGTCAGTCGGAAGGGAAGCATGCCCCCTAAAGCGGCCGCGAGTCTCCCGCGCCCCGGCCCCGCCCGCGCCCCGGCCCCGCCCGCGTCTGGGGGCCTCCAGGCAGGGCAGGGCGGGGGCGGGAGTGGCCGGTGCGGGCTGGGCCGCGCCGCGTCCACTACCTGGAGAGGCTGTCCAGGGCCTGCGTGAAGCTGTCCGTCCCGGAGCCGTGCTCGGGGCTCTCCATCAGCGACATCGTGGCGAAGACCACGTCGCTGGCCAGGAACTTGTGCTTGAAGCCAAAGCAGACGCTGAAAGTCTGGACACGCACGTCCTTCATGCTGCAGCGGGGCAAGCGATGCAGCGGCCGTCTGCATGTGCCCGCGGCGGCCTGCGCTGCGCCAGCTCGAGGGCCGGCACCGCCCCCCCCCCCCCCAAGGATTCTCACGGCATGGCCCTTCTGGCCAGAGAACAGACAGGGCAGGAGGCCCGCAGCAGGGATGCTGAGCGCCCGGCACCAGGCCGTCAGCTCTTGGGGAGCGGCAGGAGCTGGCTGTGTGTGTGCAGGGGGCGGGGCGTCCCAGGACGCCAGGAGCAGCCAGGCCCGCGCCCCCCAGCAGATCCGCGGGGCACACCTCGGCTGAGCCTGGCCCCAGTGGGATCCCAGGGTCCAGAGACAGGCCCAGTTGACTGCAAACTCCTGCATCTCGGCCCCAATTCTAGACTTTTCAGGTACTTTAAGAGGTCCTATTTTTAACCCAAAGAGAAGATCCCAATGTTTGTGTATTCTCATTGTCTGCATTATTCTCAGAACATGGCTAAAACCGAAACCCTGACAAAGTTTAATCCACAGAAACTTGAGTTTACCCAAACTTATTTGCAGACTCTTCAATCATCTCCCGCAAATTTTCCTTCAAGGAAACGTCCATGGATTGAAACTTCTGCTTCACCTGTTTGAGAGGGAGACTGGGGAGGAGGCGCTTGGTCACAGGAGGCGCAAACCCTGGCCGCCACTCCAGAAGGACCAGATCCGTGACTCTGCGGGGTGGGTGGGGGGCCACAGGGCGGGGCCTCGGAGACGCTCACCCCACATCTGCGAGGAACTCCTGCAGCCGCTTCTGCCCGTGCAGGGACCAGAGCTTGAACCTGGCCGCCGTGTAGCACGTGTTGCACAGGCTGTCGTGGAGCGACCAATGCTGGTAGAGCGCCAGGCGGAGGCTGGGCCCGCGTCAAGGAGCTGCGGCTGCGCAGTGACCCGCCCCCGCCCGGCCCGCCACCGGCACCACCAGCCACCCCGGGGCCCTGGCGCTCCCCTATCTCAGCGGCACTCAACCCGGACAGAGAGCCTGGGAGGTGTGACGCAGAGAGACCCAGGGGACCCTCTGGCCACACCCCACCCGGAATCTCCAGCTCCGGCCGGCCCAGGGCACAGGGCGCTCCCGAACACAGCGGAGCCTGCGCCCGGGGGCCCTCCCGAGCCTCTGGTCCTGGGGACGCGGGCGGGGCGGCGAGGATACTCGTACTCAAAGGAGATGCGCGCGCAGTCCACGGAGAGCGCGTGCGCCTCGTCCTCGTGCCGGTGGCTGTGCCGGGACACGTGCCGCTGCAGCGCGCCCACGTCAGTCACGTACTTCACCCTGGAGAACAGCACGCCTGGGCTCGCCGCCCCGCCCACTGGGCTCGCCGCCCCGCCCACTGGGCTCGCCGCCCCGCCCACTGGGCTCGCCGCCCCGCCCACTGGGCTCGCCGCCCCGCCCACTGGGCTCGCCGCCCCGCCCACTGGGCTCGGGCAAACCCCCCCCACCGCTCCCGCTGCTGAGAGTCCACACAAGGCCACACAGGACTGGCCCCAGGCCCACGGCAGGCCCTCCTCACAGGGCCCTGCAGGGACGCGGCCCCCCAGCCCCTCCGGCAAGCCCGCTGCGGCCGACCTCAGGCAGCCTGGGGACGCGCCCTTACTGGGTGATTTTGTCTTGCACCCACTGGCCCGTGAGTCCAACGATGGCCCACCTGGAGGGAGAGGACGCAGCTGTGAACGGGCGGGCGGCGCTCGCGGGCACCTCTGGCCAGCGGGGTCTGACCCAGACACTCTACTGCACCAGGCCCCCAGCAGACCCGGAGGCACCCCGCGGGCACCCCTGCCCTGGAGCTCACCGCCCGCCAGGGCTGCAAAGGTGCCAGGCGGCACGTGGGCTTGCTCAAACCTCACATTCAAGTTTGCTGGGCAGCAAGGCCGGGCGGTCAGCTGGGAAGGGCTGACGGCCCAGGCCCCACCCCAGGACCCTCTGTGCCCATGACGCTCCGCTGTCCCCCCCACCAGGCCCCTGCACAGGGCACGGCGGGGCCGCAGCCCGCACTGGCGGGGGGGCCCGACCCGGCCACGGGGGGCCCGGCTGCTCAGAGGGGCTCACGCACCACAGCATGTCGCTCAGGTCCTTGGACATCAGCCACGCCAGGTCGAACATCACCATAGCAGCCTACAAGAGAGACGGGCCTGAGGCGGTGGTCCTGCTCAGGGCAGGGCCCAGCCCACGCTGCCGGGGCCCTGATGTCCCACGCGGAGTTGGGGTGGGGGAGAAGGGTCCGATTGGGAGCCCTAAACCCTGTCTGCCCTGAGACTCCAGGTCTCCTTCAGCAGCTCTGAAGAGACTGGCCTCCATGGGAGCGTCAAGCATCTGAGGGGCTGGGCGTCCGTTCCCACCCAGACTGCCTGCCCGCCTGCGCCTCAGCACCCTCCGCTTGCTGGAACAGAAGGGCTGTCCTGTAGAGGCCAGCGGGGCCCCAGCCACACAAGGGCTCTGGAAATACGGGCTGAGAGTCAGGGCCCCAGGACCAGACCCTAAGACTAGACGCAGCATGCTTCACTGGAAACCGATTTTCTGGGGTTCCTCAAGGTCCCGAGCTGTGCTCAGCGACCTCTAGCTGACACGATGTGTCTTTCGTACGAAATTCGTCCCAGGACACACAGATGCTGACGGGCCTGTGCGAGCCCAGAGTCCCAGCCCCCTGCACAGACCAACAGGCCTGTTCAGTGTTTCTCACGATGAGCAGAAACAACAGCTGTCATTCCCCTGGGCAGCCCTGGCCTGAGAGATGTTTCACCCAGGAGAGGCCCAGGCTCACCCCTCCCGGGCCACACAGAGGCGGGGAGAGGCCTCAAAGCCGCGCGCCGTCCTGCCCGTTCTAGGACAGTGGCCCCCAGAGTGCGGCCGGGACCGCGCGCACGCCCGCCTGTACCCACCGACGTCCCGTGATACTCGTACTGCTCGTAGTCAAAGAGGATGTCTCTCCTGTAAGGACACAAGAGGCCGAGTCTTCACCAGGAAGCAGAACAGGAAGAAAACATTGGGGAAGACGCTAAAATCCGATGGCACCCAAGAAACACGATTTGCAGGGGAAAGAGGAGTCTGGGCAACTTGAGTCTCTTTTACACGCCTGCGAGATGCTTCACACAACTGCCCTCTATCCGATTTGTGAGTTTGTAAACTGAAGTATCTATACTCAGAAATCACGACAGTAAAGGGCCAGGGCATCACCCCCAGTGGACAGCGTGTTTGGGAGACCTGGGGGCCGGCCTGGCCCTTGGGGACCAGAAGCGAAACAGAGGGGCCCACACGCCATCCTGCAGGCACTGGCCCAGACGCGCTCAAGAAAGCCCGTGACCCTAACGTGGAGCAGAGACAGGCACTGCTGACCCGCCTTCCCGCCACTGGACGCAGTCTCACCTCCGGGCCTCCCACTCTCTCCGCTGTCTCCTCTTCAGGGTTCGCTCTGCGATCTCCTGACCACGACAAAGAGCACAGAGGGCTGAGAAAGAGCCAGGAGCCCAGCCCCGCCTGGGAGGGTTCTGAGCCGACGGCAGGCCAGCGGGCGGGCGGGGGCACCAGCAGGGTCTCTGTGGTGACGGCGGCGTCCCATGTCCCGACTATTTCAGTGGCTGTGACAGGTCACCGTCGGGGACACGGGCAAAGCACACACGTGCTTTCAACTCGTTTCTGACACGTGCGCGTGGCTCTGCCGTGATGTCAGAACCAGCTTATAAAGGCAAGTGATGGTCCTGACGAGGGACCTTCCGGAGCGTGACGCAACGTCTCCCTATCACGTGACTTCATACTTCTGCCAAATCTCACGGAACTGTACACCTGGTGACGGTTATTATGCAAAACCCCAGGTTTCGTTAGTAAACTAACAAAGACCTCTCTGGCCTTCCTCACAGCGCCGAGCGGCGTCCTGTGCCCTGCCCTCACGCCCGTGGGGCTCCCAGGCTGGCCGGAAGGGCTCAAACGGCTCAATCAGAAAAACAAATGAGCCAGCCCAGTTTAAAGATGGGCAGGCGGTCCAAACAGACACTCTGCCCAGAGTCGGCGCCCACACCTGCTGCCTTCCAGCTCTGCCTGGGCCCGCAGGCTCTGGGCTGACCCTTGACCTTCAGGAGTGACCAGCTCCTTAAGACTGGGGTGAAAGGCCCAGACCCACCTCCTCCAGCCGTGTGCGCTTCTCAGAGGGCTCTGACCCTTCATCGCTTTCATTTCCCGAATGTTCTTCATCCTCCTCTTCATCCCGAAAGATGTCTTCATAGGCGGGAATTTCAAGGTCATCATCTTGTTTAATGAGCAGTTTGATCTATGATTAAAACACAAAGCCATCAACCTTCCCCCTCCTTGATGGAAAACTATCCATCACCCGTTTTCTCTCCCAGAATCTTATCTCCTGAATTTGCACCCCACTCAGTACCCAGGAAGTACGGAGCCTGCAGACGGAACGCCTGCAGTCACTCAGGTCTGGATAAAACACTCCCTCTTAGGCCCACACTCAGCCAGCAAAACGAACACCTTGCACCTCAGCCTCCGACCAAGGACACAGAGACCTGTGACCTCGCAGCGAGCAAGAGTGCTGTCCCTGAAAGCGGTCCTCCGTGAGAGGGTTTCAGGGCTGAGGCTACTGTGGGTGCGTGCCCACGGGCGGCTCAGAGAGCTCCCGTGAGAGGGCGCACCAGGCTCGCTGGGCCCCACACGACCGTCCTGGACCCCACACCACCGGGGCAGCCAGGGAGCGTCCTGCCCCATTTACAGGGTGGTGCCCCTGAGGTCCCAGGAGTCAATAAAGCCTGCTGGCCTGAGCTCCGAGTGCACCCAGAGTAGGTTCCGGACCCTGTGCCTCCTGGGTCAAGTGAGTCCCACACATGCCTTCTGAGCACCTCCGAGGGAGGGGACATGTTTTTCATCAGAGATGGACAAGACCAGGGCCTGTCCTTGGGCTGCTCCGGCCCCTGTAGGCAAGGGGGACACATGCCTTGCCAGGAACACCAGGCCTGACGCTGTGGCATGAAAGGAACCGACCGACAGATGGGCGAGCTCGGGGAGTCAGGCCTACCTGGGTGTCGTTGTACACATTCACAACATTGACTGGCCTGTGACTGTCACACACGAAAAACACAGCCTCTTCATCGGGTTGAAGGATGTCCAGCAGATCCACGTTCGCGCCACAGTTTATGAGGACGAAGTAGCGGAACTGGACAAAGGAGAGGGGCGCAGTGAGCAGGGGCGCAGTGAGCAAGCGCGCGGGGCAGGCCGTCTGCCTTCAGCACCAGGCCGGCGTCCTGCGGGGACTCAGCAAGGCCCTGCTGGCAAGGGGCTCCAGATGTGGCCACAGTCGGCCTGTGCCGAGTGCTTTACCAACCCCACGCACAAGTTCGTTTCCAGGATGACACTGTAACGCGGGCACCATGACTGTCCTGCCTCCGAGGAGCAGGCAAAGGCCGAGTCTCCTCTGGCCTCAGGCGTGGGGTTCAGAAGACGTGGACAGACCTAGAGTCCAAATGCACGGCGGGGCCCCGCCCAGCCTGTCACTCACTCTCCGGCGGCAGACTCCTCTCTGCGCGGGCAGCACTGCACCGGGGCAGACCCAGCAAGTCTGCGGCAGCTCGCGCTTAACAAGCACCTGAATGTTAAGTGGGGCTTCCCGGTGGCTCAGAGGGCAAAGCGTCTGCCTGACGATGCAGGAGACCCAGTTCAGCCCCTGGCTCGGGAAGATCCCCTGGAGAGGGAAATGGCAACCTGCCCCAGTATTCTTGCCTGGGAAATCCCATGGACAGAGGAGCCTGGTGGGCTACAGTCCATGGGGCTGCAAAGAGTTGGACACAGCGGAGCAAGTAACACTAAATATTAGGTAAAGCTGTTCGTCACATCCTATCACTACAGAAAACTCTTTCCCTGTAAATACGATCTGGCATAGGCCCCTCTCATGAAGACAGGAGCACCAGGTGAGGACCTGTCTCTGCCAGACAGTCCTCGTTGCAGCCAGAAACTCTGGGACCCTCTTCCAGGCAGCAGCCCCTCCCCGGGGGCGCTGGGGTCTCAGATGTCCTGTCTCTCATCATAGCTCCATGCAGAGCTGAGACGCTACCTGGGCTCTACTGCCCAAATTCCAAAGGAAGAAAGTATGTTTCTGAATTTCCAGTTGCAAACTGGGATACACTTCTCGGAAAAATAAACGTGAAAAAACGGTCTAATGTAAAGCAATTCTAACCAAGCCGTACCAGAAACAGCCTCCCAAATTCCAAGCACCTGAAGGTGGAATGCGTCTAAGCTCAAGCTCAAAGCCAGAGACTGCCCATATTCGCTGTCGTTTTTGCTGTAATTTTGTCTCTGCGATTGGAGGGTAAGTCACCCGCACACGGAGCTCACTCTCTCTTCTGTGTGGCCTAAGAAAGTTGACAGCTAGAAACACACAGAAGCCACTGTAGAAATACTGCGTTCTTTACCACCAGCACCACTTGGGAAGCCCCGTCGCAGAAACAGTGCTGTGTTAAGAAGCTGCAATTGAGAGATAAAGCCCAACATTCTCAAGTGCATCTCTCATACCTGTTCTTTATGCTCTAGAAATGCAGTTTCAAGTTCTTGCCACCCAGAAACTGGAATCAGCGTATACTGCACGTGGTCACACTGGAACAGGGCCTGGAGACAGAGTATTTTCAATCCATGTTGAAATGCACACAAAAAGAAAAAAATAACATGGGCTGAGAGACAACAGATGCTAACGTAAGTTCAGTGAAATGTTGACGTCAGCAAAGAGGTAACGGGAACATGATAGTTCACTGAACTGTACTTCAGCTTTGCTGACCATCATCAAAGGAAAACACTGCTGAAAAACTTGGTATTTCTTGGTTTTCAGTGAGTTAATTCCTGACCCAAGGGCCTGACCAAAGCTCAGGTAAGCCTTGCTTGCGTGGCCGCACGCTCGGTCATTTAGGCCTGACTCTTTGAAACCCCAGCGACGGTAGCCTGCCAGGCTCCATGGGGTTCTCCAGGCAAGAATACTGGAGTGGGTTGCCATTTCCTGCTCCAGGGAATATTCCTGACCGAGAGATTAAACCCCCATCTCCTGCATTGCAGGTGGATTCTTTACTGCTGAGTCATCAGGGAACCCCAAACCGTATTTAAAACCGAAGATCTTTCCTCAGCACTGAAGAATTGATGCCTCACACTCTGGTGCTGGAGAAGGCTCTTGAGAGTCCCTTGGACAGCAAGGAGATCAAACCAATCAATCCTAAAGGAAATCAACCCTGAATATTCACTGGACGGACTGATGCTGAAATGCCAGTACTTTGGCCACCTGATGAGAAGAGCTGACTCATTGGGAAAGACCCTGATGCTCGGCAAGATCTAAGGCAGGAGAAGGGGATAACAGGATCAGATGGTTGGATGGCGTCACTGACTCAATGAACATGACTTTGAGTAAACTCCGGAAGATGGTAAAGGACAGGGAAGCCTGGTGCGCTGCAGTCCATGGGGTCACAAAGAGCCGGACATGACCGAACAACGCTTTTTCCTATTAGGCTAAGGAGCCAGTATCTCCAGAATCCCTGATGACACTCCAGTGCCCTCACTGTCAGATTCTCCTACCTCGAACCCCAACGGCGAGAAGGCGCCCCACGCCTGCCGGTCTCTCCAACGCCGCCGTTCCGTGCCCAGCTGTGCCTTCTGCCGGCTTCTCCTCTAACCCACCTAAGGCAGTCCCCCCCAGGGCGCAACCTGGCGGGAGTCCCCGCCCCAGGCCGAGCTCCCGCCCCGCTCCACCCCTCGCGCCTGCCGCGACCCCCGCGGCCCTCGCCGGCCCAGCCAGCAGGCCTCACCTGAAGGATCTTGCAAGCGCACAGAGCGTCCACGTCCGAGGCCACGAAGAGAAGGACCCTCTGTCGGGAGGAGAGCTGGCTGAGAGCGGCCCCGAGAACCCCGGCCCCTCCCGCCCCCACGGCCGCGCGCCCTCGTCCCTTCCCCGTCTCAGAGCCCAGGAAGGGCTCACCTGGCTCTGGACCACCTCGTAGAACTCCTTGCGGAAGTCGGACACGAACATGACCGCGGCGCCTGGACACCCCCGGACGGGACTCTGCGAGCCTGACTGCGGTCAAGACTCCCGCCAAGTCCGGGCTCTCCCGATCGCCCCGGGGGCCAGCCAATCGCGACTCAGGTCCCCGCCTCTCCGCCCTTCTGATTGGCCCCGCTTTTCTGATCGACAGTTGGGCTCCGCCATTCACGACAGGACTGCTCCGGCCCGCCCCTAGAGGATCGTCCTCCGCCGGCTGCACGCACAGCGGTCGCGCAAGTCCCGTGCGACTCCGGTTCCCAGACACGCTCCGCTCCGTACACTTTACTTTGGGGGGGAAAAATGCCCACTCCCCCCTCCAACTGGAATCTCCGGGTTAAAGAAACCTCGCCACAAACTAAATTCCTGTACACTTCAGGAATTCCCTGAAGGAGATGGCAACCCCCTCGAGTACTGTTGCCCGGGAAATTCCACGACGGAGGAGCCTGGGGGCTACAGTCCGTGGGGTCGCGGAGTCGGGCACGACTGAGGACTTCACTTTCACTGCCCGTCACCGCAGGAATGCTCAGGCGCCTCAGTGGTAAAGAACGCGCCTGCCAGGCCGGAGACGCGCGCTCGAGCCCTGGAGAGGGAAATGGCAGCCCTGCGGAGGATCCCGCGGGCCGCGGAGCCTGGCGGGCTGCAGCCACGGGGCTCGCAACGCAGTCAGACGCCGACACGTCAGAAGCGCGCGTCCCTCAGGGCGTCGAGGGGCGCGGCCGAGTTCCAGGGCGGAAGTGCAGGGCGGAAGTGCGGCCACTTCCGCCCGCGTGCTCGGCGGCGTCTGTGGCGGCCGGGGGCGGCCCGCGTGCTGGGCAGCGCAGGCGGGAAGGGGGCGCGTCCGCCTGGTTTCACTCGCGGGAGGCGCTGCGGGGTTAGGCAGGCGTATCGGGACGCGCGCGCCGGCGGCGCTTTTGATCCTCGCGCTTCGGCCGCGCTTGCCCGCGCAGCGTCCCTGCGCTCGCGCCTCCCCCGGAAGTGCTTTCCGTCCGTGCCGGCGAGCCCCGGACTTCCGGCGAGCCCCGGGCTTCCGGCGCACGGCTGAGGCGGCTGCCGCTGCGAGGGGGCGTCGGCGGCCCGCACCGGCAGCGTTCCCCGGCGCAGCGCTCTGGCCGGGCGCGGCGGAGGCGTCCGCCATGGTGAGTGGCCGGGCGTGCAGGCCGGCCGCGGCGGGCGGACGTGGAGGCCGCAGAGGTGCCGAGTCACCCGGCCTGAGTCCGCCGACGTCTGGGACTGAGCGCAGTCTCGCGGGTGTAGACCCGTGTCGGCTTCCCGCGCGGGTGTAGACCCGTGTCGGCTTCCCGCGGACAAGCGCGGGGTCGGCCTGGGCGCTGTGGGCGTGAGAGGCGAGCGCGCGGGCCGGTGCCAGAGCTCGGGCCTGCCGCCCCAGCGCCCGGGCCAGCGCGGCCCCGAGGCCGCTCGCCCGTTGCGCCGGAGCGGGCGTGGCGCCGGCTCGGGAGCGCGCGGTTCCGGGCTGTGCCTTAGGACTGCAGGCTGGCCTGCCCGCTGAGCTGTGAGAGCCCCGTGCCGCCCGGCGTGCCGCCCCCGAGTGTGTCAGTGTTGGGAGCCCTCCTCCCAGCCCGGAACACTGCCGGGCGCCTCCCGGGTGCTGGCGCCGGGGTCGTGCAGGGCAGCGGGGCGGGGACGAGAACGCAGGGCTTCGGTGGGGAGGGTGCTGAGACGTGAGGAGGCCCCCAGCCCACTTCCTCCGTTCATCCCCAGCGCCCTGTGTTTGCTAGGCTTCTGGCTCAGATTTTGTCCAACGGAGAGTCTTGCCTAGAAGAAGGAGAGACACGGTTTGGAAAACTCCCTTGCGGCGCTGCAGGGAGTGGAGAACCGTCCGTTTTAAGCAGGAGCTGCGTTTGCCGTCTGTGGAAGACAGTTGGCCCAGCCTGCTCGTTCTGGAATTGCTAGTAGACTATTTCGTCAGTACCGGACTCTGCTTTTAACAGTGTGTGCTTAGAATCCCGTCAAGACGTGCTGTCTTGTTAAGCTGTTTATTTAGCTTGTAGAAAACCGTGTGCCGTGGCATGTGTAAGTGTAAACTCGGTGGTGTGAAGTGTATCCCTGTCGTGCAGTGGATGTCCAGAACGTTTTGGTCTTGAAAAGTTGAAAGTCTGTCCCTGTGGAACAGTGGCCTCTCCTGCCAGCCCATGGCAGCCCCCTTTCTCCTTCTGTCTGAACTTGGCTGCCGTAAGCGCCTCCTATGAGGGGAATCCTGCAGTGTCTGTCCTTCCCTGTGGCTCACTTGGCTGAGCACAGTGTCCTCAGTCGATTACCATTGTCACGCGGGTTGGAATTTCCTCCCTCTTTGTGGCCGCACAGTGCTCCATTGTGTGAATGGATCACGGTTTCTTTATTCATTCTGTCGGTGGGCATTGGGGTGGCTTCCAGCCCTTGGCTATTGTGAAGAGCTGTGGATACGAGCGTGCATCTGTATTTTCAGACCCTGGTTCCGATCCTTTGAGCTGGTATCCCGCTGTGCGGTTTCATGTTCTTCCGCTCCGGCACCTCAGGGTAGTCACAGTACCCTGAGAACGCCCTGGGTTGCTGGGCAGCCTGAGTTCTGAGCCTCCCTGTAACCTGCAGTTTGAGAGCTGGGATCTTATGTTTGTGGTGGCAGCGTGTCTAGGCTTCACTTGTGTGTGGGAGGGAGGGGTGTGGTGTGATGGAGTGCCCCACGAGAGGGGTGTGAGCCCTGGGCCTGGGTGGAACAGAGGAGGTCCAGAGAAGGGTTGGGGTGCTCCTGGAGGCCGGGGCGGGCGTGGGGGCTTCTGGTTTCTGCAGAGAATGCTCTCCTGAGTGTCCTCTTAAAGCAGTGTCCCCGAGCTCGCGGTTCCCTTTCGCTCTCTCGTACTGAGAACGCCGCCGCCCAGATAGTCTTGTCTCCCTTGCCTTGTACGCGCCTCTGCCAGGGCAGAGGTTGGAGCCGTTTGGTTAGTGGTGCTTCCCTGGTGCTTGGAGACCAGAGCCCAGCAGACGGCGGCACTCCTGAACACGGGCCGAGAGGAGCGGGGGCGGGGGCGGGGGCGTGGCCATCGCAGGGGACCCTGGGACCTGCTGGTGGGGGGCTTGGGGGCGGGGAGAGGCCAAGGACAGGCTTGCTGGGGGCACCATCTGAGCACCACGGGGACGAGCTGGGCAGCAGCTGCTGGGAGGCGCCCCGGACTCGTGCGAGGTGGCAGCTGGGTAGCCTTGCTCTGGCCAGCTCTGGCTGCAGACGGGAGGCCCGGGCCCGTCTCCCGTGCCAGCTGCAGCATCTCTCTCCTCCCCCAGTTCTCCTTCAACATGTTCGACCACCCGATCCCCCGGGTCTTCCAGAGCCGCTTCTCCACGCAGTACCGCTGCTTCTCCGTGTCCATGCTCGCGGGGCCCAACGACAGGTCAGACGTGGAGAGAGGAGGGAAGAGTACGTGCCGCTCTCCTGTGACTCGCAGCCCCTCCCGCCCCGCCTGCAGGGCCGCAGTCCTCAGCAGCCCTCGTCTGCGTGTGAACAGGATCTGGTCGCAGTCACGGTGTCTCAGCCCCGGGGACGGCAGGGAGGCGGGGTGAGGGTCCCGTTGTGATCACATTCCCGGCTGAGGGCCGTGTGGTTCCAGCCGGCTAGCTTTGCTGTGACAGACCAGTGTGAAGCCCTGCCTGCACCGCTAGTCTCCTCGAGTACTTCCATGTAGACGCAACAGAAAGCACACTCTGGGTTTTGTTGTGTTCTGTTAGTTTTCCTTCTCTTAACATGTCTTAAACGTTCTTTCCACAGTAATTATGCCGCCCTCAGCCCTCGACCAGCTCAGTAAGTACTTGCTACCCGACTTGAGGACCCGTGACTGTGGGCACCGGGGCCACACGGGAGCCCCTCAGCACCTGGGTAGAGGCCCCTTCAGCAAGGCTGGTTGGGGGCCGTCCCTGAAGGGTGCTCGCTGGGCTGGGAGGCTGGGGCCTGCAGGTGCTTCTCTGACAACCCCCACCCAGGTCCCATGGAGACGAAAGGCAGGTGTGAGCGCCAGGGCCGTTCACGCTGCTCGGGTAGCCGATGGCCTTGGCTGGAGGCTCGGGGTCTTCCCCTCAAGGACGGTGGCGGCCCCGGGAGGACGCTGCGAGCAGGCCTCTCGTCTCCCTGCACCTCTAGCCTCAGCTCCAGCCACAGTTCTGAGTCCTCCACCCCAGGAGCTGCCCCCCACCCCTGCCTGCCTCGTAGCAGGAACAGGAAAGGCCACGCTGTTCTCCCTCCCTCGACCCCTCCAACGGGAGCCACTCGAGACCTTACACCCCGGCCCCGCTCCTGGAACTAGGGAGACCCCAACCGCAGACACCGAGTCCCTTGGGGCGGGGGGGTCCACACTGTGGAGGGCGCACGCTGGGCAGCTCAGTGGGGGTCAAGTGCTGGCTTGGGCTTTGCACCTTGCTTGACCTGACCCCAGACTAGCGACTCTCTGGGTTGGCGTCCTCACCTCTGAACAGGACACGCGGAGCCGTCTGTGTGACTGCTCGGGGGCGGTAGTGCTTCCTGGATGGCGCCTGTGGTGTGTGAACAGCCAGGGCCCTGTGGCAGGGGCAGGGGCAGGGGCAGGGGCTGGCCCTTAGGCAGCGCCAGCTGCAGCCGCTGTACCCGTGGAGGGAGGCCTCGAGTTGTGCTCCGCTCAGCCGGGCTGAGGGGTGAGTAGACCCAGGGCACGGCCCTTAGGCCCAGGTATCACAGAGGAGGGGCCGGCCTGGAGCCTAACTCATGCGTGGAGCTGACCCAGGACTGAGACCAGGTGTGTTGGCACACAGACGGGAGAGGAGGCTCAGGGGTCGATCGGACGGGGGCTTAGGCCAGTGCTGGACGGACCTTGTCAGTCATGGGAGGACCTGTCCAGGTGAAATCCTGTGGGCAGAGGAGGTGAGGGGGTGCAGCAAGCTCAGGCACCCCAAGGTGCTTCTCGAAATCACAAGATGAAGTTTGAAAATTACTGGACTGAGAAACACAGGGGTCTCTACAGTGGCAAGAATCTCAGACCCAAGGTTGGATTCCTGATCAGTCCGTTCACCCTGACCCACCTCAGTCCGCTGCACAGCTCTGCAGCCCAGGGCACGGTGGTGACGAGGGCCCGGTGCCTGAGGCACCTTGTTCCTGCTACCCCACCTCGGGCGCCCAGCTTCACACACCCCCCAGCAGCCTCCCTGGCACGAGCGTCTGGGCACTCTTGGAGGTGTGCTATTGGGCCTCCTGACTTTTCCCAGCACCTGGTCGATGTGCAAACTGTGAATAAGTGTGCAAACGTCACTTTCTAGAGCTGGGATTTCAGACAAGCGCCTGTTTAAGTGGTGCTGTCTCAGCAAATGTCAGCTCTAGCTGGAGCGCAGGGCCTGCCGGGTGGGCAGATGCACGAGGCTCAGCCCCATGAGGGTCCTAGCGCCTGCCAGGGGCGGGGGCTTCCCCAGGGAGGGTCTAGGGACCGGGTTTCTCTTCCTGGAAGAAGCTGAGCCTCATCCCTTGCCCTTTGCAGGCCGACTTAACATCACCTACCCCATGCTGTTCAAGCTGACCAACAAGAACTCGGACCGAGTGACTCACTGCGGGGTGCTGGAGTTTGTGGCCGACGAGGGCATCTGCTACCTCCCACACTGGGTGAGCAGCCGGGCCGCGCGGCCCTGCCCCAGGGCGGCTGTCACGTGTGGCCGTGGACTCAGTGCTCCAGGACCCTGCCTGGAAACCGCAGCTGTGCTGTTAAACTACCGTTTCCCGGGTCAGGCTTGTTCTAAGTGATGGAGCAGGAGTATTTTCAAATGATCCGAATACAGAGTTCTAGGTTTTTAATCCGTGCTCTCCCTACCGTGTGTGTGTGTACAGAGTTCTAGGTTTTCAATCCGTGTTCTTCTCCCTACCGTGTGCGTGTGTACAGAGTTCTAGGTTTTCAATCCGTGTTCTTCTCCCTACTGTGTGTGTGTGCGTGCGTTCACCTGTACCTGAGTGTCCAGAGCACGCAGCCACGTTGCCATGGGAACGAAGCCTCTCTGCCCTCAGGCTGGCCCCGTGCTGTCCACAGGCCGGCAGAGCTGCACCTGCACCGCAGGGCGGGGCCCGTGGCAGCTAGGAGTGCTGCTGGTGGTGGTGGGGGGGGGGCTGGGCCACAGCGTCCCCAGTGTGAGGGCCCCTCGGCTGCCCCCTCTGTCCCTTTGGCCTTCAGCACCGTCTTCTGTGACTGCCAGCTGCTCTCAGCGTTGTAGGTGCTTTGAAGGTACCCGAGGGCCCTTGTTTTTACAAGGTCTTATGTGGAAATGCAGTGTCCCGGACAGTGTAGAAAGGCTGGCCTGGGGCCTTGGGAGTTGGGTGAAGTGGGTGGAGGTCCCTGTGGGAAGGCTCTGGCCTGAGGAGGCCTGGAGCTGGCAGTCAGGGCCTCGCCTGCGGCCCTTCCAGTGACTGGCTGCCCCAGGTGTTCCCGCAGTTCCCCCTGCCCCGGCCACGCCCCTACTGCGTCCCCTCTGCTCCCCTCCAGATGATGCAGAATCTGCTGCTGGAGGAGGGCGGCCTGGTTCAGGTGGAGAGCGTCAACCTGCAGGTGGCCACGTACTCCAAGTTCCAGCCGCAGAGCCCCGACTTCCTGGACATCACCAACCCTAAGGCCGTGTATCCTTCTGGGGACGCACGAGTTCTTTGCGGGCGGAGCTGTGCAGGCGGTGGGTGATAGCCGGCCTCCGTGGGGTGTGCCTGCCGTGGGGCCGCACAGCAGGCGTGATTGACACTGGCTTTGGAGCGCTGGTGCTGGGCTGGTGGGTCCACACGGCGTGGGGGCCTGGATGAGCGTGCTGGGCGCGCGGCGGACCGCGCCCGGGGGCAGCTGTGCCTCCCTCCAGGGGCCCTGGCACAGAGCGCAGCGGTGCGTCTGCAGCCGTGCGTTGTGCCTGGCCTGGGTCTTCAGTGCAGATCAGTAGATTGCCGAGGAGGCGGCGTGCTGTGCTCGGGCGTTTCCCCTGTCTGGGCACTCAAGGTGACTGGGTTTTGAGAACTATGTAGTAGTTCTTAGAGAAAGGGCTTACAGGCTACTTTTCGTTTTAAAATTGTTGTTGTTAGATGTTTTTAGTCTAGAACACGTGGCAAAATAGAAGTGACTGCCCAAAAGGTAGGAACGGCAGAAGCATAAGTGAGAACATCTTCGCTTTGAGGCAACTTTGCCTACATTTCCTTCCATATCTTTTCCTGTAGGGCTTTTTAAATCCTCTCGTTGAGGCGTAACATACGTGCAGTGACGCGCACGCTTCAGTGAGTTTGGCTCATGTGCCCCCAGAAGGGTGCCTCTGCCCCCTTCTTCCTGTCTTCAGCCGACCCCTGGCCCCAGACACCTAGCTGCCTCCCACCTCAGAGAGCTGCCCTTCTCAGGGTTGGGGGTCTCTCTGTCCCATGGCTGGCTCTTTTCCTCAGTGGAGAGTGAGGGTCACCCCGTTACCACGTGTTAGAGATGCTGCCTTCTTGTTACTGAATTACCGTCCCGACTAGGCACGCGGCTGTTGGGTACACAGAGTGGCCTGATGTTGCGAACCCGCTGTGGGCACTTGTTTCGGACGTGAGGACTCCATCTTGCTCTGTTGGCCTTGACCGTGTGTGTCTATAGGTTAGAAAATGCATTGAGAAACTTCGCCTGCCTGACCACTGGGGACGTGATTGCAATCAACTACAACGAGAAGGTGAGTGTCTCAGCCCCTCGCGTGCCGGAGCCTCGAGGCTGTGAGCACGAGCCCGCTTCTCACACGCTGTGGGAGCAGACGCCAGTTACACACAGACACGTCCACACACAGACGCTCTCCAGGGCCGGACGCCGGCTGCTCTCTGACAGTGTTCCTCGTGAGACATGCAGTCCTAAGAGTCGTTACTGTTCAGTTTTACGGATTCTGAGTCACACTCTATTTTTTCATAAACTAAGACGGAGTCTTGTTCCCTTTAGCTTCGTGGGGACATTTTCGTTGTTGTCTATCTTAAGCTTTTTGGATTACAGACCGGCTTAACATCGTTGTTCTGAAAGTATAAGAGCAGGAAAAAAATGGTAAAAGAGAGTGACTTCTTTGCGTGGTAAGGGAAGGACAGTTACCCAGGTGTGTGTAGACTCGGGATGCACGTCAGGGTCTCCATTTTTGGAAGTATGGAGACTGGATCCTCCAAAGGCCCAGGGGAAGGGCCCTTCGGGGAAGACTTGGCAGCCTGTGCTGAGGGCTGGTCACCCATCTGAGTGTGGCGCGAAGTCTGGGTCAGGGCCTCCGAGGGAACCTCATCCCTTGAAGGGGCCTCGTGGACGCCGAGGAGCCTTGTGCCAGGCTCTCTGGAAGCAGCAGCCCAGCTTCGTGGTGCCCTCGGGGCGGCTGCAGGCTGGAGGGCAGCCCTCCGGTTTCTCTCTTCCAGCTCTGGTGCCACCACTGGAGGTTTCACGGGCCACTAGTTAGCTGTGACCTGCAGTTTGGGAGCACAGCTGTCGACAAAGGGGAGCACGGACACGAGTGTCCACGCAACCTCGATGATGGCAGCAGCAGTGCCCGAGGCCCCCGGGCGGCGCAGACTCACTCCCGTCATGCACCGGGGGGCCTGCAAGCCAGCCGAGGGCTGTTGAGCCCTCTCTGTGTGCTGGGGACCCGCCCCTCCCGTTCAGTGTTCTCAGTGGTGCCGCTGTCTTGGCTGGTCATGAGAAAAGCAAGACGCTCACTGGGCAGAGAGAGAGTCTGAAACACGCAGAAGCCGCTGGGCAGAGAGAGCGAGTGTGAAGCAGCGCAGGAAAAGCTGCCGGGCAGAGAGAGAAACACGCAGGAGAAGCTGCCGGGCAGAGAGAAGCTGGCGGGCAGAGAGAGAGCCTAGAGCAGCGCAGGAGAAGCTGGCGGGCAGAGAGAGAGCCTAGAGCAGCGCAGGAGAAGCTGGCGGGCAGAGAGAAGCCGCCGGGCAGAGAGAGCGCGTGAAGCAGCGCAGGAGAGGACGCTTCCTGCTCCTCGCCCTGTGAGTCGGTGCGTGGTCTCCACACAGAGGCTCCTCCCGACACCACAGCTGGCTTTCAGCCTCCTTTCTCCTGGCTGCCTGGGAAGCGCTGCCGCCTCCGCCTTGTACGGGAATCGCGGCACTCACGTCACCAGTCTGGTGCGGGCAGCCTCAGTGCACCCCACGATGAGCCGTGCTGGAGCGAGCACGCTCAGCACCGTCTCACCCAGCGTTTAGCTCGTTACCTGCTGGCAGTTGATTCCTGGGAGTGAACTTTCCTGGGATAGACATTGGGTCTTTTGCGGTTAGCTGCCTAACTGCCTTGTCAGGCTGGAGTCATCTACGAGGGTGATCAGCTGAGGGACAGGCTGGGGGGCCGACCGCTCAGCTCTCCACAGCGGGAGGTGTGGCCGGGGAGGCCGTCGTCAGGGGAGTGAGCGTGTGCGGGGCCAGGCGTGCCGACACAAGTGTGGGGGGCCCAAAGCTGCCAGGAACCAAGCCCTTCTCTCCCGCCAGATCTATGAGCTGCGGGTGATGGAGACCAAGCCGGACAAGGCCGTGTCCATCATTGAGTGCGACATGAACGTGAGTGGCCGTGGGAGGAGGGGTGTTGGGGCCCTGCTGGCCGGGGCCCTGCTGGCCGGCGCCCTGGGGAGGTGTCACGTGGCCCCTGGGGTTGCTGGGGAGCGGGCAGCAGATGCTTCCAGACCTCCGAGGAGGCCACTGACCTGTAATCAGTGGCAGGGCTGCTGTCGGTCCTGAGACAGCCAGCACGTCAGCCCTGCCAGGGGCCCATCTCCTTGGAGGCTGAGGTGGGGCTACTCAATTCCAAGGAGGGGGCTCTTGGTCTCCACAGCGGCCCAGCACGCCAGGTTTCTGGGCAGAATGCCCATCAGAGGGGTTCCATCTGCCCGGGTCCGTTTATGAGGCATTCTTGAAACGACAGCCTCCAGGAATGGAGAGCGGAGGGGAGGGAGGGAACACTGGGGAGGTCTGGACGTGGCGGGGTCGCAGTGCCGAAGTCTTGCTGGACTGTGACCCGGGACCGTGGAGGAAGTGGCCCCTCCTGTGGGGCTCTGGCAGCTGCGCGTGGGCCCACGCGGCCCCAGCGCAGAGGCTGCGTGCGGCCCCGTGTCACGGTGCTCTCCCCCCGGGTACAGGTGGACTTCGACGCCCCCCTGGGCTACAAGGAGCCGGAGAGGCAGGCCCAGCACGAGGAGTCAGCCGTGAGTGGCTCCCCGCACGCTCCCCAGCTCTGCGCGCCAGCCGCGGGGCTCCGCCTCTGCTGGTGCTGAAGCGGCCGTGCTCTCCCCGCCCAGCCCCGCTCGCGGGCCCCGTGTGTCCTGGCTGTCCGGTGCCGGCAGAGGCCGGGGAGGGCCCCGGGAAGGGCTGGGCCCCCGCTGAGAGGCGTGTCCCGTGTTCCTGTCCCTCCAGGAAGGCGAAGCTGACCACAGTGGCTACACCGGGGAGCTGGGCTTCCGCGTGAGTGCCGCCCCCTGCCTGTCGGGGACGCCCCAGGGACCCCAGCCGGGCCGAGGGACCCCAGCCGGGCCGGGGCACCCCGCACACGTGCACCTGGCACCTTCTCCGTCTCCAGACCCTTCTCCATCCGCTTTCTCCGGGATCCTCCCAGCAACTGCCAGGCAGCCCCGGCTTCCTAAAACTCCTCGCCTACCAGAAAGTAGCAATAGTGCCGCAGACATACAGAAGCCCTTCAGGGCTCACCAGCCGTGACCTCTGCTGTGGCCTCTGGACGGCGTCCCGCGGCACATGGTGGCCCCCCGCCCTGCTGCCGCCCCTGGGAGAGTGGGGGAGTGTGGGCGAGGCTCAGCCCGGGCCCGGGAAGCAGGCTGCAGAGCTGAGCCGTGGGCAGCCAGTGCCCTGGGTGGCACGGCGGCGAGGGCTCCCCTGAGCTCACGGGGCCCCGGGGGGCTGGGCGCTGAGCTCCCGAGGCGGTCCCCGCCCACGCCCTGCAGTGCTGCCCCTGCCCCAGGCCCCTCTCACCCCACGTCTGCTCGCCTAGGCCTTTTCTGGCTCCGGAAACAGACTGGACGGGAAGAAGAAGGGGGTGGAGCCCAGCCCCTCCCCAGTCAGGCCTGGAGACATCAAGAGGTGGGTGTGCTGGCCCCGCCCCACCGCCAGGCCCGGCCCCCGACGGCCGCGCTTGGCCGCGCTTGGCGGGGTCGCAGGCCCCGCCCCACCGCCAGGCCCGCCCAGCCGCCCGCAGGCCTCGTCAGCCCTCTGTCCTGCCCACAACCCGGCCGTCCAGGCTCGTGCCGTCAGTGGCCGCCCGGCCGCCTCTCCCGGTCATTTGGCCCAGGGACTCGGGGCAGAGTCCTGGCTCTGGTGGCCCTCATGGTGACAGCAGGGCTGAGCTGCGTGCCCGTTGATCACGTGAGATGCCGCAGACGGGTGTGCGCCCGACCTCTTGGGGAGTGAAGTGCGTGTGAGTGAGAGGCTGGAGGACGCTGATGTGAGCCCAGGAGACTCTGCCCCGTGCCCTCTGCTCCCCCTGGAGTCAGCAGGGAGGCGCCCTCTGGCTGGCACGAGGTGCAGTGGGTACAGCCTTGAAGCGGAAGGGAGGCCCTGCTTCCTTTCTGTGCTTAGAAGCGGACTCCAGTCCCTTCTGGCGCCAACGTTTCTCCTGCTCTCTCTTTATAGAGGAATTCCCAACTACGAATTTAAACTTGGCAAGATTACGTTCATCAGAAACTCACGTCCGCTGGTCAAAAAGGTTGAGGAGGTGAGTGTTTCATGAGTCATAACAAGTTTCCTTGGCTACTGGTGACAAGGGGATTCTTTCCCTCGCGATGAGGGTCTCCTTCCGTGTGTTCTCCGTCCCGGCCCTCCTCCCCGTGGGCTGGCTGTCCTGCTGAAGCCGTGTGGACTCTGCCGGCTCTGTGGTGGGGATGGGCGAGGGCTCAGCTGCTTGCTCTCCTGTGCAGGTCCGGCCCGGGCTGTGCGCTGAGATCTTCAAGCCCCGGGTCGGTCTTGCAGGCCAGCTGCTGTGATCATCTGCCTCTCACAGACCGGAGCTTGAGGGCAGTGGGGTCGGGGCGGGGTGGCGTTCAGGGTGCCCAGGCCTCGGGCAGAGCTGACCACCGAGCAGCCACCCCAGCGCCTCCACACTCCAGACATGGCTCCCTCGGCCCAGGGCGGGGAGGGGAGGTTTCGCCGTACGGGCCCTTCTCCTGGGTGCCAGGAACTGGCTCAGAAACCCCGCACAGCCTGCCGCCTGGCCACTGTGACTCTGCTGGCGGTTTGGGTTTGGGTTAGGTGGTTAGCCCCACTTCAGACCCTGGTCTCCTGGTTTCCTTCTTGAGGCTCGGTCCCCTGGGGACCAAGAGGGGTTCAGAGACCCACTTAAAGCCCTTCCTGGCCTTAATGCTCGTCGCTTTGACACCATGCTGAGACCTTGCTAAGCTGGGAGGAGCGCTCTCGGTCCCCCCACCAGGCGCTTGCTCGCCCCAGCCCAGCTGCTGGCCGTGCCTGCCAGCCTCGCCATCCTCTGGCCCCTTCGTCCCTGACCATCGCAGGGTGGGGAGACAGGTGTGCGCAAACACGTCCAGGCGCGGTGTGTGATGGGGGTGGCTGGCGGGTGCACTCCCGCTGCCTGTCCTTGGACACAGGGGGCACACTCACGGGGGGCGTGGGGGAGCCCCGAGGAGACCAAGGCACCTGACTGCAGCCCTGCTGGGGCAGGGGGCAGGGCCCGCGCTGAGGACCAAGCGTCTGTCCCAGGGCACTCGGCCCTGCCCCCAGGAGAAGGGCCGAGCGTCACGGTCCCTGGAAGGCCCTCAGCCTGGCAGTGGTAGTCTGTCCCTGGTGTCCGCCCCACCCGGCTCCCGTGCACAGGCTGGGCTGGCTGCAGCTGGAGGAGCTTTGCCAGCAGAGCCCAGGGGAAGTCCCAGCCCACTCCGCCAGCGTGAAGACTGCAGTCGGGAGGCTTCCCTTGCCAGCACCCCAGTCCCGGGAGCTCAAAGACACCAAAGGAGCAGGAAGCGCCAGGGAAATAACTTTCCCAGACAGGGGCCCTCCAGGCCTCCAGCCAGTGAGTGGAAACAGCTCCAAGTTGGGGCAGAGGGAAGACCCTGAAGCTTCCAGGAGGTGGAGATTCTGCCATGGGTCAGGAATAGCAGGGGACATGGTGGAGCAGGGTCCTCAGATGTCTGTGCCTGGTTCCTGCACATCACTGTGCCAAGCCCTCACCCCTGAGCCTGAGCGCGATTGTGTTTGGAGGCATGGCCTTTCCAGAGGTGAGGTGGGATGAGGCTCTAGGTGGGCCCTGTTCCACACCAAGGAGATGCAGACACCCCAGGGAAAGGCCTGTGAGGACGCAGGGGCAGGGCAGCCACCTTCCAGCCACGACCAGGGCCTCCGGGGAAGCCACACTGCCGGCCCCTGGGCCTCGGGGTCCGTGCCTCGTTGTGAGGAGGTGTGTCTGTGCTCAGGGCCAGCCCATGGTGGTGGTCTGGTGGCCCCAGCAGTCTCACACCAGCCCCATCAGTGAGCCGCCAGAGGAGAGAGGTGCCCAGTTGTTTAAGAGCTCCCTGGAGGCCGGCTCTGCGCCCTCTCAGGAGGCAGCCGTGACACCCCACTGAAACAGAGACTAGAGTAGGCACAAGAAAGCCTGCCACCCTGGAAACGGGGCCGCCCCATGGCTGTGTGCAGCCCTGGAGCGTGGCCCGTGCAGGCAGGGCACAGCCCCGAGCGCCTGGGAGACAGGTTCCTCAAGTGGTGAAGTCGGGGGGGCCCTCCTGCGGCCGATCTGTGCACACTGGAGAAGCCAGGCTCCGGTGCCAACCACAGGGTGGACGCAGGCCCTGCAGGGAGGGGGCGCTGCTTGGCCCGGTCTCGGCGTGCCCTCCTGTGGCCGCTACCACGAGAAGCCTGCACGGGGCAGGGGAGAAATACCAGCTGCCCCAGGCGGTGATCGGCGTTGGCTGGGAGCCTGGGTCCTCTTCAGTGTCTCCCCGACTAGCAGCAGAGCTCGTGGACAGTTACTTGCTGTTTTCAGAGCTTCTGGAAAACAGTCTTTGTGCTGGGAGGAGAATACCTTGGTAGACTGAAGGCTGCCGAGTCACCATTCTGCCGAGTGCACCGGTCTGCCGAGGAGCTGAGCCTCTAGGGGAAGTCAGAGCTGTGTGCAGAGACGCTGAACTGCTCACCAAGGCAGCTTCAGTGCTGCAAAGCTGGAGATAACAGCGACGCGGGCTGGAATTGGTGTGAGAGGAGAGACGTGTGGCCTGAGATGGGGCGGTTGTCTGCAGAGGCACATAGCAGGGATTGGAAGTGTGCTTTGGGGTGGTTTTTCTTCTAGGAGAAGAAGGCTGCGGTAGAGTAGTTACCCTGGCTTTGTTTTCAGTTCAGCCGGTGATAATTCACATTTGTAGGAATAAAGTGGGAGTAAGGAGGATGGCGGGACGGTACCTGAACCAAAGGAATAAAGCATTTCTAGTAAACTTCCAAGGAGCTGCTGAAGACGGTGTTTTCTCCTCACAGGATGAAGCCGGAGGCAGATTCGTTGCTTTCTCTGGAGAAGGACAGTCACTACGTAAAAAGGGAAGAAAGCCATAAGCTGGGACTGTTGACTGATTGGAAAATAAAATAATTGCAACATGCTGGCTTTTAGTCACTGGCTCTGAGGGGATGCTCCCTCACTTCGGGTTCGCATAGAGTCACCTGGAAGAGGGCAGCGGGACAGCGGCTATGAGCTGGATTTGGGGGAGAGAAGGCCCCTGGGGCCCCTTGGGGGGGCCTCTCCTCATGCCCAAACTCACTGCTCAGCTGAAGCGGGGTGCCCCAATTCCTGCTGGAAACAGTGAAGGGTGGGATTGCTCTAAGTTGGGCTTTTTCTTTTTTTTTCATTTATCCTTTTCCCAGGTCATACTTAGCTGTTGCCTTTGGGCTGAAAAAAGTGGTTTAAAGAAAGTGACCATCCCATTGCGCGGGCTGCAGTTTAAGTATCCGAGGAGGTGTTTGTTTACTTTACATGTTGATTTTCTTTTTCTCCTAAGAAGCCATGCCTCAGAAGGAAAACCTGATTTAGAAGCATTTCAGCTTTTCAGTTCAGTTCAGTCACTCAGTCGTGTCCGACTCTCTGCGACCCCATGAATCGCAGCACACCAGGCCTCCCTGTCCATCACCAGCTCCGGGAGTTCACTCAGACTCACGTCCATCGAGCCAGTGATCCCATCCAGCCATCTCATCCTCGGTCGTCCCCTTCTCCTCCTGCCCCCAATCCCTCCCAGCATCAGTCTTTTCCAATGAGTCAACTCTTCACATGAGCTGGCCAAAGTACTGGAGCTTCAGCTTTAGCATCATTCCTTCCAAATAACACCCAGGGCTGATCCCCTTGCAGTCCAAGGGACTCTCAAGAGTTCTCCAACATCACAGTTCAAAAGCATCAATTCTTCGGTGCTCAGCTTTCTTCACAGTCCAACTCTCACATCCATACATGACCACAGGAAAAACCATAGCCTTGACTAGATGGACCTTTGCTGGCAAAGTAATTTCTCTGCTTTTCAATATGCTATCTAGGTTGCTCATGACTTTCCTTCCAAGGAGTAAGTGTTTTTTAATTTCATGGCTGCAGTCACCATCTGCAGTGATTTTGGAGCCACCCCAAAATAAAGTCTGACACTGTTTCTACTGTTTCCCATCTATTTCCCATGAAGTCATGGGACCAGATGCCATGATCTTCATTTTCTGAATGTTGAGCTTTAAGCCAACTTTTTCACTCTGCTCTTTCACTTTCATCGAGAGGCTTTTAGCTCCTCTTCACTTTCTGCCATAAGGGTGGTGTCATCTGCATATCTGAGGTTATTGATATTTCTCCCAGCAATCTTAATTCCAGCTTGTGCTTCTTCCAGACCAGCGTTTCTCATGATGTACTCTGCATATAAGTTAAATAAGCAGGGTGACAATATACAGCCTTAACGTACTCCTTTTCCTATTTGGAACCAGTCTGTTCCATATCCAGTTCTAACTGTTGCTTCCTGACCTGCATATAGGTTTCTCAAGAGGCAGGTAAGGTGGTCTGGTATTCCCATCTCTTTCAGAATTTTCCAGTTTATTGTGATCCACACAGTCAAAGGCTTTGGCATAGTCAATAAAGCAGAAATAGATATTTTCTGGAACTCTTGCTTTTTCGATGATCCAGGGATGGCAATTTGATCTCTGGTTTCTCTGCCTTTTCTAAAACCAGCTTGAACATCTGGAAGTTCACGGTTCATGTATTGTTGAAGCCTGGCTTGGAGAATTTTCAGCATTACCTTACTATCATGTGAGATGAGTGCAATTGTGCGGTAGTCTTGAGCATTCTTTGGCATTGCCTTTCTTAGGGATTGGAATGAAAACTGACCTTTTCCAGTCCTGTGGCCACTGCTGAGTTTTCCAAATTTGCTGGCATATCGAGTGCAGCACTTTCACAGCATCATCTTTCAGGATCTGAAATAGTTCAACTGGAATTCCATCACCTCCACTAGCTTTGTTCGTAGTGATGCTAAGGCCCACTTGACTTCACATTCCCGGATGTCTGGCTCTAGGTGAGTGATCATACCATCATTATTATCTTGGTCATGAAGATCTTTTTTTGTACAGTTCTTCTGTGTATTCTTGCCACCTCTTAATATCTTCTGCTTCTGTTAGGTCCAGACCATTTCTGTTCTTTATCGAGCCCATCTTTGCATGATATGTTCACTTGGTATCTCTAATTTTCTTGAAGAGATCTCTAGACTTTCCCATTCTGTTGTTTTCTTCTATTTCTTTGCATTGATCACTGTAGAAGGCTTTCTTATCTCTTCTTGCTATTCTTTGGAACTCTGCATTCAGATGCTTATATCTTTCCTTTTCTCGTTTGCTTTTCACTTTTCTTCTTTTCACAGGTATTTGTAAGGCCTCCCCAGACAGCCATTTTGCGTTTTTGCATTTCTTTTCTGTGGGGACGGTCTTGATCCCTGTCTCCTGTACAATGTCACGAACCTCATTCCATAGTTCATCAGGCACTCTTTATCTATCAGATCTAGGCCCTTAAATCTATTTCTCACTTCCACTGTATGATCAGAAGGGATGTGATTTAGGTCATACCTGAATGGTCTGGACTTCCCTGGTGGCTCAGACCTGGGTTCGATCCCTGGGTTGGGAAGTTCCCTGGAAAAGGAAAGGGCAACCCACTCCAGTACTCTTGCCTAGAAAATCCCATGGACGGAGGAACCTGGTGGCCATGGCGTCGCAGAGAGTCGGACACGACTGAGCGACTTCAGTATCACTGAATGGTCCAGTGGTTTTCCCTACTTTCTTCAATTTAAGTTTGAATTTGGCCATAAGGAGCTCATGATCTGAGCCACAGTCAGCTCCCGGTCTTGTTTTTTGCTGACTGTATAGAGCTTCTCTATCTTTGGCTGCAAAGAATATAATCGATCTGATTTTGGTGTTGACCATCTGGTGATGTCCATGTGTAGAGTCTTCTCCTGTGTTGTTGGAAGAGGGTGTTTACTATGACCAGTGCGTCCTCTTGGCAAAACTCTATTAGCCTTTGCCCTGCTTCATTCTGTATTCCGAGGCCAAGTTTGCCTGTTACTCCAGGTATTTCTTGACTTCTGCGTTTACTTTGATTTAATTTGGACAGAACTGGTTCTTTAGTCTGTTTTGTAAAAAGAGCTTCGTGATGAAGCACAAATGTAAGTGTTAAAATAAATGAAACCTGAAGATATGTTCTCCCTACCTCCCACTCCCAGTTTTAAATGTATTAAATTTTCCAAAGTTCTGCTGGCCTTTTTTTTTAAAAATTAGTGTTAATTTAATTTCAGGTCTCCACTTTATATAATAAGAGCTCCTTTGACATGTCAGTTCAATTATTTGAATCTCTTGTTCCTTGAAAATAATTTTCGATTATGAATTTCAAATGAAAAACAGGCAGTGACCAAAACCTGAATTGCCTCTACGCGTCTGATTAGGTACCAGCATGCGGCTGACACCTGCTGGAAAGGTCCTCTGCGGGCTTCTCCGACCCTGGGCCCAGCAGGGGCCCCCCTTGCCTCTGCTCCAGGCAAAGAGGCCCATCTCCACAGGCTTCCCTCAACTCTCAGGAGACTGTCCCCCGCGGGAGAGTGGTCCCAGGGTTCACCCACGTGTCCTCAGAGAAGGAGCATTAGAGTTCATCGTGATAATCAGGGTTGGGCCCTGTGACCCAAAGCCACACCCAGGCAATGCAAGTGGTTTCGGAAGTCTTGAGCAGGCTGTGACCTGCCGGACCCTCCAGGGGTCTCGGCTCGCTGGCAGACGCAGACGCCCTCTTTGGTGGGCAGCCTGGCCTGTGAACCACCACGGCAGGACGCCTTGGTGAGACTGCAGCTCTCCGCCCTGACGCAGACTCACCCGGCGGGTAACTGGCGGTGGCTAGGCTGGGGGAGGCGGAGGAGCACCGCGGAGGGGTCGCAGGCTAGTCCTGAGGCGCCGTCAGCCTCCTTGCCGTCGCTGTCATTGCCTCGTGCGCGCCCTTCACGGACGCGCCTGGTTCCCCGGCCCCCGCCTCAGCACAGCCTCACCCCCGACGCCGCCTCGGGACGCCCACCCGCAGGGCCGGCTGGCTCCCCGGGCCGCACGGCCTCCGCCCCACTCCGCCCCGCTTCCTGCCTGCACGCCCTCGGGAGGGGACACGGGCGGGACAGCCGCAGCCGCAGGCTTGACCGCGCGGCGCTGGAGCCCGGGGGCGCTGATCTATTTCAGCGACCGGAACTGCGAGGCGACGAAGAGAAAGCCGCGGGCAGAGACTGCCCCGCCCACGCCGGGCTCGGCCCCGCCCCCCTCGAGTGTCGGGCCCCGCCCCCAGGCTGTTATTGGCTGCCAGCCCGGATGTCCCGTTCACTGGCGCATCTCAAGGAGGTGGGCGAGGAGCTACTGGCAAAGCCTCGGCGCTCATTGGTCCCTCTGCCCGTCAGTCACGCGGCGGCGGCGGCCTCAGGAGGCGGGCCCGGCGGTTCCGGAACATGGCGGAAGGTGAAGGCTGGCGGGTAAGCTCCGTGGGCGCTGGGGGCCCGGGGAGCCGAGTCCGCCGGTCGGAGCGGGCGGGCGGGCCCCTGGTCCCCGCTCACGCCCCCGTGCCCGCCCCCGCAGCCGCCGCGCCCGTGCGAGGCCTACCGCGCGGAGTGGGAGCTCTGCCGCAGCGCCGGGCACTTCCTGCGCCACTACTACGTCCACGGCGAGCGGCCGGCCTGCGGGCAGTGGCGGCGCGACCTGGCCAGCTGCCGCGAGTGGGAGCAGCGCCGCAGCGCCGAAGCCCAGGTGAGGCCAGGTGACCCGAGCCGGCCCGCCGAGCCCCGGAAGGCCGGGAACCAGAGGCGCCGGGCGCGGGGGGCGGGCCTGGAACGGGGGCTTCGGGCCCAGCCCTCCGCGTGTGCTTTGATTGGTATCATTCAAAGGCCAGTCTGGCAGCCAGGCTGGGAGAGGGCGTGGTGCAGTCACGGGAGTCCAGTCAGGAGGGGCCCTTGGTCCATCCGTTCAGCAGACGCTTCCCCCTGGACGCTCTTGGACGTACAGGAGAGGTTAGAACCCGATCTCTGCCCTCCTGACTCCTACATCCTAGTCTGGCATACAGTGGTGCCCTGGAGCTGATGGGGCAAAGGGTGGAGCGGAGCTGTGAGGGTGCAGAGCTCTTGGGGTGTGCCAGCAGGACTGGCGAGTGTAAATGCCCAGTCCCTGAGCAGTGGAAGAGAAAGTTGGCGGGTCTGTGTGGCAAGAAATCAATAACTGATACACAGATTGTCAAGATAGCTCTTATATATCAGTATGAGAAATGGATTTCACAGTGAAGTGGACAAAAGGCATAGAGAAGGGATTCACCCTGAAAGGACGTCAGATGGCCTGATACACATTTAAAATGACGGTGAGTGGTTTCTGCCCAGCGGAACATCACTGGGGTTTGGAGAGTGAGCACCTGGGCAGTGCTAGTGGAATGTGGGGTGTTTTGATTGCCTAAATGTCAAATGCATGCCTTTTGATCTCAGAGGGCTGCCCGTGACCCGGTCTCCTTTGCAGCGGTCCCTGTGTGAAAGCGAGCGGGCCAGAGTTCGGGCTGCACGGAAGCATGGCCTGGTGTGGGCGCCCAGGCAGAGCCCCCCAGAAGACTGGCACCTCCCTCTGCCTGAGGACAAGGACGGGTGACCGACCCAAACAGTCCAGAGGGCCCCTGGGAGCTTCCGCCCTTGCCTCCAGCCTCGCCTGCCCTGCCGTCATCACCAGGCTTGGAGCCGGTCCACCCAGCATGCAGTGTCCCTGTGGGCAGCCAGGGAGGCTGTCCCAAGGGCTAGGCTCCTCAGACGAACCCTCCAGGGGCAGCTCTGACCCGTGGGGACACTTGGGGGGGAATGAGGTGGCCTCCCCACCGGCCCTGCTCTGGTGGCCACCACGCACCTTGGTTCTCTCCCGCCACGGCCACTCACTGCTCCTTCCCTCGGAATTTCACCCAGTCGTTTTTAGAAAACGTGGATAATATCAGAAGAAATTTCACAGGTTTGATTCCAAATAGAAACTGCAAATTACACCCAGGCTTTCATATTGAAAGTTAGATGCAGGCAGGGTTAGAATTTTGTACGTTTTTGTAGATGCTCTTAGAATACATGCCCTTGAACCAAGAACCCTCCTTTAGAGGTCTCTTTCTTCTGCTGAAATGGTGTAGCCTCTGGGGCCGCGCGGCGGACCCACCACTGGGCGCTGTTCACCCAGCCTGCGGCATCTCGGCGCCTCCCCCTGGGCCCCAGCCAGGGCACAGGCGTGGCTCCGCATCACGGAACCCGTTCTTGGGGGCAGAATAACCCACCCCTCAGAAGGACGTTCATTATTGGGCCCCCGTGTGCCCCAGGAGTCCTCTGTGGCTATGAGCGGTGGGGGTGCATGCACGGGACCCCCGGAGCAGAGGAGAGCATAAAGAAGGCGCAGGGTGCCCCTTCTGGCAACAGCTGAGCCCATCAGCCGCGGCTGCAGCTCTGTCCACGGGCATTTCTGTGCGAGGAGAGGGTGGCATGGCTGGGTCCTCCCGGGTCTGAGACCCCCCGTGGGGGGCTGTGTGCTGGGAATGGCAGCCACCCCCTGGTTCCCGGGATTCGTGCAGCAGGGCGCAGGCACCATGAGGAGCCCCACGCCTGCTCGGATGCTGAGCGTGCCTCCAGTGCAGGGGAACATGCCTGTGTCAGGCATGTCCACGCCCTGGGACCGCACACCCAAAACGGACACGTCGCCTCCGTCCCATTGAGTTCAGGGGACGGACATGGACGTTCAGGCGTCAGCCGTGAAGGTTGAAACGGGCAGCGTCTTTCAAACTCGGGACAGAGGCCATGGTGACGAGCAGTTTGGGTGGTGACCCGGTGCAGCGTGGTCTCAGGGACGCTGGCAGTTCTGGGGCCAGGGTCAGAGCGCCATCCTGGGGAGCCTGTGATACGAGGATGCGCGGCGGGGAGCCGGGCCCCGCTCGGGCAGCGCTGTTGTTCTCTGGTGTAGGTGAGACTGGCCAGCCTCCAGCCTCCTGTCAGCCTCTCGTGACCTCCAAATAAAAGTTTGAGACAAAACAGTTGGCCACGACCTACTGACTTGGTTATCCAACCTCACCGAGGAAAGCTACAGGCCTGAAAAGCACCTGTGAGGGGTGGGGCGGTGGGGAAGGCTCTGAGTGTAGCCCTGTCCGAGGAGCAGTCTGGAGGCTTGCAAGGCCGAGAAGGAGCCACAGGCTGACGAGGCCGGTGCACAAGCTGCGTGCTCACTCAGGTGAAACGGCCCCTGGCATGCCTGCCCTGAGGTGGGCCTCTGCCTGCAGGGACCCTCACTGCTGGGCTGCTTCCTGCCCCCACCCAGTTCCTCTGGAGGAGGCCTACCCCCTGCTGCTCTGTGCAGGCCGAGTCCCTTCAGTGGTGTCCAACTCTGTGACCCCAGAGACTGCAGCCCGCTGCTGTCTTGGGGGCTCTCCAGGTCGGAGCACTGACGTGGGCTGCCATGCTCTCCTCCAGGAGCTCCTCCTGACCCAGGGGCCAGAGCTGCATCTCCCCCGGCTCCTGCACCGCAGCCGGTTCTTTCCCGCTGAGTCGCCAGGGGAAGCCCCCACCCCTGCTGCTGAGCATGACTGTATCTGGAGGTTGCTCTTTAAAGGGCTGATTAAGGTGAAATAGGATCACTTGAGTGAAAGTCACTCAGTTGTGTCCAAATCTTTGCAATCCATAGACTATACAGCCCATGGAATTCTCCAGGCCAGAATACTGGAGTGGGTAGCCATTCTGTTCTCCAGGGGATCTTCCCAACCCAGGGATTGAACCCAGGTCTCCTGCACTGCAGGCAAGATTCTTTACCTGGGCCAGAGGGGAAGCCCAGGGTCGCGGGGGCAGGCCCTAACACAATGACCGGCATCCTTACGAGAAATCAGGGCACGGAACGACCACACGGAGACACGGGAAGATGATGGCTGTCTGCACGCCAAGGAGAGCGTCCTCGGAAGGCATTAGCCCTGCCCACACCTGGACCTGGGACATCCAGCCCCGGAACTGAGAGAAATAAACGTCCACCATTTCAGCCCCTTGGTCTGTGGTATCTGTTCTGGTGCCCTTACTCACGCCTCCCCTGCCCCACACTGAGCGGCCTGGCCCGGGTCAGGTGTCAGCCATCCTGGAGGACACGCCGCCCTACCAGTGGGTCCCTGTCCTTGACACTCTCCTTGGCGCCCCTCTGACCCCCAGCTTAAAGCCCAGAGCTGGCCCCACCCCTGTGGCCCCTGCCTCTTGCCAGCGGCTTCTGCCCCTTCCTGGTCACTGAAGGATTAGCAGTCAGTGTGGGGGCCGCCTTCTCCCCAGGCCGGGCAAGCAAGGGCAGCCCCTCACCCCTGGCAGCCTCAGACAGGTTAACTAACAGAAGACAGACACGAGGTTCAACACGTTTATTCACAGCAGGCTTGACCGGTCAGCAGCAGGCCGGAGCCCAGCGGGGTGGGCTCCGCCGGGCGGTGTGTCCCGAGGCTGGCTGCTCGCATCTCTACCTCTTGAACTCCACCTGTGTATACACCTTGGTGATGTCTTGGTACCTGCCTTCTGGGGGCTGGTAGTTGGCGATGGGCGGCGTGTAGTCTGGCCCTTGTCTCTCGAAAGGAAACAGGCTGGGGTCCCGCTTGGTAGCCTCAGCATGCAGCTCCGGGGCCGTGAGCTCCAGCTCCCGCAGAGCTTCCCGCTGGGCCTCGAGCAGGGACGCGATGGAGGCCCTCTCCAGCTCGTGCTCGCGCTGCTTGTACAGCGACCACTTCTTCAGGAGCAGGGCTCTCCGCTCGCTCTCCTCAGAGGGGATCTCCACCGGCGGCCGCTGCCTGGGGACACGCAGAGCCAAGGGTGTGCCCTGGAGGTACAGACCTCACCGACCGACTGCACGGGACCGAGTGTCCCTGCTGGAGACGCGCGTGGAACACAGGGACAAACTAAGGGGTGGGGCAGTGGATGTGGCGGCAGCAACACTGGGAACTGGGCCGTTCACTTTACATGGAGACAAGAAACCGCGATTCCCCCCAGCAGACCGTGGTGAAAGCCGGCTTTGGAGAAAAGTCAAATGGCGTCGTGAAAACAGACCAATATCCCAGGGAGTCGAGAGCCTGTTATCAGCCCCGGAGACCCCAAACCAGCGGGGTCCCCCCTGTATCAGTGGGGTCTGATGAGGCAGCGATCCCAGCCACCCCACCCCACCACCGGCGAGTACTTCAATCGAGTACGTCCCGGAGCAGGAGGCCGAAGGTTTCCTGCCATCCAGAGGGGCGGGGGCTGTGGGCCACATTCGAGCCTGCTCAAGCCCTGCCAGGAGTTTCCCGCCCATACTCGGCCGTTCAGGAGCAGCAGTACTTTTTCCAGGAGAGGGCTCAGCATGGGGCCAGGCCAGCCCGGGCCTAGGACTGCCCATGACAGGTGGGAGGTTCCCATGACACCACTTCCTGAAGGTGACACAGCTGCTTTGCCCCGAGACCTCGAGCCCAGAGGCCCTTACCTCGCTTGATTCAAGAACTTGACCGGGGTGATAAAGTCCTCAATGGGAATCAGCTCCTGGGCCGCCTTCTCCAGTCGCCGGATCCTCTTTTTCAGGCGCTCCTTCACTGCCTGATCTTTCTTGGGGTCCACCTTCTTCTTCTTCCGCAGAGGCTCTGCTCTAAAGCACAAGGCAGACACTGCACGTCCTCCTCTGTGGTGTCGTGAGCGTGCAGAGACATGGCGCTAGGCAAAGTGCCCGCACACCGAACTGTACTCCCCGCTAGGGAAGAACCGTGGGCGCTGGCCTCCGGGAACAGCCCCCAGCGAGCGTCCTCAGAACTGGGCAGGCATGGTCAACCCAGAAAGTGGGGGAAAAACTCCACGGGGTGTCAGGGCATAAATTACAGAGAAGAGCTCATCTCTAGTGCAAGGGCTCAGGCAGGCCTTGAGACAGACTGAAATATGAAATCACCAAACTGACGAATTGCACGCTCAGCCCTCACACTTTTATGCATTTCTAAGCTGAAGTATAGTTGGTCAACACTGTTGTGTCCATTTCTGCTGCACTGCAAAGCGACTCTTTTATGCATACATACCTCTTTTTTTCTGTTCTTTTCCATCACAGAGTATCTGAGGATGCTGGATCTAGTTCCCTGTGCTATCGTTAGACCTTGCTGTTTACCCTGAAAACTTGCTACTCACATTTTAAATAGATGTGTGATTTATAAACATGAGGAAGACTAAAAGAGACAGTATAATAAAAATGACCAGCAAGTTCCGGTTTATACCGTTTGATATTTTAACAAATTTCCTCATCCTCCAGTATCAAGTCTGGTTTGCCCGGACGAGCACCTCTGCTGTGCCAGTAAGTTACTATTAAGAACAATCGAGTCCTCTGGCATCAAGACTGAGGCTCGTGAACGACGCCCGTGGAAGGTGTGCAGGGTCCCAGGTGGAAACCAGGGCGCTCCGGGCTCCCCGCACCTCTCCAGGCAGCAAGAGACACAGGCACTCTCTGTGCTCTTTCAACCTTTTACATGGGAGTCCCTCCAAGACGGATCGACTCGTCTTCAAACCATCCTGCATTTAGTTTTTGACCTGGTTAGACATGCACCGAACGTCGCGCACCCCCGCTCTCCGCGCGGGCGCCCCCAGGCCGGGCCGGCGGCCGGCTCACCTCGTGGGCACGAGTCCCCAGAAGGACAGCAGGGAGGCCCGCCGCCGCGCGTCCCCCGTCTGCGTCGGCCGCGCCCCCAGGAGCCTGCAAGACACCGGCCGCGCGTCACCGGCCGCGCCCCCGTGGGGTCGCTCGGGCCCCCCGCGCCCCCCGCGCCCCCCGCGCCCGCCCCCGCCCTCACCCGCTCGCGGGGCGCAGCGCGCGCCGGGCCGCCCCCAGCGCCGCGGCCGCCATGCCCCCGGGCCGCCGGCTGCCGCTTCCGGGCGCGCGCGCCTCGGCCGTCCGGCCCGCGCAGTGCGCCGCTCTGCGGTCCGGCCGCCGCGCAGCCCCGCGGCCCCGCGTTCCGGCCGCCGCCGCCGCGCCTGGCCCCGCCCCCGACGCGGCCCCGCCCCGCGGCCGGCGCCTCGCACCTCGCGCCGCTCGGGGGCCGCTTCCCGCGGGCGCCGCCCCCGGGCCGCCCGGCCTGCGCCCCGCGAGCCCCGCGCCCCGCGCGCTGAGGCCGGCGGCGCGCGCGAGGCCGGCAGCCCTGGCGCGTCGGGCCGGCCGGGCGCGCGGGGCAGGCCGCGGTCGGGCGCCGGCGTCGGGGCCGGGCCTCGGCGCCGCACGTGGCCCTCGCGCGCGGGCGCCCAGTGAGAGCGCGCCGGGGGCGGCGGGGAGCCCGCCGATTGGCCCGCCGGGCGCCGCCGGGGCAGCGGCCGCCCCCCGCCCCGGGCGCCGCGCCCCCCGCCCCGGGCGCGCGCCCCGCCGGCCCGCCCGCGCCCCCCGCCGCCCGGGGCGGGCCCGCCGCGGCGCCGCCCGCCCGCCCGCCCGCCCGGCCCTGGCGCCGCGCGGCCCGAGCGCGCGGGGAGCGGTTTCCCGCCGGGGCCGTTTGGCAGGTGCGCGCCGTGACTTCCGGCGTTGCCCGGGAGCCGCCGGAGGAGGAGCGGCGCGGGGGATGCGGCTGCGGCGGCGGCGGCGGCGGCCGAGCGCGGGGGGCGGCGGCGGCGGCGGCGGCGGCGGCGGGGGGCGCGGGCCGGCGATGGCGCGGCGGCGCTGAGCGCGCGGGGCGGGCGGCGGCCGGAGGGCGCGCGCGGCGGCGGCCCCATGGCCCGGGCGCGCTGAGCGACGCGGCTCTCGCCTCAGCCCGGCGGCGGCGGCGGCGGCGGCCGAACAATGAAGCTCCTGAAGCCGACCTGGGTCAACCACAATGGTGAGTGCGCGCGGGGGCCGCGGGCCGGGGCGCCGCGCGCCGGCCTTCCCGCCTCGCCCCGGCGGGGGCGCCCGGGCCGCGGGGCCGGCGGGGCGGGCTCGGTCCTCGCGCGGGGCCCCGGGCGCCTCACGTGCTCGCGCCCCCGCACGTGCGCGGAGCCCGCGGCCGCGGCCTGGCGGTCCGGGCGGAGGCCGCAGCCCGGCGGCGGAGACGACCCCGGGCGCGGGCCGGGCCGGGCCAGCGTGTGACGGCCGGGCGCGGGCGCCCTTTCGCTGGCGGCGCGGGGGCCTGGAAGGGGCAGGTCCTGCCGCCCCCGGGGCTGGATCCGCTGCCTGTGCCTCCGAGTGGAGCCCCGTGACGCCAGGCTGAGCCCCCCCCCCCACCCCAGCCCGCGGGACTGCGTTCGCGCCGAGCTGGAGCGCCCGGGCCCCTCGGGTGGAGCGGACTGCTCCGTGCCCTGGGTTAAGAGGCTGGTGCAGAGACGCGTGCGGTGCCCGGCAGTGCTGGCCCAGTTCTGCCTGCGGCGCCCACCTGCTGCAGGGCTTGGCCTCGGCTCCCTGGGACGGGAGGGGCGCCAGCCGCCAGCCCCCACGGGCAGCGCTGGGTGGGGGCCTGTCCTCCAGGCCAGGGTCCCCGCCGCCGCCGGCTGTCTGACTGCTGATAGATAGGAGCCACCCTGGTTCTGCCCTGTTCCTCGTTTGTACTCAGCCAGGCGCCTAGAGGGAGCTGCAGTGCTCCTCTGGAGCTGGTCGGGTAGGTGCTCTCTCCTTCCCTGAGCCGGTGGCGCTCAGTTCTGAGCTGGGGTCTCGGGATGCCTCCTCCTGCAGCAGCTGCGCTGAGCAGCACTCTGCTGTTGGGCGCGGCACTGCTCTGCCTTCCCACCTTGCAGGGCGGCACGTCTCTGTCACTTCCCAGGGTCCGGGCGAGGTCTCTCTTTGCTCCTGTTACTCAGTAGACCCTCTCGGCCCCAGGGTGGGTGCCTTACGTGCCCCCAGCGCAGGGACTGCCTGGCTCGCTCCGTATCCCTTGCCCCACGCGGCTGTGCCTTCTGTGCAGAGGGTCTGATAACGCGGGCTGACGCAGGTGAGAGCTGAGGTGGCCGTAACTGACTAACTCGGTTGCCGGTGCGTGAGCGCGAAAGCGGAGAGCTCTGGTTTCGTTTCTCCTGCCTCTTGCTCCAAGTGCCTTTCCTGAGGCGTATGGTGAGGGCTGGGCTCCTCGGCAGAGCTGGGCGGACGTTCAGTCGTCGTAAGTCGTGCGTGTGGGTCAGGAAGGGAGAGTCCGTTGCTGCGCCGGTGAAGCCGGCGGGAGTCTCCCCTGTGGCGCCCTGCAGCCCGGCTCTGTGTGTGGCGCCCGCTCCTCCTGTCTCCCTCCCGCTCATCATTGCTGGCCTCGGGATGAGCTCCCGTGTAGGACGTGATTTTCACGCTGCATGAGCACAGGCAGGTCGGGATGCTTAAGCGATCGTTTAGGCACGGGCGGGAAAGAGTCAGCTGGGCAGGGTGGGCCGGACTGTGGGCCGGGCTCCTTCCTGTGGCCTCCCCACCGGCCTTGAGGACAGGGAGCCTCGCGGTGCCTGCCCTGCCTGCTTTGTGGTGCAGTTGGGGTGTTTGCTTGGGGAGGAAGAGAGAGGGCTCCCCTGAGTCTGAAGTGCGTTAGAAACCTAGAAGATAACGGTAAAAGAAATTGAGACTCTTTTAGACCGGTTCTTTGTCGAATCTCCTTTCTTTTAAAGTCTCCTGAAATCAGCCCCAGTCTCATGGAGCGTTCAGAAGGACCGTTGCTGGTAAATGACAGCTCTCCTGAAGCGCAGGCTGGCTGCTGGTCTGGACCACGCCTGCGCCGTCCGGTAAAGACTGGTGAATGGCGGGAGCCGCTCGGAATCCCAGCCGTGGGTGGTGGCCAGTAAAGAAGGCCGCCCGTACTTCAGTTTCACAAACCAAAGAGGTCGAGGTGCTTTGGAGAGTATGTCACTGCGCTTTCTGGTTTCCTGACTTTGCACTCCGTCTCCTGACTGGTTATGCGGCTCCAACGTACTCTGTCTGGGCTCTCAGAGCCCAGGGAGGGAAGGCGCTCCGCGGGGCAGGGCCCGGTGTCCAGGCTGCCGGGCGAGCGTCTGCCGAGTGCAGGTGTGCGTGCCCGCCGTCTGTTTCCGGGCTGACGAGATGGTGAGGCCTTGCCTCCAGGGGAGGCGTTCTCTGTCCCAGCACTGCTGACATTTGGGGGCACGTGATTGCGTGGAGACCGGCCCATGTGTTGTAGGGTGTTAGCGGCAGCCCTGGTTTCTGCACAGGGGCGCCTTCACACACTGACACACACAGACATCACCCACTTGTGGCAACGGAACCTGTTTCCAGACGTTGCCGGGGCCCCTGTTGGCCAGAACCCCCAGATGAGAACCACTGTGCTAAGGAGGTGAGTCAAATCTTGAAGTCATGTCACAGAAAGGAGCTTTGAACATGGGGTCAGAGCAGGTTCAAGACATCATCATTTGCCAACTGAATTCTTGGGCTTTTGACTCCACCTTCTGCACCTTGGTGAGATCCGACCCTGCCCTTTGACCCTGCGCCCAGCCTCGGAAGGCCGCCTTCAGCTGAGGCGTGCTACAGGAGCCCGTGAGGCTTGCCGTGTGTGTAGCGGTTACACACAGGGGGCTGTCCGCGCGTGTGCGTGGTGTATTCTGTGTTCTGGGAGACAGTATTCCTTTGCTGTCCAGTCGCTCAGTCACGTCTGACTCTGCGACCCCATGGGCTAGAGCACGCCAGGCTTCCCTGCCCTTCACCATCTCCCAGAGCTTGCTCAAACTCACCAACCCTGAGTTGTGATGCCATCCAACCTCCTCGTCCTGTCGTCCCCTTCTCCTCCTGCCTTCAGTCTTCCCCAGCATCAGGGTCTTTTACAGTCAGTTGGCTCTTAGCATCTGGTGGCCAAAGTATTTTATTTTAGGCCTGGCCAAGATAAGGTTTGTCTCTAATTAGCTTATGACCGTATATTGGTTAGAGAGTGAGAGCAGTTATGTTTCAGTTGTGGGAAAACGTAGTCTGTATGTTGAGAAAACTTGACTGGAGGTTCATGGTTCTTCTCCTCCCTGGGCCTCTGTCCCCTTGTGGAGTTCACGCACAGCTCTTGAGTGAAGCCCATTCCAACGAGAAGGGCCGGGACTGACAGAGTCACGTCCTCCGTCGGTTCCTGGCTCACACTGGGACGGCAGTGCTGTGAAAAGGCAAAGTTTCAACAACAGCGTAATTTTCCAGTTGTCCCGTTGCTTTGAGGTGTGTGTTTTTCCCCTGTCTGCGATCCCTTCTCATCCCGCAGAGGATTTAAGGCCTTTTACTGCCATTTAAGAACGTCAGCTTGAAGGGGAGACGCAGGGAAGGGGGGGGCACCGCAGCCTCCTGGGTGCGGAAAGGCCCGCATGGCTGCTCTGAGGACAGGCCGGAAGGAGGGGACGCTTCGTGACCGCGTCCTTCCCGTAACCTGTGCTGTTGGCCCGGATCAGACTAGTCCAACAGGCTGGTGTCTGGGGACGTGCTGGGTCTCCGCCGCTGGCGGGGATGAGGCTCCGGGAGCCGGTGGGTGAGGGTGCGCTGTGGCCTCACCGACGTCGCCCCGCAGCACTCAGCGGGCCGACGCCGTCCTGGGGGAGCCGCGCTGGGCGAGCGTGTCTCTTCGGTGGTTGCTGCCGGGGACCTGTTCACCCGTCCCACTCGACTGTGAGCTGCTTGAGGACGAGGGCTTTGCCTTTCGTTTTGGAGTCAGCTGGTCCTCCTCTTGAGTCTCTGCTGCTTGCCAGACCTGTGTTCCAGAAGGCTCTTGACATCTCTTACCTGGTCTGCGGAGTGAGGCTGGTGACGCCTGCCTGGCCTGCCCCCAGCTCACCTGTGAAGGCTCAGGAGGTGGGTGCTCTTCACAGTCTCACACCAGCTTCCGCCTGGAGACAGTAGTGGGTTTGAAAAGTAACCAGAATACGTCTGACGAAGGCTCAGAAGCAACTGGGTGGGATTCTGCTTTGCATCATACGCTTGGGGTTTATGCCCTAAACGCTGAATCCTCCTGCAGAGAAGTCCTGTGGGACCAGAGGTGGATGTGCGCTGGGCAGGTGCAGGGCAGACCACTGGACAGGCGGCTGTCCGGAGTGCAGAGCGGACAGCCTCCGGGGAGGAGGCGGGGTTGGGGCGCGCGGGCCGTAGGCCTGAGTCTGGCCCTTGGGAGGACAGGGGGTGGGGGACATGCTGCTGCTCGGGAGTGTCTGGAGTGAAGGCCCCGGGAGGGCTCGAGCGGGCGAGCGTGTCAGCGATGGGCCGCGCGGGCCACGGCCTCTGGGGCTCTGGGCTAAAGCCCTCAGCACCTGCCTAGAAGTGTGGGCTCCTCCCGGCGCGTTGGGGGGTGCCTGGGCCTTCTTGGGGAGGCTGGGTGTTGCAGGGAGGCAGTTTCCTAGGTCTGGGTGTGAGACGCAGTGGAGGCAGGAGGTCAGGGTGGAAGTGAGCCAGGTAGAGGCAGGTGACTAGATTTGAGACACTCTGTGGATTTCGTTAACATGCTGAGAAGAAAGTGGAGACGGAGGCCAGAAAGAAAGGTGTTTGCAGATACTTCTTTTAACTTAAAGAGTGTGTAAAAAGCTGTTTTCGCCTTAGGAGTAGAGTTCCAGTCACACAGCCGGGAGGGCCCTGCAGCCGTGGCCCCGTCTTGGGACCTGTCTGCCTCGAGCCCTCCTCTTCCCCAGAGGGGCGAGGTGCCTCTGTTTCTCCAGGGGTCTGCCCGTGGACTGTCAGGGTGTGCGGCTCCCGAGACCTGCTGCGGTCAGCAGCACGCCTGGAGACAGAGCGGGCATTGGGCATGGCGCAGACCCTGGCTGCCCACCCGCCTTCCGCACTGTCTGCCGCGTGCCTGCCTCTCCTGCAGGGGCAGGGCGTGAGCACTGTCCTGGGGAGCAGCAGGCAACGCCATTCCCGCCAGGAGGAGTAGGTGGGGGGGGGGCAGTCTACTCGGGGCTGGGGCTTCCGGGTGCCTCCTGTGAGAAGAGGGGGCGGAAGGCCCGCCCACGTCTCCCGCCCATTCCTCCTGCAGGCTCTGCACTCCCCCCAGGCTGCCTGGCAAGAAGCCCTGGTCTGAGGGAGCCCTTCTTCCCCTGGGGAGCCGTCACAGGCTGCCAGCAGTCCACCCCAGGCCAGATGGTGGGAAGGCGGCCCTCTGCGGGCGGAGCGTTCACGCAGGGGGCAGCCAGAGGACGCCTGCGGGGCGGGCCTGGGGCCGGGCAGAAGTCCACCTGGCACGGCCTCGTGGCTCTGCCGGGCCGCAGGCCTGGGCCAGGTGTGGGAGCCGAGGGACCCGGGCAGAGGCTGTGGCCGTGACCGCGCAGGAGGCGGCCAGGGTGGCGCCGGTGCAGTGAGCATGCACGTTTGTGGGTGCGGGCGTGGACGTGGGTGTGGGTGTGCCAGTCACACACATACGCGCACACACACATGCTGATTTTGAAGCGTAACTTACGTACTGAACTGCACAGACGGCTAGCTTCCCCCGTGGTGAGTTTTGTCAAGCAGGCTCTGTGATCTGTTCCCCACTGGAGATGTGGAGTGTTCCCCCTCCCCAGAGAGTCGCCAGGTGGAATATGGGGGGTGAACGCGACCCCCAGGGCCCGGGAGGCTGTGGAGGAGCAGCTGGGGCGCCTGGGGGCCTTGCTGAAGCGCCGCTCTGCCTACAGCTGCCGTCGGGGCGCAGGCGGGGGGGCTCCTCTGCCGGCGCGTCTGCCGCCGAGTCGGCCCGCGGTCGTGTTAACGGGGTGTGGTCTGGGGAGCGGAGAGCTTGGTGGCTCTGCACTTGTCATCTGAAAGATGTAAAAAAGTTCTTCTGAGAAAAGTAAGACCTGTTTTCTTTAGGAAGTTAGAAAATGCAAAAACGAGCGCACTGCTAAGACTTTAGAACGTGGTCCTTCCGACCGTTTGGGAAACACAGCTGGGTGACTTGGTGCTTTCAAACGTCCCCGCCTTTGGGACCTCCCCGGGAGTCCAGTGGCTAAGACTGCACGCTCCCAGCGCGGGGCCCGGGGTTCAGCCCTTGTTGGGGAGCTAGACCTCTCGTGCTGCGTGGGACGGCCGAAAGAAATAAGCACACAGGCTCTGCTTAGTGCCTAGACTGCATCGTGAAGGTGCCTGGACCGCTGAAGACCTTAGCCGCAGGCCCGCAGCACAGCAAGCCCAGCGTTTCCATTGCAGCCTCCCTCCAGACAGCTGCGGGGCCGCCCGGCATTCTCCACGGAAATGATACTGTGGGGTGGCGGTTCTCTCTTTAAAATTGACCCAAAACAGTAATTCATTTCCGGTGTGCAACAGAATTTGTACATGTCGCAAAGGTGATCGTCACAGGAAGTATCTTCACGAGACCCCTTTTCCTGATGAGAGCTTCCAGGATTCACTGTCTCAGCAGCTTTTACACACGCAGCGCAGTATTATCACCCACAGCGTGATTTTTCAGGTTGTTAAACGGATTTTCCCTCTGTGGGCATGTGGCGCTTGCCGCTCTTGCCTTTCTCATGGGTCTGGGCAGAAGGGAGGGCACCGTGGGAACTCAGGAAAAGGGACAGCGGTCTGCAAGCCTCTGCCTGCACCGGCTTCACCCCTGGCTCACGGCGCGAAAAGCCGAAGCCAGCCCAGGAACGGCTGCCTGGCGCGAGCCTCCAGCTTCCTTCCTGTGCGCTGTTTGGAACGTCTCGGGCAGCTGACACCCGAGAGGTGTCTGGCGGCGGTGCTGACTTAGGACCCAGAGGTTGTGGTTGAAGCGCTGGGGGTCCCAGAGGCCCCTTGGGCGTGCAGCTAGGCCCTGCTCCCCCGGCGGGGCTGACACATGAAACCCCTCAGCCAAGAGGACCCACCTTCCCGGCAGGTGTCAGAACGCGGGGCCTCTGCCCAGCCTTTCGCGACTGCCGGTGTTTGGGGGGCCTGCTGCACGCTGCAGGGCCTGGGGAGACCCTGAGGAGGCAGACGAGGTACCCGGCGCTCGCGGTCCCCATCCTGCTGGGCAGAGTGGGCCAGACGCCGTGAGGCGGCCACACCGTTCCTGGGAGAGGAGACTGGCTCTGCGGGGCGGGGGGTGCCCACGAGGGGAGCGAGGGTCGGAGGGGAGAGCTGGTGGGCGCGAGAGGGAGGCGGGGGGCCGGGCGGCTGGGCCCCTGTGGAGAGTGTGGGCGCCGGGCCTGGAGGCGGGCGGCCGGGCCTCTGCAGGCTGCGGCACGGACGTGCACGCCTGGCACCTGCAGGGGAGCATATCCGCACGCTGACGGCGGCCACAGGTGTTTGACGCTCGTGTGTCTCCGGACGGGCACGCGGTTTCAGAAAACAGGCCGTGAGGGTCTGTGCGCGTGGCCCCTGCTTCCTGAGCGGTGGCAGTGCTGCCCGTGTGGGCTCAGCTGCGTGCCCGCAGCGGGAGCAGCCACGTGGGCCCCGCAGCCGCATAAGGGCGCCCGGCTCCCGCCCCCTGCCCGCTTGCGTGTAGACGCGCGTGGTCTGGTTCGGGTTTGGTTAGCGTTTGCTCACGTTGTGAGAAAATGAGCGTGAGGCTTACCGTGTTGCCGTCTCCTACATGTGCTATTTGGCCGTGTCCTGCGTGTTCACACTGTGGGGCAGCCAGTCTCCACGCATTTTCATCTTGCGAAACTGGAGCTGCCCCAGCCCTTGGCACCGCCGTCCTGCTCCGTGTCTCTCTGAGTCTGACTCCTCTCGGGCCTTTGTACAAGTGGAGTCGTGCGGTGCCTGCCTCTGTGACTGGCTGATGGGGATGAACAGCATGTTCTCAGAGCTCTTCCCTGTCGCGCCTGTCAGGATTTCCTTGCTTTTTATTGCTGAATGATGCTCCACTGTGCAGACACACCACGGTTCCTCAGCCGTCATCCGCCACTGAGCCCTGGGGCTGCGTCCCCCTCTTGCCTCTTGTGGATGAAGCTGCTGGGAACATGGGGTACAAATGTCTCCTCCTTGAGACTCTGCTTCCAGTCCTTTGGGGCATAAACCTAGACGGGGAGTTGCTGGATCCTGGTTAGTTCTGGGCTTCCCTCGTGGGTTTGATGCCTGGGTCAGGAAGATCCCCTGGAGGAGCGCGTGGCAGCCCGCTCCAGTATTCTTGCCTGAGAATCCCCATGGACAGAGGAGCCTGGCGGGCTGCAGTCTGCAGGGTCGCAAAGAGTCGGACACGACTGAGCAGCTAGGCGCAGCCCAGCGCGGCTCACTCCGCACTCCCCTGAGAGCTGCCGTGGGGGCTGCCCCAGTCCTTGTTCCCGCCAGCCCACGGGGTGCGTTTCTCCACCTCCTCCCCACCAGCCTTGGTCTCTACTTCTCTTTCTTTTCTTCTTACGGTGGCTGTCCTTTGGAGAACATCCGTCTGAGCCTCTGCCCGTTGCTTACAGGTGTCCGAGGTCTTCTCACCCGCTGGCGTCTGTCCGTCCCTGGCTGTGGCTTCGGGCCTCAGTGCTCCCGCGGCGTCTCTGCTGCAGGGCGAGGTCTTAGTTGCCCTGCCCATGGCATGCGGGATCTTAGTTCCTGGGCCAGGGATCAGGCCCACCCCCCCTGCATCGCAAGGTGCGTTCTTATTCACCGGACCCCCAGGGAGGTCCCCCTTGGCCCATTTTGAATCAAAGTTTTGGAGGTTTTTTGTCGTTAAGTTTTAGGAGTTTTCTGTGTATTCTGGACACCTGATGTCACTTCCCAGCATCTCACCCATTCCACGGTGACCTTTCTCCTCTGTTAGTAGCACCCTCTGATGAGTGACAGGTTTCAGGAAATCCAGGCTGTCCCGTTTCTGTAACGCCCGTGCCTTCGCTGTCGCGTCTTAAACTGTTGCCCAGTCCAGTGTCAGGAAGCTTTTTCCTCCCTCTGCTTTCTTCCAAGAGTTCTTATACTGCCACGCTCAACATCCAGGCCCTTGTTCCATCTCAGGTTGGTTTTTGTAGGTGGTGTTAGGTGAAGGTCAGGACTCAGGGGCCTCCTAAGGCCCGGGAGGAGGGTTCTGTCTGAGCGCCCCGGTCAGAACCGGCTTCGGTAGCTGACTCTCTTCCTGCCCAGTGGGGAGCCGCGTGCTGCAGCCGCGTGCTGCTCGGATCAGCACCCCCAGATAGCACGGGAGTGGGGTGCTCGGGGGGGTGGGGTCAGGGCCGTCTGGGAGCAGAGCCCGAGGGTGGGCTGCCGGCTGCGGCGGCTCCCAGGGTGTCCCTCACTTGTGTCGCCGTCTCTGCAGAGCCCATCGGGGGCACGTCTCTGTGGCTCCACAGCCGGCTCTCACGCTGCAGCCACAGCGCCACTGCCAGAGCCCCTCAGAGGTCCCTCCGTGTGTCCTCTGACCCGAGGCGCACCCCTGCAGAGGAGACGGGTGCCAGCCTCGCTGAGTGCAGTGCGCCCTGCTCAGAGAGGCTCCGGACTGAGGCGCAGGCCATGGAGGCCCCGTGAGGTGGAGCCCTCGTCTGCCTCCTCGGGCCAGCCAGCTGTCCTGTAGATTGGAGACCGGCCGCCCGGCCGTGGACCAGGGTTCCAGCCACCCGTCCTTAGATGAGGGTTCCGGCCGCCCATCTGGTGGATGAGGGTTCCGCTGCCCGTCCTTAGATGAGGGTTCCGGCCGCCCGTCCATAGATGAGGGTTCCGCTGCCCGTCTGGTGGATGAGGGTTCCGCTGCCCGTCCTTAGATGAGGGTTCCAGCCGCCCATCTGGTGGATGAGGGTTCCGCTGCCCGTCCTTAGATGAGGGCTCCGGCCGCCTGTCCATAGATGAGGGTTCCGCTGCCTGTCCGTAGATGAGGGTTCCGGCCGCCCGTCCATAGATGAGGGTTCCGCTGCCCGTCCTTAGATGAGGGCTCCGCTGCCTGTCCGTAGATGAGGGTTCCGCTGCCCGTCTGGTGGATGAGGGTTCCAGCCGCCTGTCTAGATGAGGGTTCCGGCTGCCCGTCCATAGATGAGGGTTCCGCTGCCCGTCCATAGATGAGGGTTCCGCTGCCCGTCCATAGATGAGGGTTCCGGCCGCCCGTCCATAGATGAGGGTTCCGCTGCCCGTCTGGTGGATGAGGGTTCCAGCCGCCTGTCTAGATGAGGGTTCCACTGCCCGTCTGGTGGATGAGGGTTCCGCTGCCCGTCCGTAGATGAGGGTTCCGCTGCCCATCTGGTGGATGAGGGTTCCAGCCGCCTGTCTAGATGAGGGTTCCACTGCCCGTCTGGTGGATGAGGGTTCCGCTGCCTGTCTAGCTGAGGGCTCCGCTGCCCGTCTGTAGATGAGGGGCCGCGTAGAGAGCTAAAGCGCCTTCCTTGAGGGTGTGCAGCTGGTGAGCGGCAGGGCCTGGGCCCACCACCGTTTCTGCTGTCCCCGTGTCCTCCAGCTCTACAGTGCCTTCTCTGTGAGAGCTGCTGCTGCTCCTGCCCCTGGGTGGCAGCCTGCCCCCGAATCTGCACTCCTGGGTGGTGCCCCGTCTTCTAGCTGACCCTCCGCCTTGGGGGTTCAGGGCACCTGTGGTTTCTGCAGGAAGCCCCGGGCTGAGTTCAGTGGCTCCGCCCCCGGCTCCACGCTGGGGCTTGCGGCGTGTGCATCCTGCCTCCCTGGGGTTGTGCGTGTGCCGGGCCGGGCTCTGGGTGCTCCGGGTGGGTCTGCGGGCAGGTGAGTGTGCTGTGCTCCAGCCGGACACATGGGTGCTCCTTGCTGCACCACTTAGGACTGATGCCAGCTCAGCTCCGATGGCAGCTGCCCAGGCGGCTTGGCCTATGCGGAACGCGAGGGAGCAGGCTCCTTGGGTTGGCTCGTCCCCGTGCGTCCTTTCTCTTCCCCACGGTGCAGATGGCAGGAAACTGCCTTCACAGCGGCTTCCCTGCAGCCCCTCTGCCTGCGGGGATGGGCGGCACGCCCCCACGCTGCCCACGCCTGCCTTCCCGGGGCCGCTGTGGACGGTGTCTGGGCTCTCCTGAGGGTGGAGGGGGCTTGTGCGGGTCTGTGCCCCGGGACGAGCTCTGGCGGCCGCTGTGCGCGGGTGGGTGCTGCTGGGTCAGGGCCGACAGCTGCCAGGCAGAGCTGGCCTGTCCTGACAGAGCCGTGGCTCGGGGCCTGGGTGGCCGCTGCCTCCAGAGCGCAGAGCAGGAGCGCTCGGGGCCTGTGCCTGCCGCTCCCTGGCACTGCGGCATGACCAGGCGGAGGCCTTCCTCGGCCTCGTGGAAGCTTGCGCTTGGCTTCACCATGGCCGTGCCCTCTGGGAGCCGGCGCTGCAGGGAGCCACACTCCCTGCTTGCTGTCACGTGACACGGGAGCCTGACTCTCATGCCCACGTCCACCGTGCCCCTCTGTTGTGGTGGAGACAGAGTGTCCTCAGCTGAGAGACCCCTGGCGACCACCTCACGTCTGTGTTGGTGACCGCCGATGTCCAGCTCGCCGTCAGGCTGCTTGTGTGTCCCTGAGCCCCCTCCCTGGGCCAGGCCCAGGGTTGAAGGAGGCCGAGAGCTGGCTGGGAGACGCCCGTGGGCGCAGACAGTCTGCTGCAGGGCCTCCGCTGGTCAGTCTGCCCGACTGCCTCCAGCCTCGAGGGCCCCAGTGGGACCTGGCCTTCCCCGCAGGGAGTGCCGTCTGATTAACCGCACCCCGTGGGGCTGCGCTCGCGGAGACGACTCCGTGACGCCGATGGGGCCCAGCTGAACCGGAGTGGGGCAGGTTGGGGGGTGCCCATCGCTGCCGCCCCTGGGACTGGGGCGGGCCGAGCTGCCTCCCAGACACGCCCACCTGGTGGTGACCTGGGTGAGTGTGGGGTCTGCAGGCCCAGCCCATGGGCACAGGACGTTGCCCCGCTGTCGTGCCCGGGCGGCTGTGGGCAGCTCGCGCCGTTGCTCGCTTGCGGCGTTTGTTGGCAGCCCGCTGTCCCCGCGGGCGGTGGGTGGGCGGTGCTTGAGTCGCTGGTGTCTTGCGCCTGTGGGTCTGTGACTGTGTGTTTCTTTCTTCTATTCCCAGGAAAACCAATATTTTCAGTTGATATTCACCCGGACGGGACCAAGTTTGCAACTGGAGGGCAAGGTAGGTTCTGGGGAGCAGCGGGGCGCTGTGCCCACCCTCGCCCGCCCCCTGCCCTGCAGCGCGCCCGTGGCAGCTCACGGCCGAACCTGGGGCTCAGTGCGCACTCCGAGGGTTCTGGCCGCAGGTTGATGTTCTGACCCCTGCTGAGTGGGCTCCTGCTTTAGGCAGCCTGCCCCCCGGCTTCCTGAGCGCGAGGAGGCTGGTGGTCCCACGGCAGAACTGGAGGGGGCTGGGCGCAGGCTCCAGCCTGCCGTCACTGCTCTCGGGGCTCAGGAGCTCCGCGCACCACCCGGGGCCGGGGCTCCGTCCTCACCCGCACGGGTGCGCCTGCCTGCCGGGCTGGCACCCTGAGGCCCGGGGCTGATGAGGAAGAGTCCTAAGATCCTGGCCAGGAGGCCATCCTGGGGGCGCTGTGTGGAGGTTTTGACACATCCATGTCCCGGCCCTTACTGGTTTTCGCTTCTGTACTGGAGAGTTAGAGAGGGGCTGCCCCTTTGGGAGTTCCCAGCAGTGGAATCCCTCCTGAGAGGCTCAGGTGTGTGTGCCGGCAGAGTGCCCGCTGCCTGGCGGTGGGGAGGTGTGGGTGCCCTGCACAGCCGCTCGCCTCCCGGATTGCCATGAGGCCCCCCAGGCCCCTGGTGGGCCCGAGTTGGAGGCCAGGCCGGGCTCGAGGGCAGAGCCCAGGCCTCCGAGCCCAGCAGCGCTTGTTCCCATTCATCTGCCCGGCCAGCCTGACTGTGTGCTGGGTGAGGGCGGGGCACGGTGTCCTGTGCCCGCCCCAGACTCCTCGAGTCGTGTCTGCTTCTCCGTTCCAGGACAGGACTCTGGGAAGGTTGTGATCTGGAACATGTCTCCCGTCCTCCAGGAGGATGACGAGAAGGACGAGCGCGTCCCCAAGATGCTGTGCCAGATGGACAACCACTTAGGTATTTCAGGGCCCTTTGCAGGCTTCGCGTGCTGGCGCAGTGCCCAAGGCCAGCACGTGTGTTTGTGGTCAGAGAGCTCAGGCCGTGCGGCGCTAGCTCCCGTGGCCTGCTGTCTGACGCGCAGATCTTGGCTGCACACCGGGGTGAGTTATTCAGCAGAAGACCTGGCCCGCCCACAGAACCTCCTTTGGACAGTCCGCAGGTACCTCTGGTGATTTCCTGCTCACGAGCCATTCCCGCCTGATTCCACGGGGCCGTGGGACCAGTGGCCTGGAGGCAGTAGGGTTCCGGGGAAGGGTGCCCATGAGACGGCTAAGCAGACGCCGGGCCGGCCGCCGTGGCCCTTGGGGCCTCTGCCAGGCCCTCGGGCTCCCCGACGGGGTCGCGGTGTCCTCTCCCGCAGTAGCGCCATAGTTGCCTGCCCTGGAGCATCTGGGGGCCGTACCCGGCTCTGGGGCCCGCCCAGCTGCCCCGGAGACGCTCGCGCCCAGTTAGGCGCGCCCCCGTGGGCACTGTGCCCCTCCCGCCATCCACGTGAGGGCCACAGCCTGGACAGTGTCCTGTGTCGTGGGACTCAGGGGGCTCCGACCGGCAGGGCCGGGGTCTCCGCCCGCTTAGTTGGCGTGTGCAGGGCAGTCTGCCTGCGGTTGGGAAGGAACTGGTAGGTGGCTTGAAGCCAGTTTGATGCTCTACCAAGCTGCTTCCCTGGATGCTCTGGAGAGGGCGTCTCAGCCTTTTCTCACGAGCCCTCCTGTGGAGGGTCGTCCCAGGTCGGAGACGTGTCTCAGCAGGCTGCACCCTGCTGACGGGAGGGGTCTGAGTTCCCAGTTCCCGGAACACACGCTCAGCACTGACCTCCCAGAGATGAGTGCCCCCGCGGACCCTGCCCTGGGCGGGTGCTCGTGCCCATGGTCAGCGCCCCGCGCGCCCGCTCCTGCCCCGACAGGACGGCCTTCCTGAGCTGCGCCTGCCGCCCGGCCCCGCAGACGCTGACCTCTCTGTCTCTCTCCCCAGCGTGCGTGAACTGTGTGCGGTGGTCAAATGGTGGGATGTACTTAGCTTCCGGGGGAGACGACAAACTGATTATGGTGTGGAAACGGGCTACGTAAGCACTGTTTTCTTTTCTTTCGTCTTGTTCCTAAAAGCTTCTTTGCTGGTCTTTATCCCACCCTGGCACCCAGAGCTCCAGCTTCAGGGGTGGCAGGAAGTACATGTGCTTGGGGCAGCTCCCCACCTGCCTGCAGACCAGCTCAGCGCCCCCCAGGGCTGGCGCTGGTGGCCTCTCTGGTTTTGTCCTGCCAGTGAGGCCTCCCGGCACACGGGGTCCAGAGCCCGCCCTCCTTGGCGTTGGCCGGCCCCCTCTCTCCCGGGGCTCCACGGCCCCCCGTCCCGAGCACCTGCAGCCGCAGTGCACCGTCTCCGGGGCCCCTCAGGTTGGGCCTGGGCCTCTGGGCCAGGCAGGCTGGGGACCAGAGGCCTCCCGCTCAGCCGGAGTGTCCCTGGGGCTGTGGCTAGGAGAGCCTGCCTGTAGCCTGGGTGGGTTCTGCCTGACGGAGGGTGTTAGCGGGGCACGCCTGCGGGGCCCGGGGGCCGCCCCCGTGCTGTTCCAGCCCCAGCGTCCCAGCAGGGAGTTCATGGCCCTGCAGGAGGGCCCCGGATTCTGTGGCTTCAGCCAACGTAGAATAACATGTGGTACCGAGTTTGAGAAACAGAAGCAAATCACAGTCCCACCAGTTAAAGGGAGCCACAGGCTGTGTGTGTGTGTCCGTGTGTCCCGGGCTGTGCTCCAGCGTCGGTGGCGTGAGGGTGCTCGTTCAGAGTGGCATCCGGGCCTGTGGCCACCACGCCATTCTGTCTCTTGGACACGTTGCCAAGGCTGGTCGGGCTGCGAGCATCCACCCGGTGCACAGGTGCGGCCTTGCCCACCCAGCCCGTGCCATGCAGCCGGCCGCTGTCTGTCTGTCTGTCTCCGTGGCACCCGCCCGGCCCCCGCTGACTCCTCTCTCGCACAGGTACATCGGGCCCAGCACCGTGTTCGGCTCCGGTGGCAAGCTTGCCAACGTGGAGCAGTGGCGATGCGTCTCCATCCTGCGGAGTCACTCAGGCGGTGAGTGGGCTGCCCGGGGGGGCGCCGCAGCGGCCCGTGGAGCGCGGGGCCCCGGCGCAGCCCTGCGTCTGGCCGCCCCGACCCCCGCCCGCTCCGGCGGCGTCAGTGTGCCCACTCCTGCCCTCATGGGCTGTGTGTTTATATCTTTAATGTAGAACTCCCCACGTCCCGCTGTTTATCCTGGGAACTGAGTCACTGCCTCATCAGTGGATCGCTAAGTCCGTAAGCGCACTTTCTTTATTCCGCAGAAACCCGCCCACGGGGCCCACTGGAAGCTCCTTGCTTGACTTTGAGTGTGTTTAGAGTGTCTTCAGTGGGCTCTTTCAGGTCTGGACTGAGGTGGACAGCACTCGGTCAGAGGCCAGGGACCCCAGAGTCAGGGCAGTTCAGTCTTCCTCCGAAAGCCTGCAGTCTGGCCGGGAAGGGCTGGGCAGGCGTGCCAGGGGGCTGGGGGCCGGCAGTGAGCTGGCCGCCTCTCACCCGCTGCATCTGGGGGTGCCGGCCGCATGTACAGGGCCAGTCCTAGAGGGCTCGTGGCCCTGCTGATGGGGGCCCTTACAGCCCTGGGGCCTGAGAGGGACCCTCCAGCCACGCTGTGGCAGAGGAGGTGGACTCGGGCTCAGGTGGAAACAGCCAGGGCCCAGCAGGGCCTGCGCACATTAAGAGGAGACGGACTAGGGAGCTTCCAAGGCCGAGCAGCGGGGGAGCGGGCCCCTTGCGTGCCTGCAGAGCCAGCAGTGGGGGGAGTCCCGAGCCCTTGGGGAGGAGCCTGCAGCTGGAGGGGGGTCGGGGGGCCATGCTGCAGACGGTGCTGGAAGGGTGAGCAGGGGCTGAGGGAGGGCCACTGGGTCACCCTGACGGAGTCAGCTACGTCTCTGGAACCCAGCAAGTTGCCCGTGAGGCTACCCAGGTGGGGGGCTCAGAGAGGACTTCCGTGGGCCCTCACCTGATAACTGCGTCTAGCCCACCGCCCAGGGCTCCTCACAGGCAGGCAGAGCTGCTCACCTTCAGTGGGGGCACCTCCGGCGGCAGGTGTGAGTAAAACATCTAAGAAAAAGGATCCATGAGAAAGCAGAGGCAGATGGGGAGAAAGCGCTGGGTCTTGAAAAGCAGCATGTGAAACCGCGTGCTGGGTGTGTGTGACCAGGGTCGGGAGAGACGCCCTGATATGAGTGGAAGGTCTGAGGAACGCGTCTCACCGCGGTGGGCGCCGCCAGAACGCAGTGTGATGTGTAGTGTGGAGCTGAAGACACAACACAGGAAGAAACAGGGTTTGCTAGAAAGTTCTGGTTTCCACAGTTGATGCCACAGGGTCAGGAAACCCTGAGCAAATGGTAACCATTGGGGAGGCTGGGAGTCACCTTCAGAAATGGCTCCTGAGCCCACTTTATCTGTTGAGGCATGGTTTTTGACTATTAAGAATTATTCTGAAACGTAGAAATACTTATTCTTCAAAGGAAGCTACAACCCTGCCTTTCCAACAAATATGAAAAAGCTGGAAAAATCAGTAACACCAGAATACTTGTGAATTTAACAGCATTTGACAGCAGCGATTCGTTCTCGCTAAGGGTGGTTTATAACAGAAGCATTTTGTGTCGTGGGGCTCTGCTCACATGTGTTAACATACTAGGAAGTGAGGTAAGCAAAGCCAGGGTTAGCCTAGGGCATTCTGAAATGACTGTTAGGTTATTCGGCATCAATTCCTAATAAAAGTCTTCTTTCTTTTCCAAATTGCCATAGATAACTGTTCCCTTACTGTGATAAGGTCTTCCCTGGGTCTTTGGGAGCAAAGGCAAACGGAGGCCACAGTTGAGCCCTGTCCTGTTGGTTTGGAGAGGAGACGGGCGTGGGAAACAGAGGCTGCAGTGGAGCCTCGCCCCATTGGTTTGGAGAGACGGGCGTGGGTGGTGTCCCCACGTCACTCCTGTGGGATCTCTGCACTGCAGTTAGAGTCAGGGGGTGCGCCGGGGTGCCCTGGGGGTCCAGCAGGGAGCACGCAGCCCTCTGCCTGCTGCGTGCCGAGCTCTGTCCCTGGTCTGGGGACAGAACCCGCCAGCTGGGTCAGCTCAGTCGCTCAGTCGGGTCCGACTCTGCGACCCCATGGACTGCAGCACGCCAGGCCTCCCTGTCCGTCACCAGCTTGCAGAGTTCACTCAAACTCCTGTCCATCGAGTCGGTGATGCCATCCAGCCACCTCAAGCTGCGTGGTGCACCAAAAAAAGAGAGAGAGTGGGGAAACTAGAAAACAATGCAAAGCGAGGCGACGTGAGGGGTGAACCTCCGAGGGCTCGTGGAGCATCGGAAGGCACTCCAGACTAACGGAAGCAAGCCGCTCATCGGCCTCACGCCGGAAGGCCTTGGCTTTCTCCAGCAATAGCGGAAGGGCGGCGGCGGCCAGAGGGGCGGCTGGAGTGCCCGGTGGCAGAGCGCGCCGTGTGGGCTCACTCAGGCTCCCGAGGAAGGCCTAGAAGGTGGTGTCCAGCGGGGAGAGCGGAGGGCAGGGAGGGGACGGGCACGTGGCCCGACCAGGCCGAGGGGCCCGCAGGGCAGCCGCCCAGGGTGTGGCCGTGGGCCTGGGGCCGGGCACTCGGCTGAGTGAGGCGGAGCAGCGCGGGGCCCTGGGCTGTGGGGCGGGGGGACCCACGGCGGCATCTGGGTGAGGGCCTGTCGGGCTGCGGGGGTCATGGCGGTGAACTCGGGGCGGGTGGTCGGGCAGATCCAGGGAGCAGAGCGGAGGTCGGGGGTGGGGGCAGACCTGTGAGCTGGTTGGGGGCCCCAGTGCAGGGGCTAACAGGCAGGGCCGGGGCCCGGGGTGCGGCTGAGTAGTGGGAGGGGGGAAGTGAAGATGCTGAGAGCTTCAGGGTGAGCCCCCCGCCCCCGCTCCCCAGCTGCCTGGGCACCAGGGGTCACATCGGCCGCAGGGCAGCACGTGGAGGCTGGGGCGCTGGTGGGCGTGGTTCCTGCAGGTGTGGTCCGGTTCAGGCCCACTTGGCGGGGCTTAAGAGAGATCTGGGCCTGAAGCTGGGTGGAGCCTGGCTGGTCTCCTGCAGAGACTGGGCGAGCGCCGGCACGGGCAGGGGTGGGCCAGGCCGTCACGGCGGGAAGAGCCATCGGAGCGTCTGGGGGAGCGGTGGGGTGAGGCCAGGGAGGACTCCTGGGCGTGGCCTGGGGACAGTGGCTGAGGCCAGGAAGCCAAGATCGTTGGTGCAGGTGGAAGACTCTAAGGCTGTTAGAGACGCCGTCCTCTGGGGACGGCAGGATGGAATGACGCTGGGGAGTTGGTGAGCGCGACAGCAGTGGGGACTCAGGGGCTTGGTCTGAAGGCAGGTGCTCCGAACTGGCGTGTGGGGAGGTTGTGTCCCTTGTGGATATTGACCACAGACTCGGCGGTGGCTCTAGAGGGCCTCTGGTAGGGCGAGTCGGGACGTGGGGGAAGCTCACACAGCGGGATGGACGTCGAGGAGGCCGCGGGCTCCTGAGAACGCAGGGCTGTGAGTTCAAGGCAGCGCCAAGGCCCCGGAACCGGAGGAAAGCGTCGTCCAGAGGTGATGGGTCAGCAGCCACGCAGCAGCTGGCGGGGCCAAGGAGGCCGCGTGAGGTCAGCTGCAGACCGCGTGGCGTGCTCCAGCCACGAGAGGCGCACGGCAGAGGAGATGGAAGGAGCGCTCGCCCCCCCAGACCACCAGCAGAACGGATGTTTGTTCACAGTTAACCAAACAAGATAAAATATAAAAGAAGTAATAATTTTTAAAAGTACCACAAGGGAGAATAACAGACTTGATGACAATAACCTCCTACAGGAAGGAAAACTGATGGAATTGGCGGCTGATGTCTGTGTTATCCACAGTTCAGGAAATTGCTAAGAAACTCACCTCCCTTCTGGAGTCCTACCTGAGCAGGCCTCTGCTCTAGGCCTTGGAAGCACAGGGGTTTGGGGTGCGCGTGGAGGCCCCAGCACCCACCCAGGCCCCAGAGGTTCCTGTGCCGCCTGCTACAGACCTGCCTTCACCTTAGACCGCCCCCCCCCCCCACAGCCTCCTCCCAGCACACGGGGGCACCAGGGGAAGCCGCAGACATTGTCAGAATGACAGGCAGTCTTGCCGTGCCAAGTAAGCAAAGATAGACTCAGCAGGCTAGAAGGGAGCCATCCTGAAGCTAAAAAGGAGGTTTGAATCAGCGTGCTCACAGCACGTGAGGAGCCCCCGCCCACAAGCGCCCCACATGCGGGGTGTGCAGAGTGCCGTGGGTGCCAGAGCCTGCTCCCGGCCCGCGCCCGCAACGCAGAGTGGGGCAGCAGGAGAGCTTGTGCTGCCCCCGAGGAGCTCACGGCCTGGAGGAGAGGGCCCGACGGCTCTTGAGTGGCGGCTCTTTCTGTCTTCGCCCCCAGCCGTTCCTCCGTACACCCCGTGCCCAGCCAGGTGCTGCGCTTGGAGGAACCAGAGCGCCCTCGGCTGGGGCTGCCGCACTCCGTCTGAGGATGGGCGGGGCCGCTGGGCGCTCCAGGCCTCCTGCCCAGTTGCAGGGCCTGAGTGGGAAGTGCTTCAGGGTGGTTTGGACAGTCTAGCGATGGTGGTCCCGGATCAAGTCTGCCCAGCTGTGAGAAGCCCGGGGCCGCTGGCTGATCAACCCGCTGCCGGGCTGGGTGGAGCTGTGTGTGTGCACCCACGCCACGGTGAGAGACTGACCGCCCGCCCTTGTCTTCCAGATGTGATGGACGTTGCGTGGTCCCCCCATGACGCCTGGCTGGCCTCGTGCAGCGTGGACAACACTGTGGTCATCTGGAACGCCGTGAAGTTCCCAGGTCTGCGCCGCCTCTGCCCCGCAGTCTGGCCACGGCGCCCCTGGTGGTGGCTGCAGCGGGTGGTCTGGGTCCCCTCGGCCGGCCTCTCAGGGTCTTGCCAGTAATCCAGGTCTCCGTCGAGCGTGTTTAAGGTTTGAAAGTTGGCTCTAGAGATAGCAGTAGCCAAGCCGCCGTGCGGCTGCGTGCCGGCTAGTACGCCCTCCCCGTGGGGTCAGCCTCTGCCCCCTGGTCTCTCTGCGACGCCCTTGGGCATGAGCAGGCGCAGAGGTTCCCTCTGCAGAAAGCTGGTGTCCCTGCTGACAGGCTGGACTCCCTCCCAACAGCAGAGCCCGGCCAGCCCTGCGTTTCCAGCCCACGAGGTGCTTCCTGTTCCTGCCCTGTCGGGGCGGGTCCCGTCCTACATACCCTCGTCCTCATTGAGGACGAGCAGGGACCCCACGGCGCAGGGCCTGCCCCCGTGCGGTCAGGGCGGCTCTGGCGGATGGCCTCCTGTCCAGAAGGGAGCCTAGCCGCAGGGCTGCGCTCCCAGCAGGACAAGGGGCTCGGCCGGGGCTGGGGGCTGGCCGGGACGGCTCCTGAGGCCCCCTCTCTTGGCTGGCCGGCCCCCTGCCTGTGTTTCTAGACAGAGTTTTCCCCTGGTGAAGTCTTTCCAACGCTTCTTATTTGTGCTACAGAAATCCTAGCCACTCTGAGAGGCCATTCTGGCCTGGTGAAGGGCCTGACCTGGGATCCTGTCGGTAAATACATTGCTTCTCAAGCTGACGACCGCAGCCTGAAGGTCTGGAGGACGCTGGACTGGCAGCTGGAGACCAGCATCACCAAGCCTTTCGACGAGGTGAGGGCCCACAGCCCCCCGCCCACCCGCCCCCGCACTGCCTCTGGCGCGGGGCCGAGCTGCGGAGCCCAGCCCTGGGGGAGCGCAGAGCTGTTCCCTTCCCGGGAGCTGTGAAACAGCCGCCTGCAGTGGCGAGGCCTGTGCGGCTTGGCGCTGAAGCGAGAGCAGCACGCTGCCCCCAGGCAGGGTGGAGGCCGCGCCGGGCAGGCACGTGCGGTTGCCGACCGCTGCCCTGGGGGCGGGCGGCCTCTGCGGGGCCTTGGCGGCCGTGCGCAGCGTCCACATGGGCGACTGCAGTGGCTCGCGTGCTGCTCTCCCTTGCCTCGTTGGAGTCCTGCCTTCACGCGGGGCCGGAGTGGGGGGTCGCCGTGGTCTGGGAGACACTCCCCCGGCTCCTCCGCGTGTGCACGCTCCTGTGTCCGGCCGTCCTGGTGCAGGGGTGTCCCCACCCTGCTCTTGGGCTCTGCCTGGTGGGCCTTCCTCCACGCCTGCATAGCCTGGGTCCTAGCCGCCTCGGCCTTCGGGCTGCCCAGGGCTGACCCTAAGCTTCAGCAGCTGCTCTTATAGCAGCATCACCTCACCCTGCAAGAGGCCTGGTGCCAGGGCTGCCTGGGTCGGGAAGCAGGGCCTCTCTGCTGTGCCCTTGGCAGTTTGTGCGGACGTCGCCAACCTCTCCTGGGCTGGTGGCACCTCCAGGCTGCAGGGAGGAGAGGGCTCAGGAGAGCAGCTGGACCCTCGTGGTCCCTGCTGCCGTGCCAGGACAGGCTCGCAGCCAGACCCCCGAGGGTCAGCAGGGCTCCGCGGCGGCCACAGCACCTGCTCTGCAGACCCCCGTGGGCTCCCCGGTGCTGGGCGGAGGAGGGTCTGTGGTCAGAAGCAGTGGACAGGTGCCGTCTGGCCGGCCCTCAGCCTGTGCGCTGAGCAGTAGGGCGCAGCAGAGCCGCGCGGCGCCGCTCAGCCTGAGTCCTGGGGCGGATTTTGGTCTCGGCATTGGCCTTGGGCTCCACTCAAGCACAGGTGCTCCTTGCAGTGTGGAGGGACGACCCACGTGCTGCGGCTCAGCTGGTCTCCGGACGGGCACTACCTGGTGTCCGCCCACGCCATGAACAACTCCGGCCCCACCGCCCAGATCATCGAGCGGGAAGGCTGGAAGACCAACATGGACTTCGTGGGGCATCGGAAAGCCGTGACCGTCGTGGTGAGTCTGCTGCGCCTCTGGCTGGCGGCCGACAGTGCCGCCCGAGCGGGACCCTCGCAGCTGGGGCCAGGCCGTGCTCCCCGGGCTCAGGCCACGGGTGGGGCTGAGGCGGCAGCCTCCGAGGGCCAGCACACGTTGTCGTCCGGTTCTTCTTTCCTCTAAACTAATCACAGGGCACGCCCCGTGTGTCTCACGGCAGACGGACATGATGATGAGTGTCACTGGGTCAGGCTTTGTTAGGACTACCGTGCGCCCAGCCTGGCCCTTGCGCGTGTGTGGGCCTGCCCGAGGGCACTCAGGCTGGCAGCCCCGACAAGTGGCCCACTCCCCAGTCTCCCTGAGACCCATCCGCGGCCGGCGTGGCGCCAAGACCGCGCTGTGAGTCAGCTGACCCGCCTGGTGGTGGCGATCAGACTCGTGGGGAGCGTCCTCACAGGCCTGAGGCAGGCTGTGGAGCAGCCTGTGTGAGCCTGACTTGGTCAGCTGTGGGCCACGAGCAAAGGAAGCAGAGGGCGTCTGAGGCTGACGGGGCAGGGAGTCGTCCAGAAGCCTGCTCTCAGGCCTGTGTCCATCAGACAGGCTCGTCCTTCCCGCGCTTGGTGATGAACGTTAGATGTTCTGGCCTGAACTCTGTGTCTTAAACAGCTAAGAGCAGCTGTGTTGGTGACCCCGGCTTCGGGGGGATTCTGTTAGAGCTGGGGGCTCGGGGGTTGGCTCCTTTGCAGGGCTCGCCACGTGGCTGGCCCGGTGCTTCCGCGGGACACTCGCCCCAAAGCCTCCCAGCCTCCAGGCCCAGGGCCCACGCCTCTAATGCAGCTCTCCCGTCTCCCCACACCGGCCATCTGCCTGCCTCTGGGACGAGACCCCGCTGGGCCACCTGTGTGCGTCTCAAATTTGGTGTAGGGCAGGCATCCCCAGCCCCTGAGGACCACCGTGTGGCAGGTTAGAAAGGGGACCGTGAGCGAGCAAAGCGTCACCATCTGTTCACAGCTGCCCCCCTTCCACGCACCCCACCTGCCCTCTGCCTCCTGCAGAATCTCAGGAGCGTGAGCCACCCCACCCGACCCGGTCTGTGGAAGACCATCTTCCGCCAGACTGGTCTCTGGTGCCGGAAAGGTTGGGGACCGTCACTGCAGGGCGCCTGCCTGATGCCCGATTAGTTACTGATTCGCCTTTGTCGTTTGGCTTCAGAAATTCAACCCTAAGATCTTCAAGAAGCAGCAGAAGAATGGCGGCTCCGCGAAGCCCAGCTGCCCGTACTGCTGCTGTGCCGTAGGCAGCAAGGACCGCTCGCTGTCCGTCTGGGTGAGGCCCCCGGGGGTGGGGCGGGGCTGTCCGTCTGGGCGAGCACCCCTGAGCTCGCGGCTGGGGGCGGGGGGCGGCAGGGAGAGGAGAGACCCCACTCTGGTGGCAGGCAGTGGGCTCTGCCCTGCGCAGGGCCTGGCCAGGAGAGGCTGGCCCGCTGCCGCAGACCCTGGATCCAGGCGCAGGGAGCATCGTCAGCAGCCAGGCTGCAGTTGACACGTGGCGCCGGCCTTCCTTTCCTTTAAGAGACCCTGTGCATCGGCACGGAGCCCCCGGGGGCAGCCACCTGCAGCGTGCAGATGGTCACGTGTGGCTTCCGTGTAGCCTGGCGCCACTCCGCAGTGTCTGCCGTGTGCCTGGGCCTTCCTGTCTGGGGCGTCACACAAATGCGGTGGCCCGGGCGTTATCGTCTGCGCCGTCCCGCTGTCGCCGCGTCAGCAGTAGTCTACTCCTCACGGCTGACCCTGTAGACAGTGGGTCTGGAGTTGCAGGACTGGAGGTTATCCCCGGCTGCATCTGGGACAGTTGATGGCAGAGCAATCCCCGACCCTGCCCCAGATCTGGGCCGGGTGCGTCGTGGGCGGTCCAGCCGCGCACTCCCTGAGCTCCATCGACCTGGTGCTCTGAGCAAAGTCTCGCTGCCGGAGCTCAAGTCGACAGGTCCCCCGCTTCCGAGGGCCTGCAGGTGGGACTGTGGGCAGAGGGCCAGGCTGGGTCTCTCTGGAGAGAGGACTCAGAGGGCGAGGTTCCCATGGGCTCCAGGCTCAGGGTCCAGCCCCATCCTCAGGACCGGGCTGGCCACAGGGCCTCCTGCCCGCGAGGTGGGTTCCCGGGCCCTGGGGCAGGCGGGCCAGCCTCATGTGTGGGAGCCCGACCTGCTAGATGTGGGGGCCTGTGCTCGGCCGCGTGGGGGCCCTGGGGCGTGAGCATGCAGGTCAGGTGGGAGCGCGGCCTCAGACGCAGGCTTGCGTGGGATGTGTGTGACACGTGCTGCGTCACGCTCTCCATGGGCAGTCCAGTGCCTGACTTTAAGAGAGTACGCTGCGTGTCCCAACACAGAAGAAAGCGGTTAGTAGCAGCGACCCTGGGCCTGGTCCAGGGCAGTGTGAGCCCGTGAGGTGCATGACCACCGCTCCTGCAGAGCCTGGGTACGCCCAGGGGGCTGGTCTTGCCTGAGGCTGTGCTGTCCTGGGACCTGCCTTGGCCGCCTCCTCCCCTGTGGCCCTGGCACCATCCCTGCTCGAGAGGCCTTCCGGAACCCCCGGGCGTCGCTGGTGGTGTGGTGTGGGTGGTGTGGTGTGTGTGCAGCCGTCTCCCTGGCCCGGCTGTATGTATCCGGCGGGCTGGGGCCCACCGCTGGGGTCTTGGTGGTGGGCTGAGCGGACTTGGAGGTGGCCCTGTGTGTCAGCGCAGCTGGACCGAGGCTCTTTGTCTGGTGGTGGCTCTGAGCCAAGTGAGCGGGGAGGTTTCACTCGTTCACTTGCCTTCCAGCTCACGTGCCTGAAACGGCCTTTGGTGGTCATCCACGAGCTGTTCGACAAATCCATCATGGACATCTCCTGGTAAGCTGGCCTCTCGGCTCGAGGCATGGTCTGGCGGAGGGGGAGGCACCAGCTACAGCCTGAGGCCTCGTGTTGTGATCAGGGCTGAGGGGCTGGGCCCGGGGTCCCAGCCGGAACAGACCCCCAGTGTACGCGTTAGGAGAACTGGAGGGCCTAGAGCCCTCCGGGATGGGCTTGCTCCTGGCTGCCGACGGCCGTCTCTCCTAGGACCCTGGATGGGCTGGGCATCCTGGTGTGCTCCATGGACGGCTCCGTGGCGTTTCTGGACTTCTCCCAGGACGAGCTGGGGGACCCCCTGAGCGAGGAGGAGAAGGTAGGAGCCCCGTGGCCTGGGCCCTGCACGCTTCCTGAAGCGCCCCTGGGCTCAGCCTCATCCAGCCTGTCGCCCTCACAGATGAGGCTCTGTTCATCCAGAATCTGTCTCTGTCACGAGCAGGCCTGGGCGTCTTTCCTTGAGCCGACAGCCGCCCCAGGAATGCGGAGGGGCTGCCAGGCACCCGTCTGTCCCATGTCCTGGGCAGATGCGGCCTTGGGTCGGCCATCAGGACAGGGAGGGCCCCCTTCCTGGCACCCACATCTGCCAGGTCCAGGGCCATGCGCTCCACCCCGTCCAGTCAGGGCTGCTCCAGCTTGCTAGCCCGTGAGCACGTCCCTCCTTGGTTAGCCTGAGGTCTGCGGGCAGAAGTGGGAGCCTCCTGTGGCTGGGCCGGGCCTCTTGCGCGCGTGGTTTGCCCAGGACTTGTGCCGGCGCGTCCTTGGGGCCCTGCGCGGGCCAGCGCAACTTTCCCTGCCTCAGCTCGGAGCTCACTTCCCTCGAGCAGGTCCACGCCAGCTCTCCTCTCTAGGGGCCCAGTGTTGCTGGGAGCCCCTCGGAGGCCTCTGTGGGGACCCCACTACGACATCACCCTTTGGGCGTTGGGATCTGCCTGGCTCAGGGCCCTGGGCTGGCCTGGCACCCATAGTCCTGACCCGTGGGGGGCGAGTGAGTCCACGACCCAGCTCTTCCCTCCCCCGGTCAGCATCTCCGGGTGACCTCCCTTTGCCCTTGAGAGCTGTGACCAGCCTGGGCGCGGGCAGGGCCCCTTCGTTGGAGGCATGCTAAGGCTGAGCTCTGAATCCTGAGGCTCCAGGGCCCAGGGAGGGGCTCGTGGCCCCAGGCCACCCTGCCCGGGTCCGTCCTGCTGGCAGGTCTCCCGCGGCCTCTGTCCTGGGCGCTGGCACACCCAGCGTGTACCTTCCGCTTGTGCCCCCAGCCACACCCATGCGCTGAGGCCACTGTCCCAGTCCCATGGGTGGCTTGCGGCCCAGCACTGCTGAGGTCTGGGAAGGTGGGCGGGCCCTGCTCGTGACGAGAAAGGTTCCCCTGGCCCGCACGCCAAGCCTTCCCTCGCTCTCAGGTGGGGACCTCCAGCCTCGCGGGGCTCCTCTGGCTGTGGGAGGAGGTTCTGGGTCTGGGATCTGGTTCCTAAGAAGCCTTTGGGTCCTTGCAGTGGTTTAAGAGCCTCGTGTTACAACCCGAGGGTCTCAATTTCAGTTCAGCGAGAGTTTCTTGCTATTTGTTCTGCGTCAGACCTGCCAGAGGGTCAGGCATTCACTCGCATCCCCAGGTGTAGACGCCTTGAAGGCTGTAAGCGCCCGAGTAGGGTGCAGGGCCGCTCCTGACACGTAGTCAGCAGCAGGCAGGCCGCGGGAGGGCTCAGGGACCCTGCCCGGGGCCCCGTCTTCCCTGAGTGGGGAGCTACTCACAACTTGCCCACGGGTGGGCAGCGTCACACCCCTCAATCGGCCTTCCCCAGAGCCGCATCCACCAGGCCACCTACGGCAAGAGCCTGGCCATCATGACCGAGGCCCAGCTGTCCACCGCTGTCATCGAGAACCCCGAGATGCTGCAGTACCAGCACAGGCAGCAGCAGCTGGACCACAAGGGCCCCGCGGCCAGGGACGCCGCACCCGCGGCCAGGGACACAGGCTCCGCCCCCTCGGTCGCTGGCGTCGTCAATGGGGAGAGCCTGGAGGACATTCGGAAGGTGAGGGCTGGGCCTGGTGCTCCGAGGACACTGCCCACAGCCTTTCCAGAGCGGTGCACCCAGGGCAGTGGGCCTCGGGCCCTGCCCTCTGGAGACTATCAGCTCCTTGTCTTTCCTTGGGCGCCGTGCTCCCCTGGGGTGCGGGTGCGGGTGGGGGGGGTGGGAAGGGCAACGACGGAGCTGGGGGCTAAAGCCATCCCCAGGTGCTCGTGCAGGGCGCCCCCCGCCCCCGGTGGAGCGCACACAGGGTGCGGCGGGAGCCCTCGGTTATGAGCCTTTGGTGGGAAGCTTTTACAAACCATGGTTTAGAGACAGGAGGTCAGGTCTCGCCCGGTAGGTGACTCCGCGTGGAGCCTGTGCTTGTGGCTGCATGGTTGGCCCGGCACGTGTTCACTGCCTGGAGGCCCAGTCAGGTGGGCACTGGAGGTGGAGGCAAGGGGCTGCTGGACCCACTGCCCCTCAGGGTGAGGTCGAGCACACGTCCTGAACCAGCGGCTCCGTCTGGTTGCGTCCGAAAGGCCACAGCGTGGGGCTCGCGTCCTTGAAGCCCTTGCCTGCTCACAGGCACTGACGCGTCTCCTTTCGTTTGTCTCTCCTTTGCCAGAACCTTCTAAAGAAGCAGGTTGAGACGCGGACTGCAGACGGTCGGAGGAGAATCACGCCGCTCTGCATAGCACAGCTGGACACCGGGTACTCGCTCTCCCCGCGCCTGCTCTGGGCGCTCTTCCTCTCTCCTTCCGCGGCAGCTCTGTCGCCGCCCAGCCGGCACAGGCTCGTGGGCGGACGGGGCGAGCTGAGCCCGCTTCTCAGAGCCCTGCCCCCTGGCGGTGCTGCAGGTGGGCTTGTCGAGGCGCCTCCGTGGCTTTGCCATGTCCACGCAGCTGGCCCCGCTTCATTGAAGACGCCAGGGCAAGAAAAGTCAGGCCGGCTCTCTTGTGTCTCGTACGCTTTCGTAGCACCCTCTTTCTCAGCGGGAGAGAAGCGTGTGTGTGATGCTGAAAGCAGCGTCGCCCACGGCCCAGGCTCAGATGCAGTCGCTGCTGGCCCCGCGCGGCCCGCTTCCTCCGTTTGCTCCTGGTTCTTGACCTCGTGTCCACTTTAATAGCTGGTCCTCCGAGGCACTAGCTTGCAGAGGGTCCAGGTGCCAGCCTGTGAACGCGCCGTGCCTTACCTAGCCAGCCCCGTGACTGTGGGCGTGCGGAGCGTGCGGAGGGCCGCGCCTATCCGTGCGTCTGAGCACTGCTCTGACTGTTCCCTCGGTGCGCTTCCCAGAACCGGGCGTGCAGGGCGGGACCCAGGCTGGCAGTGGGCTCGGTGGGCGTCGGCTGCTGTGGTGGCATCTGTAGTTGGGCTGGCTTTTGGGTTGGTCATCCTCCCCACAGTGAGGACTCGGAGGGCAAGTGTGAAGAGCAGGCCGTGGGCGGAGGTGACCTGCTCCCCTCCGCCCGTCTGCGCGGGCATCGTGCGCAGCAGCGCTCCGCGCTCCTCCCACGCTCCTCCTGGAGCTGTTCTGAACCTACCGAGGGCCACGGAGACCCTCAGTCACCGACGCACGGACCCCCTCCTGCGGTCAGGCCTCCAGACTCCTCGCCCAGGGGGACCCTCACCCAGCGTGGCTCCTCTTGAAGGAGTCTCTCCCCTGAACCTACCCGGACACCACTCCACCCGCCTTCCTCAGGACCAGGTGAAACCCAGCTTGTGTGGAGCTAGACCTCAGAGCCCCGGGAGGGAGGGCTGTGTGGGTGGGAGGCGAGGCTGGGACCTCTGTCCTGAGTCCTGCTGAGGAGGCAGGGTGGCGCCTGCGCCAGCTTTCTGCCCTGGGGCACGTGTTTCTTGCACAGACTTGGTGCTTTTGATCTGAATGACTGCTTCTCTTGACGGGCACGTGGAAACAAGTAACGGCAGACTAGGTAATCGTCACCTCAGCCAATCAAGAGAAGAGGGAAAGTGCGAGCATTTAAGATGGACACGTGGGAAGCAGCCGCAGGTGGAGAGTAAACCGAAAGGAGGAAAGGTGCTCTGTGGAACTCGGCAAATAAATCTGAAAATGGATTATTTTGAGGAAAACGAAAGTTACCAAAACTGAAGAAAATCTGCAGAGGTGAAGTCTCATAGAAGAAATGGAGGACAGCTGTCACAGAGGTAGCCTACCAAAAGCCACCAGACTAAGACAACGTCACGGAAAAATTCCAACAAACTTTAAAGACAAATCGTTCTAGTACCAGGTTGGTGCAAATGTAATTACAGTTTTGGATTGTGAATTTTAAATCCTATAACTAGGCTCAAACACATCTTTATCAATCAAAATAGGAACCATTACAGTCAACAGTTACATTTTTGCCGACAAGAAATTCCTGTAACATAAAAACCCAACAAACTTGGAAAGCACTTTCTGCATCCTGCTGGCCTGGGAGCGTTTTCCCTGCACAGGTGTTGTCGGGGTGCTTGAGGAGGTGCTCCTCACTTGGCAGGAGGTCGGGCGAGTGGCCGGTGAGGTGAAGCGCCGTGACGTTGCCTGTGTGCCGTGCAGCCGGGCACTGGCATGGAGAACTCTGCCTTTGCTGTCGGCCAGCACCACCTGCAGGCGCGGCAGCCTTCAGCGCATCCCATTGATTTGCTGAACATGCTTCTCAGGTGCAGTGGTTTTGCTGAAACTCAGAAAGTCGTAGCTGATCGGACCAGCAGCGGATCGTCCACCAGTGGCCGTGGCCTTTTTTGGTGCGGGTTTGGTTTGGGGAAGCGCTTTGGCGCTTCCTCTCGGTCCGCCGACTGATCTGGTCGTCACCAGCTCTCTATACAGCCCTCTGTGTCGCATGTCACGGTCCAGTCGAGGAATGGCTTCCGTTTTGTGCAGTAAGTGAGGGCACTTCGAAACGACGACTGCTGTATTTCCGGTCTGCTCACAGGGCACCCCTCACCGGCCTTTTTCACCTCTCCCATCTGCTTCAAGTGCTGAGCGCCCGTGGGATGGTTGCAGTCGAGTTCTTGGACAGTTCCTCACGTGGTTCCAGTAGGGTCAGCTTCAGTGGCGCTCTCCGCTGTCCTTGGCAACTTCTGGCGGCCGCCCCTGCGCTCCTCTTCGAGGTGCTCGCCTCCTTTGCAAACCTGCCATGCTGCACGCTCGTTTGCAGGTCCTGCGTCAAGCGTGGTGTCGATGTTGTGAGCTGTCTCCACTGCTTCTCCAACCCATTGTGAACTCAGATAAGAAAGTCTCTCAAACTTTCCTTGTGTCTAACATCGTTCCATAGTCTAAAGTAAATATAAAATGCACAGCAAATAATAGGTCACTAGAAAAGATAGTGAGCAGTGCGCGTGAAAATGACATTTAACATAGTCCCGCTTTGTTTAGAATATGTTCCAGGATCAGAGCACAAATTTCAAGTGCAAAACCGCAATTATTTTTGCATCAACCTAATAATATTGAAAACACCCCTAGTGCTTAGAAAAAGAAGGAAAACTTGCAAAGTCGTTTTTTTTAATGAACACTATATTGAAATTTCATATCAAAATGTGACAGAGATACAGTAGTGAATTTCTGATCAATCTCATTTCCCAATGCCAGTGTAGAATCCTAAATGAACTAGCAAATTGAGCCTTATAATGTGCTAAAATGCTGCTGCTGCTGCTAAGTCGCGTCAGTCGTGTCCGACTCTGTGCAACCCCATAGACGGCAGCGCACCAGGCTCCCCCGTCCCTGGGATTCTCCAGGCAAGAACACTGGAGTGCGTGTTAAAATGCTAATACACTGTAAATAAGCAAAATTTATTTCAGGAAAGCGAGATGGTTCAGACGATTTGGGGAAACTTATTTTACTCCTGCCTTTCAGTAGATGAAAGTGAATTATTTGGTCATCTCTGTAGATGCTTAAGAGGCATTTTTATTAAGTCCAATATCATTCTTATTTAAAACTTTAATAGGAATAGATAGGTGTTTATTAAACTTGATAAACTTATTTCAGATTAAATTTGAAAACTGAACGAAAGTCTGCTGTGATAGTTTGCCCTTGTTCTAGCGATGCCAGCTCATACAGGTAGACAAGACAAAAAAGGGAAAGGAGGTGGCAAGCGTGGTGTGAGTCAGGGGTGACGTGACCCACAAGAGAGCCAACTGGAAGCGCTGCCACTGTCAGTAGAAGAAGACCAGGGGCCCGGGTACGACCAGCCACGCGCCGCCAGGCAGCACCAGTGACCTTTGGGAGGTGTGACGAGAGAAGCCGTGTTCCGCGGTGCAGCGCCTGGAACGTCCCAAGCACAGGAGACCTCCATGAAGAAAAAACTTCAAACTCTACTGCAAGCCCTAAAAGAAACTTCACAGAAACAGCTAGAAACGCACACCGCTTCCCAGACAGGGTGACTCAGCGTCGTGAAGATGACAGACCTCTCGCAGCCTACGGACAACAGATCACCAGGGATTTCAGCAAGAGACAAACTGACTCTGCAGCTACGTAGGAAAGTACACGGGAGCGGCTGAAGTGTTCTGGGAAAGATTGATCAGAGAGACCAGCCCGCTGGAGATGGAAGCGTGGAAGCTGTAGTCACAGTCGTGGCTCGCTCACGCGCAAACAGGAGGATGGGCACGGCGAAGAGCCAGGGCGTGACGCTCCGGGACAGCTAGCGCGAGACTGCGTGCGGGGCGCGACGCCGCTTCAGTGAGTGGTGCTTGGAACGCTGGACGGCACGTGTGAATCAGTGGAGCCAGGGCGCTCCCCCACACCGAGCACACGAATTACTTCAAAGTGGCTCACAGACTCACACACAGGCACCGCAAAACTCCTAGAAGAGGACGCAGGCCGGCATCCTCTGATGCACACTCTCCCAGCGCTCTCTTAAGGGAGTAGAAATAGCAGCAAAAATAAACAAATGACTCCTGTTTTCCCAGTTATCACGGTGTGAGGAGCCACGAGCAGCAGAGTCTCCCTGACGCCCTCTCTGAGGCGGTGCAGGGAGTCCTGCCCGGGAACCAGCAGATGTGTTTGGAGACGGGGGAGCTTCAGATCAGGCTGAAACTGCCCCTCGGGACAGACGCCTCTCGGGCACCATCGGGCTCAAGCCCACTCTGCGCCCCAGGCTCTCCGCGTGTGTCCGGGGGACAGGTGCAATGCAGCCGCAGCTATGGACATCGAGGTGATGAAGAAACTCAGCAAGAATAAGAAGCTGGCCAGGAAACATTGGGCCTTTTGGGGCTTCCCTTATGGCTCTCAGCTGGTAAAGAATCCGCCTATAATGCAGGAGACCTGGATTTGGTTCCTGAGTTGGGAAGATCCCTTGGAGAAGGGAAAGGCTACCCACTCCAGTGTTCTGCCCTGGAGGATTCCATGAGTCCATGGAGTCACAAAGAGTCGGGCACCACTGAGCGACTTTCACGTTCCGCGTTCAGCATTTGGCTTCACGGTCTCTGATCAAGCAGATCCCACGAATCCTGGGCCCAGGCCTGAACAGGGCTGGCCAGTTCCCTTCCTTGCTGACCCGCAGTGCGAACGTGGTGGCCAAAGTTGATGAAATGGAGTCCACGATCAAGTTCCAGATAAAGAAGCTGCTCTATCTGGCATTGACTGTCAGCCAAGTGAAGACGACAGGTGTCGAGCTTGTGTGCACCCACTTAGCTGGTGCCAGCTTCCTGGTGTCATTGCTCAAGAAACATTGACAGAATGTCAGGGCCTTGTACGTTAAGAGCACCATGGGCAAGCCCCAGTGTCTGTACTAAGGCCCAGCTTAATAAACCATACTCAACCATCAAAAAAAAAAACAAACAAATGAGATCTAATGAAACTTAGAAGCTTTCGCACCTCACAGGAGACCGTGCACAAATGGAAAGACCGTCTTTGGGCTGGGAGGAAACCCACGCAGAGGACGCAGCCGAGGGCTTCACCTCCAAACACACAGACAGCGCACGCAGCGCAGCTGTCTAAAAACTCCTAATGTGGGCAGAAGACCTGAACAGACATGTCTCTAAAAGAGACACAGATGGCCGGCAGCCAGATGGAAAGATGCTCAGCACCGCTAACGGTTAGAGAAACGTAAGAACCACACTGAGTTACCACCTCACACTGGTCCAAATGGCCGTCGTTAAAAAGTCTGCAGGGAGCAAACGTGGGAGAAGGTGTGGGGAAGGGGGACCCTCCCACACCGTTGGTGGGAGGGTCAGTTGGTGCAGCCACTACGAGAAACAGGCTGTTCCTCGAGAACTTAGTGCGGCCCAGCGAGCTCTCTGGGCGCACAGCCGGGGAAGGCTGCCGTTCAGAAAGACAGCACAGCCCGGTGTTGGCTGCAGCGCTGTTCACAGCAACCAAGCCGGGGGAGAAGCTGAATGTCCATCAGCAGATGGGTGGATGAAGATGCAGGGTATTCATGCGACGGAATGCTCCTCGGCCGTATGAAAGTGAAACGTGCCGCCTACAGCAACGTGGATTGACCTAGAGATTACTGTGATCCGTGAAGTGAGCCGCAGACACATGCCGGGGGACATCGCTCGTGCAGAATCTAAACTGTGACCTACGGGAGCGTCTCTACACAGCAGAAGCAAACCGCAGGGCGGAGAGCAGAGGCGCGGTCGCTAAGCAGAGGGGGTGGGGAGGGACGTCGTGGGGGTTTGTGGGTTAGCAGGAGCAACGGTTATATCTGGGGCGGGCACCCTTGCACAGGAGGCTGCACTCGGCACCCTGTGATAAGGCGTGATGGGGAAGAGAGTGCACGCACCTGTGCCTGGGTCACTGCTGCGTAGCAGAGACAGACACAATCATGTTAAGGCAGTTACACTTCAGCAAGATAAATTTTAAAAAATTGGAGCCCTATCTCATAATTTACAATTCGGCACAGCTCAGAAATTTTTCAGAGAATAACATTCTGAACATCTCAGTTTTTTTTTGTAATAACCTCAGAGGTAAAAAAAAAAAAAAAAATCTTTCCTAAAAATTAAGCAGAAGTTAGACCACACAAATACAATGTGTTTTGCAAGAAAAATTACATGGTAAGTAGTCAAAACAACATCCTCGGGAAAATATTTCCTGTCCATATAGGAATTGTTAAAAATATGGTAAGTAGGTCTTAATAATACAGACTAGTAATCAGATAGAATAAGGTCTTTCTGTGGGTCAAGACTTGCTGTTACATGCCTTAGCGTGTTTACATGCCTTAGCGTGAGCGACCCTGGAGCACTCATTACAGTGCTAGTGCTGAGGTCACAGATTCAGTTGGCTGGCTGGCCACGCGGGTCACACTCGTGTGGGCAGAGACCGTGGCCGGCTTCCTCGCCGCGGTACCCCCTGCCCTGGGCACACGGTCGCTGCTCAGTACGTGTTGATGGGATGAAAAACGGAAAAATGGAAAAATAGGAAAACAGAAATGAACAGACAGTTCACAGGAAAAGAGTGTCAGATATTTCTAGATGAAAAATTTTCAACCCTGCATCAAAATAATTGTAAACTAAACCCTAATGCTGGGAAGGATTGAAGGCAGGAGGAGAGGGGATGACGGGGTAAGACGGTTGGATGGCATCGCCGACTCCATGGACGTGAGTTTGAGCAAGCTCCAGGAGATAGTCAAAGACGGGGAAGCCTGGCGTGCTGCCGTCCGTGGGGCTGCGGAGAGTCGGACAGGACTGAGCGGCCGAACAGTAAGAAAACTGCAGTAACGTAGCACTCTCATCTCTCAGGCAGTCAGAGGTGAAGAAACTGATGAAGCCGGTGGTGAGCGTGTGGGAAATGGGCAGCCGTGCACAGCTTGTGAGGTGGACCTCAAAGCAGGGCCCCGAGAACGGCTGTCCAGAGCCGTCTGGACGTCCCACGGCTCACTGCAGTTCCTTCTGGGACCTCACCGCCCGTAGCGTGTGAAGTCAGGGTGGGGCACATGGCGGGCGAGCCTGTGATTTCCCTGCGCTGTCCTCGGCACGTGCTTGGGGGGTTGCGTCAGTCCAGACGGCGGCCCCGTGGGGAGCGCGGGCGAGGTGCCCCAGGGCCCTCCGCAGAGCCCTGCCGTTTGCCACAGCAACGCCAGGAGACCGTCAGCCGTTTCTCAGGCCGCCCGCAACGGCAGGGAGGCCCCTGTGCCGTTCCCCAGCCCCAAGACACGCTTGCCTGGTTAACCCTCAGGTCAGGGTGCGTCCTAAAGTCAGAGGCATCAGTCAGCTAGCGGTTGCGATTTTTCTCTTTCTTAGCGGCACATAAAGTACCAGCTCATCTCGGGTCTGACCGAATGTAGTGTGCGAAGTGGCTTCCCTTTCTTTTTCACTTCTTTGTCACTTGCGTGAAAACTGCCTGAGAGTGCCTTGCCCCTGGACCGGAAACCGGGGTGTCGAGGGGCTGTGAGTGCTTGGCGCAGCGCCCGTGGCCTGGGCTGACTCTCCCTTTCTCGGCGACAGGGACTTCTCCACGGCCTTCTTCAACAGCATCCCGCTCTCGGGCTCCCTGGCGGGCCCCATGCTCAGCTCCCACAGCGGCCCGCCACTGCTCCCGCTGGACCCCAGCACGCCCGTCCCCTTCAGCTCCTCGAAGCCTTCCTCCGAGCCGGCGGCCGGCACCCGGCCTGTGGGCGACGCTGCCAGTAAGGACGGGTGAGTCCACGGGGCCAGGGGCAGGTCCTGGGGACACTGGGCGGCCTCAGGTGAAGAGAGGAACGGGCTGGGCTTCAGATAAGGGGCCCGCTCAGAAGAGGAGTCAGTGCTCAGGGTCCACGGGCTCGGTGTCTGCAGCCCCAGGGCCAGCCCTGCTTCAGCCGGTCTGCTCGTGCCTCCGGCCCTGGCTCCCGCCACACTTGGGATGCATCTGCTTGGACGCCGTGCTGGCCGTGGGGAAGGAGCAGAGAAGTGTGACTGAGGAGCTGGCCCGCTGAGGGCCTTGCCAGGCAGGTCTCCAGAAGTATCTCTTTTAGGCTGAGCCAAGCCCCAGGGTCACGGCCACAAGAGCGGAGCCGCAAACCCCTGAGGAGGGGCGGGGGGCGCGGGATGAAAGGCTGGCTTCTCCCTGGTGCAGACAGAGGCCAGGACTCCCACCCGGGAGTGCCCAGACCCAGCTGCTGCCCTGGCCTGTGCCTGACGGTTGTGACTCTGGGGCCTGGGTTACCACAGCCTCTGCGACAGTCGCGGCCAGGAGGCCAGCACCAGGGGGGGAGGGAGCACGCGGTGGGTCCACCAGGCCCCCCAGGAAGCCAGCTGCCGGGGCAAAGGGGCCCGGGGAAGGGCAGGGTGCGGGCCTGTGCAGGTCCTGTGGGGGCTGCAGGTCTGGCCCGGGTCAGCCCCGCGGCTTCGGACCAGCATGTGGGATGTGCCTGGACCTCGGGTGGCGGGGGGCGCCTGACCGTCCCCGAGGCACGTGGAGCCGCCCAGGTGCCGCGCTTGGCCAGGGAAGTGGCAGGAGGGGCCGGTGGCTTCGGGATCCCATGCGCTTCCGGTTAGGCCTCTGGGCAGAGCGGGCTGGGGTGGAGACGGGCCCGAGGTGAGCAAGGGCCTGTGGAGCCGCCGTCCCGGCCTTGTGCCCTCAGCGGCTCTCGGAACGTGCAGAGGGGCACGCCAGGCATTTGCTCACAGCTTCGCAAATGGCAGGGGCCGCCTTCCAGAAGGTAGTATGTGGAGATGTTGAAGTCAGGGCAGTTGCTTATGGAAGTCTGACGTTCGTGCCCGGCTCCTTGGCTCCACGGCACGCAAAGCTCAGGCTCCCAGCCCCGCTGGTTGTGTGACACGGCCTCCCCCCTTCACCCCAGCGTGAACACGGCCACTGCTCCCACCACCCCATCCCCCTCCGTCCTGACAACCCCGTCCAAGATCGAACCTATGAAGGCCTTCGACTCCCGGTTCACGGAGCGCTCCAAAGCCACGCCGGGGACGCCTGCCTCGGCCAGCGTGACCCCGGCAGCCGCGGAAAGGTAGGTGGTGGCTGCGTGGGCCCCGGGAACGGGGGCAGGCGGGTCCCAGCCTCGCATGCCGGCTTCCTGCTCGCGCACCAGCCAGGAGGTAGAGAGCCGAGACAGTGAGGGACTGGAGGCCTCTGAGCCCCCACAGCGTATCCTCGCCTCCCCGAGGACAGGCAGCAGCCCCCCCCCCCCCCCGGGGCTCCAGGACCCTGCCGAGCCGGCCGCCTGAGCATTCCAGCCTCTGCAACTGCCCTGGAGCCTCTCTGCCCCCAGGGGGGCCTCGGAGCGAGCCCGCTGAGGCACGGAGCTCACTGCCCGGTCCAGCGAGTCAAGGGCTGGAGGGGTGCGAGCGGGGCCAGGCCACCTTCCTTGGCCCAGGCCGAGGTGCCAGTCGCTTCCTGGAGCTGCGTCCCCTTCAGCACGTTAGGGACAGGGGCCTGAGACCTGCAGGAGCCCCTCGGCCAGCCGGCGCCCAGAGGAGGCGGCAGCTGTGGCGAGACCGGTCCTTGCCGTGGACGGCGGCGTGTAGCTGAAGCACCCGCGCTGCCCCAGGGCTGAACCCAGTGTGGAACCAGCGTGTCTGGGCAGGGCCCACTCTCGGGGAAGGGCATGGGGCACTGCAGGCAGCGTGGCCTCTGACCTTGGTGTGCGGTCAACAGGGTGGTGGACCTGTAGCCTCACGCTGCTGGACGCTCTGGAAAGTGGTGAGATGAGACGTGCCGCTGAACAGGAAGTGAGGGGTGCCGAGGGGCCTCCCACCCCGATGCGGGAGGGTGAGCTGGGCCCCGAGGCCACCAGGCTGGCTCCCTCAGGAGCTGTCACCCCCGTCCCTTCCAGCTTGTTAGATGCTTACAGCCCCAGCAGGGCCTGCGGGATGAGGCGTCAGGCCCGCCATCCTCGCCCTCCCCCTTGACAGCGGCAGAGAATACCTGAGCCCGTGACCCAAGCGCACGCGAGGAAGTGCCAGTGTGCGCGCGGGCAGGCGGGGTCCCTCCCGCGCAGCCCGCCCCGCAGTTCCCCTGCTCCCAGCACGGCCCCAGCCTTCTTACTGTGCCCGTGGCGTGCTGTTTCCAAAAGGTGTCATCGGCCACGGCACGGCCTTTTCGTGGGGCTTTCTTTCTCTTAGCGTGTTCAGGGTGCTTCCACGCGTTCTCGTGATCTGACAGCTCCCCTCTCTCTAAAGTGCGCGCTTGCCGTCCGTAGTAGTGGTCGCCCTGGGCCCTCGCTGCTCAGGGCCCTCGCTGGTTGGGAGCACGCGTTCTAGGCGCACGGGCCTAGTTACCCCTCGGCTCACGGGGTCCTCCTGCCCCTTGCGTGCCCAGGTGGCCTCCCGGCCCCTGGACCACCAGGGAAGCCCTCTCCTAACTTGTCTCATTTGTCAGCTTTCGGGGACGAGTAGGGATTCGATTGGCTACCCTGTGGCTGGCAGTCCCGGGGAAACGCCGTGGGTCTGTGTCGTGCAGGTTGAGAGAGCAGAGCCTGGTGAAGGAGCTGAGGCCCCGCGACGTCCTGGAGAGCAGCAGCGACAGCGATGAGAAGGCGCCCGTGGCCAAGCCCTCCTCGCTGCCCAAGCGCAAGCTGGAGCTGGAGGGGGAGGCCGTGGAGAAGAAGAAGAAGGGGCGGCCGCGCAAGGACGCGCGGCTCCTGCCCATGGCCCTGTCCATGCAGGTGAGCCTGGCGGGGGCGCCTCCGGGCCGGGGCCGCCCCACCCCCCGGAGTCCTCGAGCCCCCCAGGGCAGCTGCCTCGTGCCCACAGCGGCCTGCCCCTCTGTGCCGTGCAGCTGCCCTGCGGTCCTCAGGGAGGAGAAGCCGGGGCTGCAGGCCCAGCCTCGCTCGGGGACTCACCCGCGCCTGGCGCTGCCCTCCAGCGCTGGCACGAGCTCAGGGACACCTCTGCTCTTGCAGTCCCCCGCTGCCCTCACCGCCGAGAAGGACACTGTGTGTGTGTCCATCCCAGCGCCTGCGCTGAAGCTGCCGATGCCGGGCCCCCAGAGAGCCTTCACCCTCCAGGTGAGCTCGCCCTGGGCCGCGAGCCCGAGCGGCCCCCGACTCTGGCTGCTCCCACGCAGCCCGCCACCTTCGGGGGCGCTGTGGCTGATCCGAGCAGCCACCCGGTCTTACGGAGCAGCTGGCCTCCTTGGGGACCCCGTGGCTTGCCCTCCGAGGCCTGCTGCCCCCCTGGGCGCCCAGCTCCTTAAGACCCACCTCAGGGGTCCCTTCTCCCAGAAGCCTCCTCGGTCTTGGCTCTGGGCCTTGGGCTCGGTGCCTGGGGGGCCGACCCGCCTGTGGGGCCGTCCATGTCGCACCCCCGACACAGGTGGCCGTGAGGGGGTGTGAGGTCTGTTCACAGCGCGCACCTGGGGCTGGTGGTCCTTGGCCCAGAGGCCCCGGCCTCACATGCCGTCCCCTCACCCTGGGGACCCCCGTGCCGGTGGGGCATGCCGCCCTGCCCAGGCTCCCCTCGGGGTCTCCGGGTGGGGCCCCTGGTTCTTTGCACGAGTAGCCGGTCCCCCACCCTGGGGCCTTCCCCGTAGCGCCAGGTGGGCCTACTTGGTTTCTGGGGGCCTGGCCAGCCCTCCGCCCAGCTCAGCTGCTGGGGCCTCCCAAGTGCCGGCGCTCCTGTCTGCCTGTGTGGGGCTGACGCCAACCCGCACCATCGCCCCACACTCACCTGGAGGGACAGTGGGCTCTCGCGAGCACGCCGGGCACCTCGGGCCTCCCAGACCTCCTCCAGGAGCCGGCCTGCCTCTGCGCCTGCCACACCCCACAGCTGCTGAAGGCCATGTGCCCCAGCTCTGCGCTCGAGCTGGGCCCTGCCACACTCCGTGCTCTTGGCCCATCGCCTGTGGCCGCTGCGCCCCTTTTCCTGAGCGGGGGTGTCGGGATCAAGAGGCATCAGTCTTCAGCTCCGGCCCGGCGTGTCCACTCGACAGGCAGAGGCCCGGCAGTCACCCACTCCAGGCGCCTGTCCCCGTGACCACTCCTCCTGACCCCCCAGCCGGTGGTGGCAGCTCTGTCCGCCCCCCGGGCCCGCTTCTGAGGCCAGCTCCCCTGAAGGCTTGTCTCGCATCCCCCAGGTGAGCTCCGACCCCTCCATGTACATCGAGGTGGAGAATGAGGTGGCGGCCGGAGGCAGCCTGAAGCTGAGCCGTTTGAAATGCAGCCGCGAGGGGAAGGAGTGGGAGACGGTGCTCCCCGGCCGCATCCTCACGGCCGCCGGCAGCGGGTAAGGGCAGGGCCTTGCCCCAGTGCACACAGGGCGGCCCCTGCACCGCGCCCGACCCGCTGCGTCCCTGGGCACCTCGAAGGTGGCACTGTCCCCCGCGTGCCTCAGGAGGGGAACCCTGCCCCGGGCATCGTGGCCAGCCTCCTGCAGGCCCTGTGTGCAGGTTGACTGCCTGCCTCTGACCGTCGCTGGCTGCTTCTCTGAACCAAGTGTTTGTGCAGGGAAGTGAGCAAGGCTTTCTGACAGTCCTCCCAGCCCCCAAGCTGGCCCTTTCAGGTCCTGCCCTTCAAGGGGAGCTCTACTCGGGGCTCAGCCCCACAGTGTCTTCCCACGGGCTCCAGGGCCGCTGGAGGGGCCCCGCACTCGCTTCCTCTGGAGGGAGGGCCCATTTGAGCCGTGCACGCTCCCTCACGAGCATGCTCATCTGTCAGGCCCGGGCGACGCCCTCACAGGTGTCTGCGGCCCCCACCTTTGCTGGACTCTTCCCCCGGCTCTGGTCCGAGGCTGGCAGGGCAGGGGTGTCAGCATGGACTCCCTGGTGGCCAGAGGCTGCTGCCGCGTGGCCAGCCAGGCCCCGGCCGGGTGCCCAGTTCTGCCGCCCGCTGCCAGGCCCCGCCGCCACTCCTTGGCGCGAGGTGGGGGCGCCACTGGGAGCAGAGCCTGTAGGGCCAGGCACAGCCCAGTGCCCCGTGGCCACCTGGAGGAGGGGATGCAGCAGTGCCCACGGCTGGTGCCCCTCCCCGGCCCTGGCTGCGTGTGCCCCTCCTCCCCCCGCCCCCGCCGCGTGTGCCCCCGGCAGAGCCCTCCGGGGCCGCTCTGGCTCGTCTCAGCGGGGACCACGGGTGCTCACTGTCAGGGCGCTGGTCCTTGCACAGCTGCTCCCGGGCCAGCTCGTGTGAGCCCAGGACAGCCCGGGTGGCCTGGGGAGAGGAGCCGGCCTGGCAGGCCCCTGACGCCCGCCCCCGTCCCCGCCCCCAGGGACGTGGTGTGCGTCGCCTGTGAGAAGCGGACGCTGTCGGTGTTCTCCGCCTGCGGCCGCCGCCTCCTGCCCCCCATCCTGCTGCCGTCCCCCATCTCCACCCTGCACTGCACCGGCGCCTACGTCATGGCGCTCACCGCCGCCGCCACGCTGTCCGTCTGGGACGTGCACAGGCAGGAGGTGGTGGTGAAGGAGGAGTCGCTCCACTCCATCCTGGCAGGTGTGCACGGGGCCCTCGGGGGCTGGGGCGGCCCAGGCCAGGGCTGGGGCGGCGGCCCTGCCAGCCGAGGGGACGAGCAGACTCTCGGCCCGCTGCTGAGGGGCCTGGTGCCCGCTGAGTGGAACACACGGGAACCTTCTGCGTGTCTCCCCAGGAAGCGACATGACGGTGTCTCAGATCTTGCTGACGCAGCACGGGATCCCCGTGATGAACCTGTCGGACGGCAAGGCCTACTGCTTCAGCCCGTCATTGTCCACATGGTGAGTGCCCCCCCCCGGGGCCTGCACTCCTCTGTCCGCGCTCTGGGGTCCCGTCGGGGGGGCACGTGAGCGTTCCGGGGCTTGTCCGCCGGCATCTCCGGCCGGGCCTCTGCCCAGCACCTGCGCCAGGAGGCCCCTGCTGCAGGGCACCGGCCCGCACTGCGCCTGCTGGGCCTGCAGTTTCCCTGAGCCCCGCCTGCCCCTGTGTCCCCAGGAACCTGGTCTCTGACAAGCAGGACTCGCTGGCGCAGTGTGCGGACTTCAGGAGCAGCCTGCCGCCCCAGGACGCCATGCTGTGCTCAGGACCCTTAGCCATAGTCCAGGGCCGTGCCTCCACGTAGGTGCTGGGCGAGGGCGGCTGTGCACATGCGGTCCCTGCCAGGCCCACCCTGGCTGCCCTCTGCCCCACGGGCAGGCTCTGTCGCTTGAGAGGCAGGTGGCGGGCCCGCTGGGCAGTGCGGAGCAGGGCCTGGGGCCAGCCGGTCGGAAGCCTGCTGACCGCGCTCTGCCCGCAGCTCGGGGCGGCAGGCAGCCCGGCTCTTCTCCGTGCCTCACGTGGTGCAGCAGGAGGCCACCCTGGCCCACCTGGAGAGCCAGGTCGCCGCGGCGCTCGCCCTGCGCTCCAGCCACGAGTACCGCCATTGGCTGCTCCTGTACGCGCGGTACCTCGTGAACGAAGGTGAGCCCCGCCCCAGCCAGACCTCCCAAGGGCCCGCAGCCTGGTCAGCAAGGTGGCGCCAGCCCCGCTGTGAGCGGAAAGGCTGGGGCAGGGTACACGTGGAGGTCACTCCCGGAAGCCTCTGCACCCCCCGCCCCTCTGAGCCCCGTAGGCCCACAGCTATCTCCCTCCTTCGAGCCCGTCCCGCCCAGCAGGGCCGCCTGCTGTCCAGCAGCTGCATGGCCCTCAGCCCAGCTCTCCGGGGCCCATCCATGTCTCTGCCCCAGGAACCCCGTCCCCTGACCCACGCCTGCCCTCCTCTCCAGCAGAGCCCCTGCCGACCCCTCCTCCCGCAGCCCTGCCCACACCAGAACGGGCTTGTGCCCAGGGAGAGGGCAGGTCAGGGCCAGAGCCGAGACAGCAGGCCGTAGGTGGTGCGCGGAGCGGTGGTCCCTTGGGCTCTGCGTTTGTGGTAACTTGGCCTGGGCTCGGCTTTCTGGTCCTATGTGACGTGTTCTGGTTCTGTGTTTCTGTAACTAGGGTTTGAATACCGACTCCGTGAAATATGCAAGGACCTCCTGGGGCCGGTCCACACGTCCTCTGGAAGCCAGTGGGAGTCCACGGTGGTGGTAGGTGCAGACCTCCTGCCCCCCAGGAAGGTGGGGCGAGGCCTGAGCCGGGTGCTGAGAGCTTCCCGGTGCCCCCTCCACCACGGGGCCCAGCCTCAGAGTGAGGGTGCGGTGCCCACCCGTCCTGGCGGAAGCCCTCTCAGCACAGCCGCGGGGCCTCCGGTCTGCGTCTGTCAGCAGTGAGGCGCCGTCTGGTCTGGGGGCCCTGGGCTAGTGAGCGGCCGAGTCTGCAGAGTGGGGGTGGGGCCCGGGGGGTCTGCTGGCGGGGGTGCACCAGCTGGGCCGGGACACCGTCAGCAGAGGGCGTGTGACCTGAGGGCAGGCCGTGGACCCTGCAGAGGCCCGCTGCATGGCCTGCAGGACCTGAGTTCCCTGACCGGGGGTCGAACCCGAGCCCCTGCAGGGGAAGTCCAGCGTCCCCACCGCTGCACCGCCGGGAAAGTCCCCGCTCTCTTCTGAACTGACGCCTTTTTTGAAAAATACTTCTCCTGTCTCGGTCTGGGTGTTGGGGGTGGGGTGGGGGTAAGCTGAGTGTGAGCCTTCCGCCTTCCTGCCTAGTTTCGCCGTGAGAATTGGCCGTTCCCGGGGAACTGGTGCCCAGGAGGTCAGGCAGCTGGCGGGCGCTGCGCAGGATGGTGTGGGGCCCACGGGCCCTGGGAGGCTTCCTTTGGGCACCATCTTCTCGCGTGTCTCAGAGCCGCTTGCATTTCCTGTCGGAAGACTTCGGTGCCATTTGTTTCCCTTACTGATTTGCAGCAGCTCTTTGGATGTTGGGAGACGAGTGACAGAAGCTCCCAGTGCACCTCAGGGACCCCAGGTTTCTTGCCGTCAGAGATCAAAGCTCCACGTGTACCGGGTAGTGGTCGGGCACGGTGGGGCAGACAGTAAGCAGAGGGTGGGCACGGAGCAGCCGCCCTCCGGGGCCTGAGCTATCCTGCCAGGCCCTCTAGGGAAGCCTCATCCATCGAGGTCTCCACCTCAGGACCTGTGTCCTGAGCGGAAAGGTGGCCGTGAGCTGTGTCTGGCTGCTGCCCGGGACGGTTGGGGCTGGGGGCGGCACGTGCTGGGGGTCTTTGCAGACTCTCCAGCGGCGGGTCTTGTCACAAAGTCTGCATTTTCTGGTAATTGTGAAAGACTGCGTCTGTTATTTAGCAACGCGTCTTCCTCCTCCTTTAACTCCAGCCTTTCTGTGTACGTGTCCGTGTTTCTTGCCAGCGCCCGTGTGGCCGGCCTTTGTTTGATCTGACAGGCTGTTTTCCCATCGCCTAGTTCAAGCCGGTTATGCCTCCCGTCTCCCTGTGTGCGTGTTAAAGACCGGCAGCAGCTTCAGCGAGATGACGGGCCTCGACCCGTGGCCCTTGCCACTCTGAGCATTTCCTCCGAAACATTTCCAGAGTGGGTCTTTCCTGGGGTAGCCCTTCTGAGGTGTTACGAGCCTGAGTAAAGCATTTTTATGATAATCTCATGTGAATAACTGTTTAGCTGGATTGAAAAGCAGGCAAGGCTTTTCCAGGGCATTAAAAAGAGATTTCCTGGAAGTCCAGGAGTTAGGACTACATGCGGGCCCAGGTTTAATCCCGGCTCAGGAACCAAGATATTGCAAGCCGTGTGTTAGAAAAAACAAAACACTTTATTGTGGATCTTGGCACACCTTCCTTTATAGGTACGATGTGCCTAATCTTTGGAAACTTTGAGAATTTTTCTGCCGTTCACCTGAAAATGGTGTCTTAGGCCAGCATGCCTGCTTATCAGCCTTTCCACGATACCTGATCAGCCCTCGGTGGGGCCTTTCAGCCTTTACCCGTGTGAAATGCGCCTGTGTTCTCTCTAACTATCTGTGTCTCCTGTGGAGCCCGTTTCGTGGATGCTGGGCTGTGTGCTGGCGCCCACAGGCCTCTGTGGGGCAGTGGTGCGCCCCGCTCCCCTGCTGGGGGTGGCTGCTCCCCACCGGCCCCCGCCCTGCGTGGCCCCCCGGCCCTGCGAGGCCCCCCGCCCTGTGTGGCCCCCCGCCCTGCGTGGCCCCCCGCCCTGCGCGGCCCCCGCAGCGGCCAGGCCCCGGAGCCGCCCTCCTGTGGGGTGTGCTGTGCTGCCCGCAGTGGGTGCCTGTCTCTGTCTCCTCGTCGGGGGTCCTCTCGCAGGGGTTCTCCCCTCTCCGCAGCCGTGCTCCTCGGGGGTCTGTGGATGGAGGCCCCGCCTGGCAGTGCGCGTCGCACGAGGGCCCGGGCAGAAGGGGTGGAGGAAGTGCTAAAGGCAGAGACCCCTGGACGAGAGGCCAAGGCCCCTCCTCTGCCAGGCTTGACCTGGGGCCCCCGCAGGCGGCCCCGCCCCTCCAGCCCGCCCCGCCCCTGCAGGCGGCCCCGCAGCCTGTTCCCGTCCCGCCCTGGAAGGCCAGGCTCCTGGCCACTGACTAGTAAGTGCAGAGACCAGCAGTGCCCGAGCCAGCGGCCACAGGGGGCCCAGACGAGCGGGACCCGCCTGGGACTCCCGCGCCTGCCGCGCGGCGCCTCCGCGTTCGGCCGCCCCCCCTCCCGGCGAGTGGCCCCCTCAGCCGCCTCTCCTGTGCCCGCAGGGTCTGCGCAAGCGGGACCTGCTGAAGGAGCTGCTGCCGGTCATCGGGCAGAACCTCCGCTTCCAGCGTCTGTTCACCGAGTGCCAGGAGCAGCTGGAGCTCCTCCGGGACAAGTAGCCTGCCCGCCCGCCCCCGCCACAAGGCCCACGGCTGCCCTCGCTGGGCCCCGGGGACGCCGAGACCGCGGGAGGCGGGCCATCGCACTCGGAGCCTTGTCCCGGGCTGCTGCCCCCACGGAGGGGGCGGCCCTGCCCGCAGCGCGCCCGCCCTCCAGGCCCGGAGCGGAGCTGGGCTCTGCCTGCAGCCCCGGGGCCAGCGCAGCCCGCCCGGGCCCGCCATCTCCAGCGTGGCCCCGGGTGGAACCGGGCCCGCCACCGTGGGGGGGGCGCCAGGCGGCTTCAGCTACGGTGGATGAGCCATTGTGGAGAGAGAGCCCCAGGAGGCACGCGGATTACGTGGTCAGTAGACTGACCTGAGAGACCTATGTAAAAGGAAAGCCTGTCCCAGCCCAAGGACTATTTTTGTACTAGAATTTGCTACCTTGTAAAATGGCCAATAATCAGGATTTCCCTACAAGTCACTTGGACATCGGTCACTTGTAGGAAATTTAAACTCTAATTATGACAGCTACATTGAAAAATAATTGTACTGAAATTAACTTGTCTATCTTCATTTGGTTTTAATTTTTCAATGTTTGTAAAAAGAGACTTGTTTTTTGGGGGATGGGGCAGAGGGTGGGCGATTTCTTTTTTGTAAGTGTAAAATAAATGGACACGCATTGGATACCAAATGCTCCTGATTTCCCCAGCCTTTTCCTTCCAACTCCCAGGCTCTCCCCGCACCGTGGACCCCTGTCCTGAAATGGGAAGTGATGGCAGGGCACAGCCAGAAAGGGATCCGTGATGTCACCTGACCCCCGGCCCCTCCATGCGAAGCGTTGCGTAGCATCTCACAAGCTGGCAGGCCGGCTCGTCCACGTCTTCTCCCAGGCCAGCTGCAGAGGTCCTGGGTTCTGTCTGCAGGCACCACGGAAATCAGGAAACACAGATTTCAGGGTTTTCTTAGGCGGCAGGCCCAGCGCTGACCGACAGGAGGAGACGGCTGGAATCACGGAGACTGCTGAGGGCCGAGCGCCTCCTTCCCTGGCGCCGCACCCCGTCGGTACCTCCGTGTCTGTCCGCGCTCGCGGCGGGAAAGCAGGCCTGGCGGCTCTGGCCGCTGACACGCCGTCTCGCTGCTTCCACGCCAGGTGGTCGTCCCACCGTCTGTCTCACTGGGAAGTCACGTGGCTGGAGAGAAGCGGGCCCACGCGCGTGCCCGACAAAGTCAGCGTGCGCACCGCCCTCGGGCACGGGCGCCTCGAAGCCAGGCTACGGGAGCCGCAGCGCACGGCCTGAGAGCGCCTGCCCGGGCCCCGAGCCAGCAAAGACCCAGCCTCACGCGCCAGCTGCCGAAGGGAGATGAGGCTAAGGAGACGTACGTGCTTGTGAGGACCGGCCAGGGTCGCGGAGGCAAAGTCATGGCACTTCACACACATTCCCTCGAAGAATCCTTGACAGTCAGCGTTGTTGACAACCACTCCTCAGACAAGAGGGGACGGGGGGGGGGGGAGACTGGTCGGAAACGTGCACTTCCAGCCAAGACAGACGGGCAGGGGCCACACTGACCCTTCTGCCTGGAACCACTGAAGGTGGCAGTCGGAGGGCACGAGGTGGCGGGTACAGCATGGACAGCGGTCCCTGGGAAGTGGGAAATGAGACGCGTCTGGGACTGCCCAACTCCCGCCAGCCGCCGCACCGGGGAGGAGGGGGAGCCGAGGCAGGGCCCAGCAGGACCCTGGAGTCCTGACGTGGCTCCGAGCGCCCTGGAGAGGAGGGGGCTCCGAGGACGGAACCCCAGAGCCTAGCCTCTGCACATCCAGCCACGTGCGGATCAGTGCTCCTGTAAATGGCCACAGAACCGTCCAGAAGGGTCGGCACCCAGAGCCTCGGGTGCTGTCCATTCCTATCCACTGGACTAGAACTCAGCGCACAGGTTTGGGGCAGAAGAGGACTCGGGAAGTCTTCCTCCATTTTGGAGAATAATTAGATCCGTCTGCTCCAGATCCGCCTGGGATTCCCACATGGCTCAGATGGTAAAGAACCCGTCGGTCTATGCAGGAGACCCAGGTTCAATCCCTGGCTCGGGGAGATCCCTGAAGCAGGAGATGGCAGTGCACTCCAGCATTCTTCCCTGGAGAACCCCATGGACAGAGGAGCCTGGTGGACTGTAGTCCGTGGGGTTGCAAAGAGTCAGATATAACTGAGCAACTAACACTTCCAGATCCATCTAACAAAAAACAAGACCCAAAGGGACTAAATTGCTTCCAAGAAGTTAGTTACGTTGCAGAGTTCAAGAGGATCTGTAAGAATACAGAAGTGCCCAACATGCCGCAGGGGACAGTTGATGGTGTCCGGCGTCCACATGAAGATTACCAGGCATGCAAAGGAGGAGCTCAGGGCAAAGCGAGAAGAGTCAGTCTTGACTGCTCAGGCAAGACTGGCCCGGGAGTTCCATGGGTGTCAGAACCAGCAGAAAAGGACATTGAAACAATCACCATAACACTCTCCCTTCTTTCGGAAAGTGACGACAACTCTGTAGCTGGGAAAGCCGCAAGCAGACTTCTGCAGGTGAAGAACGGTGGCGCGGACACGGAAAAGGCGCGGGACAGGCAATGGCAGCAGACCCTGCAGGGGAAGGGATCCGTGACCCTCAAGGCACAGCAGTGAAAAGGCGCCAAAACAGGAAACACAGAGGAGGAAGGGAAAGGGCGTCGGGAGCCAGGGGACAGCGTCAGACAGCCTCGTGCACCCGCAGGGAAGTCTTCAGAGGAGGCGGCGACGGACAGAACAGACACTCGAGTACCTGAAGGCCAGAAGCTTGCCCCACCCCGTGCCCTGCGCCCCTCCAGGCGGCCTCCTGCCTCTGTCCGTCTCCCCGCCCCCGCCGCTCACACCGTGCCACTGACCTCCCACCCTGCCCACTGGTGTTCCTCAGCTCCCGTCCGCCTGCTGGCCTCCTTTGCAGGCAAAGCATGGGGTCTGTGTCTTCCCGGGCAGGGACCCCCTGCCTGTGCTGACCCGACTGCCCTGGGTGCCTCCCGGCCTCAGCCTCCAGGTGGTGGGCGCACGCTCCCCACTCAGCTTGGGGCCACGGGCAGCTGTACAGCCTGGGGGCGGGCACCTGCCCGGCCTCTCTCTGCGTCGGCTCTGTCAGCCCGGCCCTCTCGTGTGTGGCAGGTCGTTTCTCAGTTGTTCTTCCTCTCTCAATCTCATTTTTGTTAATTTAAGCATCTGATTTTTGTGAAATTTAATTTTTGTCCTTCAGTAACTTATTTTACAGGACATTTCACCAGACGCATGGATGGCAATTAAAATAAGCACAAAAAGAAGATGGCCAGTGGCATCAGTCATTGCAAAATGCAAATTAAAACCACAATAACACATGCCTCTTAGAGTATAAATGTAAGAAAATAGTCAAAATACCGCGACTGCAGAGCAGCCGGAGCGTTCACACGCTGCTGACAGGCGGGCACAGGGCAGTCGTGTTGAGAAACCGCTGGGCGGCTCCTGGTGCAGTGGAACACGCTCCACCAGGGGGCCTGGCTCAAGAGGCAAAGAATCTGCCTCCAGGTGGGCAGGACAAGAGGCCCCCTGGCTCCGCCCCGGGCCAGGCAGACCCCCTGGAGGAGGGCGCTGCAGCCCGCCCCAGTACTCCCGCCTGGGAAGTCCCACGGACAGAGGAGCCTGCTGGCTGCGGTCCACGGGGCCACAAAGTCAGACACGGCTGAGCACATGAAAGGCCCTAGGTGTTTTATTCTTAAGTTTGGGTTTTGTTTTAAAGAAGCAGAACATTTTTCATCATATGAGGATATCTCATATTTCCCTTAACTTAAAAAAAACAGCTTTACTGAGATAAAATTCTCATAACATGTAGCTCACCTGTTTAAAATGTACGATTCCGTGGTTTTTAGAATAGCCACACGTGCAGCCATCACCGTCGTCTCTATTAGAACGTTTCCATCGCTTCAAAAGGGGACCCCACGCCCTTTTATCACACACACCCCGCCCCTAAGTAACCACCTGTCTGCTCTCTGTCTCCATGGACTTAGCTCTTCTGAATGTTCCTATTCATAAATATAAACATTTCCTATATTGCTTCTAAATATTCCCTATAAATAGACGTGGTGTTCTGTGACTGGCTTCTCGTACAGCGTGATGTTGACGAGACCCGCTCACGTGCCAGCCCTCCCCTCCTCGTGGACGAACGTTCCGTTGTCGGGGTATTCCTCAGCCAGCCAGCCATACGCGTGGGTTGCTTCCGACCTCTGGTGATTATGCACAGTGCTGCTTTAAACATCTGTGCACGAGCTGTTGTGTGGACCTGTTTGCATTTCTCACATAGGGATATATATGTAGGAAGACTCAGTAGACATGAGTTTGAACAAACTCCAGGAGGTAGTGAAGGACAGGGAACCCTGGCGTGCCGCGGTTCATGGGGTCACAGAGTCAGACGTGACCTTGCGGCTGAAGGGCCACGAACGCTGCCTACGGCACAGCCGCATCATCTGTGCTTAAGACCAAGCTGCTTTTTCCCCTCACTCACAGGCTTGTGGGTCGGTAGGGGTTTGGATGGACTTGGCTCCATCCATGGCTCCCAGGCCTCACATGTTCCGGTCTGAGCTCTGGGCTAGCGTGGCAGCGGCTACTGGGAACACAGCGGAGGTGCCACGGTGGAAGGCGTGCAGGACATTCAGGCCTCTGCTGGGGTCATCCTGCTAACATCCGCCATCTCAAGCCATGGAGCCATGCCTGGACCCCAGGGGTGAAGGGACAGCCCAGCTCATCACAAAGGCACGGCGAGGGTGGACGAACGCGCCGCCGCAGGGGAGGAGGACGGAGGGCTGGCCATTCAGTCCACTGCACATCCAGCCTTCGCGTACCCGTGAGCTGCGCACCGTCCTTGGGGGCTTTGTTTGTAGGAGGAGGGTCTGCGAGGATAACTGGAGAGCAGCTGGGATCCGTCTCTGGCCCGTAAGTGGAGCCGGCTTGCGTGTCCCATGTTTGACAGGCAGTCGCACTCCTCTTCTGTGCGTTATGTGCTCAAACGCTTCTGCCCGCTTTTCTCTCTGGTGGTTGCTCTTCCTGAGCTGTGTAGAAGCCCACATAGGCATATACATGTATTTATGTGTATCTTGATAAGATAGAAAGATTTTTTTTCCAGGATTACTTGGCAAGTTACCAGCAGTAAGAACATTAGAATCCTTTTCAACTCAGACATTTAGCTCCTTCACGCATCTGGGCAAGGTCCTAACTTAATATCCTGTCATTTTGCCTAACTAAAATTTTCCTGAACTCTTTTTCTTTCAGGGTGTGAATTTGTAGTTTCGACCTCCAGAAACCCCGGGATGGTGGGGGTGGGGCAGGGAGGCGCCGCTGTACGGGAGGACACAGCGCGAGCACTGGAGGGGCCTGACACCGCGCAGGGGGACGGTGTTTGCGGCCACAGGCACGGCTGCCAAGACAGCTTCGGGAAACGCGGCACCACCCCCAGCAGGAGTCCACATGGTCCGAAGAGGATGCTGCTGTAGTCCACCCCGCGGTCTTCGCAGGTCGATGCTCCTCCTGGAAAGAGATTAAAAGGCGAAGACAGGACACAGAGAGGAACTCCCCGGGTCACTAGGCGCCCAACATGCTGCTGGAGGTCAGTGGAGAAATGACTCCAGAAAGAACGAAGAGACGGAGCCAAAGCAAAACCAACACCCAGCTGTGGATGGGACTGGTGATAGAAGCAAGGTCGGATGCTGTAAAGAGCAATATTGCAGAGGAACCTGGAATGTCAGGTCCATGAATCAAGGCAAATTGGAAGTGGTCAGACAAGAGATGGCAAGAGTGAAGGTCGACATTCTAGGAATCAGCAAACTAAAATGGACTGGAACGGGTGAATTTAACTCAGATGACCATTATATCTACTACTGCAGGCAGGAATCCCTCAGAAGAAATGGAGTAGCCATCACGGTCAACAAAAAAGTTCAAAATGCAGTACTTGGATGCAATCTCACAAATGACAGAATGATCTCTGTTTGTCTCCAAGGCAAACCATTCAATATCACAGTTATCCAAGTCTATGCCCCAACCAGTAACGCTGAAGAAGCTGAAGTTGAACGGTTTTATAAAGACCTACAAGACCTTTTAGAACTAATACCTCCAAAAAGATGTCCTTTTCATTCTAGGGGATTGGAATGCAAAAGCAGGAAGTCAAGAAACACCTGGAGTAACAGGCAAATTTGGCCTTGGGATGCGGAATGAAGCAGGGCAAAGACGAATAGAGTTTTGCCAAGAAAATGCACTGGTCATAGCAAACACCCTCTTCCAACAACACAAGAGAAGACTCTACACATGGACATCATCAGATGGTCAACACCAAAATCAGGTTGATTATATTCTTTGCAGCCAAAGATGGAGAAGGTCTATACAGTCAGCAAGAACAAGACCAGGAGCTGACTATGGCTCAGATCATGAACTCCTTATTGCCAAATTCAGACTTAAATTGAAGAAAATAGGAAAACCGCTAGACCATTCAGGTATGACCTAAATCAAATCCCTTATGATTATGCAGTGGAAGTGAGAAATAGATTTAAGGGCCTAGATCTGAGAGATAGAGTGCCTGATGAACTATGGAATGAGGTTCGTGACATTGTACAGGAGACAGGGATCAAGACCATCTCCACGGAAAAGAAATGCAAAAAGGCAAAATGGCTGTCTGGGGAGGCCTTACAAATAGCTGTGAAAAGAAGAGAAGCGAAAAGCAAAGGAGAAAAGGAAAGATACAAGCATCTGAATGCAGAGTTCCAGAGAACAGCAAGAAGAGATAAGAAAGCCTTCCTCAGCGATCAATGCAAAGAAATAGAGGGAAACAACAGAATGGGAAAGACTAGAGATCTCTTCAAGAAAATTAGAGATACCAAGGGAACATTTCATGCAACGATGGGCTCGATAAAGGACAGAAATGGTCTGGACCTAACAGAAGCAGAAGATATTAAGAAGAGGTGGCAAGAATACACAGAAGAACTGTACAAAAAAGATCTTCATGACCAAGATAATCACGATGGTGTGATCACTCATCTAGAGCCAGACATCCTGGAATGTGAAGTCAAGTGGGCCTTAGAAAGCATCACTATGAACAAAGCTAGTGGAGGTGATGGAATTCCAGTGGAGCTATTTCAAATCCTGAAAGATGATGCTGTGAAAGTGCTGCACTCAATATGCCAGCAAATTTGGAAAACTCAGCAGTGACCACAGGACTGGAAAAGGTCAGTTTTCATTCCAATCTCAAAGAAAGGCAATGCCGAAGAATGCTCAAACTACTGCACAATTGCACTCATCTCACATGCTAGTAAAGTAATGCTCAAAATTCTCCAAGCCAGGCTTCAGCAATACGTGAACTGTGAACTTCCAGATGTTCAAGCTGGTTTTAGAAAAGGCAGAGGAACCAGAGATCAAATTGCCAGCGTCTGTTGGATCATGGAAAAAGCAAGAGAGTTCCAGAAAAGCATCTATTTCTGCTTCATTGACTATACCAAAGCCTTTGACTGTGTGGATCACAATAAACTGTGGAAAATTCTGAAAGTGATGGGAATACCAGACCACCTGATCTGCCTCCTGAAAAATCTGTATGCAGGTCAGGAAGCAACAGTTAGAACTGGACATGGAACAACAGACTGGTTCCAAATAGGAAAAGGAGTACGTCAAGGCTGTATATTGTCACCCTGCTTATTTAACTTATATGCAGAGTACATCATGAGAAACGCTGGACTGGAAGAAACAAGCTGGAATCCAGATTGCCGGGAGAAATATCAATATCCTCAGATATGCAGATGACACCACCCTTATAGCAGAAAGTGAAGAGGAGCTAAAAAGCCTCTTGATGAAAGTGAAAGAGGAGAGTGAAAAAGTTGGCTTAAAGCTCAACATTCAGAAAACGAAGATCATGGCATCTGGTCCCATCACTTCATAGGAAATAGATGGGGAAACAGTGTCAGACTTTATTTTGGGGTGGCTCCAAAATCACTGCAGATGGTGATTGCAGCCATGAAATTAAAAGACGCTTACTCCTTGGAAGGAAAGTTATGACCAACCTAGGTAGCATATTGAAAAGCAGAGACATTACTTTGCCAACAAAGGTCCGTCTAGTCAAGGCTATGGTTTTTCCAGTAGTCATGTATGGATGTGAGAGTTGGACTATAAAGAAAGCTGAGCACCTAAAAATTGATGCTTTTGAACTGTGGTGTTGGAGAAGACACTTGAGAGTCCCTTGGACTGCAAGGAGATCCAACCAGTCCATCCTAAAGGAGATCAGTCCTGAGTGTTCATTGGAAGGACTGATGTTGAAGCTGAAACTCCAGTACTTTGGCCACCTGATGCGAAGAGCTGACTCGTTGGAAAATAGCCTGAAAGACTGAGGGCAGGAGAAGGGGACGACAGAGGAGGAGATGGGTGGGTGGCATCACCGGCTCGATGGACGTGAGTCTGAGTGAACTCCGGGGGTTGGTGATGGACAGGGTGGCCTGGGTTCTGCAGTTCATGGGGTCGCAGAGTCGGACACGACTGAGCGACTGAGCTGAACTGAACTGATAGTACAGATACTGAAGGGTTTTTGTAACATTCTGGGTGAAGAGTCCTTGGCGTCACAGGCATTACTGCCAAAACAGCCTTGGGAAATGCGGTCCAACCCACAGCAACAGTCCAGCTAGTCGGAAGAGGAGTTGTCCAGCCCCGCGGTCTGCGCAGGTCGCCGCAGCTCCTGGAAAGAGATTTAATTTGAAAGTAAACAGCCTGATTTCTTTTTTAACACGCTTTGAGCTGCTGGAATGTGAAGCTGCTGTGCAAATAATTGCATCGTCTCTGTTATTCACGGGGTCCTATTCACTTCTTAAAATCCCCGGGGAGCCAGGCGGAGCCTCCGCACGCGGGACCTCGGCTCGGCGGACTGCGCCCCACGGACCGAGGCCACCCGTGACCCCGGCTGCGGTGGGCCGCCCGCGACCTTCCCGGCCCCCTAGAGTCAGGAAGGGCGCGCCCCCGGGGAGCGCCTGGCACAGGGCCCGTCACACGGACTCCGCAGGCTTCGTTTGCGAAGTGTTCGGGCCATCCGGGCCTGAATTGAAGGGCGTGACCGAGCTCCACGGTCCAGACCTCCCCCTTAAGCCCCATCCCTGCACACGGGGGCTCGAGCCTGGGGCGCAGGCTCCGCCTGGAACCCCGTCCCTGGCGAGCCCGCGCGCAGACACCCTGGCACCCGCCGGGGCTGCCGGCCCCCCGTCGCCCGCCCAGGGTACCGGAGGGGCCGCGCAGACGGGCTCCCGCTGGAGCGGGCGCGGGGGGCCCGCAGCCCGGCGGCGGGCTGCTTTCCGCCGGCTGGCTTCCAGGACCTTCCCGGCGAGGCCGGGCTCCGCGGGGCCGCGGCGCGCTCGGGGCCCGGGCGGCTGTGGGCGCCGCAGCCCCCGCCCGGCGCGGGCGGGCCGCGGACCGGGACCCTCCCGGCGCGCGCGAGCGTGCGGCCCCGGGTTCGTCCTCCGCCCAGCCCGCGGCGGAGACGCCCTCCCGCAGCCGCGCGTCGGCTCTCGGCCCCTCGGCGGGCGGCCCCACGCGCGCCGCTGCCCCGCGGCCCCACGCGCGCCGCTCGGCCTCCGGTTTCTGCCCTGGCGGCGACCTCGGGGTGAGGGTCCCCTCGGCGCCCGTGGCCTGGGGGCTCCCCCGAGGACGCCCCTTCCCGCGCCGTGCTCACCGCGAGCCCGGGACCCCGCGGCCGGGCCGGAGCCGGCCCTCGCCTCGGGGAAGGGGGGCAGGCGCTCTCCCGGCGGCCGGGTGCGGGGTCCGCCCGGCGCGCGCCGCCCGCCGCCCGCCCTTGCCCCCCGCTTGTGTCCGCCTGAGCCTCCGCGGGCGGAACCCCGCTGGAGAGGCGACGTGCGTTCTCCAGATGCGCGGTATGCGGACGCGGGAGACAAGAAACCCCAGTTCCGTTTGTTTAAATTGATTTTCCTCTAGATCTTGGTTTCTGTGCCACGTATTGAAAAATAATTCCAGACGCTTTACGAATGATCTGATTGTTAGAGTATTGATCTTTTCCTGTTTTTAAAGTTCCTCAGAGGAAAAACAATACTTTGTTATAGAGGCCAGTGGGGAAACAGGTATCCACGTGCGGGAACCGCGGCTTCTCAGGCACAGCGAGCAGAGGCCACGCGAGACACGGCTCCTGCGCGGTGATGACGTGTCCCCTCCACTTTGGCTGCAGGCGGTGGCGAGTTCTCACGTCTCTGGGCTTGGTCAGCGCCGCTCCGACCGTTGGGGCTCATCAGCACCGCAAGGGGCCACCTCGGTGGGGATCAGAGTCTGTGCTCAGCAGTGTTGGTTTCCAGACAAAGCTGTGAACCTCTGCTAGAGGTTTATCTAGCAGGTAATGTAAACGCTTGGTTCATATTCCCTAGCAAGCGTCCTGTCCACGCAAAACCCCTTCTAGCAGGTAATGTAAACGCTTGGTTTACATTGCCACTGACTTTGCACACAGCAGCGGCCTTGCCGAGTCCCAGAGCTGCCTCTCCACGTGTCTCTGAAGCCTTTTGTGAGGTCTTCTGTGACCTGCTGAATCTCACCTGGTGGCAGACCGATGGTCCTCGTGCTGGAGGTGGAGCCCGGCCGGCCGCTTACACTGACGGTGTGCGTGTGGCGGGTGTGGACAAGCAGCAGATGGACCCGAGTCGGGCCTCTTGGGGAAACCAGGCATCCCCGCAGAGCACACGGTCAGGCTCAGAACTGCAGCGGCGTCCGTCTCCTCTGAGTTAATTGGTCGATAGAGGTATCATGTCCTACGTAATCCTAGCTAAGTTCCCCAGGCTCCTTGGCGTCCTGTTGCCGGGGCAGAAGTGTCTGGAAGGAGCTTCAAGTAAAGCAGCTCCTGTGCCTGGAAGAATCGCCCTAGGGAGAAGGTGCGAATGAAAACCACGCTGTGCGGCCACGGGGGTCTCTCACCCGCGGGAAGCTACTGAGGTCATCGCGGTGGTGGCGGCGCTTCAGTCACGGCCATACCGCACTCTTGACGGCAGCCCAGCGGGGCAAGGACACCGGCTGCTGTCTCCACCCCAGGGGATCTTCCCGACCCAGGAGCAGAACCGTAGAGCCGCTTGCGTCGCAGCCAGATTCTTTTCTGACTGAGCCACCAGGAAAGCCCGGGGTAAGCATTATAATCTTCCAAACCTGATGGAAAGTGTCGCAGTGAAAATACGCTCCTGGCCTTCGCTTTTGTAACTGAACACGGTTTGACGCTCTTTCTTTTAAAGGGCCACACAGATCCCAGCGTGTACTTGACAGAGTCGCTTGCTAGCCTCTGCAGGACAGCAGTTGCTGACCCCGTCACCCCGTCTGGGAGCGTGTCCCCGCTGCCCTCAGGCTGTTCTGCGCTTTCTTGAGCCACCTCCTGCCCGAGGCCTGCCGGGCCCTCCAGGCTGGGGAGATACCCGCAACCTGGGCTGGCTGAGGAAGGGCGCCCCAGAGCTGGGTGGCAAAGTTCTCGGGCAAAATTAGAATCCAGGCAGATCCCGACAGCCTGGGATCCAAGGAGCTGACATTTAATCCGGATAAATATAGGGTCTGAGGTGTTGGTGTTAAAATAGAGAATACGTGGAGAGGTGTCTTTGAGAGGCCCGTGAGGCACTTACAGACGCAGCTTTGACGCTGTCCCGGACTGAGCTAGTCCTCGAATTCCCGGTGAGTTCCGGGAAAGGCCTCAGGATCCCCGCTCTCCACGGGCCTTCGTTTGCCTCGGAGGAGCCTTGCCGATGAGTGTGGCCCGTGAAGTGTGTTCTCCTGAGCCCACGTGGTGTTGCCGGGCCGAAACAAGGGCCTCCCTGCTGTCCCCTGTTTCAGGCGGGCCCTGGGTCCTCGGGGCGGGCCTGGCGGGGGCCGGCAGCCTGGGCTTGAGCCCTTGGGGCGCCTCTCTCCCCGGCACCCGCGGGGCGGGGTGCCGCCTGCGCTCTGGTTCTCGGGCTGCCCGCCTCACTCCTGGGCCCAGGGTTCTCGGGTGATGAGGCGCCGTGCCGAATCTGTGCGGCCGTTTCCCTGTTCCACGAGGGTGTGTGTGAGCTCCCACCTGCGGAACTGGACTCGGCAGTCGCTGGCGTCTGAGACCCTCCGGGCTCCGGAGCTGTGGGCATTGCTGATGGTGTCTGGAGCCGAAATCACAGTATCGTCCGTCGTCTTAACCAAACGCTGATCCCCAAACCAAGAAAAAGCGATCATTTAGAAAACCCAGGCCCCACGGCGCGGCGCCCGTCTGTCCTCACATGCTTGTACAGAGCCTGTGACCGTCGCAGCCCGGGCGTTGCTGCTGTTTGAGGAAGCACCGCCCGGCCCTTACCTCTGTCTCTCGGTGTTTGCAGGGCGGGCGGGGCGCGCGGGGCGGGCGGCGGATGGCGCCCCGGTGGTCACTTGGAGGACCTCGGTCTCACCTGAGGTGGATTCTCCTTTTTGCAGCTAGGTATTTTGCTCCACGAGTGTAAAGCAGGTTATTTTTAGCCTGTCCTCTGACCGGGATTCCAGCTGGATGACGCTGCCCGCTGGAGAGGGTGGGGGTGGAGGTGCTGGAGCACTGCCCCGTCCTGGACCTGCTCCTGCAGCCCGACCTCTGTCTGGCCACGTTACTCAGGTAGGACTTGCAGGCCCTCGAGCTCCCTTAAGCTCAGTGGACAGCAGTCAGCTCATCAACTCGTGGAGCCCCGGCTGCCCCCGGGGTCCCTCTGTTCCTGTGTGGGTCACCCGCACTCCCCGCCCGCCCGCCCCAGCAGCTTTCAGCCCCTGCAGAGCTGCCTTTTCTGGGCGTTTCAGGGAAATGCACTCGTGTGATCTACACGCTTTATGTCTGGCCCCCTTCACGGGGCACGGGTGTCTGAGGCCCGGGAGCCGGTTCCTCTCTGTCGCTGGATAACAGTTTGCAGCTGCGGCCGCATCTTCTGCGCGCGCCCGTGTGTGGCCGTCTGGGCTCGCTCCAGTTTGGGGGTGTTAGGGTTACTGCAGCTATGGCCCCTGGCTTCTTGCAAACCTTCTTGCATTTTTCTTGGGTGAATACCTGGGAATGGAATTGCTGGGCCCATGGCAAAGTTGTTCCACTTTTGAAGAGACTATCAGACTGCTTTCCAACGTGGCTGTACCTTTCTGTGCTCCCACCAGCGGTGTGTGAGGGTCAGTACTCGGTGTTGCCTTTTTACTACAGCAGCTACAGTGATTGTGAGCTAGGACCTCACAAGCGGGTTTCACTTGCAGCTTTCTAACGCCCTAGCTTTGCCCGGTGGCTCAGCAGTCAGGAATCTGCCAAGCAGAAGTGAATTCAGTCCCTGGTCAGGAAGATCCCCTGAAGATGGAAATAGCAACCCACTCCAGTCTTCTTACCTGGAGAATCCTATGGACAGAGGAGCCTGGCGGGCTACAGGCCACAGGTCACGAAGAGTCCGACGCGACTGAGCGCCAGCGAGTGGTGCTCAGCGCCTTTTCACGTGGTTATCACTGCTGCATTCACACAGCTTCTTGGAGAAGAGTCTGCTCAACCTTTTGCCTGTTTCTTGCTTGTCTCACTGAACGTGAAGTGCTGTTTGTATATTCTGGAAGTGAGCTGTTTATCAGCCATGTGACGTGCGTGTATTTTCTCCCGGTTTGTGGCTTGTCGCTCCGTTGTCCTAATGGTATCTTTTTCAGGGCTAAAGTTTTAATTTTGATAAAATCCATCTTATCAGTTTTTTTCTTTTAATGGGTCATGTTTCTGGAGTCCTGTCTGAGACAGCCTGAGAGTGCTAGCCTGACCCCAGGTCGTGGTGATTTTCTGCGCTTTTCTCTCCTGGTTTTGGAGTTTTAACTCCTGCATTCAGGTATGTGGCCCATTTCGAGTTAACTTTTGTGTGTAGTACAAGGTGAGGGTGTCAGGGTTTTCTTTCTTTCCTTTCCCCCCAAAGCGCTGCACACAGACGCTGAGCTGCCCAGCACCGCGTGCTGAACCGGCTGTCCCTCCGCATTGAGTGTCTCGGCACCACTGGTGAAATGAATCGACAGCGAGTGTGAACGCTGATTTCTGGGCTTCTGGCCTGATTCCTTCATCAGTGTGCTCAGCCTTTTGCCGATGACTGACTGACTTTATAGTAAGTTTGCAGTCAGATGCTGCTGGCGTTCCAACTGCGTTTTTCAAAACAGTCTTTGAAACTAGAGCCTTTGAATTTCCACATACATTTTAGAATCCATTTGTCACCCTTATGAAGAGCCTAGTGGGAGACTGATATGGACGGAGCTGAATTTGTCAATCAGGTTGGCGAGCACTGTCGTCTTGGTGACACTGAGTTTCTGGACACGCGACACGGAACGTCTTTCTATTTATTTCAGTGATGTCTTGCAACTTCAGCGCACCATCCCGAAGCTCTTCCGTTAACTTTGCTTTCTGCTATCTTCTTACATTATTTCGTCCGGGGTTGTTTTATTGACTCCGTGTTAGATTGTTTGCTGCTAGTGTGTTGGAATGCACTTCGTTTGCATTTGTTTGTATTCTGTGAACTTGCTAACCTCAGGTCTTAGTTCTCAGAGCATTGTAGTGGCTTTGTTTCGAGTTTTGACACACGGTCTCATGGTTGATTGCGTGTAGACCGTGTTCGTGCCGTTTCTAACCTGGATTCGGTGCGGCTTGTATGTCTGTCTGTTTCAACACTGCGTCAACTGGAAAACCCGGCACAGTGTTGGACAGACGTGGCGAGGACCAGAGCGCACGCCCTTGGCTTGTCTCTGCTCCTCGGGGACGGATTCCATCTTCACCATCCAATATGACGCTGGCTGTGCGTTTGGGTAGACGAGCTCTTTACTTGGCCAGGAAGTTCCCATATGTTTTGCTTAGAGATTTTGTCAGGAAAGTGTCGGGCTTCTCTTCCTGCGTTTGTTGAGATGGTCACACGGGTTTTGTCCTTTATTCCTCTGATGTATCCTGTGAATTGATTTTTTAAATTATTTATTTATCGTTTATTTTTGCTCCCTTGGGCTGTAGTTTCGTCTCAGGCTCAGGAGTCCTGGTGGGCTGGGTTAGCTGCGGCATGGGGGGTCTTAGCTCCCCAACCCGGGGTCAAACCCACGTCCCCTGCAGTAGAAGGCAGACGCGCCACTGCTGGACCCCAGGCAAGTCCCGTGAGCTGATGTTTGGTGTTGAGCAGCCCTGCCTTCCTGTGCTGAATCCCCCTCGGTCCTGGTCACTGTTTTATGTGTTGCCCCCAGGGACGGGGGGCCTGGTGGGCTGCCGTCTATGGGGTCGCACAGAGTCGGACACGACTGAAGTGACTTAGACGTGGCTCAGCACTAGTTTAGCAGCATCGCCAGCGTGTATTTGTGGTAGTTACTTAGTAGCTTCTCTCCTTGTGATGTCTTCATCTGACTTTATAATTAGGTTAGTATTGGCATTACAGAATGACATAGGAGGTGGTGCCTCCTATTCTCTGAAACTGTTTGTGAAAGATTGGTTATTTATAGCTGAATACACGCCTTCTTGGATTATCTGGCAGAATCCTGCAGTGCAAGCTTTCTGGGCTTGGGCTTGGCTTTGTGTTGGGTTGGCCAAAAAGTTCCTTTGGTTTTTAAGTAAAAAATGAAAGACACGTTTTTCATAGTCACCAACAACCTTACTGAACAGTGTCTTCAGCATTTTATTCCACTACCTCCTGCCATTTTTCAGGCCCCTTCAGGATTCCATCCTCCCAAAACTGTTTAATTTTTTGAGCAAAGAACTGTTCCCCTTCCCTTTGACAGTCTTTTCACAGGGAACTGAAATTCTTTCCATTAAGAGAATCTTGTAGGGACTTCCTGGCTGTCTCATGGCTAATACTCCACACTCACAGTGCAGGGGGCCTGGGTTTGATCCCTGGTCAGGGAACTAGACCGCACACGCCCCAACTGAAGATCCCACGTGCTGCACCGAAGACCTGGCCCTGTCAAATCCAGAAAGAAAGAAAGATGTTTTAAAATTTTTTTAAAGAGAGAACTTTATTAAGACCAACATAAGTGGAATTCCAAGGGTGCCATGTCTGGTAAGCACGGCGGGTGAGTCAGAGCTTCCTACCAAGCTGTGACAGTTTTTACCTGCTCATCGGGGAAACACGCGGTCCTGGGTTTCCTGATGGAAAATTATGTGTTTTCTGTCGACTGATTCCAGACGCTTTTGTTCAGTGTTCAGTGGCCTGACTGGGAGCAGTGCTTGCTGGAATCAGTCGCTTGGCTTTCCAGAAAGAGCTCGTAAGGGAGGACCCCCTCCCGCCCCGTGCACATCACCTTCATCCCTGGTGGCTCAGTGGTGAGGGATCCACCTGCCCGTGCAGGAGACGCAGGGTCAGTCCCTGGACCAGGAAGACTCCCTGGGGTAAGAAGGCGCCCCTACTCCAGCACTGTTTGCAAGCCACTTTGACACGTTGGATCAGTCACAGAACCTCGCCCTACGCTGCACAAATCTTCTGTGTGTGTTTCAGTTATGTCTTTACCTTTCTTGAAATAATAGAGCATAATGTGCTGGAAATGTAGTTTTTTCTTCCATCTTCAGTATTAAAATAGCTACACAGAAATTCGCCAGTTGCGGTGTTTTTGGTCTTTTTTTTTTTTTTTTGTCTTTTTTTTTAATGCACGCTGCTATCACAGGTATTATGGGACAGTATAACACGATCGTCTCCAGTGGAATTAAAGACAAGCGCTACTAGACCATCTTACTGGGAAGCCAAATGAACTTTTTGGCCAACCCAATAAAAACCTTTTTTAATTAAAAAAGTAAAAATTTAAAAAGAGAAAAAAGGGAGGTCAGTATGTACTTGATTTGGTAAAAGGGTGCGTGCGGCCAAGCCCCCAGCAGGGCAGACGGGCACTGCTGTTCAGGAAGACACGCTCTCACTCAACCGTGTGCTGGCGCTTTTCTAGTTTTGGGGCTATAACTGGTCAGCTGAACTGATGCGTTCGCACTGTGGTGTTGGAGAAGACTCCTGAGAGTCCCTTGGACTGCAAGGAGATCCAACCAGTCCATTCTGAAGGAGATCAGCCCTGGGATTTCTTTGGAAGGACTGATGCTGAGGCTGAAGCTCCAGTACTTTGGCCACCTCATGCGAAGAGTTGACTCATTGGAAAAGACTCTGATGCTGGGAGGGATTGGGGGCAGGAGGAGAAGGGGACGACCGAGGATGAGATGGCTGGAGGGCGTCACCGACTCGATGGACAGTTGGATACAACTGAGCCACCGAACTGAACTGAACTGAAATAGGAAGGGGCTTCCCTGCTGGCTCAGTGGTAGAGAATCCGCCTGCTGAACAGGAGAGACAGGTTCGATCGTGGGTCAGGAAGATCCTCTGGGGAAGGACATGGCAACCCACTCCAGTCTTCTTACCTGGAGAATTCCATGGACAGAGGTACCTGGCAGGCTACAGTCCTTGGAACTGCAGAGTCAGACATGATTTAACAACGGAACAGCAAAAATATGGGACAAGGTGATAAACATTCATAAAAATTGTCTCCTGAAAATGTCTACGTCTCTTGGGGGCCGGTTCTGCCAGTTTTCCCATGGCACAAAGTGCCTCGTCCAGATACCTGCCCTGAATTCCATTCAGGCATGCCAGCTACTTGCGTAGCTGACTTGAGTCTGGGGTGATGGCTTGATTCTTGTGTAGCAGAACTGCTGGTGGGCAGCGTTCCCTGCGTGGCAGCCTTCCCCTCAGTCTTAATTTCGAGCATGGTTTGGAGGGTGTTTCGTGGTGCAATGAATGCTAATTCCCAGGTGGAGGGCGAGGGTTTCCTTGACAGGCCCCTCAAGCTGCTGTCCCTGGACAGGGCCCTGCAACCAGCAGTTGCTCGGAGCAGCAGGAGAGGCCGCGCAGGGGGAAGCCGAGCGCCGCAACTGGAGAAACCTGAGCAGCAGAGCCCACGCGGCAGGAGCACAGCCGCCAGCAGCCTGGCAGAGCAGGCAGAGACGCCCGCAGGGACCTGGCGCAGCCACGGGTCCTCAAGCGGAGAACGCCGTCAGGTGTCCCCCAGCGTCTCCCCCGGCCATCTGAGCAGTCTTAAAAGGAGATGCTCTGTCGACTTCGTCCCTGAAGCCCACCAAAGACACGTGCACGTACGCAGCCCCAGGGCAGTCGCAGCCGGTGCAGGCCTGAGACAGGGGCGCTGTCGTCTCCTGCGCAGTTCCGTCCGGCCAGAAGCACAGGGCACAGGTGGGGGCGGGCGCAACTGGCGGGCACCTGCGCTGGGGGCCCCGGGACAGGGTGGGTTCTGGAGCAGGCCTCGGTCTGAAGGCGCCAGCCCTGGCCTGAACAGCTTCACCTGCGTAGCTGTCGCTGTCTGCAGGGAACAGGCCGGGGCGGGGGCTGTGGTCTGCAAGGGAGGGGCCTGGGTCCCTTCGTTCTCACCCCCAGCCCCTGCCCTGGCCTGGCGCAGGCCCGGAGGGTGGCGGTCCCCCTTCTATCCAGCCAGACCCACTGTCCCCCAGGCTCACCCCCGTCTCCCCCGCGGCCTCCCGGAGCCCCGCGTCGTGTCTCGGATCCTCCGCCTGTGGTTTCTCCCGGGCGTGTCAGGGACGGCACCCGCCCACACGACATCCTGACGGGCACGGGCTGGCCCCTCGTGCCCTGCCCGCCCTTCCTCCAGTCCTCCCCACCGTCTCCTGTCCCCAGCGTGACCTTGAACGGCTTGGGCCTTTGCCACGATCGACTGTCTTGCGGTCACCGGGTCCTGTGTGCTGCCTGCCTTGGCAGCCAGAGCGGGTCCAGGAGAGCAGAGCTCGGGGAGGGGGCTAGGCAGGGTGAAGGGCCCCCCTGGAGCCCAGAGCGGGGCGGGACCGGCCGTCTCCAGGGGGCCCGGCGCAGCATCTTGCTGCCCTTGCTGGGCAGTGGGTCAGCGAGCGGCTGAGCCTCCGAGAGACCCCCACGCTCCCAGGCGCAGGGTCATCCGCCCCTCAGCCCGCGGGCCTCGGGCTCACTCCGCCGGGTAACCTGGGGGCTCACTGCCCTTCCCGCCTCTCCCTCCTCTGTGGCCTCGGCCCAGCCTCCCTGCGCCGTCCCTCCTCAGTGTGAAGCCGTCGTCAGAGCTGCTGTGCAGCTGCTCAGTTCTGTCCCACTCTCTGCCACCCCACGGGCTGCGGCACGCCAGGCCTCCCTGTCCTACACCATCTCCCTCAGTCCACTCAAACTCCCATCCACTGGTGATGCCATCCAGCCATCTCAGCCTCTGTCGGCCCCTTCTCCTCCCGCCTTTAATCTTTCCCAGCATCGGGGTCTTTTCCCATAAGTCAGCTCTTCGCATCAGGTGGCCAAAGTGTTGGAGTTTCTGCTTCAGCATCAGTCCTTCCAGTGAACACCCAGGACTGGTCTCCTTTAGGATGGACTGGTTGGATCTCCTCATAGTCCAGGGGACCCTCAAGAGTCTCCTCCAGCACCGCCATCCGAAAGCGTCCACTCCTCAGCGCCCAGGTTTCCCACGGTCCCGCTCTCACATCTGTACACGACCGGTGGAAAAACCGCAGCCTGGACTTAGGGAGCTTTGTCAGCAGCGTGGTGTCTCTGGATTTTAGCATGCCACCTAAGTTTCTCATAGCTCTCCTTCCAAGAAGCAAGTGTCATTTAATTTCATGGCTGCAGTCACCATCCACAGTGAGTTTGTCCAAGAAAATAAAATCCGTCACTGCTTCCACTTTTTCCACCTATATTCGCCATGAAGTGATGGGACCGGACGCCATGATCTTAGTCTTTGAATGCTGAGTTTGAAACCAGCTTCTTCACTCTCCTCTTTCACTCTCATCAAGAGGCTCTTTAGCTCCTCTTCACTTTCTGCCATAAGGGTGCTGTCATCTGCATATCTGAGGTTACTGATATTTCTCCCGGCGATCTTGATTCCAGCTTGTGCTTCCTCCAGCCTGGCATTTTGCATGATGTGCTCTGCATGTAAGTTAAATAAGCAGGGTGACAATATACAGCTTTATCATACTGCTTTCCCAATTTTGAAACAGTTGTTCCAATGTTCAGTTCTAACTATTGCTTCTTGACCTGTATATAGATTTCTCAGGAGATAAGTAAGGTGGTCTGATATTCCCATCTCTTAAAGAATTTTCCAGTTTGTTGTGATCCACATAGTCAGAGGTTTTAGCATAGTCAGTGAAGCAGAAGTAGATGTTTTTCTGGAATTCTCTTGCTTTTTCCATAATCCAACCAATGTTGGCAATTTGATCTGCCTTTTCTAAACCCAGCTTGTACACCTGGAAGGTCACGGTTCATGTAGTATTAAAGCCTGACTTGGAGAATTTTGAGCATTACCTTGCTAGCGTGTGAGATGAGTGCAATTGTGTGGTAGTTTGAGAATTCTTTGGCATTGCCTTTCTTTGGGATTGGAATGAAAACTGACCTTTTCCAGTCCTGTGGCCACTGCTGAGTTTTCCAAATTTGCTGGCATATTGAGTGCACCACTTTCACAGCATCATCTTTCAGGATTTGAAACAGCTCAGCTGGAATTCCCTCACCTCCACTAGCTTTGTTCGTGTGATGCTTCCTAAGGCCCCCTTGACTTCACACTCCAGGATGTCTGGCTCTGGGTGAGCGATCGCCCCAGCGCAGTTATCTGGGCCAAGTGTCCGCCTGCTGGTGCAGGAGAGGCAGAAGGCTCAGGTTTGATCGCTGGATTGGGAAGTTCTGAGGAAATGGCAACTCACTCCATGGACAGAGAAGCCTGGTGGCCTACAGTCCGTGGGGTCGCCAGGGGTGGGACAGGACTGAGCATGCACACTTGCTCAGTATCCAGTGGGTCAGTCTCAGAGGCTGTCGAGCAGAGGCTGGCCCTTCCTCGCCCTAAATCCTGCTGTGAGGCTTTAATGTTAGGTGTGGCTTGTAGGCCAGAGAGGCCGCAGAGGCCTGTGCAGCCGTGTTTGGGGCTGTGTGTGTGCCTGAACTCGGAACTGCTGCCAAGTAAATCACGGGCCATGAGCTTACGCTTGAGTGGGCGCATACACCCGGGTTGGATCCTGCCTGCCGGAGCTAAGGTGCCCAGGGTAGTCTGCCCTGCCTCCGGCCGGCCTCCTTGGGTGGGTGTCTGCCTGTGGACACTTGGCAGGAACGGCACTAGAGGTGGGCCTGGCCACGTGCCACCTCCCTACGCACGCCGGCCCTTCGCGGACCCTCAGGGCCCTGCCCCCTTCGTGGCTCTTTCTGTGACTGGCAGCTGTACAGGCATGGTTTTCTGTGCAGGCAGACGGGATGCTCGCAGGCCTGTCCCCGGAAACCGTGAAATGTGCGGAGTGTATCGGTGAGCCCCCAGTGAGCAGAGCAGCCTGAGAACCGGGCCTGCGGGCCAGGGTGGGCAACGGGTGCCCCGGTCAGCCCGGGGAGGAGGAGGGACAGCCCCCGCTGAACCGATCAGCCCTGGGGTGAGCACCGCTGTGGTGGCCCGGCCCAGCCCTGTGCCCGAGACCAGGCGGAATGCACACAGCGCTCTGCAGCCTGGTGCAGGGTGTGGGGACAGAGGCCCTGGCAAGCCTGCCTTTGCGTGGGTTTTAGTAAAAAGTCACGTCTAAAAACAATCCTCCAGTTAAGGTTTCAGGCTTTCAATCAGGTGCCTTATCCTCGGCCGCACTGGGTCTTCCTCGCTGGGTGCAGCCTTCCCCTCGCTGCCCGAGCGGAGAGCACTCTCCAGTCGTGGTGAGCGGGGGACCCTCTCCGGTTGTGGTCCGTGGCCTCACTGTGATGCTTCTCTTCAAGGCCCCCGGCTCTACACTCGGGCTCAGTAGTGGGGGCACAAGGGCTGAGCTCCCCCATGGCACCAGGGATCAGGTCAGTGTCCCCGGCATCGCAAGGTGGATCCTCAACCACGGGACCCCCAGGGACGTCCCAGGACTTTCATTTAAAACGGTTGCTGCCAGGCAGTGCCCTCTCCTCTCCGATCTCTGCAGGAGGTGAACACACATCCTCTTCGGGAGATGGAGCTTCGAGGGAGCCTGGTGGAAAACGCCGCAGCAAGCGATGAGCTCGTTGTGGAAACACAACAGAATGTGTAAGGAAGCGAGAGCCCGTTCCCAAGGGCTGGACCTGCCCTGGCTGACCGCGGGCTGGGCCAGCGGGCACAGGGCTGAGGACCACAGAGAGGGCTACCCCAGCTTCTAAAAGCATGGAGAGGGTTCTTGATAAAGCACTCAAGATGTGTCTGTATAAAGGCTGTTATCCAAGGAAAGCAAAATAGTTCACAGAGAGCTCAGACTCTGCTTAGACTTGACCTTGGGCCCTGCCAGATGTGGCCTCCAGGACTGCGACCGGTTCCTCCTCGGGAGGCGGGAGGCCGGGTCCTCAGCTGGGTCATTGCAAACTGAGGGGCAGGTGTGATGAGACCAGATATAGCTGCTGGCCGGGGAACTCCCGTGTTGGTTACATGGCTCCAGGCATTGTCTTCAGAGCAGGGAACTCATGAGCGGGCAGAGGCTTCCCAGGGGGCTCAGTGGAGAGGCATCCGCCCACCAATGCCGGAGATGAGGCTTTGATCCCTGGGTCGGGAAGATCCCCTGGAGAAGGAAATGGCAACCCACTCCCGTACTCTTGCCTGGAGAGTCCCATGGACAGAGGAGCCTGGCAGGCTGCAGTCCATGGGGTCACACAGGGTCGGACAGGACAGATCATGCGTGCATCCGTGTACACGTGATGCCCACGCGTGAAGCAGTGTCTGGGGTGGTGTCACCTCACTGGCGTCTGTGCTGAGCACGCAGGCGGGTCGTGGAGCCCTCTGCCAGGGATCTCGCGTGTGGGAAACGCTTGAGAAGACGTGCAGCGACCTTGCATCAGTGAATGTCTGAAGCCTTGTGTCCTAAAACGTGGAAACCAAGCATCCAGTCAACAGCAAGATTTTAGTTAAAACAGTGTAGGTGCCCGGAGGCCACCTGCTCTGCCGTCCAGAATGAACCCAGGAGGACAGGCGTCAGTGTGTGGGTGTGTACGCATGCGTGCCCGCAAGGGTCCCCGGGGGCTGGTGACACCTCGCGCAGAAAACACGAGCAGAGACCAAGCCTTTTCCATGTGTTTCCTGCTTCTGGGGCAGGGGGTGGGGAGGCTGAGCTGGTGGGGGGCCCTCCGGGTCACCCCAAGATGACCATCCTAGTGGCCCCTGAGGCTGTTTGGAGCAGAAGCCTCCTCCTGCTCAGGGACAAGGGGCTCCAGGCTCTTGCACGTCCCACGTGCACAGAAGCGCTAGCCAAATTCTCTGTCTTGGTTATCTGGTTCTGACTCACAGTGACCTTTCAACGTTCTGACCCCCTGCCTTTTGTTACAGAGCCTAACCTGCCCTCGCCTGCTCACAGCAGCTCTCGGTTTCTTGGGACGCCGTCTCGGGACTTAAAGTCCTAAACATTTCCGCAGAATAAAACATAGTTCTAAAGAACATGAGAGAAGGACAAGGGGCTCTTTCTTGGCTTCCTGCCGGTGCCTCTGCGGGCAGTCGGGCCGGAGCACGAGCACGCTTAGGTCATCGTCAGCGCAGACCCTGCGCCCGGCCCCGCCCGCCGACCAGGCCTGAGGCTCAGGGCACTCCTTAGCCCTGTCTCCACTGCCTGCCCCGCCTGGGGGTCAGTGGGGGGTTCTGTCCCCCAACTTTGTGTGGCCCTGACGTTGGCTTGTCCGGGAGCTGCGTGGGACAGCGCCGGAGCTGGTGGTCCCTGTGTGGGGCCCGGCCCTCCGCCTCTGGCAGTGCCCTGGGGACGTCTCCACGTAGGCATCCAGGGTGCCCCTCTGGCTGGAGCCCATGTTGCTGGCACCTCGGCGCTGAAGGCACGGGGGGCGTGTGGTGCGCGTGTAGCTGAGCCAGCCTGTGCCCTGTCGCCGGCCAGGACTGGGCTTTCGAGGTGCCCTGCCTTCTCTCGGCTCCTTGGACCTTCAGGAGCCTAGTCGGTGCCCAGGGGGCCACCCTGGGGACCACCTTTGGGCGATGTGCTGAGACCACTGGCTCAGCACTGACGGAGACACAGCCACCCCCGCGGGGCCCTGGGGACGGGGGCCGCGCCCGAGTCCAGGAGGGGCCCAGGACCTTTAGGGTGGGGCCTTCGCACGGGTGCTGTGCGTGGACTCAGCCTTGGACAGCTGGCCAGGAGACGCCGCGGTGCGCGTGCCTGGCGCGATGGGCCTCCATGGGGCTGCGGTCACAGGAGCGGCCTGGTCCGGGCAGCCTGGGGAGGGGACTGTCGGGAAGCGTTCCCCATGGACTCCAAGCCCCAGCCTCCCCCCCAGCAGTGGGGGCACGAGTCTGGAGGGGCCTTAATGAGCTGCAGGGCTGGGGGCCTGTGCAGGTGGCTACCACTGAGGCCTGGTGGCAGGCGCTCTCCTGCCTTGCAGAAGTCCTAGAAACAGACGGTAAAGCAAACAGGAAGGGTGTTTGAGCCGCCCTGAGGCTTTTAACTGAAACACTGTCCGTTTGGCAAACATTCCAGCCCCTACTGCGTGTCAGGCATTATTCCAGACAGTGGTTATCAGTGGGCAAAACAGAAAACCTTCTTGGGTCGGATCCGTGTTCGGCGATGTTGGCTGACAGGGGGCAGTGTTTGGAGGGGGTGACGTGTGCCGGGTGGGGGCCGGAGTGCTTCACAGGGAGGGACTGTCAAGGCAACTCCGGGAGAAATCCAGGGTCTGAGACGGGGGATGTTCGAGGGAGGGGCTCGCCCTGTGTTTCAAGAGGGGTCTCTGCAGCGGGACGCGGAGGTCAGGAGAGCCGGAGATCAGGGCCTGGTGCTGGTTGTGGCGGGCGGGGGTGGCCATCTCCGCGTGCACGTGGACAGGCGGTGGGGTGACCGGAGCCCAGGTGAACTGTTTGCTCTGGGGCCTGAACGTCAGGAACAGGGTTATCACCGGCGATTGCGGAGACCAAAGGGGAAGCGGCCGGAAAGCAGGACAGGAGCTGCTCTGGGATGAGCTGCAGGGCGGCCAGGCCGACTGGACAGTGCTGAGGGGCCCCTCCTTTGCCAGCAGCGACCCAGGCCCTGGGCCCCCCACCTGCTGAGGGCACACCCTCTGGGAACCCGGGGAGCCGTGGGCACAGCTCCCGTGGAGCAAGGGTGGGGCTGGCTCTGCTCTGGCCAGCCGGCCGGCTCCCTCCCAGACCTGGGCACACGCCGGACATGAGTCTTCTCACCCAGTGCATGTGTGGGGTCCCAGGCACACAGTTGCTGTTGCCCTGAGAACACGGTGCGTGACCACCCCTAGCCCAGGTGGCTGGTCTCAGGAGGGGTGGGCGGCCTGGGCTGGCTGAAGCCAGGCAGTGCTGCACTCGTGACCCCTGGTCAAAGGCCACCGCTCCAGTGCCCTGGTGGCCTAGTGCCCGCTTGAAGGCCCAAGACCGCAGCGGAGGCTGGGGTTCATCAGGCCGCCACCCCATCTCTGCCTGGTTGCGGACGTCATGGTGGGTAGCCCGGGCGCCCGTCCTCTGCTCTCCTCTCGCGTGGGCTGTGCGCTCCTGCGTGCCCCTGGCACGCACACAGCCTGTCGTATGGGCACTCAGCACTCCCCGCTCTTCACAGATGGCCAGACTGGGCACCCCAGAAAGCCTGAGGCCCCACCCCACTCCTGCGTGGTAGGTGGCAGCTGGTAGCCCCAGTCCCCTTTCCCCGGGGAGGAGGGGAGGGGAGGAGAGTGGGGAACCCTTTGGCTGCGCCCTCCCCTAGCTGGGCTCCAGGCGGGGCAGGCCTGCGGGACTGGAAGGGTCAGTGCTCCAGGGTCGCTGCCCCTCGTGCCCGGCAGCTGCCCAGCTGCAAGTGCCGATGTTCCGGCCCCCGCTGGCCCCCTCACGCAGTGAGGCTCCGCTGGCCTGGCTCTGGGCAGCGGCGTGGACGGCGTGCCCTCGCTCAGACAGGGTGGTTGTAGGAGGCTGCAGCAGGGACACCTGCCAGCTGTGTGGGCAGGCAGCCCGCGAGCCTCAGGCCTCCCACCACATCTCCTCTCTGCCCAGCACGAAGGGTCAGCCTGTTTCTTACTATTTTGATTGGGCATGCCTGGACCCAGCAGGCTCGGCTAAGTATGTGCCTGGGTGGGGCCCCACAACAAGGCCCATGTCCCTGCAGCTTCTGTGTGCTCAGGGCTGGCCTGACACCCTGCTCCTTGGGCCCCTGGCTGCTCAGGGGCAGAAGGAGCTCTGCTCACCACCCGGGCCTCTCCCTCGCCGGCCGCCGGCTCCCCCGCGGGCTCCCGAGCTCAGCTCTGCCCTCTACGGGTCCCTAACCTCCCCAAGGAGCGCCTCACCAGGAAGCACAGACAACTCGGGGGTGGGGTGGGGTGGGGTGGGGGGCGGGGAACGCCCGGGCGTAGTTTATTTTGCCGGAGTCCAGTGAGTGGTGGTCCCGCCGGAGCCCGGGGCGGCCACGGACTGCTCGAAGCAACCGCAAGAGGCGGACTCCCACCCCCGGGCCCTCTGGCTGGAGTCCGCCCTCCTGGGGAGTGGAGCGCGAGGACTCCCGGGCGCCGGGGCAGGGAGCCCTGCCCACTCCACGCCGGGGGAGCTGCCCCTCCGGGTCACGTTGTGGACCCGCTGGGCAGTGCGTGAGCCCTGCACGTTAAATGAAAGTCGGCGTGTCCCCGCTCCCCGGAGCTCCGAGTCCTGGGGGGGGCGCGGCGACCGCGCGGCGAGTCGAGTGAGAGGAGGCCCCGCCCCCCGGGCGAGGGGGGCGGATCCTCGGGGCGGGGGCGGGTCCTCGGGGCGGGGGCGGGTCCTCGGGGCGGGGCCGGGCAGGGCCGCGCGGCCATTGGCTCGGCCGCAGGACCGCCCGGCCGCACGTTCCCGCGAGCTCGGGGCGGGCCGGGGGCGGGGCCGGGCTCGGACCACGCGGGGCGGAGCCCTGAGCCGAAGCGGCGGCTCCGCCCCGGCCCATAACCGGTGCCGCCGCCGCCGCCGCGACCGAGCGCTAGAGCTCGGACCCGAGGCCGCCGCCGCCGCCGGGCCCCCGCCCCGCCCGTCCGCCATGGCCGCACCGCGCGCTCTGGCGGCCGCCGCGCCCGCGCCCGGGAAGGCCGCACTCACTCACCCGGGGAAGGCGATCCTGGCAGGTGGGGCGCGCGCACCGCGCGCTCGGACCCCGACCCCGCTGCGCTTCCGGGCGGGCCCGGGATACCGGCTCCGCCGCGCTTCCGGGCAGGCGCGGCCCTCCGGACGCCCCGCCGGGACCGCGGGGGCGGGGGAGGCGCGGGCCCGGTCCCCGGGCGGCGGGCAGAGTCCGGGCGGGGGAGGGGCTCTCAGCGCCGTCCGGGTCCCGGTCTTTCCCCGCAGGCGGCCTGGCGGGCGGCATTGAAATCTGCATCACCTTCCCCACTGAGTACGTGAAGACGCAGCTGCAGCTGGACGAGCGCTCGCACCCGCCGCGCTACCGGGGCATCGGTGAGCGGGGGCGGCCGGCGGGGGCGGGCGGGCCGGCCGGGGCCGGCGGGGCCGCTGACCGCCCCCTCCCCCAGGGGACTGCGTCCGGCAGACAGTCCGCAGCCATGGCGTCCTGGGCCTGTACCGCGGCCTCAGCTCCCTGCTCTACGGCTCCATCCCCAAGGCGGCCGTCAGGTGAGGCGGCTCGGGCCCCGGGGGTCGCGGGAGGGAGGGAGCGAGCCCCGGCCCGCGGCGGCCCGTCTCACGCCTCAACCTCCCGCCCCAGGTTCGGGACGTTCGAATTTCTCAGCAACCACATGCGGGACGGCCAGGGACGGCTGGACAGCACGCGCGGGCTGCTGTGCGGCCTGGGCGCCGGAGTGGCCGAGGCCGTGGTGGTCGTGTGCCCCATGGAGACCATCAAGGTAGGCAGGTCCCCGTAGGAGACAAGGCTCGAGACAGCACTGGCGCGTCGGGGTGGTGGCATTGTGCCCCGCGGAGACTGTCGAGGTGGTTAGGGGTCTTGCCCCGCGGAGACCGTCGAGGTGGGCAGGAGTCTTCCGGGGAGCCCGGCGCAGAAAGCCCGCCGGAAGAGCCTCCTGGGGGCTGGACTCTCTCCTCGAGGCAGTGGGAGGATAACACTGCCTTAAAAAAACGTAGCACAAAGCAAGGTAACGCGTGTCTGCCGCCTCAGTCGTTTGAAAAACTAGTAAACATAAGGGCAGAGGCTCCTCTGTAAGGCGGCCAGGTGCGCCCGCACCCTGACCCCTGGGAGCCAGCGCCTTGCCGCCTCTTCCTCAGGTGAAATTCATCCATGACCAGACGTCTGCCAGCCCTAAATACCGAGGATTCTTCCACGGGGTCAGGGAGATCGTGCGGGAACAAGGTGAGCCGCTCGGCCTTGCCCTCTGGTGGGGGAGGTCAGGGACGTGGGCCAGGCTGCCCAGGGCCACCACCGGCGCCTCCTGCCTTGGCGCTCCTGCGTCCGTCCGGGAGGCCGTCGGTGTGACGGCCGTGCCTGCTTGCCCCAGGGCTGAAGGGGACGTACCAAGGCCTCACGGCCACCGTGCTGAAGCAGGGATCCAACCAGGCCATCCGCTTCTTCGTCATGACCTCCCTGCGCAACTGGTACCGAGGTGTGTTTGCGCCCCAAGACCCGCCCCCCTCCAGGTCTGGAGCCTTGCCCTCGCCCGCTATCCCCGTCTGACCCCAGCCTTCACCCCCATCCAGGGGACAACCCCAGCAAACCCATGAACCCGCTGATCACTGGTGTGTTCGGAGCCATCGCGGGCGCAGCCAGTGTCTTCGGGAACACTCCGCTGGACGTGATCAAGACCCGGATGCAGGTGGGGGCGGGGCCCTGGAGGGGCGGGGCGGGGCCTGGAGGGGCGGGGCCTGAGGCGGGACCGGTTACCGAGGCTCCTGGCTGTTGGTGTCCTGCAGGGGCTGGAAGCACACAAGTACCGGAACACGTGGGACTGCGGCCTGCAGATCCTGAGGAACGAGGGGCTCAAGGCGTGAGTGGGCGAGGGGCGGCGCTGCCTTCTGCACCCCAGGCCCTCCCCCCCTTCCACCCACGCCACCCGAACCCTGGTGCCCTGCTCTGAGCATCCCCAAAAGGGTCCGCTCTTGCTTTCTCAGTCTCTGACGCCTCCCCCACCCCCGCCCCGTCCACAGCCGCGCCTTCACCTGTCCTCCCACCGCCCCCCTCCCCAGGTTCTACAAGGGGACTGTCCCGCGCCTCGGCCGGGTCTGCCTGGACGTGGCCATCGTGTTCATCATCTACGACGAGGTGGTGAAGCTTCTCAACAAAGTGTGGAAGACGGACTGAGCCCTGGGGTCCCCGCGGGCCGCCCCCAGCGCCCCCTTCTTACAATTCCAGTGCAGTCGTGCCAAAAGGCCCCTTCCCTGTCCCGCGCACTCCGTGGCCTCGGTGTCCTCAGTCCGTGTGTGGCCACCACGGTGTCTGTGTGTCCAGCTGAGACTGGGTGTGCCTCTGGCCTGTGGATCTGTGCCCACTCGTCCCTGTGCTTGTGTGCCCGTGTTCCGTGTTCCGTGTCCTGTGACCCGGGGTGCCCGTGTGGCCGGGGTCATGTCCCAGCCCGGTGCCTTCCACCCTGGGCAGCAGGGGCAGTGCCCCGGCCCACCACAGCTGCCTCCGGGCCTCAGCCTGGCCTCACTGCATTCCAGGGGCTGCGTGGCCCCCGCTTTTCCCGCCACTGGCCTTAGTGGCCCTCGGGCCCTCCCTCCGCCCAGGACAGGGTGGCACCTCCCACTCTCAGGACCGCCCTTCCAAGGCAATAAACCGGGCCCTGTCGCAGCCTCCTGTCCCTGTTGTGAGCCCACGTGTGGGTGGGCAGTGGTGCCCATGCCTCACAAAGGACACTGCCAGGGGGCCAGACGGGCTGGTGGGCAAGCAAGCTGTGGCATGGCGCCAACCCCCGGGATGCCTGGCGCCAGGCCTTGCCTGTGACCAGGAGGCAAGATCCTGCAGGAGAGCCAGAGGGCATGTCCTTGGGGGTCATCTGGCGGGCAGCAGGTGGTCGGGCCTGGAGAAGGGGCTCTCGTCCACCCTGCAGCCTGGGGCCCGGCCCACCTCACCCCCTCATGGTTTCCTGGTGGCCTCCTCACGGAACTGCTTTGGGGTGACCATCTTCTGGGGCCCTGAGACTGAGCAGGAGGCCCTTAATGCTTCGCCAAGGCTGGGAGGTGGTGGGCACTTGAGGCCCTAACCCACAGCACTGAATTTCCGAGTAAGGTGTCCCCCGTCCCGGAGCCCACCTCCCCCCAGGGCCCAGGCACAGCTGGGAGCCCAGCCCAGCACAGGGGCCAGAGAGCCTTGAACCAGAGGGTCCCCCTGGCGCAGATCTGGCTGGAAACCACCTGCGAGCCAAGTGGAGGAGGTGCCCCAGGCTGTGTGGGGGCAGAGGGACCTTCTGGTCCAAGTGACCCCGCAGCAAAAGCAACACAAAGGACTTGGCTCAATTAGCAGCCAAGCCCCACTCGTGGAGCTGTTCCCTTCAGGGGAGAGCCCCCACAGCGCCTGGATCCCTGGAGTCGGGTAGATCTGGGCGCCAAGGGTGGGTTTGACGGGTGCAGGGGCCAAACTGTGCCCTCACCTCACAGGAGAGGGAGGAGAAAGGGCCTGGCAACAAAGCTTGGCTGCTCACAGGCTGAGGCAAGCCGCCTAACCTCCACTTCCGACCTGTGAAATGGCCCAGCCCTGTGGGCTATGAGGAGCACTGTAGTGTCGGCAGGGTGCTCAGAACACACTCTGCAGAGGGAGCCCGCGGGGAGATTCAGCAGGGCCCCGGGCTCCCAGCGAGTTCCTGCATGTGGGGGGCCCCAGCGCTGGGCCCAAGGGGACGCTGCCACAGATACCTCAGGAGTGGCGTCTGCTCAGATGGCCTACCAGCACCCCCAGCCCTGTCCCCACCTCCTTTCATAAGGAAGAAGGGGCTGGGCTGCACTCAGCCAGAAGGAAAGTGTTGGGACCTGTGCCCAGGAGGGGCAGGGCCCCCTCGCCTGTGCCAGAGCACAAGGTGGACAGCAGGGGGCCCAGCTGGAAAAGGTGGTGGACCTGGGCCTGCGTCCCCTGGGGCTGTGAGTGTGGAGAAGCCACCTGACCCCCACCTACACCACCTGTTGACAGAAGGTGGGATTACTGAAAGCCTCAGTCCTGCAGCGGAGACCTGAGGGAAGCGGGGCTGGGGCACTGTCTGAGACAATGTCAGCAAAGCCGGAGGGAAGTGACCTAGTGCAGAGTGGCTAGAGGGGCAGGCAGGTGTCTGCAGAGAGCCCCGGGCACTTCATCAAGGCCTGGGAAGCCGCAGGGAGGAAACCAGTGGCAGGGGACGCTGCCCTTGCAGCCCTGGGCCAAGGGGCAGAATGATGTGGGCAGAACTTTGAGCAGCAGAGAGGTGAAAACTCCACTTCCAGGGTGGTTCTCCCCACCCCACCCTGGCCAACCTGGGCACACAGGCCAGGGTCGGGGAGAACGCTGGGGCAGCTGTGCCTGCATTATCACAGTTGTCAGCTGAGTGCAGACTCTGGGTCAGGGTATCCGGCCCACAGCCAGAAACCTCTGAGCTCAGCTGGAAGCCACTCAGCATTAAGCAACCTTCACCACCTGGCATCGTCTTGAGCCTGGGGTCATCAGGAAGTGTGCCCAGGACAATGGCCTCAGAGACAGGCCAAGGGAGCAAAGGGTAAGATGGTGGCCATCCCAGGGGCAGGTCTTGGCCAGCTCCCAGCCCCATCTCACAACTGTGCGGCTGAGGAGGGGTGTCCTACCCGCCCTCTAGGCAGGGCCCCCTGCCCGACTCTTTGAACCCTCCCCTCCGCCACTACCCGACAGGCATCCCCTGGGTTTCTCCATGTCCTTGTGTAGGTGATGAACGGCAGTCAGAGCTTAGCACACACACAATCGCTCCTGACCACGGGTCCTCTCCCCTTCTGGCCAACAAAGAATTCCGCGTTTCGGGTTGTCCTCAGCCTTCACAGCAATCAGAGTTGAGGATGCCAGACTACTTTCCTCACTGACATTCTACTTCCTACCTGTTCTCAGATTCTCTGCACAGAATCCGGGGGCCTGAGGACCTGCCGCCTCAAGATCTGGGAACAGGGCCAAAGAGAGAGAGAGAGAGGGGCGGCCACAGCAGAGAAGGGACCGAAAAGGACCGCGGGAGGACCAGAGACAACAGCTAGGGCCGCGGACAGACGTGGCCTAGGCCGACCAGCGGGTGACCCAGGGAAAACACGGCGGGCCCTGGCCGTGGCCTGGTGGCTCGCCTCCTCGCACGCCCACCTGGGACTACCCGAGCACCACCTCGCCTGCGTGGACTGGGCCAGGCCCCGATCCCACCCCGCCCATCGTCGCCCGGGCCGGCCACACCCATCTACTCCCCCACTGGCCGGGCCTGAGGGGCCCCGCGGCCAGAGAGGCTGCCTCCCAGGTGGCCTCCAGGCAAGGGCCATCCCAGCCCCTGTGCTCAGACGCCTGCGGCGGCCCGCCGCCCAGCCCCCGGCTGAAAACCGGCCTCGGGCTCAAGCTCTCGGACCCGCCGCCCGTCGGCCCGCGGCCGCTCTCCAGGAGGCCCCCTCCGGCCGGTCGAGCTTGAGCCGACGGCCCGGGGACGCCCCCCTCACAGCTGTGTGACCCGGGGCGGGGGGAACGGCGCCCGCGGGGCCGTCGGCTCAAGGTCGACCCGGAAGCCCGCAGACACGAAAAAGGCCCTGCAGGCCCGCTCGCGAGGGAGGAGCCCCACCCCCGGGCGCAGTCACCGGCGACGCGGGAGCGACGCGCCGGCCGCTGGCGCCCGCAGGGCGGGGCCGAGGCTGTGGGGGCGGGGCCGCCGGCGCCCGGAAGTCGGGCGGCGCGCGCTGATGGCGTCATGGCGCGCCGGGCGGCGCGGCCCCGCGCATGCGCTTGGACCTCCGCTCGTGCGGTACAGGTCTGGCCGTCCCTCGACACTTGGGGCTTGTCCGGCGCTACCGCGATCGCCCACCCTCCCCGATGACCCACTGCTCCCGCTGGACGCCGCCGCGGGCGCCCCTGACACGCTGGCCCGGGGCTCGCGCCCGTGTCTCCCTCCCGCGCAACCTTTGGCTCCCGAGTCCCTAGTGCCAGCCAAGGGACAAAGGACAGGGTCACGGGGTGGGGCCGCGAGGACCGCCAGCCTCCCCGCTGCTGGCCCGCTGCAGTCCGGGCACCTGCTCCCACGCGCGGGCTCGAGTGGGGCGCGGGGGCCATGCCCCATCCCATCGCCAGGGAGGAGGAGGAGGCTGGGGCAGCCTCGTGGTGCAGGCGCACCCCGCCGAGTCCCCCACCCCCGGAGCCCGTCGTTAGTGGGGCCGGGGGTGCGCCCCTCCAGCAAACAGCTGTAGCACACCCGCACCATTCCTCTTTCCGGCCAGCCCCGCTCCTCAGATGGGAAAACCCAGGCGGAGACAGACAGCCTGCCTGCGACCTATGAGAGCCAAGTCTGCACAGCCCCCACCCCCGGCCCCCTCAGTGAGGGAGCTGAAGATTGGGGTTGGGGAGGCAGCTAGCGAGACCACGTCCGCCGGGGCTGGGGGTCCGTATCCTGGGGTGGGACCGCGGGAGGGACGGAGGGTCTGCAGACAGGGGCTCCTTCCTGGCCTCGGGCAGCCTCCCTTTGGTCTACAGTACCGGCACCCTGGCCTTGCGGGGTGGGGAGGGTGTGCCTTGCTGCAGAACCACACCTGAGGGCCAGCCGGGAGTGCAGAGGAGGAGCTGGCCGGAAAGGCGGGGGCCTCGCGAATGGGCAGGGGACAGGGCGCCCTGGTCCCCAGCACAGGCTGCGGCCAAGAGCCGGGCCCCACTCCAGCCTTCTGGGCCAAGTGCACGCGGAGCCCGTTGGTCTGAGGGACCGAGGGGTTCATCCCGCCCTCTGGGACTCGGGGCCAGGCTTGGCCCGGTGACCGCTGGGGAAATCGAGACCGGCCCCCGTGTGCTAATCCCCGCTAATGGCTTCAGAATCCCCGGCGCCCGGCGGCTAAGCCGGCCTTTCTCCGCGGCGCGGCCGGCCCTCCCCAGCGGCCCCAGCCTGCGGCCGCGCGATGCTATCTCGGCCCCGCGGCACTAATCCCCGCGCTCGCTTTCTTCCCGGGCCCGCTCGAGATCGGCCGATCCGCGCTTGATTATGGCCGCTGTCGAGGGCCCCTTTGTGCCGTCGGCCCTAAATCCCCTAATTCCGTGATAAAGGAGGCATTAGCGGGCGTTCTCTGCAGAGAAAGGCACCGGCATGAAAGAAAGCAATCAGGGAGTTCTGATGGCCTGGCCGCCCGGCCGGGAGGGGGCGAGGTGCGCGCCGCGGGGAGACGGAGAGGCGGCGCCCCACCCCCGTCCCGGCTGCCTACGCTGTCGGCGAGCTGCGCCCGGGATCCTCCCCCGCCTCCACCCTCCCTGGCGGCAGAAGAGCCGTGCTCGCCGTCTCCCCTTAGCCGCACGTCGGCACGTGCTGGGACCTGACTCCCAAACTCGCCCTGGGCCATGCTGGGCCCGCCTGGCGCCCCAGCCTCTGACTGTCCGAAGCCAGCGGTTTCTCGGGACTGAGGTCCCGGCGCTCGCCCCGGGTGCTCCTCCCGCCTCCCTCCTCCCGCCCCGCTCCTCCCTCCTCCTGCCTTCCTCCCTGGCGGCCCCGCCCCCACCATCCACCGCCTCTTTGGACCCGACCGGTTTTGACCAGTCCTGGAAGCAACTTGGTCCGCTCCTCAGTCCGGGAGACAGAAGTGAGGGCGGCCAAGAGCCGCTGGACCGTGGAGGGGTTGTACAGGGGCCGGTGGGCTGAGCAGGGAAGGCCGCTGGACCCGGCCGAGAGAGCTGGGCCGCTGGCGGAGCTGGTCTGCCTCCTGGGCAACGGGAGGGAGGGGGCAGCGGGATAGAGGTGGGGTCCAGGGGATGGAGGAGCACCGCGAAGAGGCGGCTGGTCCTCTCATCCTGAGCAGGGGAGCGCCGTGATTGGATCTGTGTGCAGAGAGAGGGGGTCAGGCCAGGAGAGTGGCCAGGAGTGCGTCGGAAGGCCGGTGTGGGGCCCAGGTGGCCGGGCTTCGGCACCAGCGCTGAGGGCGTTGTTAGGACCGGCGAGGTGCGGGCGTGGGCGGGGCAGCGTCCCACATGGAGCCTGGTGCTCAGGCAGCTCTGAGAGCAGGGGCTGTCAGGGAAGTGTGTGGGTGGCTGGTGGAATGGTGGGCCATTTACCAAGGGGGATGGTGGGCTCGTGTGAACCAGCGGGTGATATCCTGGAGGCGGCTGGGGCTCTGTCCCCACCGCTTGAGTGCCCAGCTCGCCCATCCTGCGCCTCTGGTTAGCACCCAGTGGTGGCCCAGCTGCGTCCACCTGGGAGCGTTGCCCTGGGTGATGGGGCCACGCGCATCATGGGGACTCAAAGCTGGAGCCTGCATCCTGAAGCCGCCCGTGTCCCTCCTGGTGCCTCCCGGGCGGGGCTTCCTGGAACACTGGCCTCTGACCCACGAGCCTTCCTGCCAAGCCTCCCTGCCCCTCCCCGGGCTCTGCCCTGCTACCAGGCTGCCCCCCCCCCCCCCGCCCCGTTGGTGAGCTTCCCAGCAGGCAGTGCTCCCAGTGTGCAAACCTCGATAGTCAGTCACCCCGTGCTTCTGTGTCCCCCCCGCCAAAAGAGATGTTGAGGCCTTCAGCCTTGGCAGTGACCCCTCCTGGTTTCTACTGTTCATATCCAGTGTTCCCAGGTCTTTAAAATATGTTGTTCAGAGTTTATCATTGCCATCCACGGGGGGATTAGTCCAAAGCAAGTGACTACCGTTACGGGAAGTGTTCACTGGGGTCACTCATTTTAAATGTTCTGAGGCTTTGCTAAATTGTTAAATTGGTAAATAGTTTTGTGGTTTTTTTTTTTTTCCGGCCAATGATGAAGCCCGAATCCGTTCCCTCTACGATCAGGAACTGAGCGTGCCCCCTGTCCCCACTGTCCAGCCACTTACTGGAGATTCAGTGCAACAGACACAGGCTCAATCCCTGGGTCAGGACACTCCCCCGGAGCAGGGCATGGCAGCCCACTCCAGTGTTCCTGCCTGGAGCGCCCCATGGACAGAGGAGCCTGGCGGGCTACAGTCCGCAGGGTTGCAGAGTCAGACACGACTGCACAGCACACACTAGCCAGGAGCTCAGGCAAGAAAACGAAGCAGAGGCATCAGCGCTGAAGAGGAAGAGGAAAGTCTCTGTTCACAAGTGCCTCTGTCTGGCACATAGAAGACCTTTTAAATCCACAAAAAATTATTAGAGTAAAATTCTGCAGGTTACAAGATACAAGATCAATGTACAAAATCACTTCTCTTTCTATATACTTGCAGTGAGCAGTCCAAAAATGAAATAAAATCATTCCATTTACAATAGTACCCAAAGGAACAAAATGCCGAAGGATAACTTTAATCAAAGAAATGGGGGAAAAAATGTGTACTCTGAAAATTACAAACATTACTGAAAGAAATTCCAGATGACCTAAGTGACTGGAAGAAGTGCAACATTGTTTAGATGGCAAGACTCCCCAGATGGATCCTCAGATTCAATGTAATCTCTATCAAAATTCCAGCTGGTCTCTTCCAATAAACTGAGGAGCTGGCCCTGAAATTCACATGAAAGTTCACGAAAACCAAAACAGTCAAATCAATGTGGAAAAAAAACCCCACAAACCTGCAGAACTCTCACCTCTCAACCTCAAACCTCCAAATCTCAGTCTCAACCGCAGAGCTCCAGTAATCAAGACAGTGCGGGTAAGGACTTCCCTGGTGGTGCAGTAGAGCCCACCTGCCAATGCAGGGGGCACGGGTTTGACCCAGGGTCCAGGAAGACCCCACATGCTGGGAGAAACCAAGCCTGCAAGCCCCAACTACTGAAGCCTGCGTGCCTACAGCCTTTGCCCCGCAACGAGAAGGCACTGCAGAAATAAGCCCCACTCGACGCAACTAGAGAGATGCCCCTGCAAAACATCACAGAGCCAGGGCAGCCAGTAACAGATGAGGGATAAAGCAGTTAAAAGAGGCGGCGCGGGCAGACACGGGTCAGCGGAGGAGGACTCAAAGCCCAGGAGCAAGTCCTCCCGTTTACGTCAGTTGATTCGCAGCTGGGTTGGGGGGGTACAAGTCAACGGGGAAAAGAATAGTCTTTTCAGCAAATGGGACTGGGACAACTGGATATCCAGATGCAAAGAATGAAAGTTGGGTCTTTACCTACATCATAGACAAAATTTAAAAGGGGTCAACGTCAGAGCTGCCCCGCGCAGGTCTGGGGCCGGTCCTTCAGCTGGAGCTGGTCTGCGTGTCCAGTTCCTGTGGCTGCTGCAGCGAGCGTCCCCAGATGGAGAGGAGCTGCAGGACCCGGCCTCAGAAACCACAGGGTCACTTCTGCCTCCTAGTGGTTAGAAGGGAGTCACTAAGCCGGCGCACGTACAAAAAAGGGGGATTAGATTTCACTTCTTGAAGGGAGGCGTGCAAGGATTTGCTGATAGGTTTGAAGAGCATCACACTGGGCCGGTGGGCTGGTGGAGAGGTGGCATGTCCACCCAGGTGGGCAGGTGTGTAGGTAACCCATTTATCAAGGTGGGGAGTACTGGCAGGGGGCGGAGGTTTCCAGGAGATCCTGAGTGTCTTCCAAGCACAGTGACTGAATGTTCCTTGGTCCTGAAATGGGACATGGAGCAGGTGCTTAGGGAGCTGCCTGGAGCAGGGGGAGCTGTCAGGCCCGAGGTATCACCTGGGGGGTCCTCGCTGCAGAGGTGGTGTCTGAAGCTTCCGGGTTGTAGGAGGTCACCAAGGGTGAGGATGGAGAGGGCTGAAGGAATCCCAGGACCCAGCCTTCCTGGCCGCTGGTCCCGGAGCCCCCATCCTTGGGGAAGTGACTTTGATGTGTTGTTGACTCCCAGGCACCTCTCTGATCTGTTGGTTCTGTGAGGGAAGTTGGCTGGGAGACGTTTCTAGGGTGATCCAAAGAGATACACGGGAAGAGATGGGAGGTCTGGGGGTGGTGGCAGCCGTCTTGCAACCATGAGGTGGGCCACTCAGGTGGTGGCTCCTCCCTGGAGTCTCCAGATTAGTGAGTCCCGGGCAGTCTGCGTCAGGACTCCGACAGTGAGTCAGCGGGCTCTGTGGCTGCAGTTCTAGAGTCCTCACTGACACCAGAGTGGGATCAACAAGGGAGCTTGAGGAGGGGCGCGTGAGGCAGGAGAGGCAGGAGGCTGCGTGTCGCCCCCTCACGGTACCTCCGTTCTCGGAGGCCCCTGCCCAGCGGGGATCGAACCTCACACACAGTGACTGGTTGAGCCCACAAAGCATCTGGGAGTTAGGTCGCAATGGTGTCTGTTCAGAGGTCAGGAAACTGAGGTACAGGGTGGGTCAAGCTGAAGGCACCTCTCAGGGAGCCAGGAAGGGGCAGCTGGGGCAGAAGCCAGGCTGTCTGCGGCCCTGTCCTGTGAACCGCACGCTGACTTTTCAGCGGTCTGGAGACGGCCTGAAGCAGAAGTCCCGGCCAGCTGTCCCAGGCTGCCTAGATGAGGTGCGACAGGCTTCCTGGGATCTGGCAAAGTGCGGGTCGGTCCCCAGCGACGGTGGACAGAATGGCCCCGAGGGGTGCTGAAGACTGGGGCTGTGGGCACCAGTCAGCTCCCGGGAAGCCTGGCTCTGCGGAGCGTCGGGGGTGGTGATGGATCGGGGGTGGGTTCTGGGACACAGAGCGAGGCAGACAGTCCGTTTCTGCAGCGTCCCCAGTAGCGCCCGGCGGGCTCCGTCACCCAGGAGAGAAGGCAGAGAACCGAAGGCACGGGCTGCCGGTTTGGGGATGGGCAGAGACAGCTTTCTGCCTGCGCCCGGCCTCCTCCCCGAGGTTGAGATCCAGATTCTGAGTAGGAGCGGGCAGTCGGGCTGAGTGCGGCCGGCGGGGTTGCCCAGGGTGCTGGGCCCCGTTTGAGGTCGGACCTCAGGACACTGCTGTTTGGGGGGTTTCTCCAGTCTCGCTCCTCCGCCCCTGTAGGGCTCGGAAGAGGACGAAGAACCAGCCCTGGGCGCTGTGGCTACGGGACCGGGCACCCAGGGCCTGCGGGGTCGGGGTGTCCTCCAGCCGCTGGGCCGGGGCCGGCGGGCCGTGGGGGCGGCCCTGCGCGCGCCCGCCAGCCTTGCGGGTCCGGGGCAAGGGATCGGGACAGGGGGCTCCCCGCCGCCCCTCCCGCCGCCACCGCCAGGGATTAGCCCGCTCCTGGCCGCGCGGCGGGATTAGCGCGAGTGGACGCGGCGCCCGGCCCGGGGATTACGGCGCGGACGCCCCCGCCCCCCGACGGATATATTCCCGCGGCGGCGGCGGCGGCGGAGGGCGGGCGGCATGGCGGCGGCGAGGGGCGCGGCGGGCCGCGAGGCACCCCGGCGCCCCTGCCCCTTCTCCATCGAGCACATCCTCTCCGGCCTGCCCGAGCGCAGCCCCCTAGCCCGGGCCGCCCGCCCGCCGCCGGCCCCTGACCGCCAGAGCCCCTCGGAGCCGGGGGAGCCCGGGGCGCCGGAGGCCGCGCGCTGCGCCTGCTGCTGTTGTTGCGGGCCCCGCGGGCCCCCGGAGACGGACGCGCGGCTGGGTGAGTGCACTCGGGGCGCGCGGGTTGGGTGGGTGCGCTCGAGGCCCCCGGGGCGAGGGCGCCGGGCGAGGGGAGCCCAGCACCCCGGCCGCGCCTCACCGCGCCCTCGCCCCGCAGGCGCGCGGCTGGCGTGGCCGCTGAGGCTGGCACCCGCGGCGCCCTTGCCCTGGGTCGCGCCCCCCGGGGGCCCCGGGGCGCAGCCAGGCGCGGGGGTTCCGGGCCCGCCGCGGCGCACGCGGCGTCACCGCACCATCTTTAGCGAGGAGCAGCTGCGGGCGCTGGAGGCCCTCTTCATGCAAAACCAGTACCCCGACGTGGGCACGCGCGAGCGCCTGGCCGGCCGCATCCGCCTGCGCGAGGAGCGCGTGGAGGTGGGTGCCCGCCGCCTCGGGAGAGCCAGCTCTGCGAGGCGGGCGGAGGCGCCGAGGCCCGGGGGCTCAGAGGCGGCCGGCGGGGCGGGGCCGCGGCGGAGGTCAGGCTCCCTTAGTTTTAAACACCCCATCCGCCCCTGACGAATCCAGCCCGCGTCCGCGCCCTGGAATTCGGGGGGCTCAGAAGAGCGCGGGGCTGCTCGAGGGGCACCGGCCGGCGGAGGCGGGGGAAGGGATTCCGGCCCCGGGCCTTCGGCAGCAGAGGACAGACGATGGAGCAGCCGCCCGGAGGCCCCCGTCCGCACTCGCGTCCCGAAGACGCGGCCGGTGCACTTGGGACCCGCGAGCGACCTGGGCCTGCGCTGGGCCCGCCTGAGCGCTCCTCCCCCTCAGGTCTGGTTCAAGAACCGCCGGGCCAAGTGGCGACACCAGAAGCGCGCGGCGGCTTCCGCGCGGCTCCTATCCGGACCCAAGAAGCCCCCGAGGGAGAGCTGCTGACGGCTCCAGAGTTACCTGCACTGGCCTCCGGGAGCTGCTTCTCGGGGGACGGGGGTCCTTGATTCCTCACTCTGGAGGTTTCCATGCAGGTGTGTCTGCCTCCATAACAGCGGGCAGCCTGTGTCACCCTGTGGGGCCCGGCCAGTTCAACTGGGGAGGCTCCCCCACCCGCTTGGAGAGTGTCTGCTGTGCTCCCTGCCATCCTGCCCCCAGGGTGAAGGACAACGTGAAGACAAGGCTTCAGTGCCCAAGTTGGCACCTGACACCCACTCCATCTGGCGTGGGGACTTTGTTCTGCCCCCCTCGCAGGTCCTGCAGGGAGTGGGGGTGGGCGGCATCTGGCCGGAAGCACAGTCCCTCCATGGAAGGTCTAGAAGCCAGGGCTGCGGCTCCCAGGACGCGCCAAGGCAGGTGAGCCTGGACAGCACAGGGCGCTGGGGTCCCCACCAGGACAGCAGCCCTCGCCCCCCCAACACACACAGGACGCACACTTCCAGCCGTCTCCGGGACTCCTGGCCTCATCCCTGGAGATCGCACAGCCTGCCTGCGGGGCTTCCCCCCACGCTGGGACGCCCCACCCGCCTGGTCCCAGCCCTTGCTGGCTGACTGGCTTTTTGTCAATGTGTGGGGCACCTGTGATCAGAGCTCTTCGCTCCAGGGACCAGCCGCCATGCTGCCCTCCTGGTTTTTCCTTTCTCTCCAGCTGCCGGGCGAGCCACCAGCAGCTGCCGGGAACACAGGTGTCCTCGAGGCCGAGCCCACACTCTCCCGCTCATCTTATCCGCGCCCTGGTCTGTCTCTTCCACCCTCAGCCTCCGGTCCCAGCTCCGTCCCACGGTCACGCCTGCCCCCAGGCCTGTCCCCTCTGCTGGGTGGTTGTGTCCAGTGGTCCCTCTGACAGCTCCATTTGGAGGCCCAGGGCTTCCCCAGTCACTCTGTCCCCGGCGGCTCTTGCCAGGCGTCCCAGGCACGTGAGCCAGGGCTGCACACACCCTGCCCCCCCCCCCATGAAGCCCAGGCCACGCGATGACCTCCCCAAACAATCCCAGAATCCGCCTTCTCCCAGCCTCGTTTGCACCGACCTGATGAGAACCACCGTGCCCTCCTGCGTTGGCCACTGCAGCTGCCTCCAGCTGGCCCGCCTGCACCCACTCCGATTCCTCTGTGACTCGTCCTCATAAAACCCAGCACGCAAGTCTGAACCTGCCCCTCCCCTGCCTACAGCTCTCCCAGGGTTCCCACGGCTCACAGAGCAAAGACAAAGCTCCTCGCTGTGACCCACGACCTGTGACCCACGACTCGTGGCCCACAAGGCCGGTGCAGCCTGGCCCTCCAGTGTGGGTGCCCACCCCGCTGTGCCTTGCACTGGGCCTCCTCCCACTGGTCCTTCGCACACGCGCTCCCCTTCCCCATGGGCAGCAGTGCTGTCCGTCCTTTGGGTCTGCAACTGCTTCCTTCCAGGGGACTGTCTCCTGAGTGTCCCCTAGGTAGACGTCCCTTAGGTAGATGCCCCGTGGGTAAGATGCCCCCTGGGTGGGATTCATTTTCCTCGCACCTGCCCGCTGTTTGTCTGTGAGGTGGTCTGCATCTCACACTCAGCTCCACGAGGGCAGGAGCCATCCCGTGGAGTCCCCACTGAACTGTACTGAATCCTTTTGGGGCAGAACTTGCTTGCGGTAATTTACAACCTCCTTTTGGAAAGAAACGATTGTTCCTGGAAAATGCTCAGACAATTTTCTTGTCCATTTCAATAAGGATCAGCTTTCTGGGAAGCCAACTCCGGCATTTAGAGACCAGACATTTCTTTTCTTGCACAAACTTTGAATAAAAACTTTGAAGCTCAGATATACCCAACGTTTCTGAAGCATGTGTCTTTGTTAATCGCATAGCAGTGTACATAGTGATTAGGGTTAGGGTGAAGTCGCTCAGTCGTGTCCGACTCTTTGCGACTCCGTGGACTGTAGCCCACCAGGCTCCTCTCTGTCCATGGAATTCTCCAGGCAAGAATACTGGAGTGGGCTGCCACTCCCTTCTCCAGGGGATCTTCCCGAACCAGGGATCGAACCCGGGTCTCCCTCATTGCAGGCAGACGCTTTACCACCTGAGCCACCAGGGAAGCCCAGATAGTGATTTCTTGCGAGAAAGTGGAATTTCAAGGCCTTCCGATTCCGCAGAACTGGAGTTTTCAGGGTTAGAGGGAGCCACAACGCTCCTAGCCCCTACCACAGCGCCCTCTGGCGTCCACAGCCCAGAGAGTAGAGACGAGAGCGGGGCGAGACGAAGACCACAGCTCCCATGAGGCGCAGGGCTCGCTGTGACGTCAGTACGTCGGCAAGCGCGGCTCTCCCATTGGGCGGCTGGATCAGGCGCCTGCGCACCTCGCGCGCCCCGCCCCCGCCCCGCCGCGCCTGCGCCGCCCGGGCGTTGCTGGGATGGCGATGGCGTCGCCGGGCCCGCCTGCCCGCTCCCAGCTGCTTCCCGCGGCGTCCGGGCCCCGGAGGAAGCGCGCAGCCGGCGAGGCTGGGGCTGCGACGGGCCGGCAGCGGGTCCTGGACGAAGAGGAGTACATTGAGGTAGCGTTCGGCGCGGACGCCCGCGACTTCCGGGCCCCGCGCTCCCCGCCCCGCGCTCCCCGCCGGGTCCCGACGCGCCGCGCTCCCCCCCGAGGCGGTGGGGCAGCCTGAGTCTTCGCCCCCGGCGTGTGGACACGCGGGGGCCGAGCTGGCGGAGTGTCGGGCGAGCTGTCCGCGCTGTCGGGGGGCCGCAGGGGTGGGTGTGTGCACGCGGTGAGGAGCCGGAGAGACAAGCTTTTGTCAGGGGGTCCGCAGGGGTCTGGACAGCGGCGGAGAGGCCTTCTTGGGCAGCGGTGGTGGTGGGAGCTAGGGCCGGGGGCCCCCGCAAGCCGGCTGCCACGGTGGCAGCATCGATGAGCGGGTGCGCCTCCTGCCAGCGCCCCACCGCAGCCACGCAGGAGGTGCGAGGCGGTCACTCAGGTTTGGGAGGCCAGTGGGCTGGGCAGGCAGGTGGTCTTAGTGGACAGCTGGGCGCGCAGACGCGCAGCTCAGGGGCGAGTCTGGCTGGAGGTCTGGAGCCGGGAATCTACCCGTGCTGGTGGTGGGGTGAAAGGCTCGGATTGGAAATCGGAGGCCGTGGGCGGGGTGAAGGTGCAACAGCCAGGTAGGTTGAGCTGATGTGGAGGCGAAGGCGGCAGAGGAGGGTGAAGCAGAGAGACAGGAGGCTTTGAAGGTCCGGGTTCAGCCGTTGATTGGGAACTAAGATCCCATATCGCAAAAGTGCACAGCGTGGCCAAAACAAGGAAAGAGGGAAGTGTTCCCAAGCTCTGGGGATCTTGGGGTGGATCGAGGTTGCGGTCTCAGCACGCACCCTGTGGGGTAAGCGGCCGGGGGAGGCAGATGGAGCCTCTGACTTGTGTTCTGACCTGTCTTTCAGGGCCTCCAGACGGTCATCCAGAGGGACTTCTTTCCCGACGTGGAGAAGCTGCAGGCACAGAAGGAGTACCTGGAGGCTGAGGAGAATGGAGACCTGGAGCGGATGCGCCAAATTGCCATCAAGTTCGGCTCCGCCCTGGGCAAGGCCTCCCGAGAGCCCCCGCCACCCTGTGAGAGGAGTCCCGGGGACCGGGCGTGGCTGCCTGCTGCACCGATCCTTCAGGCCCCTGACCCCACCCCCTCTGTCCCCCAGATGTCACGCCAGCCACGTTTGAAACCCCTGAGCTGCACACAGGCCCCAGCATGGTGGGCGGCAAGGCCAGGGCCCGGGGCCGTGGCCTGGAGGACGGTGACGGTGAGTGAGCGGCCTTGGCGCTGGTGGGCTCGCCTGGGGTGCTCCTGACGCCTGTGCCCTGGAAATCCTGCGCCCCGTCTCCCGGCCGCTCACTGTGCCGCAGGGGACCCACTGTGATCTCGTGACTGTTAATGCCCAGCACCCCATCCTGGCCTGAGCCAGAGCGCACACTTCACCAGCCTCCGGTAGATGGGGAGGTGGGCGGCTTGGGGGTGTTGATTTCACCCCCGGGGGTGTTGTCCGGCGGTGTGGGGTCTCACAGACAGACCCATGGCCAGGCAGAGGGTTCCTGGGACTGAACGGACACACAGTGGCGTTCATGCCGTGGCACCCTGGACAGGAGAGGCTGCGGAAGAGGCGGCGGCGGAGCCCCTGCCCAGCCTGGACGTTTTCCTGAGCCGGTACACCAGTGAGGACAACGCGTCCTTCCGGGAGATCATGGAGGTGGCCAAGGAGAGGGGCCGGGCGCGCCACGCGTGGCTCTACCAGGCCGAGGAGGAGTTTGAGAAGGTGCCTGGGGCGGGGCGGTGGTGCCCTCTCAGGGCGGGCTGCCGGGACTCGGAGCCGCCCTGACCCTCGCTCCCCCGTGACACAGAGGCAGGAGGACAGTCTCGCCCTCCCGTCGGCCGAGCAGCAGGCGGTCGAGAGCAGCCAGGCTGGAGTGGAGACCTGGAAGTACAAGGCCAAGAACTCCCTCATGTACTACCCAGAGGGTGAGCGTGGGCCAGGGCCTCCGGGGTGGACCGGCCTCTGGGGTGGGTGTTGCTGCTCCTACGCTCTGGGCCTTCAGGGGCCCTGATTCTCGGCGGCGGGGGATGGGGGGGGTGAGAGGGCGGTCTGTGGGCGGAGTCAGCACGGGTGTGCACCCCACCCTGGCTGCGCCCAGGCTGCGCTCCGAGGGGACCAGCCCGCCCCCCTTGGGCCTGCTCCCGCGACGCCAAGGGCTCTGCTGTCACCACCAGGCGTCCCCGACGAGGAGCAGCTGTTCAAGAAGCCGCGGCAGGTGGTGCATAAGAACACCCGCTTCCTCAGGGATCCCTTCAGCCAGGCCCTCAGCAGGTCGCAGCTGCAGCAGGCAGCCGCCCTCAACGCACAGGTGAGGGCCGGGCCAGCACCTCTCTGCTCAGGCGTCCTTGGGCTCAGCAGGGCTCGGCGGCGTGGGCGAGGCTGGGTCTGTTCTCTCTCTGGGGGTTTGAAGTCAGGGCCTGACTTGGTTAGACCGGTGAGTCAAGTGTGTGCCAGCCCGTGGGGCAGAGGTGTGAGAAAAGGGAGGTGGCGTGGAGCCAGACTCTTGGGGTGGCAGACTGCAGAGCTGCCAACCCCGGGAGTGGTTCAGGGCCGCGACTTCAGTGATCGGGGTTGGAGGGGAGGCTGGGGCGGGGGTGCTGTCTGGGAGGTCTTCACAGATGCCTTGCCCCACTCCCCGCCCCGGGCCTGAGGTCGGGGCCCCCAAAGGTGGCACGTGTCTGGATGGCCCTCGTGGACGGCTGGGGCGCGTCCCTTGACCGCTGCTCCGACAGGCTCTCAGGCCAGCGGGGTCCTCCCTTGCCCTGGGCTTGCGCAGCGTCGGCGCCTCAGCCCACAGCACGGCCTGGCCCTGACCCCAGCTCCCCCCGGCTCCAGCACAAACAGGGCAAGGTGGGTCCGGACGGCAAGGAGCTCATCCCGCACGAGTCTCCCCGAGTGGGCGGCTTCGGATTCGTCGCCACGCCTTCTCCTGCCCCTGGTGAGAGACGCGCCCTCTGCTGGGGTGGGGGGTTGCCTAGCTGGCCGTGGCCTCTCCTGGGCCTGCCCACACCCCGTGGCCCAGGGTCCCATCCGTGCAGTGCCGGCAGTGAGCAGGGCTGTGGGCCCTGGGCACTCAGATGGGCCCAACCTCAGACGCCTGGGGCCAGCTGGGCCAGCTGCCCTGCGGGGTGGTCCCTGTGCCTCACCTGAGCTTGAAGGACAGCCTGGCTTGGTGAGCAGTGGTGCTGGGGGCAGCGGGTGGGCCCCGTCTGGTGTGGCCCCGCGTGTGGAAGCCAGGCTCAGTGTGCCGGAAGCTGCGTGAGGCCCCTGCAGGTGGGCAGGACGGGGCCGAGGGACCCTGGGGGCGTGCACGCCTCTTAGGCCGCCCACCTGTGCTCCCGCTGGGTGTCGGCCGGGGGTCCTTGTCAGTCTTGGTGACCTTCCTCAGCCGAGGGTCTCACGCCAGTGGGCACGCGGGGCTGATGTACCTAAGGGAGGTCACGAGGCTCGGGGCGGCCTCCTGGGCGTGTGCTGGCTTCCGGGCCTGGGAAGGCACCATGGTCTGGCCAGGCTCGGGGTGGAGGGCTTTGCCTGGAGGACTCCGGATCTCCTTCCTAGGGGCGGGGTCCCATGGGTGTCACCCGGGGCTCCCTGGCCCTGTGCTAGCCTGAGGGTCCAGCACCCAGCCCCGCTGCTCTGGAGGCCCCTCCATCAGGCTCAGCCCGGCAGGCCAGGCTCTGGGCCGGCCACGTGGACCCTCTCACTGCCGGACGCACCCGGGGCCCCGCCCTGGGAAGGAGGGGGCCAGGCCCGCCTTGGTGGCCCCTGGCCTGAGGCGGCTGTGGGCGCTCCTCGTGCAGGTGTGAACGAGTCCCCGCTGATGACCTGGGGGGAAGTCGAGAACACGCCGTTGAGGGTGGAAGGGTCAGACACGCCCTACGTGGACAGGACGCCGGGGCCAGCCTTCAAGGTGGGTCAGCACGGTGGGGGTCACGGTGGGGGTCGCACGGGTGGACACGGGGTCTGCTGCGTTCCCATGGCTGTGCATGGCGGACGGGGCTTACGCTGGGGCGGGCGCCGTGGTTGCTTGTGGCATCTGGGCCTCCACTGAGGACCGCCGTGGGCGGGGCTTGGGTCGGGTTGGGCGCCGCTGTGGCCCCTGTGAGCCTGCAGGCCCACAGGACGGGGCCGTTCAGAGACGGGGGTCTCGGGCCAGGAGCTTCCCCGTGTGCTGCAGCCTGCGGCCGGGGAGGAGCCCCGAATCCCCAGCGTCCGGGGAGGCGGCCCGGCTGAGCACTTGGTCCCCGGGGACCCAGGCCAGGCCCTGGTCAAGGTCCCAGGAGCAGTCAGGGGGGGCTCCCGAGGCTGGACACTTACAAGGGAGACTCTCTGTGGGCCAGGTAGGCAGGGGAGCAGAGTGGCAGGTGGTTTCTGGGGATGGGAGGCCCAGGAAGGTGCCAGCAAGTGGCTGGTCGGGCCCACGTGGCTCTGGGAAGGCGGGTGCCTGGTCGCGCGTGGTTTGTGGGGGAGGCCCCCGGAGCTTGGGGGCACTGTTGGGGCCGAAGGGTCCAGGGTCACTTCACCTGCTCCGAGGCCCCAAAGAACCAGAGCAGGTCGGGGTCCCCTCGGGCTGGCAGCGCCCGGTGAGGTGCGGAGACACAGTCACGGTGGCGGCAGACATCACAGCAGCAGCTCTAGGAGCAGGGAGCTGTGGGCCAGGGGCCGGGGAGCGTGTGCTCGCCCGTATAGCAGTGGTCCCCCTCGCCCGCGAGGTACTTAGCCTGGGGCACCGCTGTGTGCCCTGAGGCGCTAGAGCTCGCCCCCATGGCCAGCGGGTCAGGACCGAGCCCAATGCCGGGTCCCAGGCGGGTCCGGGGCCAGGGGGCCCCGGAGCCCTCTCCTCACGGTCGTGTGGAGACAGGAGCAGCCAGGTGCTCAGTGCATCGCAGGACAGGTTCAAGGGAGACGAGAACGCTGAGCGTCGAGACAGCGAGCCTGAGCCTCGGGCCGGCACGCCAGGGAGGCAGGAAAGGGGTGTGCACACATCAGCAGAGGGTGTGGGCGCTGGGCCCTGGCGCCTCTCAGCGCAGCAGGAGCCGTCCAGGTCCAACTGCAGGCCGACCCCCAGGCGGCGGGAGGGTGCGTGATGCGCTGACGCAGCCAGCACGCTGTGCCAGCGAAAGAGGAGCCCGAGGCCGGTGGGGATTCGGGCCAGGACGCGGCCCTTGAAGCTCCTTGAAGAAACGCAGGTGCCGTTGGCAGCTGCTGGCCGTGGGGAAGCAGACTGAACAGGCCCTTTCCTGGACGGGGCTCCCAGCGCCTGGCTGGGCAGTGCCGGCTTCACGAGAACCCGGCCCGGGAGTGGGCCGCTCAGGGGGCTGGGGCTGGGGAGGCTGACGCCCCGCGACGAGCCTGGTCTGCCATCCTCTAGATCCTGGAGCCAGGCCGCAGGGAGCGGCTGGGCCTGAAGATGGCCAATGAGGCCGCCGCCAAGAACCGGGCCAAGAAGCAGGAGGCCCTGCGGAGGGTGACGGAGAACCTGGCCAGGTGAGGGGCGGGCCTCGCGCTGTGGCCGCACGCTCGGCACCGGGGGCTGGGCCCGTGGCTGCAGCTTTGGGCTGGGCCCTTGCCACTGCGTCTGCAGTGCCCCTCACACGTGCCTAGCCCCCCTTTTTGCGCGTTTCTAGGGAACGTCTTTACGCCTTGTCCCCCGTAGCTCCCATCCGCCTATGGAGTCAGGGTCATCGCCCCACTTGGAGACGGTCAGGGTCCCCTGCAGCCCCACGGCCCAGGGCGCGGCCGTTCAGGATCCCAGCGTAGAACATGCGCGTGTCCCCCAGGCATCTTCCCAGGGACTGAGGGGCCTGCTGCCAGGCAGGCCTGACCCTGCCTCTTGCCACGCCTTCCCCACTGCAGCCTCACCCCCAAGGGCCTGAGCCCCGCCATGTCCCCAGCCCTGCAGCGCCTGGTGAGCAGGACGGCCAGCAAGTACACGGACCGAGCCCTGCGGGCCAGCTACACCCCGTCCCCCGCCCGCGCCAGCCACCTCAAAACCCCGGCCAGCGGGCCCCAGACCCCGACGAGCACACCAGCCCCCGGCTCGGCGACACGCACCCCGCTCAGCCAGGACCCAGCCTGCATCACGGACAACTTGCTACAGCTCCCTGCCCGGCGCAAGGCCTCAGACTTCTTCTAAGGCTGGTCCCGGAGCTCCACAGAACCTGCAGGGCAGCTCTCCGCCCAGCACGGGACTCCGGCTTTCCGGGGTGCTGGGCCTGCCCGGCCGACACCCTGTTCTGTAGAACCCTGCCCGCTCTACCTGTCACTAAAGAGAGCCTCTGGCCAGACAGGGCTGCCTCTCTGCCCCAAGGCCACCCTTGTGTCTGCGTCGCCCGCTCAGGGCCGCTGGGCGGTAACCTCGGCGGCTGGGGTGTCCAGGCTTTCCTGCGTGGCATCCAGTGGCGCCAACGAGGCAGGGGGCCTGCCTTCCAAGCTGAGTCGGCCCCTCGTTTCCCTGTGACCCCTACTTCCGTTCCCCTCGGGGGTCAGAGCCCTCAGCCATCAGGCCTGCAGGTCCACAGGCTCCCTGGCCAGGCCAGGCCTGCGGGAGGCCCTTCCCAGTGGCCTCAGCCGTCACCTCCTGAGCGCCTGACTTCCAGCCGGGGCAGGGCTGACCCCGCCCCCTCGCTCCTCTGCTGGGGCCAGCTCCCCAGGAAGTGGGCTGGGTCCTGGCGGGCTCTTTAAGCCTCAGGTGGGGTCAGGTCGTGCTCAGAGAGGCAGCATGGGGTCACATGGGGTCCGCTTAGACTGGAGCCCGTCATGCTGGGAGCAGTCAGGCCCCAGCAGGCCGCCCTCGGACTCCCTGGGGTCCAGCTGGTCTGCGCTCCTCCACGTTGAGCCCTGGCTGGGCACCAAGGGCGCGGGGCTGGGGCCATGGGGTCAGGAAAGGGCTGCTTTTAATGCTTCGTCCCAGTAGGGAAGGGTGGGCGTGGGCCTGAGAGAGCCCCAGAAAGTGGGGTTGGAGGTCTGGGGGGGCCCGAGTGAGAGGCAGAGCAGGGGGCGGGAGGGGGGCCGCCAGAAGTTCTGAAGGGCCAAAGGGCGGGCGGGCGTTGAGGACGGGCTGCCTGAGGGGCGCGAGCGGGGTGGGAGGGCAGCGGGGGCCTGGTGGGAGGCCGCGGACTCCATGCCCACAAGGCCGGCTCCCCGGAGCCCCCTGGCCGCAGGGAGTGGGTGCTGAGTCCCAGAGAAAAAGACTCCGCGCACCTCTCTGCTGTTCACTGTGGTTTATTTGGTGGTCAGGGTTTAAGGTCTCTGCTACTAAGTGGAAGGAAGCTAATAGAACGTAATCAAAATAGCGGTTTAATTGACGGACTTTACTCGTTCTTGCACCTGTGGCTTCTTCGGCTCCTACCGCCCACTCAGCCCCCGGGGCCGCGCGGCGCCACGCATGCCCCCCGGGCCCTCAGCACCGCTCGGTGCTTGCCTTCCCCACCTCGGCCCCGGAGACGTGGGGGTCCTTGCCCCTGGAGGCTTCGGCCAGCCGCTCCTCCACACGGTCCTCGGTCTCGGGCACCACGAGCAGCCGGTGCTGGGTCTTGGCCCCCAGTTTGTGGTCGGGCCGGTGCTCAGGCCGCGGGTCCAGCTTGCAGTCAGCCCGGTACTTGCCCTCGCCCTCCCGCTTGAAGGAGGCGGAGGGCATGGCCTTGGGCTTGGGGGGCTGCAGCCACGCATGGCTGAGGATCTCGTCGATGTGCAGGCGCCGGGTGACATCCGGCTGCAGGATCCGGTAGATGAGGTCCTTGCACTCGCCCGTCAGGTGCTTGGAGCGCGGGAAGTCCACGCGGTGCTCCTTCTGGATGCGCAGCATCTTCTTGACGTCGGAGTCGTCGTACGGCATGGAGCCGCAGACCATGATGTAGAGGATCACGCCCAGGCTCCAGATGTCGTACACCTTGGGCTGGTAGGGGATGCCCTGCAGCACCTCGGGGGCCGCGTACGCCGCCGACCCGCAGAAGGTCTTGCTCAGCGTCAGCCGGCCACTGCCGTCCCGCAGGCAGCGCTTGGAGAATCCGAAGTCGGACAGCTTGATGTTGAAGTCCTTGTCGAGGAGGAGGTTCTCGCACTTGAGGTCGCGGTGGACGACGTCCAGGTCGTGGCAGTACTTGACGGCCGAGGACAGCTGCCGGAACATCCTGCGTGCCACGTCCTCGTGCAGGGCCCCCCGGCACTTGATGAACTCGAGGAGGTCACCCTGCACGCCGAGCTCCATCACAATGTAGATGCGGCCGTCGGACGTCTCGAAGATCTCGTAGGTCTTGATGATGGAGCGGTGGTTGACGGTCGCCAGGATGTCCATCTCCCGGGGCAGGAACCTCTCCACGAAGTCGGCGGGCGTCTTCCTGCGGTCGATGATCTTGACCGCCACGTTGAACTTGAGGCGCTCGGAGTAGGCGGACTTGACCTTGGCATAGGAGCCCTTTCCCAGGTTGATGCCCACGATGTAGCCCTTCTTCCTCAGGACCGCGGCATCGTCCATGGCGCCCGGAGCGGCCCGCGCCGCCGCCCTCTACATCCCCCCCCCACGCGGGCCAGCGGACATCGTCCTCGACTGCGCTGCGGGGAGCCGTCTGGCCAGGCTGGGCCTGCACCTGGAGGTGTGGAACGCCCAGCATTGTCCCCGCGTGACTTCAGCCTGTGAAGTCACAAAGCCAGGCTGCCCAGGGTGGGAACTGGGTGGGGGACGGGCCCCGGAGCCCTGGAAGGCTGACTGGGCTGGCAGAGCCCTGCGGCCCGCCGGAAGAGAGGAAGCCGGCGCCCAGGACTGCTGCGGGCTCGCCGTGCCACCCTGGGCTGAGTCAGGCTGGGGCCGCCCAGGTCCAGCCAGCGTGCCAGGCCCCTGCAGCGGATCCTGTCCCTCCAGGGAGGGCTGCCTCCCCGCCACTGCCTTGAGGTGGGATGAGCACCACCTCTGGGCCGGGCCTGGGAGGGGCCGCCTGGATCCCGGGGGACGAAGGTGGCTGGCTAGGGTGGAGGGCAGCTCGGACTCTGTGAGTGCCCAGCCCCGTGGCCTGGAGCCCTGGTGGGCTGGCGTTCCGAGGGCAAGAAGAGTTGAGGTGCAGGCAGGGAAGGGCCTGGGGGAGGTGGGCGTTGTGGGAATGGATGGGCCCCGGCACCGGGGTCGGGACGTGGAGGAGAGGGGCGGGGGTCGGGACGTGGAGGAGAGGGGCGGGGGGCGGGGGCTGCAGGAGCCGCTGGGACCGAGCCCCGCTTTAAGACAGGTCCTGCGGGAGCACGTAGCCAAGGGCGGCCAGAGCCTGTGACCGGGCAACAGGCGGCTGGCGGGGGCAGGCCGGTGGGGCGTGCACACAGTGGGCGGGGCCCGAGGCGGGGGCTGGGGGCTGGGGAGGGCGCCCTGAATTCCGTCACTTGGGCCTCTGTGAGCACCGGGATCCTGGGCAGGCGTGCCACCTTCGCGCCTTAGACTGTCTCTGCATCTGGAAACGGCGTCCGCCTGCTCTGTTCTTGCCCGGGCGCCGAGGCCCCTGTGGGCGCAAGTCGTGTTCACGCGCCCTCGCGGCCTGTCTCCAGGACGGGTGCTCGGAGGAGGGGGCGTCCTGTGTCTGGGTGGGTGGCGGTGACCCAGAAGCCCCGTGCCGGGGTTCAGCGGGGCTCGCCAGCTGCTGGGAGGGGAGCACGCACACACGCCCGGGCGGGCGCACAGAGCTCCCTGCAGGAGGTCCATGCGGAAGGCCCCGGGCAGGGCAGCCGGGCCCCGAGGCCAGCGGCAGGGACCTGCCCGATGCCTGCAGTCTCCTGGGGGCTTCGGTAGGAACCAGTGGAACTATAGAGGGGCCAGCCGCGAGGCCCCCCAGGCCAGGCGCCCTCCCTGCCTGTCTCCCTCGCCCCCAGGACTCTGTTGGGGTTGCCCTTTGCTGCGGTGCCTGCTCCCCACGCCCTCCCTCGCCCAGGACGCTGTGGCCTCTGGTTCTCCAGGGACGTCAGGCCTGCAGACTCGGGCGAGCCGCAGGGGCCCTGCCCAGAACGTGCGTGCTGGACTGCCGGAGCCCCCGGGGCGGGGTCAGACTGGACGGGCTTCAGGGTGCTCCTGGCTGCAGGCCTATGAGTGCCAGACCGCAGGCTCTGGGACGCTGCCCTTGGAGCTTTGAGGGTTGGCCTCAGGCCCCGGGTGACCGGAGTGGGCCCTGCCTTCCCAGGGCCCAAGGTGGCTCAGCATCACCCAGGGTGTGAGTGCCCTGTGGCTGGGCCGTGGCGGGCACACACAGCTGTGGACTCGCGGAGGCTGAGGGCTGAGGTCAGACCCCGTGGAGGATGGGGACAGAGGTGCCACTGAGGGTCTGCAGGGCCAGGTGGTGAGAGCGTGCGGGGCGGGAGGCGCACGGCTGGCCCAGAGGCCCCACCGAGGGTCCCGGGGATCGCTGCGGGGGCTGAGCCTGTCTGGGGCAGTGGGGCGGCTCAAAGGATCGACCGTGCCCCAGGCCACCTCGGGAAGGCCTCGCAGTGGGGCCTGCTCCGCGCTGGGTGGGTTCAGGTGGCCACCCGCCCCCTCTGACCTGTGCCCCCGCCTGGGAAACACACAGCTTTTGCTCCTTCCCGAGGCCCCTCCCCGCAGCCTTGCCCCCAGGCCCCCATGATCACTGCTGACCCGAGGGGGAGTTTGCAAGCCTCCTGGGGCGAATGCATCCGCGCTGGCCCTGTGCACCCTGGAATCCCGCTCCCCCACGGTGCAGGCTTGTGACCCCACCCCCAGGACTGCTCCATCTTGGGCCCTCGCCTGCCTGTCCGGGCAGTGGCCGCCAGAGGCTTCGTGTGTGGAGGCTGCGGCCCCTCAGCGGAGCCTGGAGAGGTGGGCAGGGGCTCAGGGACCGGTCCACCAGCAGGGCTGGGGTCCACGGCGAGCTGCCGGGCAGCCAGGAGGAGGCCAGACCTAGGAGGACTTTAGGGGCCAGGCGTGGAGATCCTTGCTGCAGGCAGCAGAGCCGGACTGGGTGCAGGAGGGGGGCCTCGGCTACCGTGGGAGGTGACAGAAACACGGGGATGGGGTCCAGGCGGTGGCCACACTGTGACGCCCAGGGGTGCGTGGCTGTAGCTCTGAAGGGGCTGGGTGGGGGCAGGGCCCTTCCGGACGCCGGCAGGGGCAGGAGGAGGGGCCGTGTCTGCAGGCCCCATTTCCTTGGCGTGTCAGACCCACAGGTGCATGCGTGTCCGGGCACAGGCAGATCGGAAGAGGAAGTGGCGGCCGCACGCAGCCAGGTGAGGGCCGCTTGGTGGGTGGGGCCTCCCGTGGCCAGCGGTGCCCCTGCAGGCCTGCTCCCCCCGTGGACACCCCGGCCACGCGTGAGAGGAGGCCTGCTACTCCTGCTTGCCAGCACCCGCTCACCCACGCTGGCGGGAGCGTCGCCCCGGGACAGCTAGCTGGGACCAGAGAGGAGCAGGAGGCCCTGCTCAATGACTGGGGGACACGCAGGCCTCGGGGTGGGCCCGGCGGGGATGCTCCGGGCGCTGCGGGGAGCGGGGTGCTGGCTGGGTGTGGGGCAGACCCTGGAGCCAGGCCAGGAGGAGGGGAGGGGCCCCGAGGGAGGCCCCCACAGGCAGGCAGCCTCGGGGGTGGTTGAGGGCCCCGAATGCCCACCCCGACCTCCCGGCCTGCAGCCGCCGCGCCGCCTCCCTGCCCAGCTTGGCACTTGTGGGCCCCGCGTTTGAAGCAGTTTCTTCCTCACTCGGCTGTCCCCAGTCCAGGGCCTGAGTCCATCGTCAGCGCTGGATACATGGGGCTCTTTCCCCGGCGGGAGGTGAAGTGCGGTGTGGCCCACGGAGGGGGCCACGGGGGTGCAGGGTCCTCTCCCCGGGTGACCGAAGCCAGCAGGGCACACACAGCGACCTCGGGGGCTGCAATAATATAGTGATTTATTGCTTCTTTAGCCACGTGAGTTACCAAATTCAAAGGGAGGGGAAGAAACTGACGAAAATAGCGGCACATCTGGGACCCTCTTCCTTCTCGGCTGGTCCCGCGGCCTCTCTGGAGCTCGGGCTCGGGGCCCTGAGCTCGGCCTCATTCCCTGCCGGCCGCCTGGGCCGCAACAGGTGGGCTAGGCATGTGTCTCTGAAGGCTGCGGGGGCGCCCCCTCCTCGGTCTTGCTGGGTTGCTCGCTGGGCAGACCCACGGCCTCTGACTGCTGGGACACCTGCACCGTCGCAGTCTCCTCCTCGGGGCTGGGCTCAGTCCGGGGCTCCGGCCGTGCCTCTTCCCGGGGCTCCAGCTTGGTGGCGGACTTCTTGTCGGAGCTGGGTTCGGGGGTCCACGGGGGCTCGGCGGCCCGGGAGCCCTCGCCCTCCTTGTTGACGGCTGCGGAGGACAGGCCCCGGGCCTTGGGCTGCACCCAGCAGTGGCTGAGGACCTCGTCGATGTGCAGGCGCCGGGTGACGTCCGGCTGCAGCATGCGGTAGATGAGGTCCTTGCACTCGCCCGTCAGGTGCTTGGAGCGCGGGAAGTTGACGCGGTGCTCCTTCTGGACGCGCAGCATCTTCTTGATGTTGGAGTCGTCGTACGGCATGGAGCCGCAGACCATGATGTAGAGGATCACGCCCAGGCTCCAGATGTCGTACACCTTGGGCTGGTAGGGGATGCCCTGCAGCACCTCGGGGGCCGCGTACGCCGCCGACCCGCAGAAGGTCTTGCTCAGCGTCAGCCGGCCACTGTCGTCCCGCAGGCAGCGCTTGGAGAATCCGAAGTCGGACAGCTTGATGTTGAAGTCCTTGTCGAGGAGGAGGTTCTCGCACTTGAGGTCGCGGTGGACGACGTCCAGGTCGTGGCAGTACTTGACGGCCGAGGACAGCTGGTGGAACTTCTTGCGCGCATCGTCCTCCTGCAGGGCCCCGCGGGTCTTGATGAACTCGAGGAGGTCGCCCTGCACGCCGAGCTCCATCACGATGTAGACCTTGCCGTCGGACGTCTCGAAGATCTCGTAGGTCTTGATGATGGAGCGGTGGTTGAGCATGGCCAGGATCTCGATCTCCCGGGGCAGGAACTTCTCCAGGAAGTCGGTGGGGGCTCTCCTGCGGTCGATGATCTTGACCGCCACGTTGAACTTGAGGCGCTCGGAGTAGGCGGACTTGACCTTGGCATAGGAGCCCTCTCCCAAATTGATCCCCATGATGTAGCCTCGTCGCTTGAGGACGGCAGCGTCATCCATGGTGCCGGGAGCGCCCAGTGCCCCTGAGGCTGCCCTCTACATCCCTGCGGGACATGAGCCAGCGCGTCCTCATCTACACTGTGGGCAGAGTCCTCTGGGATGCCCGGGCCTCCCGTCCCTGCCTCCTAGAGGCCAAGACTCTGGGGTGGAACGTTCGGCACTGTTTCCCGGGTGACTTCAGTGGGTGAAGTCATAAAGAAGAAGTGCCCTGCGGAATGGGTCTCCAGCCTGAGCCGCTCGACCTTGGAACCCTGCAGCAGACGGACGCCCGCGGAGCGCGGGGGCCGAGGTAGGAGGGGCCGCGGGGACTGCGTCGGCTTGTGTCGGCTCGCCCAAGCCTCCACACCAGAGCCAGGACTGCTGGGGGCAGGGGGGCTGCTGGGGCAGGGGGGCTGCTGGGGGCAGGGGGGCGATGGGCTGACTTCCTGCACCCCAGGGCATCCCTGGAAGTCCGGGCAACCGTCCCAACCATCTAGGTCTCAGCAGCAAACGGGAGACGCTCAAGTGAGGACTGCCTGCGAGGGTTTAACAAGAGGATGATCTCCCCACCCCCACATGGAGCCGTGTCCAGAACCCCGAGTGGGTGATGGGCCCTTGGATGAAGGGACGGTCGTTTCTGGAACCCGGGGACAGTGGTGCCCGGAGGGCCACCTTGACCAAGGCGGTGACCTAGGTCATCTGCCCCAGGAAAGGGGCTGGAGAAAACCTCCCTGACCTCCTCCTGCTCCCTGTGGCCCTGGAAATCCTCCGCGGTGTCCACACAGGCAGGTGGACTGAGAAGGGGGCTGGGGCAGGAAGGGTCCCCTCCGCCTTCCTGCTGCGTGGTCTGGTTGGACTTTTCACTGCCCCGTGCTGCTCTCCTCTGAACCTTCTCTGGCCAGCTCTGCTGGGGACAGCTGACCGGGTCTCTGCCCTTGGCTGTGAGGCCCCTCCCGGGGGCCTGCCCTGTCGTAGCCCTGGCTGGGCTCCAAGGGCAGGTCTGGGGGTGGGGGAGAAGGTGGGTCTGGACTCCTCTGAGAGCAGCAGCTGCTCCCGGAAATGCCCTCTGAGGACAGGCAAACAGGGCAGTGTTGAATGGGAACCACGCTTCCTGCCAGGAGTGGGTCCTCTCTGCTCTGGGCCTTGCTGTAGGGGAGGGCGGGATGGTGCGGGAGGGCAGGAGCAGGCAGGCCTGGCAGAGCCTTGGGGTCAGTCCGGTGCCTCTCTCAGATGACCCTGAATGTCCCAGGCTGGGATCCTGGGGTGCTCAGGAGGATCATGCCCTGAGGGGCTTGGGGTGACTGCTCCTGGGGAGCCAGCTGCTGACGGTCTGGGTGCACCGCCCATCCCCGCCTCTCCCCTCCCTCTTTTCTCCGCTCCCATCTTCACCCTCTAACCACCCTGACGCCCAGGCCGGGCCTGCTGCGCGTGGTGGCCGGTGGTCTGTCCTTCGGAGGGCTTGCTCCTCCCTCGCTGGTACTCCATCTGCTGGGTCCCCTCCCGCGGTGACAGGTGCGCGGCCAACGCTTCCCTCCGTGCGGAAGAGCCTGCTGTGGCGGCAGCTGAGCCAGCGTCTCCCCCCGGCCCCGCTCGGTCCCCACTGTGCAGGGGGCCCCCCTCCAGGGGACCGGGCGTCCCAGTCGGCTCTCCGCGCGGGACCCTCCTCGAGCCTGCTTGCTCGTCGGTATGCAGCACTCCAGTTGCACGCGCCGGTGAAGCGGCACCTGCGGAAGCGCCTCCCGGGGCCACCTCGGAGGTTCTCCAGGTCTCCTCTCCCCTCACCGCAGCGGTTCGGCCTTTAAAGCGCCACTTTGGGACGCACTCTTGCAAGGGCCCTTCTCAGGGATTCCCAACTCCGCCCCCGCCCGGGGGCTCCCTCGGAGCCGCGCCCCCGCGCCGCTCCCGCCCCTCCGCAGCTCCTGCTCCGGCAGGCCCCCAGGAGGCCCCGCCCCCGATCCCCGCCCTTCTCTGGTCAGCCAATGGGGCCCGCGGCTCCCCGTAGTCCCGCCCCGGCGGGCCCGCCCCCGCCCCGCCCTTGGGCCGCGCCCCTCTCAGTCACTGCGCAGGCGGAATGCGCATGCCCCGCCTCCGCCCGGCGCTGATTGGCTGGCGGCGGCGCGGGCGGGGGCGGGGCGGTGCGGGCCGAGCAGGACGGCCGCCATCTTGCGCGGAGCCGGAGTCGGAGCCCGAGGCGGCGGCCGAAAGCGCGCGCCCGCCCGCGGCCCCCCGGAGCCCTCTCCCCGCGGCGCCCTCGCCTGGCCCGGCCCCGGCCCGGCCCGAGCCCTCGGCCCGGCCTGCGCGGCCGCCCCGGGGACGATGAACGGAGGATAAATGGTGCCCAAGGCGGACAGCGGCGCGTTCCTGCTGCTCTTCCTGCTGGTGCTCACGGTCACCGAGCCGCTGCGGCCAGGTGCGCGCCGGGGGGCGGCCGGCGGGCTCGGCCCGGGCGCCTGGAAGCCCTGGCCGCCCGGGTCCCTCGGACGCGTGAGGCGCCGCCGAGGCGGGCGTCCTCCGAGGAGAGCCCGGGTCGGGAGCTGGGGTCCGGGCCGCAGAAGGTCCCGCTCGAGCCTTACCTCTTGTTTCCGATGTGCACCCCCCCCCCACCTCTGTCCGCGAGAAATCAAGAGCCCGAACGCAGGGCTCCCGTCCGGCGCAGAAGGCCGGGGCCCGCCGTGCCCCGGTGGGTTGCAGGGGTTCTAAACTCAGCGGGAAGGAGCCCGATGCTGTAACGCGCACGCATAAATGCGTTCGTTTTTGTATCGACGCGGTTGCAGAGTGAGGTTCTTGACCCTGTTTAGTGGAGGAAGGGGCCCATTTCGTGGGTGCTGTCGGGACTGCTTGTCCCCAGCAGGTCGGGGAGCACGGCTGGGTGCAGGCCCCAAGCGGGCTCCCGGCCCGGGCGCGCTGCACCTCGCTGCCCCTCGCCATCTGCCGCCGAGCGCCCCACCTCCTCCCCCGGGTTCCCTCGGCAGCCAGGGCACCCCTCACTCAGTTGGAGTTGGAGGGGCCAGTGATGCTTCTGGGGCGGCGGGGTGACTGGCTGCGGGGTGGTCTTGGGAGAAACTGGAGCCGGCACCTGTGCAGGAGGGTGCTGTATGGGCTGCGAGAGGCCAGAGCCGACGGGTTTGTGCGTGCTTGTTATTACGTTCTTCAGAAAACATGTCTACACCTGTGGGGAGGCGCCAGTCGTCCCCTCCGAGTCCTGGGTCTTCTGTTATGTGGCTGGACTCCGAGGGGCGGAGCCACGCGGCGCCTGTGTCCTTGGTGGCGGGGAGGCTCTGGGTCCAGCGGGGGATGTGACCGAGGTCCCCACTCCCTTTGCTTTGCCGTCTGTCCACACATCCTGCCAGCCGGCCGGCAGCAGTTCAGGAAGCATCTTGGCCGGCCTGCCCGTCGCTAGGGATGCTCACCTGAAGAGAAGCTGCCCTCTTCGTGGGCGTGCTCTCCAGCTGAAAGCAGGGGCGGGGAAATCGGTTCCCCGGCCGGCTGCGGCAGAGGTGGGAAGCGGAGCGGTGGCCCGCAGCAGGCCCGAGCTGGGGCAGGGAAGCGACTGGGTAGGGAGCAGAGCTGCTCTTTGCGCCCGTGGCTGCCCAGGTCGGGCCTTCACAGTGACCCCTGTCGGTGTCTGGAGTTGCCCTGAGAAACGTGGCGCTCCAGCTGGCTTCCTGACTCCGGCTCAGCAGCAAGTGGAGTCTTCCCCCAGGGCCTGGAGTCCTGGCTCAGACCCCCCACTGGGGAGTGAGGAGGGGGAAACGGGGCACCCCTGCTTCCCTGGAGGGCCCCTGCCAGGTGGAGCGCCCGGGGCCCCTCAGGGCGCAGGCTGGGCCTTTCACAGAGCTGCCTGCAGGAGCGCGCCCAGCCAGGCCTTTGGGCAACGCGTGTGGTCTTGGTGGTTGAGGACGCGCTGGGTGCCAGGGCGCTCGGGGGGGTCCCTGTGGGGGTGGTCCTGCTGCTAGCTCCGTCTTACAGAGAGGGCCGCAGGATAGAGCTGGAGGCCCCGGTAGCTCTGGGGAGGATTTGGTCCCGAGGCCTGGCCTCTCCCCGGCAGCCCCACCGCCCTCCCCTCGGGCCCCCTGCTCCCAGAGCCAGCCGAGGCTCTCCCGGTGGGTCTGCGGCCCGTCTCCCATCTGAGCGCCAGAACTCCCCTCCCCTTGGGTCCCCGCTGTGACGGTGCATCAGGAGTGATGGCTGGTGAGGCAGGAAGGCTGGGACCTCTGGCCAGAGGTGACAGAGCTGGAGGGACCTTTGGGGGCCTCTGACTTGGACACCCCAGTGACTCGGTTCTGTCTGCAGCTGGTCCTCTGGGAGTGCGGGGTTAGGCGCGCTCAAGAAACTGTTTCTCGTCTCAGCTGTGGAAGGAGACCCTGTGTGGCTTTAGCCCCAGCTGCATCTGGGCGACCCCTCTGCCACTCCTACTTTCCCTGCCGGGTGAGCTGAGGCACGCGCGTGCTGTCCTGCCAGGAGAGGCCAGCGATGGGCCTGAGGCTGCAGCGGGAAGCCGCAGGGCTGGGTTTGGGCCCGGGGAGGGGCTGCCTGCTGGTTCAGGTCCTTTCCCGCCTGCCGCTGCGGCCCTGACACGTGGTCAGCATGCCGCAGAGCTGCGCTGGGGGCCAGGGGGCGGGTGGGTATGTCCCGAGCCCGTGCGCCGTGGCTCACAGACTGGCTGGACGCCGTGGGGTCTGTCCTGGAGCTGGCCAGGCACCCCCACCCCAGCTTGGAGCCCGCGCTCAGCCCTGACCCGCACCACGCGGAGCTGGTCCCGTGGGCCTCCAGAGCGCTGGGTTGGCCACTTGGTTTCACTCTAACTCGGATGGTAGCGTAGTGTTCTTTCCCACCTCACTAGCCTTTTTTTTTTTTAGGGAAGAAACTTTTGCTTGGGGATAATTTCAAACTTACAGAAGAGTTGCAGGGAGAAAGTGAGCTCAAACAGCCCGGCGCACCATCTGCCCAGACCTCCCTGCTATCGCCTGCCCTCCTCTGCCTTATCGTGCCCAGCCCCCTCGCGCGTGCACGTGTGAGCGTGAGCGTTGATGCGGGCACGCACGATTGTTGGGGAGCGAGGAGCGGGCGTCGTGGCCTGCTCCCCGAGGGGCAGCCTGTGAGGGCGCGCTGGGCCGGGGTCAGGCCGGGGGCCCGCTGGTGCCAGGCTCGGGGGTGGAGCCCGTGTGGCGGCTGTGTCTGGGCACGCGCCCCTCTGCCCCCCTCACCCAGGGTGCTGTCCGCACAGCCTGCCTCCCTGATCCTCTCACCCCCAGCCCCGGGAGCGGCCGTGCCGTCGGGGTGCCCTGCCCTGGTGCCCAGCGTCGCCCCCGCCGGCTCCCACGGGGCTGCCCCCGTGCTGGGTGTGGAGTCAGTGCAGAGGTGGCCGCCCCCTGTCAGGCTGCCGAGCCAACTTCAAACTAGTTGGGTGTTTGCAGGGTGACAGGCAGCCTTGCAGGCAGTTGTCACCCGAGACCACGTCTTAGTTTCCAGGGTGGCTCGTAGCCGGCGTTGGCTGTTCTGTGGAAGCGGGGCCTCAACGGGAGAGGGGCGCTGAGGTCAGGGCCTGCCTCCGGGTCGAGGCGAGTGCAGGCTGGTGGCTTGAGAGCGTGGAGCCCTGCGTGGAGCCGCCCCTCGCTGTCCTTGGCTCTCCTGTGACCTGGGCGTGGTTTGCAGGCACACAGGCTCAGCGTGCCTCGGCTTCTGGTTCTGAGAACTGTCGATGTAGGACAGATGCTCCCTAGATCCGTGAGTGATGAGAGGTGGGTGCGCGAGGGCGCGTTTCCCGGGAGAGCCCCCCCACTCCCAGGCGGCCGGCTCTGTGGCTTGGCTGTGCGGACGCCTGGTGTGCGCTCGGTGAGTCCAGCTGCGGCTGGAGGCGGGGGCCTGGCCGGACGCCCCAGACACCCCGCACCGTGGACAGGGCCGGGATTGTTCTGCGGGCGCACTTCGCCTCTGGGCACGTTTCAGCTGGGGCTCCGTCCTGGTCTGGCACAGAGCGGGCGCTCGGAAATCAGTGACGGAGCCGACGCACAAACGGCTCCTTCTGTTGGACATAAAGAGTGTCGGCTCCCCGCACCCGTGGGCCTCGCAGCTGCCCAGTGAGGGCGGTGGGGACCCAGCCAGCTGGCCCGGGGCTCAGGCCGGGGGGTTGCTCCCAGGGGCGAGAGCTGCCCTGAGAGGCGAGGGCAGGCAAGGCTGCTCACCGCAGAGGGCTCGTCAGGTCCCCGGCGGCACGGGGCACGGGCCGCCCCTCTGATGGGCACACCGGCCAGCCCCGTCTCCCGCGCTTCGCTTCTCTGCCTGGCACGCCATCCCGCAGCCCCTTTCCCGTCCTTTTCTGTAGGCTGGCTGCTGGGCGACTGGCAGCTGGCTGGCTGGCTGTCCTCAGCTGTGGACAGTTCCGTGCCGGGAGGGTGGGTCAGAGAGCAGAGTCTGTGTGGACGCTGGACGATGAGGGTCTCCGCGTCGACCCTGAGCCCTGCCCTGCTGCACGCCACCTACCTCCCTGGGCCCCCTGCTCAGGCGCTGGGCGCTGTGGGGAGTGCCCGGGACTAGGGCACTGGGCAGGGGCCCACTGGCGGGTCAGCGGGAGGCGCAAGGTGCCAGGCCCCCGGTGCACCCAGCGTCTACGAGCTGCTGGCTCCTCCGTGGGGCCCCAGGGTTGGTGGGACAGGGCGGGGGGCCTGGAAGGCGTCTGCGGGGCCCTTCTCCAGCCAGCCCTGCATGGGAAGGGGTCCAGGCCGGGGTGAGCTGTGGGAAAGCCCAGCACAGACTCCCACACTTAGGCTCACGCATATGCAACTCCAGTGTTGCGCGAATGGAGTTGGGTATTGGGCACGTGGGTTCTGCTTTTTCACTTGGCAGTGCTGAGCGGCCTGTAGGTCAGTCAGCGCAGCTCTGAGTCATTCTTGTCTTAAACAAGCCTTTATGAGAACTTTGCTTAGCCTTCTTTTGCCCGCAGGGCGCCTTCCAGTAGACCTCTTACCAAAACTTTCCCTCCAGAAGCTGCTGTTCAGAGGGCAGCCCTGTGGGGGGAGGCGTGGCAGGTGCTGGGGACCTAACGCCACCTGCCCGCTGCGGTGTGGGCCTGTGTGCGGCTGTCACTTGGGTTTGTGTGTTGCTCTGCTTGCCTCGGGGGCACTGAGACTCAGAATGCCCACACGCAGGAGCTCAGCTGGAGGAGCCTCAAGGGCAGACTCGGAGCCTGGGGAGCAGCGACCTGCCTGTCTCACTGTCGGCTGGCTGTGCACTTGCTCAGCCCTGTCTGTGTCTTTGCAGCCCCGGGGACCACAGCCCGCCAGGCTCCTCTGTCCATGGCACTCTCCAGGAAAGAACGCTGGAGCGGGCAGCCATGCCCTCCTCCGGGGCGTCTTCCTGACCCAGGGATCGAGCCCACATCTCCCGCATCGCAGGCAGATTCTCCACCACTGTGCCACCTGGGAAGCCTTTTATTCCAAAAAGAACTAAGATTTCAAAATACCTTTTTTCAGAGGGAGGCAGAGGATTCTTGCCTCATTGTTTTTCCAAAACGTCTAACTCTGGGAGCATTTGATGCCCCTGGAAACGCTGCAGGCCTGGCCCTGCGTGCAGTGCGCTGCGCTCACCGGCGGCGCCGCCCGCTGCACCCACAGCTGCGCGCTCTGTGCATGCGAGTGCCTGCGCGCGGCTGCACACCCAGGGCCCTGCGTCCGGGAGCCCCGCGCTCCTGTTCCCTGAGAGCACGCCGCGCCCTGGGGCCCAGTGCAGGAAGCAGGGGCGTGGTGGCGGCAGGACCGAGCCGCCTGCCACCCCAGCCCCAACCCCGCCCCGTGGCAGCCCCGAGCCTGCTTCTTGTCTGGGAGTCCAGCTTCCTCTTCGGATGTGTGTCTCGCTTTCCAGTCCTTTCCCCCCCACCTGCTGAGACGTTCTCTCTCCACTGAACCGTCGGTACCTCCGTCGAAAGGCGGCGGCCGCGCCAGCTGTGCTCCGGGCTCTCGTCTTCTCTTCCGTTGGCCCAGGCACCTTCCGTGAGCTTTCGGTCAGGAAGTCCTACTAACTCTGAAGTTCAGAGTGGCAGCCGTGCTCGTGTGCGCGTCTGATGGCTTTTACCGGACGACAGGCTGTGGGTTTTGGCTTTTTGAGCTCAGCGTGTTTCTCCACGTTCCTGCGGGTGCGCTCGAGCCTCACTCTGGGGCATGCCTGGGACACAGTGCGGTCTCTCCGGCTCTGTCCTGGGCTCACTGAGGCAGAGCTAGGGCAGCCCTTGACCTGGAGTCAGGTTTTCCCGCTAGTCAGGCACGGCTCGCGCGTGTAACTGTAACTGAGGTGCCTGTAACTGAGGCGGCTCTGGTCCGGACGCTGAGAGCCGCGCTTTGCGTTCGTGCCTGCGGAGCTCCGGCTGTTGTCCTCAGGGCAGGTTCTCCTGGCCTGGGCAGTGTCTGACCCTTGCTGCTGCTCCTGCCCGAGGGCCCTGCCTTCCTGCCGCTCACCTCTGTTCGGTGAGCCCCCCGCTGCCCCGCTCCCCTGGGCCGAGGCTCTGCTTCTCCTGCAGGTGGCGGGCCAGATCTGCCCTCGCTGCCCGCTCCCTGGGCCGGCCCGCTGCTCAGGAGTCTGCAGGCTGCGTCCCGAGGGCTCGAGAGTTAGATCTCCGGCTTCGGGTCAGTCGGCAGCGGCCACCCTGCTCCTGGGCGCCCCTGTGGGGAGCCCAGGCAGGCGAAAGGCAGGTGCCGGCCCAGCCCGGCCGTCGGCCCTGTCGGGTCCCGTTCCAGGCGCTTCCGGAAGCCCCCTCTCTGTTCCTCCATTAAGCGCAGGTTGTGCCCTGTCGCGCGTGCCTGGAGGTCGGGGCACCTTCCCGCCTGAGCTCCAGCCCCGGTGACCGCTCCCGCTCCCTGCCCCTGCCCCGCGCGCCTCCTGAGCCCTGGGAGCGCCCGGGCCGCGTGCTCAGGGCCCCTGTGTTTGCCCCCACAGAGCTGCGGTGCAGCCCCGGGCAGTTTGCCTGCCGCAGCGGCACCATCCAGTGCATCCCCCTGGCCTGGCGGTGCGACGGCCTGGCGACCTGTGAGGACGGGAGCGACGAGGCCGCCTGCCCCGGTGAGTGCGCGCGGGAGGCGGGGGAGCTTCAGTGAATCCTCGGGAGGGCCGGAGGCTTCTGAGGTTGGACTGCAGGCCTCCTGGAGGGAGGCTATTTCATTGTCCTGCTGAAAGCCTGCTAGAATTACAGCTAAAGACGTAAAGCCACAGGGACCAAGAAGACGGGGAAAGACGACCCGGGGCTTGGTCGTGCCAGCGGTGTCTTCGGAAGACAAAAAGCAGATGGCGTTCCGGACAGCCTGCCCCCCAGGGGCCGGGAGGGCGCTGCAGCCCCCGTGCCCAGAGCCCCTCCCAGCGGCTGCTGGTGTCGTTGAGCCCCGGGGTGCACTCCTGCGGCACTGGGAAGGCGGCACTGGGAAGGCGGCACTGGGAAGGCGGCACTGGGAAGGCGGCACTGGGAAGGCGGCACTGGGAAGGCGGCACTGGGAAGGCGGCACTGGGAAGGCGGCACTGGGAAGGCGTGAGGGATGTGGGGGCGGGGCTTGGGCGGGGGGCGGGGCTTGGGCGGGGGCGGGGCCGGCCTGCAGGGGGCGGTGGTCCCGGCGGCGCCTCCCTCCCCGGAGGGCGCTTGGCGGCTGGAGGTGGCGCGTGTTTTGTGGGCTCCCTCCAGCCTTGTCAGCTGGTGGAAAGCACAGGCTCCAGTTGCAAACCCCTTTTGCTGGAAATAGCTGCCTGGTCCTTGTTCTGAGTGAGCAACCTTTGATGCAAACGGGGCTGTAAACAGTGTGTTGGGGTTTTAATGGAGGAGAAGTTACCGCCTTATTAAGAGGCATTAGGGAAGACTTGACTAAAGGGCGTTCTTGGCAAGGAAGGCTCGGCGCCGTGAAGCTGCCCGTCGGCCCATCGGTCTGTAGGCTCAGTGCATCGCTGGAAGGTTTTTGGGGGAAATGGGACGAGTCAGCTGAGACATCTGGAAGGATCAGGTCCCGAGGCGGGGACTTGGAGAGGAGTCCGAGCACGCGGCTCCCTTCACGGCTGGCGCAGGGAAGCCAGACTGGCTGTGAGACGGAAGAGCTGCCTGAAGCGGGGTCCCAGAGGCTCAGCACGGGCAGGAGGCGCCCTCGACCCCGCGCTGCAGCTGGGGCGCTGGGCTCCCGGATGCCCCTGAACAGAGATCAGCCCCAGGCTCCTTGGAGACAAGCTCCTGGAAGGCGGGGGGAGTGGGGGTGCGTGCTCTTAGACTTCGGTGCAGGGAAGGGCCATTTTCAAGTCACAAAGAGGCCGACTCGGAAATGGGAGCAGGGCGTCCCGGTGGCCCGGGGGAGGAGAAGCTGCCTGCGACGCCGGAGACCCGGGTGCGGTCCCTCCGCTGGGAAGATCCGTCGCGCCTCAGAGCAGCTTAGCGCCTGCGCCACGACTGCGGAGCCTGGGTTCCACCACGAGAGAGGCCACCCCAGGGAGACACCCGTGCCCCGCAGCCAGAGGGAAGGCCAGGCGGCCACACAGGCCCAGCACAGCCAAAGATAGGTGCTATGGAGATGACCGGGTTTACCAGGTTAAAGTTAACTCTCCCTTTTATCAAAAAGTGCGGATAAACGGTGTGAGCAGGCAAGCCTCCAAGGGAGATGGTGTAACCCGGAGAGGATTGTGGGTTAGCAAACATAAAGAAGGCCTGCGAAGGGCCAAGAGCCAGTCAGGCGAGCCACAGAGCGAGCGCACCGGTGGTGCGGGGCGGGCAGAGAGGCGCTCTGCCCGCGGTGGTCCGGCGACAGCGAGCCCCCTTGCGGCCGCTCGCAAGTCCGGGCGCTGCTGAGAGGAGGCGCCAGTGCCGCCGCGGCAGACAGCTTCCAGAGCTGCCTCGGGCTTCCCCAGAGGCAGGGAAGGTGTCTGGTATTCCCATCTCGTCAGGAGTTTTCCAGTTTCTTATGATCCACGCAGTCAAAGGCTTTAGTGTAGTCAATGAAGCAGAAGTCGATGGCTTTGAAATTCCTTTGCTTTTCCTGTGACCCAGTGGATGTTGGCAGGTTGATCTCTGGTTCTCTTTCCTTTCCTGCACCCAGTTGATACCTCTGGAAGTTCTCGGTTCACTTACTGCTGAAGCCTGGCTTGGAGAGTTTTGAGCATAAGCTTGCTAGCATGTGCAGTGAGTGCAATTGTGCGGTAGTTTGAGCATTCTTTGGCGTTGCCCTCTTTGGGATTGGAATGAACACTGACCTTTTCCAGCCCTGTGGCCACTGCTGAGTTCTCCGAATTTGCTGGCATACTGAGTGCAGCACTTTGACAGCATCTTTTAAAATGTGAAGCCGCTCCACTGGAATGCCAGCACCGCCGCTAGTTTGTCCGTGGTGCTGCTTCCGAAGGCCCCCGTGCCCTCACACTCCCGGACGTGCAGCCCTAGGAGAGTGAGCGCGCCATCGTGGGCATCCGGGTCGTGACCATCCCCTTTGCGCAGTTCTGTGTATCCTCGCCCCCGCTTCTAACCCTCTTCTCCTTCAGTTAGATGCTCACTCTTTCTGTCCTTCATTGTGCCTGGCCTTGCGTGGAATGTGCCCTTCACAGCTGCAGTTTTCTTGAAGAGATCTCCAGTCTTCCCCGTGCTCTTCTTTTCCTCCGCTTCTTGGCAGTGTTCACTGAAGAAGGCTCTCTTATCGCTCCCATCTATTCCCTGGAACTCTGCATTCAGCTCAGTGTGTCTTTTCCTCTCCTTTGCCTTTCGCTTCTCTTGTTTGCTCAGCTGCTTGTAACACCTCCTCAGACAGCCACCTTGCCTTCCTGCGTTTCTTTTTCTTGGGGCTGACTTTGGCCATTGGCTCCCGTACAGTGTTCCAAACTTTCGTCCAGGGTTCTTCAGGCACCATCAGATCTGATGCTTGTCACCTCCACTGTGTCATCATAAGGGATTTGATTCGGTCATACCTGAATGACCTAGTGGTTTTCCCTACTTTTCTTCAGTTTAAGACTGAACTTTGCAGTAAGGAGTTCATGACCTGAGCCACAGTCAGCTCCCGGTCTTGTTTTTGCTGACTGTGTAGAGCTTCTCCATCTTTGGCTGCAAAGAAAAGAACTGGCCTGATTTTGGTATCGATCATCCGGTGATGTCTGTGTACAGTCACCTCTTGTGTCGTTGGAAAAGAGCGTTCTTGCTGTGACCCGCGTGGTCTCTTGGCAAAATTCTGTTAGCATTTGCCCTGCTTCATTTTGTACTCCAAGGCCAAACTTGCCTGTCACTCCAGGTATCTCTGGACTTCCTGCTTTCGTATTCCAGACCCGTGTGATGAGAAGCACACCTTTTTTGGTGTTAATTCTAGAAGGTCTTGTAGGTCTTCGCAGAACCCGCAGTGGTTGGAGCATAGACTTGGATCACTGTGATGCTGAGTGGTTCAGGATGTGCCACGTTTTATGTAGCCAGGCTCTTACGTGTGCGCCTTTAGTTCAGTTCAGCTCAGCCCAGTCGCTCAGGCGTGTCCGACTCTTTGCGACCCCATGAATCGCAGCCCGCCAGGCCTCCCTGTCCATCACCATCTCCCGGAGTTCACTCAGACTCACGTCCATCGAGTCGGTGATGCCATCCAGCCATCTCATCCTCGGTCGTCCCCTTCTCCTCCTGCCCCCAATCCCTCCCAGCATCAGAGTCTTTTCCAATGAGCCAACTCTTCGCATGACATGGCCAAAGTACTGGAGCTTCAGCTTTAGCATCATTCCTTCCAAAGAAATCCCAGGGCTGATCTCCTTCAGAATGGACTGGTTGGACCTCCTTTCAGTCCAAGGGACTCTCAAGAGTCTTCTCCAACACCACAGTTCAAGAGCATCAATTCTTTGGCGCTCAGCCTTCTTCACAGTCCAACTCTCACATCCATACATGACCACAGGAAAAACCATAGCCTTGACTAGACAGACCTTGTGGGCAAAGTAATGTCTCTGCTTTTGAATATGCTGTCTAGGTTGGTCGTAACTTTTCTTCCAAGGAGTAAGCGTCTTTTAATTTCATGGCTGCAATCACCATCTGCAGTGATTTTGGAGCCCAAAAAATAAAGTCTGACACTGTTTCCACTGTTTCCCCATCTATTTGCCATGAAGTGATGGGAGCGGATGCCGTGATCTTCGTTTTCTGAATGTTGAGCTTTTTGCACTCTCCTCTTTCACTTTCATCAAGAGGCTTTTAGCTCCTCTTCACTTTCTGCCTTAAGGGTGGTGTCATCTTCGTATCTGAGGTTCTTGCTGTCTCTCCCGGCAATCCTGAGTCCAGCTTGTGCTCCCTCCAGCCCGGCGTTTCTCGTGATGCGCTCTGTGTTGGCCTCATTAGTTTGCTGTTATAGCCAATGTCACAGTGAGTAGCCCTGTGCATCTGTGGGGTTGGGGGGAGACTGTTCTATTTGGGGGGTTGGAGAGGCATCATTAATGTGAATTCTTACGTGTCCGGTAAGCGAAGCTTGAGGCTGACAGGTGCTAACGGGACTGGGTCCTGGAACGGCAAGGGCGGCCGGGCCCCCGGTCGCCTTCCCTGAGCCGCGGCCTGTCCTGCCCTCCGGTCGTCAGGCCTCTGTCGTCCTCTCTGCTGCTGTTTGTCTCTGTGGCTGTGCCTTCTTTAACGTCTTGCTGCCGGCCCTCTCGCCTTCTGAGGTGGACCACACGCTGTCTGTGGAGCGTTCCTCTCTCAATAGCACTTTGTGTCTGGAAGCCGAGCTTCTTGGAGTCCTGCGCGCGGGGGGATCTCAGCTACAGGACTGTGGCTCTATGTCCTGCCTGGGTTCCACATCTCAGGAGCTCCCTGCTGTCAACAGTTGCTGGGTGGGACGCACCCGATTCAGGAGTCACCTCATAATGTCAGCAGGAGCTTCACCTTCACTCCGTCGGGTTGCTTTTTAACTAGTTTGGCTGGTAAACTGTCTTTGCGGTTCTGTCTCTTAACCTTCACAAGACTCACTGCAGAGAAGACGAGCCCGTATCGTCAGGGAAGGGGCTGCCAGGCTCCTCACAGCTGCAGCCTGGCAGCAGCCCCGGGACGGGCAGGACAGACGCGTCTTCCAGCTACGGGCTCGCTGAACACTAAGTGGCAGGGCCTGCAGGGAGGCTCCGTCGCTGTGCGGAGTGAATGCTTGCACGTGGCTGGTCCTTCGCCATTCGGGTGGCAGCCCTAAAGGCCGCGCCTTGCTACAAACCGAAAGGAGGTCTGTCCAGAAAAAGAGCCAGCTCTGACCAGTTCTAAGCAGACCAGACAGGGGTTATAGGTCCGCAGTTCTCCCGCGTGCTTGCGGCTCCGCCCCTTCCGTCCTCCCGCAGTGCTCCCGCGTGCTCGCGGCTCTGCCCTCCTCCTCCTCCTCCCCGCAGTGCTCCCGTGTGCTCACGGCTCCGCCCCTTCCGTCCTCCTGCAGTGCTCCCGCGTGCTTGCGGCTCCGCCCCTCCTCCTCCTCCCCTCGGTGCTCCCGCGCCGTCACAGGAGTAGCAAGCCTGGAGCTTGCCGCGCATCTGCAGTTTTTCTCTCTGCCGCACACGTTGTCCACGTCACGCGTGTGTCCCCACGGGAGCGAGACAGAGGTGGCGGCCCTGGGCCCCCCCAGATCGTGAGACCCCCGAGCACAGTGCCTGTTCCCAGCTGAGGGTGGAGAGCGTCAGTTGCAGAAAGCCCGCAGTAACCGTGTATCTGCGGGCTCTCTAGCTTTGGAAAGCCTGCGCCGGCTAACCGAGGCGTTGGATTTTGGGCCCCAGTTCTCGGCCTGTTTGGTGTGAGGCAGGAAAGCAGCAGGGGAGCCCGCAGCCCGGGGCGCCGCCTTCAGAGCCCACACAGGCGCGTCTGGACGCAAAGTGGACTCACATTTTGTCCTTTATCCGCAAGGCTTCTCCACTTCCGACCAGCCGAGCGCCCCGGGCCCTGCAAGCTCCCCTGCTGCCCCGGGCGGGCTGTCTTGAGAGGAGCACTGCCCCTTCAGAGGGCTGGGCTCGGGCTGGACTCCAGGCTTGGAGCAGCCCCGGCCCCACTGCAGGAGCGAGGCCCCCACTCAGGGCTCAGGGCCCCCGGCTCCCGGGACCCTCGGCCATGTGTGCTGGGTGGGGGGCGCTGGGCGGGGAGCCAGGAGGGGACACTCGGGCGCGCGGATGTGCAGAGGATTGGTGTGGACGCTCCCCGCGCTGAGCCACCTGCCCCGCCCCCCCACAGGCTGCCTCCTGGCCACCTGGCGCCCAGCGCCCCCGGCAGGGCTGGGCCTCCCGCTCCCCTGTGCCCCAGATCCCTGTCTCTGAGCAGTCTGGCCAGTCCTGACCAGGCGCCCAGGACTCTGCGTGGTGGGATCCAGGGGAAGCACGGTCTTGCTCGCTGGAGTGGCCAGCAGGGAGTGTCCAGTGCAGGCGCGTGGGCGAGCCTCCTCACACCCGAGCCGGCCCCCAGGCATGCCCACACTGTGCCCTGCGCACCCCTGAGCCCTGCAGGGACCTGCCAGCCACCCTGGGCCCAGGCTCTGCAGCCTAGCCCTGCCTCAGAGCAGCTGGTCACAGCCCCTCCCCCCCAGGAGGAGAGCAGCGCCCCGTCTTCCCCGGGTGGGAAGAGGACGCTGGAGCCTCTCTCAGGCCTGGGGGCACTGTTGATGGGTGGCAGTGCTCTCTCTGTTTCTGACACGGGCTGTGGGAACTCTGAAAGCACTGCCCAGCCGTTGCTGTGGGCAGCACAGAGCTCTGGGGTCTCAGGGTGCAGACACAGCCTCTCCACCAGCCAGGAGCTGTGGGGAGCCCAACAGAGAACCTCCCACAGGAGTGGGGCCAGCAGAAGTGACCTTCCCGCGCCTAAAATGATCAAAGCTGTCGTGGGCTTAAGCTCACACCGCAAACCGTGAGCTCGTGCTGGACATGGTCCCGATTGATTCGAGGAAGGGTCTGTATAGAAAAGAGCCTTTGGGAGGGCAGTCGCCTCTGGAATAGTGACAGCTGGTCTGTTCTCTTCCCAAACTTCTGTGCTTCTCAGATATTCTGTATTGGACGTGTGTTACTCTACAGTGAGAAAAAGTAAAAGGGACTGAATAAAGACAGCATCGGGGAAAGCCCTGGTGGTCCAGTGGTCAGGGTTCCTGTGCTTTGCACCGCGAACTCCGCCACTGCTTGGAGAATTAGGGTCTTGATGCCACAATCAGGAGGGTTTACGGCACCTCCCACCGCCCACTGGGCTCACCCTAGCACAAGCCCAGAGTGTGTGTGGGGGGGGATGTCTCTGCAGACCAAGGTGGGTGCCTGGTGTGTGTGTGTGTCTGTGGGTGTCGGGGGGGGGCCGCTCTGCGGGCCGTGCAGCCGTGTCCTCTGCTGGGCCCACGGGTGGGGCACAGCGCCCCAGGGATGCGGCCTCGACGGTCTTGCTGGTGCCCTGGGTGAGTCTCATTCCCCTGGGCCTCCTCACTCAGGCCTGCGAGGCACCCTTGGATCAGACACAGAGCTGGCATCTGCCTCCCCCTGCGCCTCGTGCTCACACTTGGGCCGTGCTGCAGGCCTGCTGCGCGGGAGGGCTGCGTGGGTGCCCAGGCCCTGGCCTTGAGGGTGAGGGAGGGGCGGGCAGGCAGAGAGGGATCCCGCCTGGGCTCTGCAGGGAACCCCTGGACCAGAGCTGTGGGGGCTCCGCAGGAGGGCTAACTGCACTGGGCCCGCAGGGGCCTGTTAGGAAGCACAGCGCGGAGGCCCCGTTGCGCGGAGAGTGAAGACTTCCTGGGTGCACTCAGTGAGACGCACATGTGACCCGTGAGGCGTGAACTGCATGTGTGAAGGGTTCTGAGGAAGCCTGAATAGACGGAGTCTCCAGCGGCTCCTCCGGCCCGCCCGCCCGCGGCCCTCTGCCTGCCGGCGGCTCCCTGCGGCACCTTGCCCTCCGACGTGTCTGCAGACACTGCTCTCTGCTTTCAGAAGTGAGCGGGCAGGCCCGTCCCTACCATGGGAAGGAGGCTGCGGACCCGAGGCCGGGCCGGGCGCGTGGCGGCGACCCCTCGCACCCACACGCAATGAGCGTGGCACAGCCCGTGCGCTTCAGCAGTAAGTTGCAGGCCTGCCCTGGCGATGACCTGGGGCCCACCCCACAGGTCCCCCCCGAAACACCCCTTCAGGCCTCCTCCAGTGGCTGGGGCGGCAGGGTGACCTGCCCAGGGCCTCCCTGCCGGGCGGGGAAGCTGAGGTGAGCACCAGGCCCCGGAGCTTTTCCCACAAGGTGCTCGCCACCTGGGGCCCGGGGGACTGCCCTTGGTCCATGGAGGAGGCTGCCCTGCCTCTGCCTAAAACGTAATTAGTAGCAAGCTACTTCGTGAGCTCCCTGCAGCGTGCGCCTGTTAGAAGAGACGCCTGGGCAGAAGGGCCCGGACGGGCGCGGGCCTGGGCGGGGTGTTCCTGCCGCCCGCCCGGGGGCCACCGTGCTGTCCACCGCTTGGCCCAGGGGGCACAGCACCCCATCCTGACCGCCCCGGCCTCAGTGTCCCCCCCATCCTCAGTGTCCCCCCTATCCTCAGCATCCCCCCCATCCTCAGCGTCCCCCCCATCCTCAGTGTCCACCCTATCCTCAGCATCCCCCCCATCCTCAGTGTCGGCCCCCATCCTCAGTGTCGCCCCCTATCCTGAGCATCCCCCCCCCGGCCTCAGCGTCCCCCCCAGCCTTAGCGTGCCCCCCATTCTCAGTGTCCCGCCCAGCTTCAGCGTCCCCCCAGCCTGAGCATCCCCCCCATCCTCAGTGTCCCCCCCAGCCTCAGCATCCCCCCCATTCTCAGTGTCCACCCCCATCCGCAGCGTTCCCCCCATCTGCAGCATCCCCCCCATCCTCAGCATCGCCCCCTATCCTAAGCGTCCCCCCCCAGTCTCAGCATCCCCCCCATTCTCAGTGTCCCGCCCAGCCTCAGCGTCCCCCCATCCTCAGCATCCCCCACATCCTCAGTGTTCCCCCCATCCTCAGTGTCCCATCCCATCCTCAGCGTCCCCGCCATCCTCAGTGTCCACCCCCATTCTCAGCGTCCCCCCCATCCTCAGCGTCCCCCACCCCAGCCTCAGAGTACCCCCCCAGCCTCAGAGTACCCCCCCAGCCTGAGTACCCCCCCAGCCTCAGCATCCCCCCCGTCCTCAGTGTCCCCCCCAGCCTCAGCATTCCCCAGTATCTCCCCCCAGCCTCAGCGTCCCACCCCCACCTCAGCGTCCCACCCCCCGCCTCAGCGTCCCCCACACCATCCTCAGAGTCCCTCCCCAAGCCTCAGAGCATCCCCCCCAGCCTCAGCGTCCCCCTCCCTGGCCTCAGCATCCTGCCCCCCGGCCTCAGAGCCCCCCCCGCCCGACCTCGGAGTCCCCCCCACCCTGAGCTCGGAGTCCCCCCGCCACCAGGCTCCCGCGCAGGTGCTGGTGTAGGGAGGCCTTGCGGGTGCTGACTGGGGCCGCCCCGCCCTGCATGCTTCCTAGGGAAGTGCCCCGCGGGCTGGCACCACTACGAGGGGACAGCCAGCTGCTACCGCGCCTACCTGAGCGGGCAGAGCTACTGGGACGCCGCACAGACCTGCCAGCGCCTGAACGGCTCCCTGGCCACCTTCTCCACCGACCAGGAGCTGCGCTTCGTGCTGGCCCAGGAGTGGGAGCAGCCAGAACGGACCTTCACCTGGCAGGACCAGCACAAGTGAGCTGCTGCGCCCGGGCGCCAGGGCGTGCGAGCGCGTGGAGGGCGGCGGGTGGGGGCCCGGGCGCCAGGGCGTGGGAGCGTATGGAGGGCGGAGGGCGGAGGGCGGCGGGTGGGGGCCCGGGCGCCAGGGCGTGGGAGCGTATGGAGGGGATCGGGTGGGGGCCCAGCGGGCGGTGGCTCTCGGAGGGCAGGGGCAGTGCCTGCTGTGGTGCCTTGGGCTAGCCCTTCCCGCTCTTACGCTCGGGGATTCTGATGCAGCTGCCCGGGGTCTGGGCCTGAGTCAGGATGGGCCTCTCTGTGTGGGGGGCTCCGTGGGCCTGGCTTGCAGGACGTGCTGGTGGACCGGGTCCTTCTGAGAGCCTGGGTTGGGCCAGGCCTGTGCCTGGTGCCTGCCATGGGCCTTCTCATCCCTTCCCGGAACACCACGGGGAACCAGGGCTGCCTAGGGCGCGTGCTGGCTCTGAGCCTGGCTCTGGGCCCACCCAGCGCTCAGGGCTTTGTTCTGTGGCAGCTGGGAGCTGAGGACCCACCCACACTGCCGGGCTGGGCCCTGGGGCACCCTCCCACGGGGTGTGGACTGCAGGGTGGCCAGAGCCCGCGAGGGCAGGGGCTGGCACAGTGACTGGCGGGGGCGCTGCAGGGGTCTGCCCGGTGACGTTAGAAGCCCCTAGCTCGCGGTGGTGCTGAGTGCTTGCACAAGGGGGAGGGTGGGCCGTGCTCTCAGGTGGGCACACGCACGTGGGGCTGCAGGGGCTGCGGGCACCCCCAGGGCCGGGCAGGGCCCACACCCACAGGCCCTAGGGTGGTTTCGCTTAGACGTGGGTCTGTCTGCTGAGATCCACTGATAAGAGCGGTCTCAGCCGGAGTCACCCAAGACGAAAACGGCCGGTGAATCTGTATAGAATTCTATCTTAATGCGTTTCATTAAAACTAGGGACGAAGCCTTGGAAAGGCCGTTCGTGCTTTTGAGGCTCCCATTGTGAAGGCCAGCGTAAGTGCTCACAGCGCCTCCTGCGCGCTCCCTTCTTGCAGGCTGTGGGTCGGCTACCAGTACGTCGTCACCGGCCGCAACCGCTCCTTAGAAGGACACTGGGAGGTGGCGTCCAAAGGTGAGGCGCGCTGGGCTTGCTGCCCAAGCTCTCCTGGCAGGTGCCCGGGGTTTGGGCGCGCAGCTGACAGCGGAGCCCGCGGGGCCCCACCCCTTCCAGCTGCCGGGCCAGCCCCTCGCCCGCAGAGTGCCGGCCGCGTCCCCCGGGGAGGAAGGGGCGTCCTCCCCCGTCCCGCGGGCGCTGCCGACCCCCGAAGCGTGCCCCTGCCCCCGGGCCCCCCGGGCACGTGCAGAGCTGCGCGCAGAGGAACGGAGGCGGCAGTCCCCGTGACGCCGGCCGGCCGTCCGTCCGCCCCGCAGGCTCCTCGGAGGTGCTGCTGCCCCCGGACCCCATCTTGGCGGCAGCCACGGCGGAGGGCGACGGCGTGTTCTGCGCGCAGCTGCAGTGCTTCCACTTCCCCACGCTGCGCCACCACGACCTGCACAGCTGGCGCGCCGAGAGCTGCCAGGACAAGTCGTCCTTCCTGTGCAAGAGGAGTGAGCGGGCCCCCCCCCCCCCAGGGCCCGACCCCACGGGGGCCTCTTAGTGCCCCAGACCCCCGGGGCCGCAGGGACCCCCGGGGCCGCAGGGACCCCTCGCCACTCCCGACTGGGCGGGGGCCTCTGCCCTGGGGGTGCCTGGGGCCTGGGCGGTAGTGTCCCCCGTGACCCCTCGCTCCTTCCCAGAGTAGACGGAGGCTCTGCCCGGCTGTGCGGTGAGGAGACAGTGGCGGCCAGAGGCCTCGCCACGCCTCGTGTGTCCGGAGCCCTTCGCCTGCTCCCGGCGGCCCCGGCCTGTGGTCCAGGGCTCTCCCAGGCGGCTGACGCGCAGGTCCGCTGTCACAGGTCAGACGTGTGTGGACATCAAGGACAACGTGGTGGACGAAGGCTTCTACTTCACGCCCAAAGGGGACGACCCGTGCCTGAGCTGCACCTGCCACGGCGGGGAGCCCGAGATGTGCGTGGCCGCGCTGTGCGAGCGGCCGCAGGGCTGCCAGCAGTACCGCAAGGACCCCGCCGAGTGCTGCAAGTTCGTGTGCCTGGACCCAGGTGAGGCCTGCGCCCGGGCGGGGCCGGGGCCAGCTCCCCTGCCCCCAGGCCAGCGGCCACCCCAGCCCCCACTGGGCGCTTCTGTGTCTGCACGGGGTGCTGAGGGGAACTTGAGCAAAAGATGAGGCGCTGTCCACAGTCCTGAGTAGACCTCCCCACTCGGTGGTGCCCCCTGGGTGGGCGCCAGGCGGGGTGGTGTGTGGTGACCTGTCCTGCCGCCGCCGGTGCTCACACTGTGGTGACAGTCTCATGGAGTAGGCACACCCTCTGCTACGATCGTAAGGCGCTGATGAGAGAGAGGCGTGAGTGTACCATGTTCATGGATCAGAAGACTCGGTCAGTAGGAGGGGATTCTCCCACAAATTACCTATGGATTCTGTGCAGTCTCTGGAGAAGGTAATGGCACCCCACTCCAGTCCTCTTGCCTGGAAAATCCCATGGACGGAGGAGCCTGGTGGGCTGCAGCCCATGGGGTCGCGAGGAGCCGGACACGACTGAGCGACTTCCCTTTCACTTTCTGTGCCGTCTCAGCCAGAGTTCCAGCAGAGTGCTCGTAGGTGCTGACAAGCTGATTCTAAAGTTCATGTGGAAAGGCAGAGGAGATAGAACAACCAAACCGGTTTCAGAAAAGAAGAAAGTTGGCGGGTTCATGGCACCTGATGTGACACTTACCGCGAAGTCATAGTATCTGAACAGTGATTTCAGCGACTGACACGCAGACCAGTGGAAGAGAAGGGTCGAAACAGTCCCCACGCACGCAGCCAGCTGACAGGCGATTCAGTGAAGGCAGGCTGGACCTGGAACAGGCGTGCTGGAACAACTGGAGATCCCGGAGCCATCAAGTGAGCCTTCTACTGCACCCGTGCTGGGTGTGGAATCAACGCCGAGATGCTCACACACCCGTCTAAACCTTCGTAAGGCTTGCAGAAGAAAGCACACACTCTTCATTTTCAATTTTTAAAAATCTTACCAAGGCTTAGTTGGCGTGCAATGCTTTCAGTCTCAGGCGTAGGGCAGAGTGAGTCAGCTGTACACACTGCCCTTTTTTAAGGTTCTTTCCCCTGTAGCTTCTTAGGGCGTACAGAGTTTCTGTGCTGCCCAGTAGGTTCTCGTTGATATGATGATAACATATCATGCTGTCTGTACGTCAGTCCCAGCCTCGCAGTTGATGCCTCCCCAGCGTACTTTCAAAATTAAGTCTTTTAAAAGAAAAAAGAAAAAGCTCTGTGACCTTGGGATACACAGCATTTTTAGATCAAAAGAAACATTAATAGATCACACTTCATCAAATCAGAAACTTCTGCTTGTGGAAGACCCTTGAGGAAATGAAGAGATAAAGCACCAATAGAGAAACAGATGAGACCCCGAAGCTCTTGTGTGCAGCGTATGGAAGGACTCTCAGCGGAGCAACATGCAAACAGGCCACCCTGGGGAGGAACAGGCTGCCGCCCCCCGCTGAGCTTCTGGGCCCGGAGGGGAGGGGCCCGTCCGAGAGCCGCCTCAGAGGCCGGGCCTGATGGCCGCTGCCTGTGCCCAGACAACAGCGGGCAGCCCCGCCGGGCAGGGCCCAAGCCCCCAACAGGGCGGGGGAGGCCTCTGTCCCCGAGGACGCTGCTCTCTGCGTGTGCCTGCTGGTGCCTCCTGCTGCCAAGCGCTGGGGACAGCCATCGGGGACCTTGACCGTGTCCTGGGGTCCACCTCGGGCCGAGTAGGAATTCATCGTTGCAGAGAGAGCACCCCATGCTGGGACCTCTGAGCTGACCACAGGCCGCCAGGCGGGGTCTGAAGGGGCTGTGCCCTTTTGCGCGCTGCTCGCCGGCCTCTCGACAGGACGCCCAGCTGTGGAGGAGCCTGCCTGTGTGAGGAGCCCGCGTGTGTGAGGAGCCCGCGTGTGTGAGGAGCCCGCGTGTGTGAGGAGCCCGTGTGAGCCTGGCCGTGCAGTGTGTCCTCACGCTGCAGTTGGGTGCCTGCCCGTGCGTCAGAGGCAGGGGGTCGAGAGGGGGCCCAGAGCCTCCACACTCGGGCCACCCCTGCCCTGAAGCCCTCTGGTCTCCACGCTGGGTCCAGGGGCAGGGCAATGCTGTGACACGATGCCCGTGACCCCTGCATGGGTGGGAGCCTGGGGCTGCCGGCCCTGCCCTCTGCCCCCGCCACGCCCAGCAGGCCTGCTGTGTGTCAGGCAAGGTGGCCAGGCCCTGGGCCGGTGCCGCCAGGGTGCTGAGCCACGTCCCCAGCACGCTCACCAGAGGTGTCACCAGACGCTGCCACGGTGCCCTGGAGTGCAGAGGTGCTGGCCTGGCCCGTAGCAGAGCAGCAGCAGCTGCCTCCCAGAGGGGGGCACTTCAGGACTCCCAGCTGGCGGGGCGGGTCGGCGCCCACCAGAGCCTCTGCCCCCAGGCCTCCGGTGCAGGTGCAGGGCCAGTCCAGCCCCGGGAGCTGCTGGGGGCCCGGGGCCTCCCCTGCAGAGCAGGCCCCGCCGGACTTGCTGGGGTCAGGCCGTGACCTGGGGGAGGACGTCCTTTCTGGCTGGCCACCTCCCTCCTGCCAGACCCCAGGTGCGCAGTGGAGGCCCCGGCTCCCCTCCCCAGAGGGGGCCAGCAGGAGAGTGGGCACCGGGAAGTCAGGAGTCAGAAGAGCCACTGGCGGGCGAGGGGTGGTGGGGGCTGAGATCCCGGACTCTCAGGTCCAGGGGGCACGCCCAGACCCTCTGATCAGCCGCAGGCTCCGGGTGAGCCGGGCCTCTGTGTGAGGACTGGTGCAGGGCGGGCAGAGCTCTGCGGCCAGGCCTAGGCTTGGACGCTGACACGGCCCGGCTGACCTCAGCTCCCACCCGGGGACGCTCGCCTGCTGGGCGCTGCAGCCAGCACGGTCCTGCTCAGCCCAGTGAGATGGGCGTTGGGGGGGGGGGCGGCGCGGGGCCCCTGAGCCCTGCCCTCCCGCCCGCAGATGGCGGCAGCCTGCTGGACTCCATGGCCAGCGGGATGCGCCTCGTCGTCAGCTGCGTGTCGTCCTTCCTCGTCCTCTCGCTGCTGCTCTTCATGGTCCACCGGCTGCGCCAGAGGCGCCGAGAGCGCATCGAGTCCCTGATTGGGGCGAACCGTGAGTGTCCCACCCGCCCAGCGCCCGCCGGCCGTGGCCCCCATTGGAGGAGGGAATCGGGGCTGCCCGCCCCCGCCCTTGGCGTCCGTGTGGTGGGAGGGGGGCCGACCTCCAGGCCGTGAAGACCCGGGTGGGTGCGGCTGGCTGGGGGCCACTTGGGGGCGTGGCTCACCCTAGGCGCACGTGGTTGCGCGTCCGCCCTCCCGCCGAGTAGCTTCCGCGATCCTGCCTCGCCGGGTGAGCGGCCGGCTGCGGATCCAGGACGCCGGGCCGGAGGCGTGAAGGGCCCACCTCATGTGGGCAGCGAGGCTCTTTGCGACGCTCCTGGGGGCGGAGCTGCAGGGTGGGCTTCAGGCCGGGGCCGTCGGCGCGGGGTCAGGGTTCTGGGTCGGCAGGCGGTCGCCGGGGTGCGCGGCTCCTCCCCTGTGGGGGTCCAGCCCGAGTGACGGCCCCGCGCCCCTCTCCCCGCCCAGTGCACCACTTCAACCTCGGCCGCAGGATCCCCGGCTTTGATTACGGCCCCGACGGCTTTGGCACGGGCCTCACGCCCCTGCACCTTTCCGACGACGGGGAAGGTGGGACTTTCCACTTCCACGATCCCCCTCCGCCCTACACCGCATACAAGTACCCCGACATCGACCAGCCCGATGACCCGCCGCCACCCTACGAGGCCTCCATCAACCCGGACAGCGTGTTTTACGACCCCGCAGGTGATCCTCGGGGCATGGGAGCCGCAGCGTGGGCCCCATTCTTGCCTTTAAGGTGGCCCCGCTGCAGGGGTGGGCGGGCTCACCCTGCCCCTGCCTCCCTCCCGGGACCCCTCAGCCGGGCCCTGCGGGGAGCACATATGGCGAGCTGAGGCCACGCCCCGCGGCGGGCCTTCCTGTCCAGTGGGAAGGGAGCCTATGAGTGAGTCTGTTCCTTCTGACGCTGTGAAAGCCAGCCGTCGGGGTGGAGCGGAGGGACACCGGATGGCCGTCCACAGCCTGGCCCGACCCTGGCCGGGGCGCGCGCAGGAGTCCCCAGCGAGTCCCCGTTTGTGCGCTCACACACACGCACAGACACGACGGAGCAGGCGGCTTTGCAAGGCCCGCGCTCTGCAGCGTTCCCTCGGGTGCGGCCCCCATAGGCAGGAAACACTTGGGCCTGACTTGTGCCCTGGGGAGAGGTTGTCGCCGCCTGCCGGCAGGGGCCAGGGACAGAGAAGAGGGAGGGGTGCTCCTGGGGCAGCGGGTCCCTGACGCCTCTGGGTGGAGCAGCGGGAGTGCATGCGCGGGGACGCAGCCTGGGTCCCTGGGCCCCGTCCAGCGCGCGTGTGGGAGTCGGGGCTGCCGCGCCCCCCTCAGGCAGGCTGTTCTGGGGACCCCCGCGTGGGCTGTCGCCCTCACCTGTCCCTGTGGTCCAGCCCGGGCCTCGTGCGTGTGCCTGAGGGCCCCTTTTGTTCTGCTGTCAAAGCCTCCCAGCCGCGCACACCCACCGGGCTTTGCTCACAGCGGACCCCGCTTGCCCACGAAGCCACCGCACGGCGCAGCTGCGGGGAGGAGCCCTTTGGAGCCTCTCCGCCCCGCTGACCCCTGTCTCCTCCCGCAGATGATGACGCCTTTGAGCCGGCGGAAGCCCCCCCTCCCACCGCTGGAGACGGCAGCGGGGAGGGCACGGTGCCCCAGCGCCCGGAGCGCACCCTTGGGGCTCCTCTGGCCGACCTGGAAGACTCGGCCGACAGCAGCAGCGCCCTCCTGGCGCCGCCTGAGCCCGGCCTGGGTGGGGCCGCCCCCACCCCAGAGGCGCTGCCAGGGTGCAGCCGGCACAGCCGAGGTTCCCTCAACACCGTGGTGTAGAGGACAGCCTGCCGCCCCGACCAGCCGGGCACTTGTCCACCCTAAGAAAGACACTGGTGTCCGTGGGCAGCGTGAGGACCTGAGGCAGACTGGACCTGGGCCGGGCACACGTGTGGTCCCCAGGGAGCACCGCCACCACCACACGCACCCCCTCGCCCCCGGGGCTCCGGGGGGGCTCAGACACGAGCAGCTTCTGGTTCCTGTGTCTTTTTAAACGGCGGACGGCGGGTAGAGTTCACAGAGGAGGCGCGCGGGCTGCTGTGCGGCTCTGCTGGGCTTGACTTGCCCCAGCCTGCGCACACCTTATCTGAGGACGGGGAACAACCTGGGCGGGTGCCTCGGAGGCTGCTCTGGGGCCGCCCCCAGCTGCCTGCCCCGAGGCTCCCCCAGCGCCTGCATGGCGCCCCCGCAGCCCTGGAGCCAGGCCGAGGCCTCTAGCCTGCCTGGGTGTCCCGCCCTGGGCCTCGGCGCCGCTGGAACCTGGGTGCCCCCGCTCCTTCTGACCCGGCCCCACCCCACCTTGTTTGTGCCATAAAGGGTCGTGCCCCTGGGCGGGGGGGTGAAGCTCACATCCTGGGCTGTCCACCTGAAAGCCAGATGTCTGCCCAGCGCCACCACCCTCAGAACCCAGTGGCTGCATGCCATGCCCAGCAGCAGGGTGCTGGGTGCCCTGCCCCGGGAGCCTTGACTGAGGGCCCCTGTGGCCTGCTTCTGGGCAGGGGTCTTGCCTCCTGGCGCAGCCCTTTAGCATTTCCGAGGTTTGGAGATCGAGTGGGCTCTGTGCGGTTTTCAGCACGCCCGTGTCTCTTCTACGTTGAGCGTCTGGGTTTTTCCTTTTCTGTGTCCATGTGTTTGCAGGCGGTGGCCAGCCGCGGGGACTCGCCTGGGCCCCTCGCAGCCTCGGCGGGCCAGCAGCAGGGAGGGGGTGAGGAGAGGGTGGTGCCAGGCCAGGCCGGCAGCAGGGAGGGGGTGAGGAGAGGGTGGTGCCGGGCCCGCACAGTGTCCCTTGGAGACCGTTCTCTTTGCCCCGGGTGGCATGAGATGCCCGTGTTGCCCACAGAGCATAGCTCGGCCCACAGGAGCCAGGGCTGGAGGCTGCGCCGCGCAGGGGGCGGTGTGCCCTGCAGGCCTGCACCCCTGCAGAGGGCCCGACCTGCTGAAGAGGGAGCAGAAGGGGCATCCTGCCGCCGCTGTGTGCTGGGCACAGCGGTCACTACAGGCCCAGCTGGTGCGGGTGAGGGTCGTGAGCACTCTTGCTTTGAGGTGGGTGCCCCAAGGGGCCTGGTCCAGGCCTCAGACCCGTGCGCACAGGACACGTGGGGACCGAAGGGTGCCGGGCCAGTCAGGCGGGTGAGGCTGCCTTGGGGCAGCCGCGGGGGCCACGGTCAGACAAGTCCTGGCCGGCCCTGCTTGAGGATCCTGTGCGCCAGGGGGCTCCCAGCTGCCTGTCCCTGGTGAGTGTCCATACCCCGCCCTCTCGAGGCCCGTCCCCGTTTCGTCTCACTGAGGGTTCCTAGTTTGGGTTTTTTTTTTGGTTGGGTTGCCACTAATTCTTTTCTTAAGATGCTGTGAGAACCATTTCATCCAAATGCCAAATAAACCTGTGTTCTGGAAGAAGTGTGGGCTGTCCTTGGTGCGACTCCAGCTGGGGTGGGAGGCCCCAGCCGCCTCCGGAAGCCGGGACAGCTGCGGGGCTCAGAAACCCTGGCCCTTGTTTTCTGACTCTGTTGTTTAATGACTCGCCAGTGGCTGGTGTGGGGACCAGCGGGCGCCCAGCAGATGGCCTCAGGCAGCCCTCCTGCCGTCCTAACCCAGCCTCCCGGCAGCGCGCGGGGTCGGGAGAGGCCCTGGGTGGGGGGGCCCTAGGGGTTGGGGAGGCGGCCTGAACGCCGGCGAGCGGACGGCGTCCCCATTAGCACCGCGGACAGCAACGGGGGTCGAGCCGCCGGCCGAGCCTCCGGAGCGACAGGCTCGGACCACGGCCCGGGATCCGCTGGGTGCCGAGGCCTCCGGAGCTGCCGCGGAAGCCGGGGCCCGAGCCCAAAGGGGTGGGGGCGCAGCGGCCTCCCACACCCTTCGGTCCGGCGGCCGTGGTCTTGGGACGTGCTTTCCAGCCAGCCCCCCGACAGTCAACGGCGCTGCGACCCGAGGTGCCCTCCCCTTCGAGCGCCCTCCGCGCTGGCGGCCTTCTGTCGCTCCTGGCCCCAGCCTCCGTTTCCCGGTCTGTAAGGGGCGTGACAATAGCACCCCCACCCGGGACTAACGGGGAGGGGGCGGCCATAAAAGCGAGTCGTTCGGGTGGAGACCGGCCGGCGGTGGTTGCGGGCAGCCGGCCCCGCCCAGCTGTCTCCGCGGCTGGAGGAGCCGCCCCTGCGGTCCCCTCCCGGCCTGGAGCCGCGAGGCCTCAGCCACGCCCCTGGCCCACCCTCCCGATGAACGCTCCGCCCTTGCCCTCCGCCTGCGTCCTCTGCTGCTCACCGCCGCACCGCGTGGGCCAGCCCTGGCGCTCGCCTTCCTCGCGGTGCTGCTGGCGGTGTGCGCTCTGACTCTGCACCTGTTCGTCTCTGATCCTCACCTCGCGGGATGCTCTCTCTTCTCCACGTGACGCCCTGCCCCTGGCGAGGGGCGTCGTTTGAGAAGGAAGGTGGAGTCGGGGAAGAGGAGGCCCAAGACGTGGCTCCCACCCTGAGACGGCGCTGGGACGGTGCTCAGGCCGGGATGGCCCGCGTCAGTCCGCGGGTGCCTGGCGCTACGACTCCCGGGCCCTAACGTGTGCTGAGAACACCAAGCTGCTTGTAGCGGGTGGACTTGGAGCCCGCGGGGTGGCCAGCCCAAGTGGGAGCAGTGGTGGAGGCCCCTGGGACGGGAGACCCTCCCCGCCCCCTTCCCGGGGAGCACCTGCCGGAAGGGCCGCCCTGAGAGTGCTGCGTGCGCTCTGCCCAGGCCAGGTTGGCGGGAAGGGCAGTGGTGACCTGTCCGGTGGGGCCTGGTGTGTGTGTGGGGGGCCACCTTCCTCTGTGCCCTCACGTCTCCTGAGTCCCCCTAGAGACCCAAACCTGTTCCTCCTGGCCCCACCCATTGGAAGGAGATGGCCCCAGCCCGTGGGGCCCAGCCCAATCCCCATCAGTATTGACCATCACCAGGTCCAGCTGGACCCCCTCTCGGGCTCTTCATCTTCCAAGGCTGACTCCGCACCTCCAGGCCCGTGGACCCTGGAGAGTGATGGGCATACGGGTCAGCACCCAGGGTCAGGACCCCCCACCGACAGGAGCACAGTCCCCTACACAAGGATCCGGCCCCCGCACAGGAGATGAGACGCCATCCAGGCACCAAAGACCCCCCACAAAGGTCAGGAAGCCCCACGAAGGGATGAAGAGCCTCTACATTCGGGACGGGATGCCCCCAGAGGAACCAAAGTCTCCATAAATGGGACAGGAACCACACAGTGGTCCAGTCCCCAGCAGAGGTCAGGGACCCCGCCCCCAGGAGCAGGCAGCCACTGTCCCCCGAGGCCCAGAAGTGAGGCTGCACCCAGAGCTCAGAATGCCTGGGGCACCTCGGAGTCACCCCAAGCCGGCAGTCACGGAGCCGAGGTGGGTCAGGACCCAGACGGTGGGTGCCTGGCTCTGGCAGGGCCCTGGGACACAGGCAGGACCCCCATCCCACAGTACAGGACACACGCAGTGACCTTGGCCTCCTGTGGCTGGGGGTAGGGACAGCCTCGGTGCACCTCCGATCTCCCCAGCCTCACCCAGAAGCCCAGACTGCCCTAGTCCCTCTAGGGGAGATCGTGCCCACCCTGCCACCCCACACTTTGTCTGAGTCCACGGTGAGATGGAAGGAGAAAGGCTGCCTGCCAGTCAGTGCCTGCAAGCTCACGATTTATTCTATAAAGGAGTGGGCTGCCCAGCCCAGACATGGTGCGGCTCGGTGGTGCCTCTGGCTGCCACTTCACTGAGGCTGGGAGATGAGACAGTGCCAGCTCCTGGCTCTGTGCCGGAGGCCTCGCTGGGCAGGCAGCCCCTGGGTAAAGCGTGCTGCGGAGGCTGCTGTGGGTGGACACTGGAGAGACTCTGCAGTCGGGTGGCTGCCCGCAGTGAGGGTCCGTGAGTGGCCTTGCTGTCAAGGCAAAGCTGATGGTCCTGGAGGCACTGACCAGAGGCTTAGCGTCCAGGAGCGGGTGGGGACCGCAGGGCGAGTGAAGCTGGCTAGGGTCAGGCTGCAGTCTGGGGCCCGCAGGAGAATGCGCTGTGCACCGGAGCGACACTGTCCTGGGGGAGCCGGTGTCCCGGTCACTGTCCCTGCAGCCCATCTGTCCCCGGTGCCTGTTGGACTTGGTGTGTGGGTCAAGCTCGCCAGCCCAGCACCGGACAGCCGGTCTCATCCCTGAGACCCTTCAAGGAAACACACATACAACCCCTCCCCCAGGCGGGGCGGGGCCCTGGGCTCTTGCTCCGCGGTCTCCCAGAGGCTGACAGACCTCCAGCCCGGCCCTTCCCCAGCGCTGCCCGGACCAGCCGCGCTCCCCAGCCCCTTTCGGTGCCAGAGCGCTAGCGAGCGGCGTCGGAGGACGCTTCTCACTCCGAGCCACGCCCCACGAGCCCCGGTGCATTTCGGAGTAGCAAAGCCCGGCGACTGGCGGCGCCCGCCCCAGGCCCTCGCCCCAGACTTAATCCCCGCCACCCTGCGGGGCCCCGGGCGGCACCGGGGTCTTCTTGAGGTTCTTCCTGGCCGGGGCCCGGTTCGCGCCGCCGTCGGCCGGGCCGTCTGAGGCGTCGTCGGTGGGCCTCGCGCCTGCGGCCAGTGCGTTCATGGTGCCCAGTGCCCGCAGCAGGGCCGGGCCTCGAGGGACGCGGGGCTCGCGGCGGGCGGCCGGCGGAGGCGGCAGCAGCGCGCGCAGGGCGTCCAGCTCGGCCCGCAGCTCCGCGCGCAGCGCCTCCAGCCCCGCGCCCAGCTCGGCGCGTACGGCCGCCAGGCCCTCCTGCAGCCGCCGCTCGCTCACCTCCAGGACGCCCGCCGGGTAGGTGGCCCCGCCGCGCGGCTCGCCGCACACGGAGCACACGGAGCTGCGGCTGCGCTCCTCCGCCTGCTCCCCGGTCTCCGCCGCCCCCGCCGCGGCCCCCGCGCGCTCCACCAGCCGCAGCAGCCGGGGCGCCTCGGCCCGCGCCGCCGCCTCAGCCCGGAGCTGGCCCCGCAAGCGAGCCAGGCGGCCCGGGCCGCGGGCTTCCTCGGGGCCCGGCCCATTGGGCTGCGGCCCAGGGTCCCGCCGGCGGCCCACCGCGCGCCGTAGCGCCTCGCTGGCGCCGTAAGCGCTGCGCGCCTGGACCCATGGGCGCCGGGGCTCCGCCGCCATCCGCTTGGCTGCCGCCTCCACCGCCGCTTCTAGAGCCCGGCCGGGCCTGAGCCCCAGCCTGCAGCCTAGCGACCAGTGCGGCCCGGGCGACGCTCCGTGGAGAGGGCCCCGGGGGAACGGCTGTGGGAACGACCGTAAGCCTCGGGGGACCCGGCCTGGGGCCCGGGGAACCCCGGCAGGCCCGAGACCCAAGGAGCCAGGGGAACAGCCCGCAGGTATAAGCGTGCGGGGCTTGCCCGCGAGGCCACGCTGCCAGTGGGGCCCCACAGGGGCATGGACAGGCGCCAGACAGAGGCGATGGGGACGTGGAGACACCCAAAGCCACGCGGGGAACCGGGCTCACATCCTCGGCTCAAAGCCACCGTCTCGGCCCAGTCCGGGCAGGAAGGCAAGCGCGGTCCGGGCCCCCAGCCCCGCCCACTGGCCGAAGCCCCTCCTCCCACACCAGGTCCGGGCTCTGTCTGGACCCCCCTCACTCCAGTGAACCGCCGCCCCAGCCTTCGAGCTCCGCAGGGTCCCTGGTGCGCTCTGCTCCTGCGGGGGGGCTGCCGGAGGTCGCGCCATCTCTCGCTGTCTGTGTGCTGGTCCCGTCCTCCTCCTCCTAGCGGCCCTCTCCACCCCCTAGGCCTTTGCGTCGACCGCCTGGGGGGAACCCCAGGGTCCCCTTCTCCTGGCTGCCCCAACGCATCCTGCTGGGGGCAGGGCAACCTTCCTTGACCAGCTCCCCCCACCGGGTCTCTCGGGGCCCTCCCCCACGGCACCCTGGCAGTCACAGTGAAGCGGCTCTGTTCTGTTCACCTCTATCCACAGCAGGGTCCCCAGCACGGCCCCGTGGTGCTGAGCGGGCTGGATGTCCTCAGATGGGGCCCTTGGCTGAATGCACCTGGGGCTGAGGGTCCCAGGTGGGGCTACCCGTGGCCAGCGAGCACCTCATGGACCCCTGCTGGCTCCCCATCCCTCACTTCCTCACCGCTGCGCCCCTCCATTCTCACTCTTGCTGTGGCATCCGCACCATTGTGCCTGCCCACCCCTGGCCCACGGACAGGGCACCGTGGGCCCCCGGGCCACGTTGTGCTCAGGCACCAAGGGACTCGTTAGGGCTGTGGGTGCCCTGGGGCCACCCTGGCAAGTTGTGGGCGGGGAGGGCCTGGCGAGGATCCAGGCTGGCCTCGGAAGGGAGATGGCAAGACGGCCGCTGGAGCCTGTGTTCCTGCCGCCCCCAGGGACTCTCTGCAGCTCTGTGCTTGTGTGTGTCTGACTGGGGGTGCAGTCGACCCCGTCCACGGGCAGCCCTGGGCCCAGGTCACCCTCTCATTCACTCATTAGCCCATCTGTTGGAGCCTGTCACCCTGGAAGGTACAGGGGGAGGGGAGAATCTGGCCCTGGGTCCACCCCCCAGCCCCCCCCTTCCTGCTGAGTCACCCCGCTCCCCGGGGACACCCAGCATCTGGCCCAGCTGCTCCCTGGAGCCTCGTTAACCATACCCCCCCCCCAACCTCCTCTCCGTAATTAAAATAAGGCTGACACAGGAGCCCTGGATGGCGTCCCCAGGCCCGCCAAGCCCGGCTGGTGTGACCCAGGCCTTTGCCCTCTCAATCTCGCCCGTGGCACCCAGGAGGCCCTCAGATCCCCAGGAGGGGGCTGCAGGGAGGCCCTGAGGGTGTGAGCAGGCGTGGGGGAGACTCCAGGATCGCTGACCGGCAGGTGGGAATGTGGGAGCCGTGAGGGGCGCGGGTGGGCGGCCTGGGCCCTGGGCAGACAGAGGCCAGCGGATCGGGTGTGACAGGCGCAAAGACAGACGGGAGGAGAGGCCCTGGGGGACCCGTGGGTCCTGGGAGGTCGCAGAGGTGTCAGCCAGGGTGAACAGGCCAGGCGGTCAGCGCAGCTCTGATCCCCAGAGGCTGTGTTCGTCAGGAAGCCAATTGTGCAGACCCCAGCCCGGGCTTCATAGGGCAGGGCCAGGGCGAAGGCGAGGCCTGGGGCAAGGGGCGGGCCGGGGCGCCCAGACGAGGCTGTGCCCACTGTTGTCTTCCCTGCGGGGGACGGAGCTCGGGGCAGGGGCCACACCCAGGCCTGCTCTCCAGTTCCTCCCAGGAGCTCCTCAGGGCGGGGCCTGCCCAGGGAAGGGGGGTCCCTGCACCGAGGTGCTGACAGGCCCAGCTTGTGCCCGACTGCGTCCCCGGCCGAGTGCCAGGGCCAGGCCAGCCATGTCTGTGGGCAGCCGCCAGCTTGGGCGTCCCCAGCCCGGCTCGGCCTCACTGGCCCTCCCACCAGGCCTGGCGGGCGAGTAGCTGCCCATTAGCTTGGAGCAGAGAGGGCTCTGGGCTTCTCCGTGCAGAGAGGGGGGCTGTCATGCCCTGGGATTTCCCTGTGGTCCCCCCCCCACGTGCTGTTTTCAGAGCGGCCACCCAGCCTGGAGGTTTTCTTTCCCGGGGTCCGAGGGCGTTCAGAAGCTAGGGGAGTGTCGCCTGCTGGCGGAGTTCTGGTGGTGGGGGTGGGGGGCGCAGCCACGGGGCTGTAACGTCAAGGTCCTCAGGCCAGTATCTGAGGTGCAGGTGCCCTCCCGCTAGGAGGCAGAGAGGAGGTGCCTGAACGCTTCTCAGCAGAGCCGGTGTACACGGTAAGGCAGGTGGTCCTGAAGCCAGCGGGGACACGGCACAGGGGCCCGAGGGGGACAGGACCTCTGAGCAGGGCACCCACCGTGGGGGGTGGTCTCGGAGCTGGTCTTGGAGGGCGCAGTGTGGGCCGGGCTCTAGGCGGGGGTGGCACTCTCCATCTGGGAATTCTGGAGGGTGAGCAAGTGAGGCCGGCTGGGCGAGGTCTGAACCAAGGGCCCTCCAAGGAGGGAAGGCAAGGCTGTGGTGCCCTGCAGTACCCAGCGTGCAGATCGAGGCGCGGGGCCTGGGCAGGCTTAGCTGCAGGTCTGGCTCGACCCAGCACGCACACAGGAGGCCGCTTCATCCTGCCTCACAGGCCACGGGTGGTCCCTGGGGCCTGGCCTGTCTCTCCCACCCCCGACCCACGTCGGAGCCCAGGATGCCTGAGGCCCGAGGGCCGCCCCCTCCAAGACCAGCACCTCCTTTAAAGACAGAGTCAGAGGGGGAGTGACTCGCCCAGGGTCCCAGGGCAGGAATGAGGCTTCCTGTGGGGGCGGGACCCGGGCCCAGTGTGCCTCGGAACGCCCCCTGCCCACCAGGCCCTGGGACTGGGCCCTGGCCTCCTGGAGGCCCTGGCTGCCCCGGCATCCCCTGGGAGCCGCCCTGGGTCAGCTGGCTCTACAGGGAGCAACTCACCACCCAGCGCTGACCTTGGCCGGCCTCCGTACCTGGAGATGGCCTTGTCCGCCTGGCCCTGGCGTCCGCGGCCCTCACTGTCTGGCCTGGAGTGGCTCTGACCTCGCCCCATGGCCGGGGGTCACCACCTGTCCCCATAGGATCTCTCCGCACCGACAGGCTGGCCGTGCCATTCTGCTCACGCCCTGTGGGCCGCCCCAGGGCCTCCACCAGGCCCACTGCTCGAGGCCTCTGCTTCGGCCGGACTCTGCCCGCCCCCTGCACAAAGCTCAGGCTAGGTCCGGCCAGCCGCAGGGACTTGCCTGCCCGCCCCCGTGCCAGGAGCCTCCTGCCCCTGGGCCGGTGTGAGCTGCCCCCGGAGCCTCAGGTCACGGCGCTCCTCAGGAAGGTGTGAAGAGGGGTCTCCGCGTGTTCCTGCCTGAGGAGCAAGGCCCGCTCGCGCCCGCGCGTCTTTGCTCTTCTCCCTTCCCTGCAGACAGCACCGCCCTCCTGCGCCCACCTGCGCGGAGCCTCCCCCGGGAACCGACTCCAGCACAGGCGGGCGGCCGAGGACTCGCCGCTGGCGGCACTGCGCGCCCCGAGGCGGCGCCACACCCCGCAGGGCGAGGGCCCGGACCCACACGACCACCGCGGCCTCTTCAGACGCCCGGGCGAGCTCCTCCATCGCGGAGAAGCCTGAGGTCCTGGAGGCCCGGGCCCGCGCCCCGGGCGCTCGGCCCTCCCGGAGCGGCCCCGCGCGCGCAGCACCCGGCCCCCACGGGGCGGCTCCCAGCCGGGCCCAGCGGCGGCGGAGCCCCAGAGCTCCCGGCCCCTCGGCGCGGGGTCTCCACGCGGATGGTCAGGCGGCCACGATCCCCAGGCCCCATCAGAAGCGGGCGCTGCCCTCCCGATCCGGTGGCCCTGGGCAAGGCGCCCTGGAGCCGCATCAGCCCCACTCAGAGGCCGTCCAGCCGGAACTCTCCACGCTCACGCGCCAGGACGCACACGGACACACACCACACACCACACAGACACAGACACACACCACACACACCCCACACACCACACATGCACCCCACACACACCATATACAAACAGCACAATGTCACACACAGAGACCGCGAGTACACACCGCACGCAGACACACACACACACCGCACAGATAGCACACATCACGCACACACCACACACACCACACGCACGCGCACACACACACTACACATCGCACACACAGACACCACACACACACCCAGATGCAGGTGATTTCCGCAGCCTAGGGGGAGAGAGAAGGCAATGGCACCCCACTCCAGTGCTCCTGCCTGGAAAATCCCATGGACGGAGGAGCCTGGTGGGCTGCAGTCCAAGGGGTCGCTGAGAGTTGGGCACGACTCAGTGACTTCACTTTCACTCTTCACTTTCATGCACTGGAGAAGGACATGGCAACCCACTCCAGTGTTCCTGCCTGGAGAATCCCAGGGACGGGGGAGCCTGGTGGGCTGCCGTCTATGGGGCCGCACAGAGTCGGACACGACTGACGCGACTGAGCAGCAGCGGCAGCAGGGGGGCGGGGCCGGGCGCAGCGTTCCTGGGCCCGTAACTACGCTTCCCAGAAGGCTGTGCGGCACTCCGGCCCCGCCGCCCCGGCGCGGCGCAAAGGCTCCTGGGAGTGGTGCGCGCGCGTCCCGCGCATGCGCGCACCCCGCGGCGCCGCGCGCGCCTTCCTTTGTGGCGGCCGCGCTCTCCGTGGGAGGCGGGTCGGTTCGGCGTTCCGGCTTCGTGGGGCCGCCCGTCCGCCCCCCGCCTTTGTGCCACCCTCGCGACCCCCAGCTCGGGGCGGCCAAGCCCGAGGCCTGGTCGGCCCGCGCGGACCCGGGAGGCGTGACTGACGGGCTGGCGCGGCGCGCCATGGGGCGGGGGCGCAGCCGGACGCGCCCGGCGCCTGCGGAGCCCGCCTGACGCCGACCCCGCGGGGCTGCGCGAGCGGCCCCGGCCCCGGGAGCCCGGCCCCAGCCGGGGCGGCCGTCGAGGGAGGGCGCCATGGACACCTCGGGGACCCGGGGGGCAGGTACGGTTGGCCCGTCCGCCGCGGGCCTGGGTTTGCACGGGGAGGGCGGGCGGGGTTCGCGGAAGCGCCCCGGAGTCAGGCCGCCGCCGCCGCCGCCTCCTCGCGGTGGGCACGGGCACGGGCACGGCGGCGCGTTTCCTCCGTAAGTGGGGTGTCCGAGACGCCGGAAAGCAGGATTAGCCCCAGGTTCCCTCTGGTTGTGCCGAAGCTGGGGCTCGCCTCTGACTGCCCTTGATTGTCCCTGTGCCGGGGGTGCCCGGTGCCCCGTTGACTCATTCGTCCTTTCCAGAGCCTGCTCGTCCCCTCAGAGAGATTCCAGAAGATGCATTGCCTCAGGGTCTCCTGGAAGCCAGGTCCGAGGTGAGTGGCTGTCTCGTCTTTTCTTTTCTTTGAACATCTCGTTTTTTATGAGGAGGGTTGGCATCGTTCTTCCATCATCCAGGCCGTTGGTCATCCAGGGCCCCCGATCTGGGTGTCTGTGCTCCAGTCCTCAGGAGGCTCTGGGCCCGGGTGGTTGGGGGACAGGTCCGGTGACGCCCGAGTGCGCCCTCCAGGCGAGTGTCGCTTCCAGCCTGGCGCAGCCCAGCCGTGGTCCGTCGCTCGGGACTGCTGTGTGCCCAGCACTGTGCCAGGAGCGCTGGGTGGCGGTTTTAGTGCCACGCATACCTAGTGGGTGGCAGCTCCCGTGAGACCACTTGGCTCATCTCCATACACAGGCCCATGGGATGCTTGCTGCGGTTCATCCTTGTTTCGGGGCGTTTCCTGGGAGTAAGTTAGGTAGGAGGATGTGGAACAGCTGATGGGAGGGCTGGGTTGCAGCGCTGGGGGTCAGAGTGACGGTAGAGCATGTGTCCCGATATGCTTTTTCTCTGTACCCAGTTCCTGACACAAGGCCTTCGTGGAAAAACGAATTACGGAGGCTTTGGGGGCTGTGAAGGGAGATGGCCTTGGGGCCGCTTCTGCAGCTGCTGCTGCTAAGTCACTGCAGTCGTGTCCGACTCTGTGTGACCCCATAGATGGCAGCCCACCAGGCTCCCCCGTCCCTGGGATTCTCCAGGCAGGAGCACTGGAGTGGGGGGCCGTGGCTTTCTCCACTTCTGCAGCTGAGTGCAGCACAAATCACTCCTTTACAGACTTTGGGTTTTTGCTCATCATTTTGTTCCACCGCCCACTCCTGTCTGTCCTTCCCAGTGTTCAGAAAGGTGCAGTTGATAGAGACAGTATGGGTGAAAGGCTTGAAGAGTTGAGAGTCCTTTGTCATTTTTAGGACTTGGTAATTCCGTTAACCTGTCACTTGAAAGGTAGAAAATGACTGTAAAACACGTATGGTGAGACGGGCCCATCTTCTGTAATGTTAGAATGTTCTGTAAAACACTCAGGAGACATGACGAGCACGTGAGATAGGTCCATGGTCCTTAGTGGGTCACAGACCCAAAAATCCTGTCAGAGGCATTTGTAGACGTATTTCGGGTCGCGTTGTGTCAGTATTTAACTTCGTGGGTGTGATGATGGTACTGTGATTGTGTAGAGAACATCCATGATAAGTGCAGGCTGAAGCATGTAGGCCGAGACATTCTGATGTCTGCAGCTAGCCTTGAAATGGAGGAAAAAGCGGGGTGTGTTTTGAGAGCGCCACCTCGGAGGCACTCCCCTTCTTGTGCAGATGTTAATCCTGAAACACCAGCTTCCCAGGGCTTTGACTTGCTGGTCCTCTCTCTGAAGTGCTCTCCTCCCCCAGCAGTCTCGTGCTGTGGCGAGGGTTCTTCCCTGCTGGGACATCCTGCGTGGTCTGTTCTGACTCCTCTGCGGTTGCATTACCAAGTCTGCCTTTGATTCCACACCCTTTTGCTCCCTGCCCTGCAAAATGAAGACACACGGGGTGTGGGCAGGTAGGTTGGGAGTGCCCCTAGAGAGGCCTCAACGTGGCTCAGATCCTGCTCTTGCCTGTGGACACCCCCGCACTGAAGTCACGTGGCCGCTGAGAGCTCTGTTAGCAGCTTCGCGGTCTGAGGTCTTGTTTCTGCCCCTTTCGCCTCCTCTCCGCGGGCACCGTCTCGCTTCTCTCCTGAGCGCCTCGGGCTCAGCGTGTGTTCTCACCCCACCTTTTTGTCTCCCTGAAGTCCATCAGGGTTGTTGCTGTGCAGTCGCTGAGACACATCCGACTCAGCAACCCCGTGGACCGCAGCACGCCAGCCTCTCCTGTGCCTCACCGTCTCCTGGAGTGTGCTTAGATTCATGTCCACTGAGTCGGTGATGCCATCCAACCGTCTCATCCTCTGCCGTCCCCTTCTCCTGCTTTCAATCTTTCCCAGCCTCAGGGTCTTTTCCAGTGAGTCAGTTCTTTGCATCAGGTGACCAAAATAGTGGAGCTTCAGCTTTAGCATCAGTCCTTCCAACGAATATTCAGGGTCGGAGTCTTCACCACCACAGTTCAAAAGCCTCAGTCCTTCTGTGCTCAGCCTTAATGCTCAGCTCTCGCATCCACACATGGCTACTGGGAAAACCATAACTTTGATTACGCGGACCTTCGTCAGCAAAGTAACGTCTCTGCTTTTTAATACACTGCCTAGGCTGGCCATAGCTTTTCTTCCAAGGAGCAACTGTCTTTTAATTTCATGGCTGCAGGCACTATCTGCAGCGATTTTGGAGCCCAGGAAAATAGAGTGTGTCACTGTTTCCATTTTTCCTCCATCTGTTTGCCATGAAGTGAAGGGACTGGATGGCGTGATCTTAGTTTTTTGAATCTTGAGTTTTAAACCAGCTTTTTCACTCCTCTTTCAACTTCATGAAGAGGTTCTTTAGTTCCTCTTTGTTTCCTGCCAATAGAGTTATCATCTGCATATCTGAGATTGTTGCTATTTCTGCCGGCAGTCTGGATACCAGCTTGAGATCCATCTAGCCCAGCATTCCTCACAGTGTCCTCTGCATGTAAGCTAAATAAGCAGGGTGAAAATATACACCCTTGATGCTCTCCCTGTCCAACTTTGAACCAGTCCACTGCTCCATGTAAGGTTCCGACTGTTGCTTCTTGACCTGCATACAGGTTTCTCAGGAGAGACCACCTGAGGTGGTCTGGCATTTCCATCTGTTTAAGATTTTTCCATCGTTTGCTGTGATCCACACGGTGACAGGCATTAGCGTCGTCAGTGAAGCAGGAGCAGGTGTTTGTGGAACTCTCTTGCTTTTTCTGTGGTCCAGTGAAGTTGGCGGTTTGACCTCTGGTTCCTCTGCCTTTTCTAAACTGAGCTTGTGCATCTGGAGGTTCTCGGTTCACATACTGTTGAAGCCTGGCTTGAAGGATTTTGACCATCACCTCGCTAGCTTGTGAAAGGAGTGCCACTGTGCGGTAGTCTGAACATTCTTGGACATGGCCCTTCTTTCGGATTGGAATGATAACTGACCTTTTCCAGCCCTGTGGCCGCTGCTCACTTCTCCGAAGTTGCTGGCATAGCGAGTGCGCGGCAGCGTCTCTCAGGATCTGAAGTAGCTCGGCTGGAGTTGCGTCGCCTCCTCGAGTCTGCAGCGATGCTTCCCGAGGCCCCGCGCGCCGGGCCGTCTGGCGCTGGGTGAGTGCGCACGCCGCCGTGGCCGGCCGGCCATGGAGTACTGTCTGTGCAGTTCTGGGCAGCGCTGCCCCTACGTGACGTCTTCCGCGTCTCCTAGAGCCTTGCTGGTCCTGTCCTTTATTGTGCCTGTTTTTGCATGAAATCAGTTCAGTCGCTCAGTCCTGTCCTACTCTTTGCGACCCCATGGACTGCAGCACGCCCAGCCTCCCTGTCCGTCACCAACTCCCGGAGCTTACTCAAACTCCATTGAGTCGGTGATGCCATCCAGCCATCTCATCCTCTGTCGTCCCTTTCTCCTCCCGTCTTAAATCTTTCCCAGCATCAGGGTCTTTTCCAAGGAGTGAGTTCTTCACATCAGGTGGCCAAAGTATTGGAGTTTCAACTTCAGCACCAGTCCTTCAAGTGAATATTCAGGACTGATTTCCTTTAGGGTGAGCTGGTTGGAACATTGCGTGAAATGTTCCCTTGGTATCTCTAATATTCTTAAAGAGATCTCTAGTCTTTCCAAAGTATCGGAGCTTCAGTATCAGTCCTTATAATGAATATTCAGGGTTGATTTCCTTTACGAGTGACTGGTTGGATCTCCTTGCAGTCCATGGGGCTCTCGAGTCTTCTCCAACACCACGGTCGAAAGCACTGATTCTTTGGCGGGCAGCCTTCTTGGTCAGACTTCCTGAGGTATGATTATACACAGAAGAGCGCTCGAGTTTTATGCACTTGGGACTTGGAGAGTTTCGCACATGCATGCCGCTGTGTGAGCACCACAGCTGGGACAGCGCTTCCGCGTCACCCAGAAAGTCCCTTCATGCCCCTTTTCAGTCCGTCTTCCCCACCTGTCCCCTTGGCAACCAAAATAATTTTGCCTTTTGGAGAATGTCACATGGAATTACATATGTGATTTTTAAAAATACTTCTTTATTTGCACCAGGTCTTTGCTTGTGGCATGCAGACTCGTGGCACGTGGGATCTAGCTCCCGACCAGGGGCCGAGCGCAGAGTCTCAGCCGCTGGGCCACTAGGGACGCCCCTGTGCATGTGATTCTGCTTCTGATCTGTGTCACTCAGCGTGATGCTCTTACGTCCGTGTCCTGACGTGCGTCAGCAGCTTGCTCCTTTTGACTGCTGAATGAGACCCCACCCGCTTTAGGCTGCTGGGCTGCCCTGTGGAGATGCCACAGGTTTGGTGGCTCAGGCAGCAGACGTGCCGTGTCCCCTGGTTCTGGAGGCCAGAAGTCTGAGGCCAGGGTGTTGGTGGGTTCTTCTGAGCTGCTCTCCTTGGTCTGTGGACGGCGCTTCTCCTCACGCGTCCTTCCCTCTGTGCGCATCTGTGTCCGAGTTTCATTTCCTTATCACGACGCTAGTCTTACTCAGAGCCCATTCTAATAACTTCTTTAAAGACCCCATCTTCAGCTCGAGTCACATTCTAACATGGAGCTTAGGGCTTCAACAAACTTAATTTCCACGCATAACAGCATTGTATATGTACCCCACCGTTAGTTTATCTGCTCACCAGCTCATGAACGGTCAGGGGCTAAGTCCAGGTTTGGGCTGTTACCGTAAGCCTGCTATGAATAGCGGCACCCCGGTCACAGGTGTGCTTTCTCTCTGGCGTGAGGGCCTGGCAGTGGGATGGCTGGGTCCCGCGGCGAGGGGGGCCGTCATGCAAAGAGCCCTCCGTTGCTCTCGTTGGCTGTTCTCTGTGGATTCTCTTTCCTCTCTCCATGGATTTCTGATTCGTTCTTTCCTTCACCTTCTTGCCTTCGCTATTTCTTTCTTTCACTTTCTTCAAGTTGAAACTTAAGTATTGTTTTGATACCAGTTCTCACATAGGATTCACTGCTATAAAGTTCATTCTAGGTCCTTTTTAGGTTTTTGCTGAACATTTTGATATGTTTTATTTTCCTGTTTCAGTTCAAAGAAGTTTCTACAATTTTTTGGTGATTTCTTCTTCAGCTCTGTATTATTTCAGTTCAGTTCAGTCGCTCAGTCGTGTCCGACTCTTTGCAACCCCATGAATCGCAGCGCGCCAGGCCTCCCTGTCCGTCACCAACTCCCAGAGTTCACTCAGACTCACGCCCATCAAGTCAGTGATGCCATCCAGCCATCTCATCCTCGGTCGTCCCCTTCTCCTCCTGCCCCCAATCCCTCCCAGCATCAGGGTCTTTTCCAATGAGTCAACTCTTCACATGAGGTGGCCAAAGTACTGGAGCTTCAGCTTTAGCATCATTCCTTCCAAAGAAATCCCAGGGCTGATCTCCTTCAGAATGGACTGGTTGGATCTCCTTGCAGTCCAAGGGACTCTCAAGAGTCTTCTCCAACACCACAGTTCAAACGCATCAATTCTTCGGCGCTCAGCCTTCTTCACAGTCCAACTCTCACATCCATACATGACCACAGCAAAAACCATAGCCTTGACTAGATGGACCTTAGTCAGCAAAGTAATGTCTCTGCTTTTGAATATGCTGTCTAGGTTGGTCATAACTTTTCTTCCAGGAGTAAGCGCTTTTAATTTCATGGCTGCAGTCACCATCTGCAGTGATTTTAGAGCCCAAGAGAATAAAGTCAGCCACTGTTTCCACTGTTTCCCCATCTATTTCCCATGAAGTGATGGGAGCGGATGCCATGATCTTCGTTTTCTGAATGTTGAGCTTTAAGCCAACTTTTTCACTCTCCTCTTTCCCTTTCATCAAGAGGCTTTTTAGTTCCTCTTCACTTTCTGCCATAAGGGTGGTGTCATCTGCATATCTGAGGTTATTGATATTTCTCCCGGCAATCTTGATTCCAGCTTGTGTTTCTTCCAGTCCAGCGTTTCTCATGATGTACTCTGCATATAAGTTAAATAAGCAGGGTGACAATATACTGCCTTGACGTACTCCTTTTCCTATTTGGAACCAGTCTGTTGTTCCATGTCCAATTCTAACTGTTGCTTCGTGACCTGCATACAGATATCTCAAGATGCAGGTTAGGTGGTCTGGTATTCCCATCTCTTTCAGAATTTTCCACAGTTTATTGTGATCCACACAGTCAAAGGCTTTGGCATAGTCAATAAAGCAGAAATAGATGTTTTTCTGGAACTCTCTTGCTTTTTCCATGATCCAGCGGATGTTGGCAATTTGATCTCTGGTTCTTCTGCCTTTTCTAAAACCAGCTTGAACATCAGGGAGTTCACGGTTCATGTATTGCTGAAGCCTGGCTTGGAGAATTTTGAGCATTACTTTACTAGCGTGTGAGATGAGTGCAATTGTGTGGTAGTTTGAGCATTCTTTTGCATTGCGTTTCTTTGGAATTGGAATGAAGACCATTTCCAGTCCTGTGGCCACTGCTGAGTTTTCCAAATTTGCTGGCATACTGAGTGCAGCACTTTCACAGCATCATCTTTCAGGATTTGAAACAGCTCAACTGGAATTCCATCACCTCCACTAGCTTTGTTCATAGTGATGCTTTCTAAGGCCCACTTGACTTCTCATCCCAAGATGTCCGGCTCTAGGTGAGTGATCACACTGTCGTGATTGTCCGGGTTGTGAAGACCTTTTTTGTACAGTTCTCCTGTGTATTCTTGCCACCTCATCTTAATATCTTCTGCTTCTGTTAGGTCCAGACCATTTCTGTCCTTTATCGAGCCCATCTTTGCATGAAATGTTCCCTTGGTATCTCTAATTTTCTTGAAGAGATCTCTAGTCTTTCCCATTCTGTTGTTTTCCTCTATTTCTTTGCCTTGATCGCTGAGGAAGGCTTTCTTATCTCTTCCTGCTATTCTTTGGAACTCTCCATTCAGATGCTTTTCTCTTCTCTTCTTTTCACAGCTATTTGTCAGGCCTCCCCAGACAGCCATTTTGCGTTTTTGCATTTCTTTTCCATGGGGATGGTCTTGATCCCTGTTTCCTGTATAATATCATGAACCTCATTCCATAGTTCATCAGGCACTCTATCTATCAGATCTAGACCCTTAAATCTATTTCTCATTTCCACTGTATAATCATAAGGGATTTGATTTAGGTCATACCTGAATGGTCTAGTGGGTTTCCCTACTGTCTTCAATTTAAGTCTGAATTTGGCAATAAAGAGTTCATGATCTGAGCCACAGTCAGCTCCTGGTATTGTTTTTGTTGACTGTATAGAGCTTCTCCATCTTTGGCTGCAAAGAATATAATCCATCTGATTTCGGTGTTGACCATCTGGTGATGTCCATGTGTAGAGTCTCCTCTTGTGTTGTTGGAAGAGGGTGTTTGCTATGACCAGTGCATTTTCTTGGCAAAACTCTGTTAGTCTTTGCCCTGCTTCAGTCCATATTCCAAGGCCAAATTTGCCTGTTACTCCAGGTGTTTCTTGACTTTGTACTTTTGCGTTCCAGTCCCCTGTAATGAAAAGGACATCTTTTTGGGGTGGTTAGTTCTAAAAGGTCTTGTAGGTCTTCATAAAACCGTTCAACTTTAGTTTCTTCAGCGTTACTAGTTGGGGCATTGACTGGGATAACTGTGATATTGAATGGTTTGCCTTAGAGACGAACAGAGATCATTCTGTCGTTTTTGAGATTGCATCCAAGTACTGCATTTCGGACTCTTTCGTTGACCATGATGGCTACTCCATTTCTTCTGAGGGATTCCTGCCCACAGTAGTAGATATAATGGTCATCTGAGTTAAATTCACCCATTCCAGTCCATTTTAGTTTGCTGATTCCTAGAATGTCGACGTTCACCCTTGCCATCTCTTGTTTGAGAAGGAAATGGCAAGCCACTTCAGTATTCTTGCCTTGAGAACCCCATGAACAGTATGAAAAGGCAAAATGATAGGGTACCAAAAGAGGAGCTCCCCAGGTCGTCAGGTGCCCAATACGCTACTGGAGGTCAGTGGAGAATAGCTCCGTGTCATTTCGGAGTCTGTCAGTGCTGAGTAGGCGGAGGATTCTCAGGTGTCTTCTGTTGTTCCTGATTCTGCTGCAGCCAGAGAGGGAACTGTGTGGTTTGAAGTCTTTCAGATTCACTGAGGCTACTTTATCACCCCGCGTGTGGTTTATCTTGGTAAGCGTTCTGCGTGCACTTGAGAAGAACGCACGTCTGCTTTTGTTGGCTAGAGTGTTTTGTAAATGCCGAGTCAACACTGAGTCGTGGTGTTATTCGGGTGTTCTGTGTTCTGACATTTCTGCTTGAATATTGTGTCGGTTACGGGAAGATTGTGGTAAGATCATCTGTGTAACTGTGGGTTTGTCTGCTTCTGTTTTCTCTTTTTAACTATTTTTGTGTGCTGGGTGCTTGTCGCTGCACGGGCCTGTCTCTGGTGGTGGCGGGTGAGGGTTGCTCTCGAGCTGTGGAGTGTGGGCACTAGCGGAGAAGGCACTGGCAACCCACTCTGGTGCTCTTGCCTGGAGAACCCCAGGGACGGGGGAGCCTGGTGGGCGGCCGTCTGTGGGGTCGCACGGGGTCGGACACGACTGACGCGGCGCAGCAGCAGCAGCAGGGCCTGGGTGGGCAGGCTTCTTGGCTGCGGCGCACGAGCTCAGTTGCTCCGTGGCACGTGGGGTCTTCCTAGATCGAGGCCTGGCAGCAGAGTCATTGCCGGGCGCCACCGGGAGCCTGTCTTCAGTCCTGTCGGGCTTTGTTCTGTGTGCCCTGAGGCTCTGTTGACAGGTCCAGCTTTGTTTGCGACTCCTGTGAGCTCTTCCTGAGTTGATCCTGTAGTGAGATCACTGCAGAGCCACGTGACCATGCTTCATCTCTGGTGCCCCTTGCTCTGAAGTCTTTGCTGCTGACACAGCCGCCTCAGCTCCCACCCACCGGCGGCGCGCACTGCCCCTGTCCCGCCCCCTTCCAGGCTGTCCTGGTCTCTGCGTGTGCCCCGCACCGTCCCGGCGCGGCTGGGCTCTGCTGCTCCGCTGCACTCTGGCGGCCCCCCGTCTCCCGGGCTGTCCGGGTCGTTCATGTCCCCCCGTTTCCCGGGCTGCTCGGGTCGCTCACGTCCCCCGTTTCCCGGGCTGTCCGGGTTCTCGAGTCCCCCGTTTCCCAGGCTGCTCGGGTCGCTCATGTCCCCCGTTTCCCGGGCTGCTGGGGCCGCTCGCACCCCCGTTTCCCGGGCTGTCCGGGCCGCCCGCGCCCCTCGGTTGTTGCTGGGGTTGACTGTGTAGTTGCCCTTGCGCTGTGTCTTCTCTCCATCTTGTATCTTCTTGATTGTTTCACCCTTAACCCCTTCTTTTGAGGTAAACAAGTTCTGCTTTACCGTAATTCTGGTTTTATTGGCTCTCCCTTTTGGTCACTTGGTTGGATCTGGACGGAGTGGGCTTCTGAAGCCTCTGCTGCAGCGCACTAGCTGCGCGGCGCTGCTGGTCTGCTGTCGAGCAGTCGGCCACGCGTGCCTACGCAGCCTCCCTTGGTGGGCTTCCTTCCCGTCCAGCTCGCCTTAGAGCACTGAGCGGAGTGCCCTGAGCTGCAGCGTAGGCTGTCCTCACTTAGGTTCACACGTAGCAGCGTGTGCGCGTCAGCCCCCGTCTCCCCCTCCGCCCCCCCTTCTCCCCTTTGGCGTCTGAGTGAGTGCTGGGTCTAACTCCTTCCGTGCTCTCGGATGTGGGGAAGTTCCTTCGTGTGCAGTTGGATCTTTCTGAGACTTTTAGGTTTCGGTGTGAGCCCGGAGAACCCTTTAATCTCCGGCTAATCTTGCCCAGAACACCGGAGTTCCAGACCAGAGTCATGCAGAGTCAGTCACTGGGCCTTGCCGGATGCTCGGAGCTGGGATGACCGAAGAGGGCACCGCAGAGCAGGGGCCGGCGTTGGGGGAGGGCAGGAGCAGGTTAGGGCAGGGACGGGGCCCAGGGAGAGCAGGCGCCCTGGCGGGAAGAAGTGGGGGGCAAGCAGGAAGGACAGGGAGGGGTCCCGTCCGCCCTCAGGGCGCAGTGCGGCGCCTGTCTGGGGCCGGGGCCGTTTCTGTCTGCAGCGCAGCCTTTCGGCCACACTCAGGACGGCTTCCGAGGTCTCCGCTGCTGAGCCTCTCCATCACCCAGGATCGCAGGTGGGGGTGAGAGAAAGAACACGTGTGTCCTTCCAGGAGCCCGTGACTTTCAAGGACGTGGCCGTGGACTTCTCCCAGGAGGAGTGGGGCCAGCTGGGCTCCCCCCAGCGGGCCCTGTACCGGGACGTGATGCTGGAAAACTACCAGAACCTTCTCTCCCTGGGTAAGATGGCGCCCAAGGTGAGGGGGCCGGGTCGGGCATCTCTCCTCGGGGCTGGGCCTGGCAGGCCTCCTGTGTCTGCCCTGGGCCCTTGTGTTGCCATCTCTGCCTGCAAGTGGGGCCTGGAGGTGGGGGTGGTGGTGGACAGGCCCCCGCGACCCCAGCCTTCCCTGGAGGGGGCATCAGTCTCTCTGGGGTCCTCAGACCCGCAGGTCAGCATGGGTTCCTCCTCTGAGCCCCCTTCCTCAGCGCTGGCACACCCAGCGCCCAGAGCCACGCTGCTTCCTCCCCGCGCAGGGCCTCCGGTCTGCAAGCCGGACGTCATCTCCCACCTGGAGCGAGGCGAGGAGCCATGGCGGGCTCCCAGAGGCGGGCCTGCGGGGCCCGGTCCAGGTGAGCGGGGCGCGGGGGCGGAGCCCCTCCCCGCCGCCCCTGCGGCCCGCTGCTCCCTCTGCGCCTGCTCAGCCCCTCCTGCCGCCCCGCCCCGAGCACACATTGAGCACCGACTGTGTGCCAGCACCCGTGCTGGGGGCACAGTGACCAGGACGCACACAGCCGGTTGCCTTGAGCCGGAGAGAGACAGGAGCATCTGCACGTGGGGTGTTCACACGTGGGCGGTCAGTGTGGACTCGGCCCCCAGGGACGACGCCACCCGCTGTCCGGCTCCTTACAGAGCGGCCTGGCTTCTTCGAGACTCCGGCCGCCCCGCCCCGCCTCCGCCCCGCCTCCGCCTCCGCCCCGCCTCCGCCCCGCCCCATGCACGCCGCCCTGCCCCTGCGTCCCTCCAGCACCTGCGCTCTTGGCACGGCCCGCCCTGAGCCCTGGCGCTGCCCCTCCGCATGCTCTCAGGGTGGCCTCTCCCTTCCTTCCAGAACCAGGACGGGAGCCCGGGCCTGAGGCGGAGGAGACGCTTGTTTACAAGGAAGAGCCGCCCTGGGAGCCGATCGCAGATGGGCTGGCGAGGACTGGTGTGCACAACCCTGGGTTCGGCAACGGGTGTACCTGGGGGGGCCCGGCGACTGCTCTGACCCGAGGCGAAGCCGCCTACGCTAGTGGTGGGTCCGCCGAGGAGCGCTGGCGGGGCAACTGTGAGTCCAAGGAGGCACTTGGCTTGCAGAGCACCCTGCCGGCCCAGCCCCGCCTTCCCTCAGAAGGCGCCTCCCCGGAAGGCCAGCCGGGGAGAGTGCGGTCCACCGGGGCCGGAAGCCGGCGCCGGAGCCAGGGAGCGGGGAGCGGCCCGTTCGCCTGCGGCGAGTGTGGCAAGGCCTTCCAGCGGAGCGCGGCGTTGGCGCTGCACCGGCGCTGGCATGCGCGCGAGAAGGCCTACGAGTGCGGCGAGTGCGGCAAGGCCTTCAGCTGGAGCGCAAGCCTCCTGGAGCACCGGCGCGTGCACACCGGCGAGAAGCCCTTCCTGTGCGGCCAGTGCGGCAAGGCCTTCAGCTGCCGCTCGTCCCTCAACGTGCACCGGCGCGTGCACACGGGCGAGCGGCCCTACAAGTGCGGCCAGTGCGGCAAGGCCTTCAGCTGCAGCTCGCTGCTGGGCATGCACCGGCGCGTGCACACGGGCGAGCGGCCCTACCGCTGCGGCGAGTGCGGCAAGGCCTTCAACCAGCGGACGCACCTCACGCGCCACCACCGCGTGCACACGGGCGAGAAGCCCTTCCGCTGCGCTGCGTGCGGCCGGGCCTTCGCCTGCCACTCGTCGCTGACGGCGCACGAGAAGCTGCACAGCGGCGACAAGCCCTTCCGCTGCGGCGACTGCCCGAAGGCCTTCAGCAGCCGCTCGCGCCTGACGCTGCACCGGCGCGCGCACACGGGCGAGAAGCCCTTCCGCTGCGGCCAGTGCGGCAAGGCCTTCAGCTGCCGCTCGTACCTGGCGGTGCACCAGCGCGCGCACAGCGGCGAGCGGCCCTTCCGCTGCGACGAGTGCGGCAAGGCCTTCAGCTCCCACTCGTACCTGGCCGTGCACCGGCGCGTGCACACGGGCGAGAAGCCCTTCGACTGCAGCCGCTGCTGGAAGGCCTTCAGCTGCCACTCGTCGCTCATCGTGCACCGGCGCGTGCACACGGGCGAGAAGCCCTACCGGTGCGGCCGGTGCGGCCGGGCCTTCAGCCAGAACCACTGTCTCCTCAAACATCAGAAGACCCACTCGGCCGAGGAGGCCTTCAAGTGCCACGAGTGCGGCGAGGTGTTCGGCTGGAGCGGGCCCCTGGCAGAGCACCGCAGGCTCCACGGCGGCGAGAAGCCCTTCGCCGTCCAGTTGGACCAGCGCTTTCTGAGCCCCTATTACATGCCTGGCGGCCTGCTGGGCGCGGGAGCCTCGGGCGGGGGCAGCGTGGGCCCGGTCGCTGCCCTGGACGTGGCCGAGCTCCGGGGTGTGGCCCCGCCCTCGAGCGGCAGGAGTTTCCCGCTGGGGAGCAACCCCGGAAATTAACGTGTGTGACACACCCACCTGAAACACACCTAGAGGTCGTGGGCTGCTGAGGAGGGAGCTGGTGGGAGAGCGCCGAGGGCATCCTGTCCTCCCGCTGATGTTCAGAAGGCGGGGAGGGGCGCTCTTCTCAGGTGAGGGGGGACCCTGTCCTCAAGTCCTTGGACAGCTGCCTCCTTGATTTCCATCTCGAGTTTCTTCTGTAAACTCTTTTAACATGATAATTAAAGGGGAGAGAAAACAATTACAGACAGTATTACTTCTAAGTGAACACGCTGTTGCGGGAGGGGAGAGTAGGCTCAGATGGTGGGCCTTTGGGAAGAAGCAAGTTCCCTGGACTCGCCGCACTTAACGCGTTAGTGGCCGTGCAGCCCAGCGTCCCGTCTGGCCACCCCGTCCATGGCGGAAGCGGGCTTTCTACCCCAGCTGGTGAGGCCACCTGCGGGGCTGCCGCGGACCGCACCGCACTCAGCCCCTGAGAGGAGGCGCACCTGGTGGCCCCGGAGACGGGGAGAGGTGGCGTCCCTCTGGGACTCGGCCATCCCGCTCAGTTTAGAGCAGAGACCAGCTGCCGGCTCACGTCTGTACAGAGCGCCTGAGTCTATCTCACACTTTCATTAAAGTATGTATGGAGGCCGAATGACCGCGTTTCAGAAAATAGGAATTAAGGGAAGCGACACCCATAATTCTCAATAAAGCTGCATTTTGCGCCTTGGTGCGCCACCTTCTGCTTTCTGATGGTGCGTCTTCACGTTTCTGCAAACACGGGGTGCGCGGCCTGTCATTTCGGCCCCCAGCGTCCTCACCGCATGGCCGGCCTCTCCAGCAGAGCCTGCTGTCTTTGGAGCTGAGGTTCTGGGTAGGGCGGGCTGTCCTGTTAGCTGTTCCGTTGGACGCGAAAGTTACTTTCAAGCTGTCGCTATTATAAACCGTCCTTCATACGCCATCTTTCTGCGTTCCTCAACGCGGTCCTACGGTAGACTGCCAGAGGTGACAGTCTGCGACAAAGGAAATGCACCACGTGCTGCGTCATTCCAGTGTGGTTTTGGTTGTGTCAGAACAAAGTGATGCTGAGAGCCGGCGGCACTGGTCGGGCGCCACCCGCTCCTGGAGGCTCCGGCTGGTCCTGCCAGGCTGGCTTCTGGGCCCGCGGCGCCGACCCACTGCTCCTCCAGCGTCCCTGAGGCTGGCTGCAAGCCCTTCCCTGCGGCAAACGGAAGCTCTGACAACTTCATTGGCAAAAAACAAGTAGAATCTAGCTTTGACTGTTACCATACTTCTTAGTTTAAAAGAAACTCACATACAAATTAGCATACACACGCTGCTACTGCCTGCCCGGTGGGGCTGCTGGCGCGCTCAGCCAACGGCAGCACCTTACCGCTTTGAGCAACACCTCTTCATAATGCTCAGTTGCTCACTCGTGTCTGACTCTTTTTGACCCCATGGACTGCAGCACACCAGGCTTCCCTGTCCTGTACCAACTTCTGGAGCTTGCTCAAACTCAGGTCCATTGAGTCAGTGATGCCATCCAACCGTCTCATCCTCTGTCGTCCCCTTCTCCTCCCACCTTCAATCTTTCCCATCATCGAGGTCTTTTCCAGTGAGTGAGTCCTTCGCATCAGGTGGCCAAAGTATTGGAGCTTTAGCTTCAGTCCTTCCAATGAATATTTAGTACTGATTTAAGATTGGCTGGTGATCTCCTTGCAGTCCAAGGGACTAGAGTCTTCTCCAACACCACAGCTTGAAAGCATCAATTCTTCGGCGCTCAGCCTTCTTTAAGGTCCAGCTCTCACATCCATACATGACCACTGGAAAAACCATAACTTTAACTATATGGACCTTTGCCGGCAAAGTAACATCTCTATTTTTCAATAAACTTGATGTTTGTCAGCTTTTCTTTCAAGAAGCAAGCGTCTTAATTCCATGGCTGCACTCACCATCTGCAGTGATTTTAGAGCCCAAGAGAATAAAGTCAGCCACTGTTTCCAATGTTTCCCCATCTATTTCCCATGAAGTGATGCGAGCGGATGCCATGATCTTCGTTTTCTGAATGTTGAGCTTTAGGCCAACTTTTCGCTCTCCTCTTTCACTTTCATCAAGAGGCTTTTTAGCTCCTCTTCACTTTCTGCCATAAGGGTGGTGTCATCTGCATATCTGAGGTTATTGATATTTCTCCCGGCAATCTTGATTCCAGCTTGTGTTCATTGAGCCTGGCATTTCGCATGATGTACTCTGCATATAAGTTAAATAAGCAGGGTGATGGTACACAGCCTTGACGTACTCCTTTCCCAGTTTGGAACCAGTCTGTTCTTTCATGTCTGGTTCTAACTGTTGCTTCTTGATGTTTCTCAGGAGACAGGTAAGGTGGTCTGGTATTCCCATCTCTTTAAAAATTTTGATATGGAACATGTTATTACTGTTCTTCAAGAAAACTGTTGGAAATACCCTTTGTCCCCGCCTTCCATTGATGTCTCAATGCTCTTTTATTTACATACAAACTTTGTGTTCTCATCATACACATAACACGTGTATATGGGAGAAATTGGGGGATGGCAATCAGGTGTACGAGAATTAAAACAACCGTCAGCTCACAGCCATGGCCTGGAGATGCGTTTACTCTCGTTTTTTCTCTGCATGTACACACTTTATTTTTACGTGTAAAGGGCTTTATTATAGGCAAAATTATTTGTCAATAAATTTTTAAGAAATTATACATGTTCTGACTCATTTAACCGCCAGTCACCTTAGCTTCCTCAGCGTTTGAGTCATAATCTTCAGAATAGCGCTTCCGCAGAGAGTTTCGGCTCAGTCCACAGCTGTGAGAGTCAGTCCAGGTCCTCCTAGCTGGACGTCTTTGGTCCCCAGGGGAATAAGGACACGCTTGAAGCATTCCCCACCTGGAATCACTGGGATCCAGCGTCCTCGAGCAGCCTACTGTGGGGCCGTATTCGGGGCCAGCGGAGACGGCTCTGCCTGGCTCTGAGTCTCAGACGTCCTCCAAGAATCTGCCTGCCAGTGCAGAGTATGGGGGTTTCACCCCTGGGTCAGGAAGAGCCTGTGGTGAAGGGAATGGCTATCCACTCCAGTATCCTTGCCTGGGAAACCCCATGGACAGAGGAGCCTGGTGGGCTACAGTCCACGGGGCCGAAAGAGTCCGGTGTGACCTAGCAGCTAAGCAACAAGCGTACCTTAAGCGCAAACCGCGGCCACTCCTGCGCTGCCACAGCCGAGAGCCGCGCGCGGAGAAGCCGCTAATAGCGCAAAAGCAGTCTGGGGACGCCCCCGGCGGGCCAGCGCTGACACTGCACGCTTCCACTGCGAGGGCGCAGGACCAGCAGCTGGTCAGGGAACTAAGATCCCACAGGTCACAAGTGCAGCCAGAAGGAAAGCTTGTTAGGTTTTCTTAGTTTATCAGCAACTCTGTCTGCTATTTCCTCCCCCCAGATCTAACACAGCCTCTGAGTAAACGGAACCACGTGGTTACTCTGTGAGGTGACCACAACCGTGTCAGTCTACAGGAAAAGCTCCATCAGGACACAGTTCAGCTAGACACGTTGTCTCTCCTCTCTCTCTCTCTGGCCATGCCACGCAGCACGTGGGGTCTCACTTCCTCAATCAGGCATCGAGCCCTTTCCTTGGCATGAAAGCGCAGTGTTAACCCCTCGCTCACCAGGGAGCTTCACCAGGAGTTTGGATGCTGCAGCAAAGCAGAGGCAGCCAAGGAGATAAAGTGTTAGAAATAGAGTGATTTGCTCCTTCGCTTCGACAGTTTAGCTTTCTCTCTTGTCCACTATTCCGTTCTTAGATGTGCACAAGCATATGCAGTGTGTGAGCGTGTAACACACACACGCGTGGCGAGAGTGTCCACATCAATATGTACGCGGGTGCACGCATACAACACGTACAGGGCCCCCCTCTGTGGGCTTTTTACAAAATTATTTTATTTTCTGGCCGTGCAGCATGTGGGATCTTAGTTCCCTGACCAGGAATTGAACCTGTGCCTGCAGCGTTGGGAGCGTAGAGTCTTAACCACTGGACCAGCAGGGAAGTCCCCCCAGTATGTATCCAGTGGTTAACGATCGCCTTGCAGTGCAGGGGACACCGGTTCAATCCCTGATCCACGAAGATCCCACGCGCTGCGGAGAAACAGCCCATGTGCCACAGCTTCCGAAGCCGTGCGCCCTGGAGCCCACGCTCCACAGCAAGGGAAGCCGTTGCAGCGAGAAGCCGTGCTCCACAGCTGGAGAGCAGCCTGAACTCACGGCGACTAGAGAAGGACCTCACACGGCGATGCAGACGCAGAGCAGCCAAAAACGAATGTTTGTATTAAAGGTAAAAACAATATTAAAGCAAGACACCTTTTAAATCTATGTACCTAATGCAACACACACACGTGCATATCAATGCGCACACACGTGCAACATGCACACACGTGTATGTAACGTGCACACACATGTATTGCGATGTGTACACGCGTGTGTGTACTGTGTGTGCATGCGTGTGTGTGACGTGTACACACGCGTGTATACGTGATGTGCGCACACGTGCAGCGCCCTAGCACGAACATTTGCTTGTCACTGCATTTTCATCGGACAGAGGTTTTGAGTTCTGTGTAGTCAGGTCTATTCAATTTTTTTTCCTTTATCCTTTTCCTTGGCTCGAAGAGGCCCCTCCTTACATCCTTTTTTGGTTATATTTTATATGTACTCTTAAATCCACCCATCTGGGTTGTAAGCATCCGAGGCGCCACGTCTTTCTTGAACTTCATCCCCCGCTGTTCCACAGACCTGCCTGTCTTCTCTGCTACTGCTGCTCTGTAATTCATAGACAGGAGGACTTGGGTCACATTTTTAGGAGGTTTAAAAAACATTTTTTTTTAAATTTTTCTAAGTGAGCCAGGCAGGAATCATTTTCTCAGAACTTGGCCTCTTCACACCCCTGCAGATCTCCTTGGGGTTTTGATTATAACTGGCCTGTTTGGAAACAATTAACACAGTTCTACGTGAGATTAGGTCTTCACATCAAAGAACATGGTAGATGACTGTTCATTCAAGTCTGCCTCTAACCATCAGAAAAGGTCTGCAGGGCTTCCCTGGTGGGCCAGGGCAGGGGACGCGGGCTCGGTCCCTGGCCCGGGAGGCCCCACGTACTGCAGGGCAGCGGAGTCCATCAGCTGCAGCCCCTGAAGCCTGCACACCGCAGCTGCAGCAGCCCCTGCAGCCTGCACACCGCAGCTGCAGCAGCCCTGTCTGCCACGACTAGAGGAAGCGTGAGCACAAAACCAAGACCCAGCGCAGCCAAAACTAGATGGAAGCCAGAAGGAAAAGGAGAAAGCGCTTATCATCGCCTTCATATGCGTTCACATGCGGCTTGTTGAGGTCAGTGTACTTCTGCAGGGTTTGTAAATCAGCCACGTGATGAGACACAGAGGCAACTCTTGCCGGCAGTTTAGTTCAGTCAGTTCAGTCGCTCAGTCGTGTCCGACTCTTTGCGACCCCATGAATCCCAGCACGCCAGGCCTCCCTGTCCATCACCAACACCTGGAGTTCACTCAGACTCACGTCCATTGAGTCCCTGATGCCATCCAGCCATCTCATCCTCGGTCGTCCCCTTCTCCTCCTGCCCCCAATCCCTCCCAGCATCAGTCTTTTCCAACGAGTCAACTCTTCACATGAGGTGGCCAAAGTACTGGAGCTTCAGCTTTAGCATCATTCCTTCCAAAGAAATCCCAGGGCTGATCTCCTTTAAAATGGATTGGTCGGATCTCCTTGCAGTCCAAGGGACTCTCAAGAGTCTTCTCCAACACCACAGTTCAAACGCATCAATTCTTCGGCGCTCAGCCTTCTTCACAGTCCAACTCTCACATCCATACATGACCACAGGAGAAACCATAGCCTTGACTAGACGGACCTTAGTCGGCAAAGTAATTAATCTGCTTTATACTATCTAGGTTGGTCATAACTTTTCTTCCAAGGAGTAAGCGTCTTTTAATTTCATGGCTGCAGTCACCATCTGCAGTGATTTTGGAGCCCAAAAAATAAAGTCTGATACTGTTTCCACTGTTTCCCCATCTATTTCCCATGAAGTCATGGGACCAGATGCCATGATCTTCGTTTTCTGAATGTTGAGCTTTTTTCACTCTCTTTCACTTTCATCAAGAGACTTTTAGCTCCTCTTCACTTTCTGCCATAAGGGTGGTGTCATCTGCATATCTGAGGTTATTGATATTTCTCCCGGCAATCTTGACTCCAGCTTGTGTTTCTTCCAGTCCAGCGTTTCTCATGATGTACTCTGCATATAAGTTAAATAAGCAGGGTGACAATATACAGCCTTGACGTACTCCTTTTCCTATTTGGAACCAGTCTGTTGTTCCATGTCCAGTTCTAACTGTTGCTTCCTGACCTGCATACAGATTTCTCAAGAGGCAGGTCAGGTGGTCCGGTATTCCCATCTCTTTCAGAATTTTCCACAGTTTATTGTGATCCACACAGTCAAAGGCTTTGGCATAGTCAATAAAGCAGAAATAGATGTTTTCTGGAACTCTCTTGCCTTTTCAGTGATCCAGAGGATGTTGGCAATTTGATCTCTGGTTCCTCTGCCTTTTCTAAATCCAGCTTGAACATCTGGAAGTTCATGGTTCACGTATTGCTGAAGTCTGGCTTGGAGAATTTTGAGCATTACTTTACTAGCGTGTGAGATGAGTGCAATTGTGTGGTAGTTTGAGCATTCTTTGGCATTGCCTTTCTTTGGGATTGGAACGAAAACTGACCTTTTCCAGTCCTGTGGCCACGGCTGAGTTTTCCAAATTTGCTGGCATATTGAGTGCAGCACTTTCACAGCATCATCTTTCAGGATTTGAAACAGCTCAACTGGAATTCCATCACCTCCACTAGCTTTGTTCATAGTGATGCTTTCTAAGGCCCACTTGACTTCACATTCCAGGATGTCTGGCTCTAGATGAGTGATCACACCATCGTGATTATCTGGGTCGTGAAGATCTTTTTGTACAGTTCTTCTGTGTATTTTTGCCACCTCTTCTTAATATCTTCTGCTTCTGTTAGGTCCAGACCATTTCTGTCCTTTATCGAGCCCATCTTTGCATGAAATGTTCCCTGGTATCTCTGATTTTCTTGAAGAGATCTCTAGTCTTTCCCTTTCTGTAGTTTTCCTCTATTTGTTTGCATTGATCGCTGAGGAAGGCTTTCTTATCTCTTCTTGCTATTCTTTGGAACTCTGCATTCACATGCTTATATCTTTGCTTTTCTTCTTGGCTTTTCACCTCTCTCCTTTCCACAGCTATTTGTCAGGCCTCCCCAGACAGCCATTTTGCGTTTTTGCATTTCTTTTCCGTGGGGACGGTCTTGATCCCTGTCTCCTGTACAATGTCACGAACCTCATTCCATAGTTCATCAGGCACTCTATCTCTCAGATGTAGGCCCTTAAATCTATTTCTCACTTCCACTGCATAATCATAAGGGATTTGATTTAGGTCATACCTGAATGGTCTAGCGGTTTTCCCTACTGTCTTCAATTTAAGTCTGAATTTGGTAATAAGGAGTTCATGATCTGAGCCACAGTCAGCTCCCGGTCTTGTTTTTGTTGACTGTATAGAGCTTTTCCATCTTTGGCTGCAAAGAATATAATCAATCTGCTCTCAGTGTTGACCATCTGGTGATGTCCATGTGTAGAGTCTTCTCTTGTGTTGTTGGAAGAGGGTGTTTGCTATGACCAGTGCGTTCTCTTGGCAAAACTCTATTAGTCTTTGCCCTGCTTCATTCCGCATTCCAAGGCCAAATTTGCCTGTTACCCCAGGTGTTTCTTGACTTCCTACTTTTGCATTCCAGTCCCGTATAATGAAAAGGACATCTTTTTTGGGTGTTAGTTCTAAAACGTCTTGTAGGTCTTCATAAAACTGTTCAACTTCAGCTTCTTCAGCGTTACTGTTTGGGGCATAGACTTGGATAACTGTGATATTGAATGGTTCACCTTGGAGATGAACAGAGATCATTCTGTCATTTGTGAGATTGCATCCAAGTACTGCATTTCAGACTCTTTTGTTGACCATGATGGCTACTCCATTTCTTCTGAGGGATTCCTGCCCGCAGTAGTAGATATAAAGGTCATCTGAGTTAAATTCACCCATTCCAGTCCATTTTAGTTCCCTGATTCCTGGAATGTCGACGTTCACCCTTGCCATCTCTTGTTTGACCACTTCCAATTTGCCTTGATTCATGGACCTGACATTCCAGGTTCCTATGCAGTATTGCTCTTTACAGCATTGGACCTTGCTTCTATCACCAGTCACATCCACAGCTGGGTATTGTTTTTGCTTTGGCTCCATCCCTTCATTCTTTCTGGAGTTACTTCTCCACTGATCTCCAGTAGCATATTGGGCACCTACTGACCTGGGGAGTTCCTCCTTTGGTATCCTCTCATGTTGCCTTTTCCTACTGTTCATGGGGTTCTCAAGGCAAGAATACTGAAGTGGTTTGCCATTCCCTTCTCCAGTGGACCACATTCTGTCAGGCCTCTCCACCATGACCCGCCCGTAAGATGGTAGGTGTTGCAAGAGGGCATCAGCGGGCAGACACACTGAAACCATACTTGCAGAAAACTAGTCAATCTAATCACACTAGGACCACAGCCTTGTGTAACTCAGTGAAACCCAGCCATGCCTGCAGTTACCCCTTTGTGCATTTCACACCAAGCAGATTTGCTGGGTCATTCCAGAAAGTCTCTAACGTGTTATTGGTTTATCCTGTTTTCTAGGTGAAATCATTACTTGGAAATAAAAAGCCTGCCTATCCTTTTTATCCTTTTTATCCTTTAAAAAGCCCACACTGGCCAGCACTTCAGGGCAACACGGAGCTGGTAGCAGCGGTCACCTGTGGCAGACTCTGTGGACTCAGGACGTGCCCCCCTCGACACTTCAGCCTCTAAAATGGGTGCCCCTGCGGCAGCCACGTGGCCCGGGTCTGACGACCACGTCTGCTGGAGGTTTGGGGACAGTGTTGGCTTTCTTGGTAGGAGACCCTGCCCCTTCCTCTCCCCGGAACTCAGGTGCAATCTTGGAGGCGTGGCACCCATTTTGCAACCGAGAGACAATTGAGGACAAAAGCCACACATCGTGGAGACAAATGAGAGGATCCTGGGCCTTGGATGGAGTTTGAGCAGCTATTTTCACTGCCGACATTCAACTTGCTGAGTTCTTACTATGAGCTTTCAGCTGTTTTCCTCAGATCGGTCCTTCCCACAGCTGTATTCCTCACCAGTACAGCTTCTGGGTCTGTGACCAAACCAGGTGTGGTCTTGCCCCATGCACAGCAAACCAGAATCCTGAGACGCCCAGTCTTGCAGTCAAGCAAGGAGAGCTAGTCCCAGACGCGCCTTTCCCCCAGCTCAGCTCAAATGAGACACAGCGGACTCCAAGGTCCTAGAAAACAAGGTGGGCAAATCCCTCAAAGTCCGCCTCCTGGGGGACAAGCATGTTCTGAAAGGCCCTGAGGGGCTTCCCAGGCGGCCCAGTGGCCCGCACTCCACACTCCCGGCGCAGTGGCACGGGGTCACTCTCTGGTCAAGGAACTGAGGGCCCCCATTCCGTGAGGCCTGACCAAGAAGAGTTTCTTTTCTCAAGCAGAAAAGAAACAAGAAGAGAAACGATTCTGTTCAGCGATGGCAGGGGAATGAATCTGACCCATCGCCCCCAGGCTCAGCCCCCCACCCCGCCCCCTCTTCTGTGTTTCTCAGTGCTGAGCATGACACGTGACGGCCGCTCCATCTGCTTCCTCTGACAGGGGCATAGACTCAACAGGGGCTGAGAATCAGCTCGCTTAGCACTCACCTGAGGATTTCAAGTTAACATGTTGACCCCAATAAACGTACCACCCACAGGCCAGCTGCTAAGGCATTCATAGGCCCCAGACCATAGACAAAGTGTGCCACAGGGCACACGGCGAAAGCCAGACATATGGTTAAATTTTTTAAAAAAAATTATTTTTTAAAAATTTTTACTGAAGTTTAGTTAGACTCTGATACATAGGGGTTCATCTAGCATACGTCATACAGTTATTTAATTTTATCAGAGGACAGGAGGAGAGAACCAAATTTCAGCTTCATCAGGGGAAAAGGGGGCAGGCGATCCATCTAATCTTATATGTTACATCTGAGGAGGTTAGGGATGGTGGAAAAATGCATGATCAAATGCAGGCAGAGGTTCCACTGATAAATTCAACAGCTAGAGAGATGACCTGCTTTTGCCAACGTCTGAGAAATCCTAACCATTGAACTGTTTTCCCAAGCTGGGGGTTAAAAACAAAGGAAACATCAAACAGGAAAGGATAGTCTTTCTGGCACCTGAGCGAGGTTTGTGAATTGCGTTTTGGAAGAGCCGGACGCCCCGTGCTGCGCATAGTCACTCGGCGTGTCCGCCTCTTTGCGACCCCCTGGACTGCAGCCCCCCAGGCTCCTCGGTCCATGGGAGTCTCCAGGCAAGAACACCGGAGCAGGCTGCTATGCCCTCCTCCAGGGGATCTTCCAGACCCAGCTCTCCCACGTTACAGACGAACTCTTTACCGTCTGAGCCCCAAGGGAAGCCCGAGAATACCGGAGCGGGTAGCCTATCCCTTCTCCAGGGGAACTTCCCGACCCAGGCAGGGAACCCGGGTCTCCTGCCCGGCAGGTGGGTTCTCTACCAGCTGAGGCACCAGGGAAGCCCGGATGCAGATGGTGCGATACTGCAAACAGGAAGCGCTGAGGACGCCACACAAAACCACTGGGACCGATCAGTGAATTCAGCGAGGCAGCGGGATCAAGATTAACACTCGGAAACGGACCGCACTTCTTTATACTAAACAGGAAATATCAGAAGGTAATGCAAAAAAAAAGAAACAAAAAAAAAAAACCCAACCCTCTTAAAATCACACCAAAAGAACACTTCGAATGTTAGGGATGAGCCTGACCAAGGAGGCGAAGGAGGCTCTCGGGAGGGGCTCCGAGGACCCTGGGCAGGGGGCACGCGGCCGCCTCCCCGCATCCCAGGCCTCCTCGTGGAAGCCACCAGACCAGACCAGCCGCTCGCTCTCCGAGGCGGGAGGCGGCCCCGGCGCCCCTGCTGCGCCTTTGCCCTCCTTGGGCCTGAGTCCCTGAGCGCCCTCTCAGCACAACAGGCAGGAGCAGGACGCGGACGCCCTCACCGTGCTCCCGGCCGCTGCGAGTGTGCTCCTGGAGCCCTGGGTTACTTGCTTCCCCAAATCTAAACAAGTATGGGTGAAAGTCGCTCCAACTCTTTGCAACCCCAGGGATTCAGTCCATGGATTCTCCAGGACAGAATACTGGGGTGGGTAGCCTTTCCCTTCTTCAGGGGATCTTCCCAACCCAGGGGTTGAACCCAGGTCTCCCGCATTGCAGGCAGATTCTTTACCAGCTGAGCCACAAGGGAAGTCCAAGAATACTGGAGTGGGTAGCCTATACCTTCTCCAGTACCGAAACCAGACTGATTATATACTTTGCAGCCGAAGATGGAGAAGCTCCATAGAGTCAGCAAAAGCAAGACCCGGAGCTGACTGTGGCTCAGATCATCAGCTCCCTATTGCAATGTTCAGGCTCAACTTGAAGAAAGCAGGTTAAGCCACTAGACCATTCAGGTCTGACCTAAATCAGACCCCTCATGATTATACAGTGGAGTGGCAAATAGATTCAGGGGCCTAGGTCTGATAGGCAGAGTGCCTGAAGAACTACGGACGGAGGTTCGCGACATTGTTCAGGAGATGGCGACCAAAACCATGCCCAAGAGAAAGAAATCCAAGAAGGCGAGGTGGCTGAGGAGGCCTTGCAAACAGCTGAGAAAAGAAGACAGGCAAAGGCGAAAAGCGAAGACATACTCATCTGAATGCAGAGTTCCAGAGAACAGCAAGGAGAGATAAGACAGCCTTCCTCAGCGATCAGTGCCAAGAGATAGAGGCAAGCAACAGAATGGGGAAGACTGGAGATCTCTTCAGGAAAACTGGAGACGCCAAGGGAGCATTTCATGCAACGATAGGAACAGAAAGGACAGAAATGGTCTGGACCCAACAGAAGCAGAAGAGATTAAGAAGAGGTGGCAAGAATACACAGAAGAACTGTACAGAAAAGATCTTCACGACCCAGATAATCACGATGGTGTGGTCACTCACCTAGAGCCAGACATTCTGGAATGTGAAGTCAAGTGGGCCTTAGAAAGCATCACTACAAACAAAGCTGGTGGAGGTGATGGAATTCCAGTGGAGCTGTTTCAAATCCTGAAAGATGATGCTGTGAAAGTGCTGCACTCAATATGCCAGCAAATTTGGAAAACTCAGCCGTGGCCACAGGACTGGAAAAGGTCAGTTTTCATTCCAGTCCCAAAGAAGGGCAATGTCAAAGAATGCTCAAACTACCGCACAATTGCAGTCATTTCCCGTGTTAGCAAGATTATGCTGAAAATCCTTCAAGCCAGGCTTCAGTAGTAAGTGAACCAAGAACTTTCAGATGGACAAGTTGGATTTAGAAAAGGCAGAGAAACCAGAGATCAAATTGCCAACATCTGCTGGATCACAGAAAAAGCAAGAGTTCCAGAAAAACATCTGCTTCTGCTCCACCGACATCGCTAAAGCCCTCGACTGTGTGGATCACAGCAAACTGTGGAATACTCTTACAGAGATGGGGACACCCGACCACCTGACCTTCCTTCTGAGAAATCTGTATGCAGGCCAAGCAGCAGCAGTTCCAGCTGGACATGGAACAACAGACTGGTTCAAAATTGGGAAAACGGTATGAAAGGCTGTATACCGTGACCCCGCTTATTTAACTTACATGCAGAGCGCATCATGCCAAAAGCGTGCCGGGTGAAGCCCACGGTGGAGTTAAAATTGCCAGGAAAACTGTCGACAGTCTCAGATGATAGAGGCTGATGGCGCGTTTTGCAGATGATAACTCTATTGGAAGAAAGCCAAGAGGAACTGAAGAGCCTCTTGATGAAGGTGAAAAAGGAGAGTGAAAAAGCTGGCTTACAACTCAACATTCAGAAACCGAAGATCATGGTATCTGGTCCCATCACTTCATGGCTAACAGATGGGGAAAAAGTGGGAACAGTGACTGATTTTATTTTCCTGGGCTCCAAAATCAATGCAGACAGTGACTGCAGCCATGAAATTAAAAGACGCTTGGAAGAAAAGTTATGAGAAGCTTGACAGAATAAGAAAAAGCGGAGACGTCAACTTGCCAACAAAGGTCTGTTCAGTCAAAGCTGTGGTTTCCCATTCGTCACGTATGGATGTGAGAGCTAGATCCCACAGAGCCCCAAGGGTTAAGGTAAGGCTCTATGTCAAAGAGCTGATGCTTTTAACTGCGGTGCTGGAGAAGATTCTTGAGAGTCCCTTGGACAGCAAGGAGATCAAACCAGTCCATCTGAAAAGAAGTCAGTCCTGAATATTCATTGGAAGGACTGATGCTGAAGCTCCAGTACTTTGGCCACCTGATGCGAAGAGCTGACTCATAGGACGCTTTCCCTGATGCTGGGAAAGATTGAAGGCAGGAGAAGCAGGGGATGACAGAGGATGAGATGGCTGAATGACATCACCGACTCAGTGGACATGGGTTTGAGAAAACTCAAGGAGATAGTGAAGGACAGGGAAGCCTGGCGTGCTGCAGCCCATGGGGTCCAGAGAGGCAGACAGGACTGGGCGACTGAGCAACCCAAAGAAATCTTCAGATTTAGTTTGATCCCCATCAAATTTCCCATGAAAATTTCACGGAACAAGGATAACCGAAACTCCATATGAAACCATCTAAGACCAAGGATTGCCTAAGCAAGTCTCAGGGGGAAACAAAACCAAAGCGGGGTCCATAACCCTCGAAAATCTCGGATAGCAGTACAAAGCTGATCCAAGCAGCGCGGCAGCCGCATGAAGACAGACACGCCCATCAGCAGAGCAGAGAGCCCAGATCAACCCACACATCCACGAGCAACTAACTTTCAGCAAAGGAGGCCGGAATATAGGACGGGAAAATGACTGTCCGTTCAGCAAGTGATGCTGGGAAAGTTGGCAGCTGCGTGGAAATCAAACACACCCTTCCACCAGGCACAAAAATGAGCTCAAATAACTTAAAGACTTAACCGTAGCCATGACGCTATTAAACTGCTAGAAGAGAGCATGGGCAAAACATTCTCGGACATAAATCATAGCAATGTTCTCTTAGGTCAGGGTCTCCCAAGGCAACAGAGATAATAACAAAAGTAAAAATAAATAAACGGGACCTAATCAAAGACACAAGCTTCTGCACAGCAAAGGAACTCATACACAAGACGGAAAGAAAACATGCGGGCTGGGATCTCCAACAGATATGAATGGCTCATACAACTCAGCACAGCCAACAGGAAAGCAGACAGCCCGACCGGAAAACGGGCAGAAGGCCTAAACAGACATTTCTTCAAAGAAGACCTACAGATGGCCAACAGGCAGATGGACTATTAGAGAAAAGCAAATCGAAACTGCGATGAAGCGTCGCCTCCCGCCAGTCAGAATGGCCATCGTTAAATGGTCCACAAATAGCAAGTGCTGGGGAGCATGCGGAGAAAAGGGAACCCTCCTACATGGTTGGCGGGAAGCACGCTGGTGCAGCCACCGTGGAAAATAGTATGGAGGGTCCTCAAAAAAAAAAAAAAGAGTTGCCCTAGGATCTAGCAATCCCAATCCTGGCATATACCCAGACAAAACCCTAACTCAAAACTACACACGCGCCCCGAAAGACACACGCAGCACCGTTTACAATAGAAAGACACAGACGCAACCGAAACGTTCCTCAGCGGAGGGCTGGGCAGGGAGGGCGTGGCGCTCACCCTGCGGGATGCGCTGAGGCGCGCGAGACTGAAGGTTGTCAGTCGTGTCCAGCTCCCTGCGGCCCCCATGGACTACACCGTCCGTGGGACTCTCCAGGCCTGAGTTCTGCAGGGGGTAGCCGTTCCCTTCTCCAGGGGATCTTCCCAACCCAGGGATCTGACCCAGGTCTCCCGCATTTCAGGCGGATTGTTTACCAGCTGAGCCACAAGGAAAGCCCATGAAAAAGAATGAAATAATAGGAATTCTCCAGCAGCCCAGTGGTTAGGGCTTGACAGTCCCACAGCTCGGGGCCTGGGCTTCATCCTTGGTCAGGGAACTAAGCTCCTGCATGTCATGTGGCAAACCCAAAGGACAGAAAAAAAAAAAAGAACGGTATTTGCAGGAACACATGTGCAGCTCACCTGGAGCCAGACATCCTGGACCGTGAAGTCAAGGGGGCCTTGGAAAGCATCCCTACGAACAAAGCTAGTGGAGGTGAGGGCATTCCAGTTGAGCTCTTTCAAATCCTGAAAGATGATGCTGTGAAAGTGCTGCACTCAATATGCCAGCAAGTTTGGAAAGCTTAGCAGTGGCCACTGGACTGGAAAAGGTCAGTCTTCATTCCAATCCCAAAGAAAGGCAATGCTAAAGAATGCTCAAACTACCACACAATTGCACTCATCTCATGCGCTAGTAAAGTCATGCTCAAAATTCTCCAAGCCCAGGCTTCAGCAATACGTAAACCATGAACTTCCTGATGTTCAAGCTGGATTTAGAAAAGGCAGAGGAACCAGAGATCAAATTGCCAACATCCGCTGGATCATGGAAAAAGCAAGAGAGTTCCAGAAAAACATCTATTTCTGCTTGATTGACTATGCCAAAGCCTTTGACTGTGTGGATCACAATAAACTGGAAAATTCGGAGAGACGGGAATACCAGACCACCTGACCTGCCTCTTGGGAAACCTGTATGCAGGTTCAGTGGCTGTGGCGGCCGGGCTTAGTTGTCCCGAGGCTGGTGGAATCTTCCCACCCATGTCCCCTGCATTGGCAGGCACACTCCTGACCGCTGAACCACCAGGGAAGGCCAGCTTGTGTGGCCTAACTCTTGGATCCGGGTCTCCCCATTTGAAAGCAGACAATACTTGGGATTCAACCCTCATGTTATGCAAAAAACAAAGACCTCCTTCAGATCCAGTACAGTAGCAAGTAGAGTGTCTGACTCAGGGATTGTTCATTGTTGCTGTTTCAGCGGCTAAGTCGTGTCTGAGTCTGCGACCCCATGGACGACAGCCCGCCAGACTCCCATAGGATTTCCCAGGCAGGAATACTGGAGTGGGTTGCCGTGCCCTCCTCCAGGGGATCTTTCCGACCCAGGGATCGAATCTGTATCATTGAGGCAGGTTCTTTACTGCTGAGCCACTAGGGAAGTCCAAATTCACCCAGAAGCGTCTTCCAAACCCCAGTCCCCCAAACCAAACCATCTCTTCGCTGCAAACAAAACTAAGCAAGCAAGGTCTCAGCACCCGCCGAGCAAGCCCGGGGCAGTCCCGGACCAAAGGCGCCAGGCCGGCGCCCAGACTCGGCCACAGCCTCTCGGTACTGGCCTCGGATGAGCCTCAGCAGAAGGCCCATCTGGACTCACCTCTCCGCCGGCCGCTTTAGCTCCCTGGAAGCTGAGCTGCCGAGTTTTGCTGCAACGAGGAGAACCAGCCACAGAGCTGCCTCCCCGAAGGCCGGGCCAGGGCGCCTGCAGGGCGAAGGCTGGGGCACAGTCTTGGCTGGGGCACGTGGGGCCGGCTGTGGGGGATGGGCAGGCGCAGCTGGAGGGCGGGGGGGTGGGGCAGGGGTCCCAGCTGGGCTCAACCAGCTCAGCTCAAACTAGACGCGGCGGACTCCAGACGCCCAGAGCTCAGCTCAAACTAGACGCGGCTGACTCCAGATGCCTATAAAACAATCGGGCAAACTCCTCGTTCAGGAGTGGCACCTGGAGGACCCGCACGTCTTAAGCCCACGTGGCTCTGCGTTGGCCGGTGGGATGAACTTGGCTGATTACCCATGGGCTCAGGTCTCCATCCCGACTTGAGTGTGACAGCTGATACTTCAGTATCGGGCGAAATGCCGACCGTTGGCCAAGACTGACTTTCAGCCTGCTAATGAACTATCTCTGGGCGTCCCTGGTGGCTCGGAGGTAAAGAACTCGCCTGCCACTGCAGCAGGGCCAATGCAGGGATCGCAGGTTCCATCCCTGGTCCAGGAAGATGCACATGCTGTGGAGCAACCAAGCGCGGGCGCCGTAAGTGCCGAGCCTGCCCAGAGCCTGAGCTTCTCAGCGAGAGACGCCACCGCAGCAACAGGCAGTTGGGGAAGGGCCGGCGCAGCAGCCCACCACCGCCGAGAATAAGAAAGACACGTCTGAAAACGCACGAGAACCCACAACTGTCTCGATAGAATTTAAAAGATTAATAGGTCAATAAACTACCTGTATGAGCCTAGTTTGCTAAGTCTCTGGAAAATCGCTGCTGAGGGCCAAACTGAACAAACCCCTCTGCAGCCCCAGAAATGGCTGCGGGTTTGTTTCCTTGTGGAGATGCAGCTGGACTGTGGATAGGTTTCCAGTCACCCCATCGTCTTTGTGTTTCTGGGATAAACCCCGTTCGGCAGCGGTGCACTAACATTTAGGGTGTGTGGACTGGGGGTGCCGCCAGCCGGGCTGCCCAGCAGTGAGCCCCAGACGTCACTCTGGCTTTGCGGGGAAATAACCGCTGAGACGGGGCCTTGGTCCAGAGTGGGAGGGGCCTGAGCTCAGCTTCCCCTGCAGGGCCAGCCTCCTGCTCACTCAAAAACAGAACAAGAAATGAAGAATGAAGTGGGGTGGGGGCCGGGACGGAGCCCATGAGGACCCCCTAATATTTGCATCGGATTTCCAGGTGATGAGTCCCGTTCTGAATTATTAAAATGACAGACACATTACTTCTGTAATTGGCACAAAAAGCGATCTCCAAAGTGAATGATAAACCGCAGGGGCCATAGGTTTCCCCATGGCGCTGCTCAGGAGTGACAATCTCCTTCCTTCGTATCCAGAGCCGGGAGTGACGGACCGTGGGGAGGGCAGCGGCCAGGCCACCTCCACGCGCTCCTTGAGAGCCGGAAGGTGACAGGCGGGCAGCGGGCCTGTCCCGGGAGTGCAGGGCCCCTTCCTGGGCCTGAGATGAGCCACGGCATCTGGGTGCTAGTCAGGGTCAGAGCAAGGCGGGGAGAGTGTGCGCTCAGGCTGGGAGTGGGCAGCTGGGGCCAGGGCGCTGTGTCGCGAGGCGGCTGTGGCCGACAGGTGTGTCCCCTCGCTCCAGCGCCGTGGCGCAGAAAGTGGCCTGCCCTCACTCAGTGGCTGCTTCGGGGCGGGATGGCAACTATGAGACAGCTGGCAGGGTCCAAGCGCTCTCCACTGTGCTGAGCTCCTGGCGTTGGGCAGCAGGGGTGGGCCAGTCAACCTTTGTTTATGAAAACGTGCCTCCAGCCAGATTTGGGCCCTGGGCTGCTGCTGGCCAATTCCTCCTGCGGATCATAGAGAAGGAGAGGTATGGCAGGTGAATAGGATGGGGACCAGGCCCATGGCTCTCGGCAGACACGGAGGCCCCAGGTGACCGGGAATTACTGGGAAACACCTACGACCTGGTTCCCTCAGCCCAAAGCACCAAAGCCTCCCACCAAGGAAAGCCCCCAGGTCAGAATGTCCCTGGCTGCCCCCACCTGGTGTGGGCACATTGCGGCCTGGGCTTCCCCAGTGCTAAGAGCTTGGAAGGAAAGAGGTCACCAGATTCTTCCAGGGTCTGGCTCCCTCTCCTCTGAGATTGCCCACTATCAAGACGGGTGCTTTGATTGGAATAAAATACAGCTTTGCTCCTTAGTTCTGGCCTAAGACCCTGCAGAGTTCCTGAGCCATGCAAATTGTTACTATGGCCCCAAATTCATTCAAACAGGGACTTGGAGGCAGAGATCCGTTATACCAGATGTGAAGAGAAGGGGTGATGATCCCCCCTCTTTCTCTAGTGAACAGTCCACTGCGGCCTAGGTTTCAACCGAGAAAGGATGAATGGCATCTTGTGGTGAACTGCTGTGACCTGAGCCAGCGCCAGCAGGCCTGTCCCAACAGCCGTAGTGGCCCCAGCAGGCAGTGATCCACTGGCCAGAATTCTGTTGTGACTGTTGCCCTAATATATCCCACAGAGGCCTCGTTCCTGCAGCCACCAGCCTCCACTCACAGTCACACTTGTTTCATACAGTAATTATGATAAAATACAGAAAGCTGTGACATCACTTTGCCGACAAAGCTCTGTATAGTCAAAGCTATGGTTTTCCTAGGAGTCATGTACGGATGTGAGAGTTGGACCACAAACACTGACCGCTGAAGAATTGATGCTTTTGAACTGTGGTGTTGGAGAAGACTCTTGAGTCCCTTAGACTGCAAGGAGATCAGTCAATCCTAAAGAACAATCAACCCTGAATATTCATTGGAAGGACTAATGCTGAAACTGAAGATCCAATATTTTGGCCATCTGATGCAAAGAGCCAACTCATTAGAAAAGACTCTGATGCTGGGAAAGATTGAGGGCAGGAGGAGAAGGGGACGAAAGGGGATGAAATGGTTGGATGGCATCACCGACTTGATGGACATGAGTTTGAGCAAGTACCGGGAGTTGGTGATGGACAGGGAGGCCTAGCGTGCTGCAGTCCATGGGATCGCAAAGAGTCAGACACAACTGAGGGACTCAATCAGCAACAGATAACACCAATTTCACTGAGGTGTGTCTTTTTTTTTTCCTTCTTCTATTTTTTTTCTACATGGCTCGCAGGATCTTAGTTCCCTCACCAGGGATCAGGGTGGAATCTGCCTCCCCTGCATCGGCAGGCGGATTCTTAACCACTGGACCAACAGGGTTTTTTTAAGCTACAAAAATTCCGCAGTTGGTTGCAAGGGGCAGCTCACTCCCTGCCTCCCTCCCTCCGGCGATACCTGGAGGGCAGAGTGGGTGGACGCCCGGGGCACGCGGCGGGCTGCCGCCTCCGCCTGTGCGGGTGGACGCGGTCCCCATGAGCTCTCGGGGGATTTTACCAAACCCGCGACTGTGCAGGCCCCGCCCCCGGTCCGGTCGGCCTCGGGCCCCGCCCCCGCCCGCCTCGGGCCCCGCCCCCGCCCGCCTCGGGCCCCGCCCCCGCCTCAGGCCCCGCCCCGGGTGCTGCCGCGGCCCCCCCCGCTAGATGGCGCCGCCGCCTCGCGGGCGCGCGTCCCGGCGCGGACCCCGCCCTCGCGCGCGCCCACGGATCCGCGGGCCGCAGGGCGGCGCCTCCGAGACCCCCTCCCCGGCCCCTGCCCCCAGCACCCCGCCCCCGGGAAGGCGCGTCAGACGAGCCGACGCCGCGGCCTCCCGCGGGAGCTGCGCGAGGGACACGCGAGCGAACGCGCGGGCAGGGGCGCAGCGAGCGCCGGGGCCCGGAGCCGGCCTAGCTCGGCCACCTTCCGGAAAAGGCGCGACTGTGGGGGCAGAAAATGAGCGGTGGTCTCCCGGGGAGACAGGGAGGGCTGGAGAGCGGGAGAAGGAAGGGTTTCAGGGCAGAGAGACTGCTCCGGACCGTGCTGCAGCGGCGGACACGAGTCGCCGCGCCTTCGCCCATAGCGTGTGCATCAGCGACCCCGCTGGGAACCGTGGGCGCTGCGGGGTGCTGGCCCGTCCCCGCAGGCCCGCCAGCTGTCACAAATGTCCCGCTTGGAGGGAAGATTTTGATAATCAGGGTCACGGGGGAGGAGATATATGGGAACTCTCTGTCCCTTCTACTTAATTTTGCTGTGAACCTAAAACTGCTCTAAAAAAACAAAAAAACTATTCTTTTAGAAAAGTAATTCAAGGTGAGGAGGAAAAAAACTCTGTGGGTCCTGGCTTAATGAAAGCTGTAGGATGAAGGCCAAGCTTTGTCTTTCTGTTAAACCAGGTTCTACAAAGTAGCTTTGACTTTGCAACACACGCAGCGGGACTCTGGGGTCTAACCCAGCAGGGGCACTCTGCCGCCCACTGCACCCCCACAGTCATTACCCAACCCAGTCATGTGTTTCCAAGGCGCCCAGACCACCAGCTACGTCAGGCCCAGTATTCAGCCCAGCTCACAGCTCACCCGGTGAGGCCCTGACCTCCTGACTTCTTTTTTTTGATGTGGTAAAAGACACATAGCATTAACTTTACCTCCTTAACCCTTTTCAAGTGCATAGCTCAGAAATAGTAAGTACACTGACATGGTTGTGCAGCCGTCACCACCAGCCATCCTGGTAACCCTTTTCATCTTGTAAAACTGAAACTCCGTCCCCACTAAACACTGACTGCCCACCCCCTCCCCCAGCCCTTGGCCCCCACTTTCTGTCCCTCTGTGAATCTATTGTAAACACTTCACGTAAGCGGAAGTATATAGTATGTGCTCTTCTGTGATGAGCTGATTTCGTTTTCATGTAGCGTCCTGCCTTCAGAGCTCACCCTTGTGTTATGTGTCAGAGTTTCTCCCCTTTTTAAGGGTGAGTAATATCCCATTGCATGAATGAACCTCCCTTTGCTAACCATTCATCTGTCGACGGACACGTGGGTCATTTCAGCATCTTCGCTAATGTGAAACTAACCTCTTGACTGACCCAGGTGACTCGGCCCTGTAGCTGGACTCATCAGCCGATGTCCTCACTCACCACGACTGTCCCCATGAGGACCCAGGGTACCTGCCCCACTGGACCCATCAATGTCTCTTCCACCCAGACTCCCTCTCGCGTGCTCACGCGCCCTCCTGCTTGTCCTCTGAGGGGGCCTCAACCTCTGCAGACACCCTCACCTGCCTCTCAGACCTCTGCTCTCCTAAACCCACCCCTCAGCTTCACTGCCCTCTTGGGGGGGCCCTGCATTCCGTGAGCCTCCCCAAAGGGACCGATCGCTGGGTGTGTCAGGGGCGCCCCTGCCCTTGCCATAGCCTCTCTGTGGCCTTAAGGAAACCTTGGCATCCACATGGTTTTTTCCATCTGTGGCCACCTCACACCATCTTCCCAGCAGCTACTAGCTCAATCGATTTAAGCTCAAAACAGATACACAGACAAACAGACAAAATGGTCAGACCAGGAAACCAAAAGAAGCAGACGCCGGAAATCGAGTCCTCCAAAAAGGCCAGACTCTTTCTGTGCTCCCAGCAGATGAGGCCCTGGCGCACAGGCCCTGGGGGCTCCCTGGGGCTAGCGTTAGCTCCCAGGTGCTACCTGGAGGAGTGGCCGGGACCCAAAGACAAGGGTTGGGCCTGCAGGACCTCACAGGGAGACGCACCAGTCAGCGGGCAGTTTCACTCCCGCGATGGCGGCAGGAGGAACATTGGCTAACAGGGAATGTCGACCAGGAGAGGCGGCAGCAGCGGGGGTTTTCTGGAGCCGGACGATCGCGGGAGTCACAGGAGCGGACGAGGGGCTCTGGCACACGCCAGGATCCTCTCAGGACCGGGCTCTGGGCTCGCAGTGGGGTGCGACCTCCAACACAGATAAATTCAGCAGTATCGTCCCATGACCGCCTCCTGGTGTGTAGTGGCCGGAGCGCTCTGGGCACTCCTGTGAGCCTGCGGGGTGCGTGTGCGTGCGTGTGCGTGCGTGCACGTGCGTGTGCGTGTGTTGAAGGGTCTGTGTCTCTCCCAGCACCTCTCGAGCTGGGGCTGTTGTGTGGCACGTGCCGGTGCCGTCTCCATGTCCCGCACCTGGTGGCTTCGCTCCGTCTCTGCTGGTCTGGCTGTAGGTGCAGGTGCACTTCAGTGCCTGTGTCTGTGTGTGCGTGCGTGCATGCGTGTGTGCGTGTGTGCACGCGTGTTCGCTCCGTCTCTGCTGGTCTGGCTGTAGGTGCAGGTGTGTCAGTGCCTGTGTCTGTGTGTGCGTGCGTGCGTGTGTGCATGCGTGTGTGCGTGTGCGTGTGTGCACGCGTGTTCGCTCCGTCTCTCTGCTGGTCTGGCTGTAGGTGCAGGTGTGTCAGTGCCTGTGTCTGTGTGTGCGCAGATGCACGCACGTCTGCACGTGTGCGCGCGTGTAGCTCGGCCTCTATGTGGCGTGTGCTCCGGCTCAGGCCTGCTCCAGTCCCACATTCCTCCCGCTCCTTTGTGCTCTGTGCTACAGAAAATATTTGCGTTTCCACGACTCATAATTTTTCCTCCTCAATCGCTACCAGATGTGGGTCCTGTGGTCCCCGTCCCCATGGCAACGGAGGTTCCAGCAGCCGCGGTTCCCTTTTGTGGCGCCTGCACTGGGAGCTGGTGCTGCTGCAGGCCCACGAGGCAGGGCAGTGGCTGTCGGGCGGGGGGTTCCCGGCAGCTCCCTCCCCAGGCTGCTACCTAGACGGTCCGAGGGGCTTCATGGCCCAGGTGCCCCAGGCCACAGCATCTGCCCGCAGGGCGCCCGGTGGCAGGGCTGCTGCAGGAAGCTCTAGAGGCACCCCTGTTCCGTGAGGCGCCGACTCAGAGGGGCTCCTGAAGTTCAGGGTCTCCAGGGCCCAGAGGCTCTGGGGCAGGCCTGGTGGACGTGAGATGTGGGGCCCGAGCCCTCTGGTCGCCCCACACTGTGCTGATCCAGGCCAGGGAGTGTTTTGCCTGCTGGAGCAGGGGTTGGGGGTCGGGGAACAACAGGGTGGGCACGGTGAGTGGGGGTGCCCAGCCACTGCCACCCGACCCACCGCCCTGCCCTCCACCACCCTCCTCCAGAGTGCCCTGCCCTCGCTGGCCTCTGCCCCTCCTGGGCGACGTTAAGGCTGTGTTCTCCGCCCGGCAGCCAGCATGGCCTGGTGCCGGAAGGAAGGGCTGAGGCTGTGGCCGGGCGCAGGGCCATGGCTGGGAGGGTGCCCGGCTGGCTCGAGGGAAGCCGCGTGCCCGGGGACCGGGAGCCTGCCTTTCACGTGCGGCCCAACCAGGCCAGAGACAGGGACCACGGGCACGGGAGCCACACCAGCGTCTCCGCTCAGCTGGCTCGGCCCCTGCACAGGTCAGTGACGTGGACCTCCAGGCGGCGTCCAGCCAGAGCACCAGAGGCTCGCCAGGTGAGACGCCTGAGCCGCCAGCGCTGGGCACACTCCAGCCGCTCCAGGGTCCGCAGGACGGCTGTCTGTGGGGAGGTGATGGGAGTGTCTTGGCTGAGTCTCCTGATGGAAAGAGCTGGCAGCGGGGTGTAAGGAAGAGGCCTGCCAGGCAGAGGTGGGCAATGGAGGAGCCCAGGTGGGCAGGGCCAGCGCACACCTAGAGAGGTGGGGTTCTGGAGCTCAGGAAGGTCACTTTCGAGGCCCTCCTGAGGGCCACAAGCCCTGAAGACATGGAACATGGGACCGCAGAAAGAAGGCCAGGCCAGAGGGGACCAGCTGGGGCCGGGCAGTGGGGGGCTGCTTGTAGGCCCAGCCGGGGCTCGGGGGTCAGGCGTGCTCCCCCCTCCCCCCAGCTCCCGCAGCTGGCAAGGCCTGCGCCTGAGCGTTTCCGGCTGAGGACAGGGAGCCCATTGAGACAGACAGCGGGGCTCTGTGCACTGCCAGACGTGGCCCAGCTGGAGGCTGTGCCCCTGGCCTGCTGCCCCCGGCCCCAGCCTCTGACCTGCCCCAGACACACCAAAGAGCTCAGGGCGCCAAGCGCACAGCACTGGGCCAGTGGGGCAGGCGCAGGGCAGGGTTAACCACCCTATCTGTTCCTGCCCGCCTGCCCGGCACCACCAGCAGGGGGGTGGGCCGAGTGGGTGCCCAGCACATTGGATAAAAAGACGAAGGCTGAGCAGATGGACAGGACGCGTTTCTCACGTGGTCCTGGGGGGCCACACCTGGGCTCCCAGACGCCACTTGGGTCATGGGGCGCCAGGTCTCTGGGGGTGACGTCCTTGTCCGAGGCCCAGCAGAGAGGGAGCAGGCAGACCGTGGTGGGGTGGGGGAGGCACTTTATTCGGAAAGCTTTGGCCGAGCCCCTGCCAAGAGGAGCCCGTCCTGGGGCCCCCGGGGGGGGGGGTGGGAGCAGCCCTGCAGGGGGCCTATAAATACGTCTCCTCAGGCCACTGGAGTCGCCCCTCGGATTCCCAGGCATGTGGGGTGCTGGGAGGCCATCAAAACCAGCTCGACAGCGGAAGGGGCTGGGAAGGACTGGTGGGGGACAGCCAAGCCCCCTGAGGAGCAGAGACCAGCCCTCCTCCCCAGGCTCCTGTCAACCAGAGGCCCTGGGGCTCAGCCAGTGGAAGGAGCTTCCAGCCAGAGGCACCAGGCCTTGACCAGAGAGGCATCCAGGGTGGAAGTGCTTCTGGCCCCAGCCAGTGAGAAGGCGGCCCAGCCAAGGCACTCTGGGCCAGTGGGAGGTGTTCTCCAGACAGAGCCCTCCTGCCCCTGGCCTGGGAGAGCCCGGCGGGCAGACGGGAGCCCTCCCCAAGGAGGCCGTGGGAAGGGAGGGGTCAGCGAAGCGCCTGTCAGGCCTCAGCCACCGGATGGGGCTTCCTGCCGCAGTGAGCATGGTCCCGTCCAGGAGGGCCGCGGGGCCTGAATCAGCGAGACGCAGCCTCCCGCCAGGCGGCTCCAGACTGGGGCCCCCGCGGGAGACGCGGGGGCGCGGGGCGCGGGGTGCCAAGCAGCGCTGCTAAGCGGGGAAGTTGCAGGCCCACGGGGCGCCCGTACTACAGCGTGGGTGCGCCCGCCCGGCCCGGCTCGCCCGCCAGCTCCCGGCTCTTCTTGCGGGGCGGCTTCTGGATGGGGGTTTTCTTTCGAGGGGTGTCGGATCCGGGCGCGCCGGCTGCCGCCTTTTCAGGCCCCAGGGCCTCAGGCGCGGGGGACGCGCGGGCCGGAGAAGAGGGAGGCGCGGAGCGCTTGGCCTTTTGCGGAGGCGCCGGCTTCTCTCGGGGGCCCTGCACGCCCGGGGGCCCCTCGGCGCGGCCCAGGCTGCGAGTCTTGTCGCGCAGCTCGGCGGCCAGCATGGAGGCGGCCTCCGGCGCGCTGCGCGGGGGCCCGCCAGCGTCCGCGGGCTCTGGGAGGCCCGGGCCGCGGCCCCGAGCCCGAGCCCGAGGCGGGGAGGGTGCCGCGAGGGCTGGCCCCTCCTCTGCCAGCCCGGGGGGCCGCGCCGACGTGTCACTGGGCGTCCGTTTCCTCTTGCTGGGGCTGGGAGCGGCCTCGGGGCCCGCGGGTGGAGGCGAGGGCGCGGGGGCGGCGGCGGCGGTGGCCCCAGCACCCTGCTTGCCATGGACCCAGGACACCTTGGGTTTGGTGGCGGGGTCGGGTGGTGGCGGCTTCCGGCGCTCGGGCGATGGCGAAAGCGACAGGCCTCGGGCCTCGTCTCGGACCCGGGCCGGCCGGGCCTCGCGCCGGGCCACGCGCGCATACAGCGCCCCTCCGGGCCCGTCGCCGCTCGACGCGGACCGCTCGCTGTCGGAGGACGCGGGGAGGGGCGCCGCCTCCTCCGCGGGCGTGGTCACCGGCGCCGCGGCGGGGGCCTCCGAATCCCGGCTCTCGGCGGCCGCCTCTGGCCAGGGAAGAGCGCGCCGGTCACCGCCCGCGGGAAAAGCTCGGCCCTCCAGCCTCCAGGCGCAAGCCACCGCCAGCGCCCCCTCCCGTCCTCCTCCCGCCCCACTGGCGCTCATGCGTCCTGGCATCCAGACAGGACTGGCACGCTCCCCGCGCTGACCACAGACTTGGAGCCCTGGGCAGGACGAGGGGCTCCTTCCTGGGCCGCAGCTCCACCTTGGCCCCGAACCGCTTCCGCACCCCATTCCCGGCCTCGGGGCCACCATCGCCACATTTGACCCTCGATTCTGTATCCTTCCTTAAGAGCAATGCCTTCCAAGGCTCAGGGTCACCTGGCCACCTGCCCAGAGTCATTCACGGGGACGGTGGCAGGAGGAGAGGGGCCAGAAGCCCAGAAAGTGAGCCTGCTTCCTGACGTTTGTGAGCCAAGGCTTCCCCTCAAAGTGTGCCTCCAGACCCCGAAGACTCCCTTTCCTGTCTCCTCTTGCCAGCTCCTCCCCCAGCCCAGAAACTTCTCTCTACCTGGTCTCCCCAGATGTGAACCCAACTGTGGCTACCTCCCCAGACCCCCAGCCAAGTCTGGGGCTGGGCAGCACAGAAGCCTGACCTGCAGCCTCAGCTGTGTGTCCCCCACCCCTAGCTAACAGCATCACCAGCCCTTCCTCCCTGTTCCTCCGAGCCGAGATCTTTTCAGCGAGAACCCTTTGCTGGGTCAGAGCTAGAGGGGTCCTCATCCCAAGGAGGCGAACTCACCCTCGTGGGGTACGCAGTACACGGGGCCTTCATCCGTGGTATCAAAGGAGGAGAAGGAGGCCCGGGAGGACCATGATGGTGAGGGCTGCTCCAGCCCCGAGGGCGGCTCCAGGAAGCTGCAGTTGAGTGTGTTGTCCAGGTCGTGATGGGCCACTGGGGAGGAGGGAGGCACAGCTGCCAGGGGCCCTGCCTTGCCCGAGCCAGGGCCCTCACCAGCCCTCCTGCCACAGTGAGGTAGGGACCCAACCAGCCATACCCCAAGACTCTGAGTAGGACAGGCAACTCAACAGGCCTCTCCCAGCAGCCAGGGAGCTGACCGAGGTCAGGCCTGAAGTTGTGAAGAGGGAGCACCTGGCTGGGAGATGCCATCAGGCCCTCCAGGCCATGCTTCAGACCCTGCCCTGCGGCAGTTTCTGAGGGCAAATGCGCAGTGGAGAGGCCACCCTTTGGCTCAGCCCACCTCAGCAGGCTGCCACCCCCAGGCACAGCCTCCACAGATGTAGACCCCGCCAACAGAGAATCCCGGAGCCTGGCCAGCCTGTCCCCCTCGCACAAACAGGAGGTGGGCTCCAGCCCCTACACCTGTGTCCGTAGACCCCACCATGCTGAGTGGGCCCAGCGTGGCTTTTCTCAGCTGTCTCCACCTTTACCTCCCAGGAGCCTTCATCACCTCGTCCCCTTCATCTTTGGAAACAAGTGGGAAAGACACAGAGAGCTTCCACCCCGGTGTGAATCAGTGCAGACAGAGAAGAGAAAACGGCATGCCCTGCAACCCGGCAGCTGACCCGTCCTGACAGCGGTGGGGGCCCAGGGGTCAGCCTGCCCTCTTTCCAGGGAAGACTCTGGCACTTCCAGAAGTCTGGGCCAGGGGCGGGGGCTTCTTGCGGCAGGGCATTCCCACGCACCGGTCCCGCGTCCACCTGCGGCTCCGCACCAGGACAGACGGTGCGTTCACTCCCGCAGACTGCGGGGCGACGGGACGTCCAGGCCATCCCTGCCTTCCTCCCGGGCTCCCCCGTATCCGCGAGCCCTCTTTCCTCGCCCTGGGCGCACCTCCCCTCGCCCCTCCCATGGACAATCAAGGCCCCGCCGTTCCTATACTGACTCGGTCACGCCCACTTCCCGGCAGCCGCCTGCGTCGGGGGTGTTCCCCGGTCATCCTTACCTACGACTTTGGGCAGCTTCTGCCTGCGGAGCGGGATCCGGGGTAGCTTCATGCTGATACGACTGAAGCGTCCGCACAGGCGCTGCGGAGCCTTCTTCCTCCCCAGCGAGAGCTCCCTGCGGGGGCGGGGCCTGAGCGAAGGGGGCGGGACCGTGCCTTGGCCGGAGGGGCGGGGCAAGCCAGCGGGTGCCCACCCACGGGGCGGGGCCTGGCGGCGGGGCGGGGCCTACAGTGTACGCGGCCCCTCGGGGCGGGGCCTGAGCGAAGGGGGCGGGGCCACCCGGGGCGGGGCCAGGGCTAGGTCTGTACCTAGCCGCAGACCGCGCACGACGCGCGCGGGGCTAAGGCCCGGCCGCGAAGCCTCACCCGCGCGCTGGGTCCTTGCCGCGGCAGGCGCAGCAGCAGCCGAGCAGCGAGAGCAGCAGGCCGAGGAGCAGGGCGAGCAGCGCCCCCGCGCCCATCACGCCCTTGCGCTGGTTGGTCTCTGTGGGGAGAGCCCGATGAGAGCGGGGGCCAGCGACCCCCGCGCCCCCGCCCGGTGGCCCCTACCCACTCACCCAGGCGGCAGGCACCGGTGACCGGGTCGCACGAGTCCTCGTGGCAGCTGCAGGCCTGGGCGCAGTCCACGCCATGGAGCCCGGGCGGGCAGGTCAGGTTACAGCTAAGGGAGCGGGAGGTCAGGGAGGCGGGCGGGGTCTGGGGGCGCCGCCGAGCTACCCTACGAGACGCCTCCAGCGCTCGACCCCGCGGCCGGCCAGCCCCGCGTTCCCTGACTCCACTCTCTAGGGACTGCGGCCACCCCCACCTCCAGCACGTCCTGGGCGATCAGTGTTTTGGAAATGCATAGGTGCACTCCAGCGCCGGGGAGTCTGAGGGCCCGGCCGAGATCACTGTCCGCGGTGCCCACTTCGGGGGCTGACTCTTGTGTACAGGGAAGAGAGGCTGCCGGACCAGATCCGTGGGTGAACGTGGAGGTCCCTGCTCACTTCATATCATCAGCTCAGGGGAGCCCACTGAACACAGGCTGACCTGGCCGCCAGATCCGGCTCGAACGCCGGCTCCACACCAGGGCAGGAGACTGCCCCCCAAGAGCCCCTGGTCGCTCCCTAGCTGGCTGAGGGCCAAGCCGGGGTCCCGCCTGGCCGCCAATGCAGCAGAACCTGGGGTCTGGCTGGAGCCCTGTGCCGGATACTGACTCCTCAGACCTCTCGTCCCCGGGCACTCACTGGGGCCCATGGACGCCCGGGCTGCAGAGGCATCGTCCGGACTGGAAGTCGCAGCGGCCGCTCCCGCAGTCGGCGCACACGAACGCGCAGTCCTCGCCGTACGTGCCATTGCTGCACTTGATCTCACACCTCGGAACGCGGGGGAGGCGGCGTCAGAGGAAGCAGGGCCAACGACCCTGCAGCGCACGGAGCCCAACGCGGAGGGCGGGCGGGGAAGGGAGGGCGGCGGGGGCTGCGTGTCCGGGGTGCGCGCGCGTCGCTCACCGGTCGCCGATCCAGCCCGCGTTGCAGCGCGCGCACTTGCCGGTCACGTGGTTGCAGGCGTGCCCGTCGCGACACGGCGGGCATCGGCGGCCGCAGCCCTCGCCGTAGAAGCCGGCGGCGCACGGCTGGTCGCACTTGGTGCCGTTCCAGCCGGGCTCGCACGTCAGGCAGCGGCCCTCCGCCACGGTGCACGGCTGCTGGCCCTTGCACTGGCCGCATCTGGGGAAGGGGCGGGAGGCTAGGCGGGGCCCGACCGCCGCACTCCCGCCCCCTCGGCTGCCTGTCCCTCCCTCCCTTCCCTGGGCGGGGGCCGCGCTTACCGGCGGCGGCAGCCCAGGCCGTAGAAGCCGGCGGGGCACGGCTCCCGGCAGTACTTGCCCCTGTAGCCGGGCTCGCACGCGCACGTGCCGTCCAGCGGGTGGCAGCGGCCGCGGAAGCACTGGCAGTAGCGCTCGCAGCGCGCGCCGAACGTGCGCTCCCGGCACTGGCAGCGGCCGCTCTGCTGCTCGCACGGCGACGCGCTGCAGGCGCACTGGTTGTTGCAGCTGCGGCCCCACCAGCCCGCGCGGCACAGGCACGCGCCCGTCTGCGGGTCGCAGCGCGACGTGGCGCTGCAGTAGCACGCGCTGGCGCACTGCGGGCCCCACCAGCCGGGCTCGCAGCGACACACGCCGCTCCGCGGGTGGCACGCGCCGTGCTGGCACTGGCACGCATGCTCGCAGCGTGCGCCCCAGCGCCGCGCGTGACACGTACACTGGCCCGTCACGTCCTCGCACTGCCCGTGCGGGTGGCAGACGCAGAGCTCCTTGCAGTCGGGACCCCAGAACTGGCGCGGGCACTCTGCAGGGGCGGAGACGGGGGCAGGCCCGGGCGCTGGCGAGAGAGCCTGCGGGCTTCCCGCCGGCGCCCCGCCCCCGAGCCAGGCCCCGCCCCTCACCGCCCCGCCCCTCTGGGACCCCGCCCCCAGCGCCCCGCGCCCGCCCGGATCCGCTCACTGGTGTCGCAGTTGGCCCCGAAATAGCCGTGGCGGCAGCGGCACTCGCCGGGTCGCACGCACACCTCGTTCTCCGAGCACGTGGAGTTGCCTTCGCACACAGCTGCGGACGAGACGGGCCGCCGCACTCGTCTCCTCTCTGAGCACTCCCGCCCCAGCCCCCGGCCCCGATCCCAGGGTGACCCACTCACCGATCCCACACTCGTCCCCCTGCTGTCTCCAGCCGGCGCAGCACGTGAGCTCCTGGGAGCTGCAGGCAGAGACTGGCGCCTGAGTCTGAGCCCCTCGCGCTGGGACCCCCCCCACCCCCGGCAATCCCCACCTTGCCCCAGGGAGGTGGTTATCGGAGGCGCTGCAGTAGGTTCGGGGGGCTCGAGTAAGTCACAAATTTCAGCCATCCAGACCAAACCCTGGGAGGCGGCAGAGAGCAGACCCCCTCCAAGAGCTCCCCAGCTCCCTCTACTTGCTCTCCTGATCTGTGCCCTCTTCCCCTATCTGCTGGGCCTGAAAAGAGACCCCAGGCGTCCGAGGAGGGGCAGTGGTGAGGTGGGGGTGGGGCAAAAGTCTCTGGGCCTCCAGGACCTGCTCCAGGCTAGGGCACCCCGGGGTGGGGCAGAGTCTGGCCCGATGGGTGTCAAGGGTTCAGACCCAGACAGTGCCAGGACTGGCTGGGTCAGGCAGCACATCAGGGTGCCCTGTTGGGGCTAAGACAGGCAGCCTCTGAGCGAGGTGGGCTCGGCGAGGGGTCTGCTCGGGCAGGGGACACCCAGGGAGTCTGTCCAGGTGAGGAGAGTGCAAGTGAGGGCTGCAGAGCACCAGGGCAAGACTCGGGCTAGAGGAAGGCCACGCTGGAACGTCCTCTCTGTGCAATTTCATGAAACCTCAATTTTATTTGGCTTTTCCAAGGTACAGTAGGAGATAAGAGCTTCCTAAGTGTCCCATGTCGGGGTGGTGCAGGCTCCTGAGCCCCGGCCTGATGGGGTGGGCAGACACAGAGGTTCGGTGGCCCTGCCCAAGTGAAGCCATGGCCCCTGGCGAGGGTCATGAGGGCTGAGGTGGGGTGTGCCCACGCTGCGGGCAAAGGAGGTCGAGAAGGAACAGACACTCACACTGCAGGTCTGTGGGGTCTCAGATCCTAAAGGCACACGGCCTCCGTCCAACCTCAGAGCAAAGGAGAGGGTCTCTCGGGGAGGATGGGAACCCATAACTGGCAGGTGTTGGTGGAGGAGGTGGGAGGGGCTTGATGGCCCTGGTGGGTGGGGTTCAGGGAAAGGAAAGGCTGAGCTGCCCCTTAGCAGCCCCTCAGAAGATGCCCTCCATGTTCCCAGCTTGAGATGATCACTAAACCCCAGGTGGCACCCAGGACCCCAAGGGAGTCCCCTCTCCCAGAAAGGGCTGGATTCTCCTTTGGGCCAAAGATATGGGACCTGGGGAACAAGACCCATAAAGCCCCAAACTTCAAGGAATGGGCCAGCTTATTTTCCACAAATAAAACTGGAAACCAGAGACAGGAACACTCAACAGGCCTGGCTTTTCCTGAACCCCAGTGTCCCCACCCACCCAGCCCGGCGCTGCCCTGGGGCTGCAAGGAGCACATCTGCGGGGAGACCCATCACCCCCTGCCTCTGCCTCTTCTGCCGGCTCTCTGGATGGAGAGTCTCTGGAACTGGTCCTTCTGCAGGCGACCCCACCAGAATGGCCTGCTGGGACGGCCTGGGAATACTGCCCGCCTTCCGTCCCGGATGGCCTGGCTTCCTCGCTCTGTGACCAGCTTGGGAACCTGGCCTTAGGGCCACAGGAAGGTGCATAGGATGTCTGGGTCTGCCTCTTGCTGTGTGGGCACAGAACTTAACCTCTCTGGGCGCCAGCCACTATATCTGTACAATGGGTACCCATAGGCTTAGCAGGAAGATTAAGAGAGTGAGACGTCTCCAGCTTTTGGCACCAAAAAAATAAAAAAAAGTCACCCAGGAAATTTCCTGGTAACTCAGCCGGTAAAGAATTTGCCTGCTGTGAAGGAGACCCCGGCTCAATTCCTGGGTTGGAAGATCCCCTGAAGGAGGGCATAGCAACCCACTCTAGTATTCTTGCTCAGAGAATCCCAGGGACAGAGGAGCCTGGCGGGCTGCAGTCCATGAGGTTGCAAAGAGTCGGACACGACTGAGCAACTGAGCACAGCTCAAGAACTCACCCAAGGCTGCTGTGCACACTTCAGCCCATGCTGAATAGGCCCCAGGAAGCTCCCCCAGCGTGGCTGGCACCCAGGCCCCACCCAACAGAGCTAAGAACCCCACCCGCGGGCGGGCCAGAGCCCGTGTAGAGGGCAAGCCTGTGGGGCCTCTCCTCCTAGACGGGAGGCAGGAAAGGCTGGGACAGGCTGGCAGCCTGGCTGTCTCAGATCTAATGAAAGTGAGAGGTCAAGAGAGGGGGCCGGGGACAGGGCAGCTCCGACATCGGGCGGGACCCTGGGTGTCAGTCCAGGCCCCGCAGCAAGCAGGCGGTGCCCCGCCATGGAGCACGGTCCCTGCAGCTGCAGCTGTGCTGATCTAGACCTTGATCTTGAACCCGCCCGAGCGCACTGCCCACTCACTGTGCCAGTGTCTGTCCTGCCCTCTGCCCGCACGCCCCAGGACTCCACAATAGCCCTGCTCTCCTCCCATCCCACCATGGGGACCCCTCCTGGGCCCCCTGCTCTGCCCACGCTGGCTCCCTCCCGAGTCCCAGCGAGACACTGGCAATGCCCTGGAGGCCTCCTCCGTGTGAGCCCCCACCCCAAGGCGACTCCATCTCAGGGTAAGGCCTGTCTTTCCAGGCTGAAAGGCCGGGGCCCCGCGCCCTCCCAGAGATAACCCCGGCTCGACCTTCCACAGTGGACCCAGGAGGGACAGGCCACTTGTCCCCTGCCCCCTCACCCCCGCCTCATCCTGCCTGCTTCTCTCCCACCTTCTGCTCTCCTGCCCCAGGGTTTCCAGGGCCTCAGTCTTCTCAGGAGTGGGCAAGAGCTCGGGTGGTCTCTCCTCCACCATCCCCGTCCCAGCCACCCGGGCCCCTTCCGTGCTTCCAACAGGCCCTCAGCACGCAGGGCCTGCCCTCCCCCGGCCCCTCTCACTCATCACCTCCAGTTGGGTCTCCTGGCTGAATACCTCCTCCCTAGCCCTTGCCAGATGGCAGATGACTTGTGGTAAGTCTCCCACCCTACACGCACACACACGCACACACATGCGCGCTCACACACACACACACACACACACACACACACACACACGGGACAGCTGTGCCCTGGCACTGCCGGGTCCGCACACACAGAGCCTCTGGGGTTTTACTGAGAGAGATGGTCCCCTCCGTGGTCCTCCTGCCTCCCGGCAGAGGCAACAGCTAGTGGAGCTTTGAAAGGATGGTCCAGACCCTGGGGAGGGAGGCGGGGCCCCCAGTGTCGGTGGTTCCCATTAACCAGCTCCACAGAGGACCAGGGTCATCCCCCCTCCCTCCCCTCCACGAGGCGGGTGCCACCCCTGACCCCATTTGTCAGGAGCAGGGCCTAGCCTGAAGAGCTTAAGCGATGTGCCCGAGGCCACTCGGATGCGGAGGCCTGGGGATCTGAAACCCAGCCCAGGCTCCCGGCAACTGGAACGGGCCGCCCGATGGGGAGGTCCGCGGCGGGGGAGCGCGGCCGGCCGGCCCTCGCATCCCCCGGTAGGGACCCCCACGGGGAAGGAGAGCTGAGGCAAGGCACAGGCCGGCGGCGATCGCGCCCTCCCCCCCTCCAGGCAGCCCCGCCCGCCGCCGCCGCCGCCACATTCCTGGGGCCGGGGAGGCCCGGGAGGCCCGGGAGGCGGCGGCGGCGTCGATGTGAAGCAGATGGCGGGCCAGGCCGGCCCCCGCCCCGGAGGCGGGGCTGGCAGCGGGGAGGGGTCTGCGCGCCTCGGGATGCGAGCTCGGAAACCCCGCGCGGCCCCTCGCAGCCCCTTGTCTGCGGCGACCGCCCTGCCCCCGGACGCAGCCTCCCTGGGCCCTGCGGCCCCGGGCGCCCCGACTGCCGGGGGCCCGTGGCCGCCTCTCCAGACGCCCGCCCGGCGCCTCCCGCCCGGGCCAGAGCACCCGCACACGCCGGCTCCCCGCCCCGCGCGGAGATGCCCTTGACCTCGCAGTGGCCGCTGACAGGCCAACCGGGCCCTCCGACCCCGGCGCACCCCCGGCTTCTGGCCCGCGTTCTTGGTCCTCCGTGCGCGGTCCTGGGCCCCGGTTCCCCGCCCCCCACAAGTCCTGTCCTCGCCCGGCCCACACGGGCTTCCCTAGCCTGCTCCTGGGGCACCCGCATCCCACCCGGGAGGGTCCGCATCCTCCCGAGGCCGGCGCCCGCCCTTGTCCTGTCCCGGCTCCCGGCCCACTCGGAGCGCAGGCTCCTCGACGCCCTGCTCCGGGACCACCCTCTTCCCACCCACGTCCGCTCTCCCTAAAACGCCAGTCTGTGCTTCCCACTCGCCTGGAGACCTCCGCGGCTCCCCCCGCGCAGGGAGGCGGCCGCCGCGGGCCTCTCGGCCTCCCTCCCTCCCGGCTCCGGCCACACTCGCCTGCCCGGGCCCTGGCACATGCCCCGCCACGGGCTCGGAATGCTCCTCCCGTCTTCTTACGGCCCTCCCAACCCGGCCCAAAGGGTCTGAAATCTCGGGCCCCGTGTGTCTGCCCTCCCGGCGCCCGATGCCCTCCGCTCTCCTCTCGCCCGAGGTACCCTCGGACGCACCGTCGTGGCCCGGCGCCCGGGCTCGGGCTCGGCCTGGAGCGGAGCCGGCGTCGGGGAGGGCCGCCCGAGGGGCCCGCGCGTTCGGCGCAGGGAGGTCCCCGGCGCCCCCTCCCCTGTCCCGGCCCCCGGCGTCCCCTCCGGCCCCCTCCCCCAGCCCGGCCGGCTCCTACCCGGGTGCGCGGCACACGTTGCGGCCGCGCGGGCTCAGCTCCTGGGGCGCCGCGGGGCCGGGCAGCAGCCAGAGCAGCAGCAGCAGCAGCGACGGCCCCCCGGCTCCCCGGCGCCGCGCCGGCCCGGCCCCCCGGGGCCCTGCGCCCTCCATGCGGCGCGGGGCAGGCGCGGGGCGGGCGCGGGCGCGGGTGCGGCCGCTGCGAGAGCGGCCGGAAGCGGAGTGCACAGCCGGGCGGGGGGCGGCAGGAGGGGCGCCGGGCCGGGCAGGAAATTCCACATCGGCTCCCTGATCCCGGGCCAGCCGCGGCCGGCCAGGCGGCAGCGCCCGCCCCGCGCGCCAGACCCCACCCTCCGGCCGTGCCGCCGCCCCTCCGCGCGGCCCCCGCCCCCAGGCGGCCGCGCGCAAACTTGGGGCGAACTTGGAAGGGGCCCGCGGGCGGAATCCCCGGCCGCCGCGCCTTTCGCTCCCTCCCCGGACACCCACCCGAGAAGCGGCCCCTGCGCGCTCCCGACGAGGCCCGGCCCCGGGGCTGCGGGAGGCGGGTGGGCGCCAGGCGCGGCGCACCAAAGCTCCCTGGCCAGCGGCGCCTCGGGACCGCAGGTCAAGGCCGCAAGCCGGCCTCTGCTCCCGCGGCGAGGCCCTCCCGCGCCTGGCGGTGCGGTCAGCGCCTTCCGAACCGGGCGCAGTCAAAGCCTGCAGAGACGGCGGCGCCCGATGCTTGAGGCCTGGGCGAAGGGGCCCTGTAGGGACAGACGGGAGCGCTGCCCGCAGTAGAACGGCCCCGCGCCGGCTCTGAGAGATCCTGGAGGTGAAGGCAGGCGGCAGAGGCTGCGGGGTCAGCGGTGGGGGCAGCCAGGGACGCAACCGCTGCCTACAAGCCCTTGTCGAGGTGAGAAGTGCGCTAGGAGCCTGGGAGAGGGATTCTGCTTGAGAGGCCGTTGGTCCCAGAGGGTTTCCAGAAGGTGGAGCCACTCCCGGAGGCCCAAGGCTCCTAAATCCAGAGTGGGGCAGAGGCGGCAGAGAGACGGGGTGCGTGGGGCCTGGGGACCTGGAGGAACAGGGCAGCAGAGGGGTCAGACGGAGCTCCAGGCCCGAGGAGCAGGGAGGGCAGGCAGGCCTGGGGAGGGGACGGCAGCGGGGCGGCCAGCTCCCAGCAGAGCTGAGCTGGGCCTCTAGGGACCTCAGAGCCAGAGGCAGGGCCAGGGTGGGGGGCGGGCTCCATTCGGGCTCCCCAAGGAGGGCTCCTGCCTGTCATGTGAGGGTCCATCAAGGAGGAGGGGGCCTGGTCAGAGGCCCCGACAGGCCCAAGGCTGTGGGCACTGCTGGGCTGCCAACAGACTGGTGCGAGGGAGCCCCGGGGGTTTGGGGCCCCCTCCGCCAGCCGCGCTGGTGCAGGATGGGGGCGGCCTCAGGCAGGGTGGCGGGGATGTCCAACTCCTGGGGTCACAAACGCAAACACTTCTCTGGGGCAAGTCAACAGGCCAACCACTTCCGGGCAGCCCTGCAGGGCACGGCCAGCTCTCCCAGGGCCCCGGCCCCTCCCACGGAACCCCCATTGGCTGCCCTCTAGGGTGGCCAGCAGAGGTCTGTGCGGCTGCTCTATCCGCCCTGCTCCTGGCTCTAGAGGCGTCGCCCAGCTGGACTGGGTTCACGGACAGGAACCTCAGACTCCCATCACCTCCCCGCCCCCCTCCAGCCCCAGAGCTCCTTCGGGCCCCAGCTCTGTGACAGGCCCCTCAGGACTGTCTGAATGCAACTCTCTGCCCGGCCCTGGCCGTGTGCCACCTGTGTCTGCTGCCCGCAGGACAGGACCATCCCCAGCCTTGTCTCAGGCCCACCTCGTGCCTGATGGCGAGTTTCCCGGCCCCACCCACGCCCCCATCGGGAGCCTGGGTACAGGCGGAGTGGGGGGCCGTCTGTCTGCCTGGCCTGTGCCAGGTGGATACCAAAATGAGGGCGTGCCCACACGACTGGCCAGCACAGAGGCCAGTAGTGGAGGCCCAGAGCCTGGGCCTGGCGGGGGTGGCTCCCGGAGGAAGCCAACTTTGAAGGGAGAGAGTGGCCTGGAGGCTTGAGTGCAGCCGGAGAGCCTGCCCAGCTGGCAAGGGCTGCCTGGGCTCAGGGAGGAGGGGGCGGGCTGCTGGCTGTGGGCCAATGCTGCACTGGTCCACGGCAGGGCCCGGCTACGGCCCGGGTCTTAGGAACCCTTCCAGGCCCCACGTCTACCCCGCCCCATGCCCTGGGGTCCTCACAGACTCCTCTCCATCCCCTGCAGACCAGAGGCCTCTCGCAGCCAGGCCTTGGTGCCTGGCTGGGGAGTCAGCTGCGGCAGGCCTGTACACTCTGGGGCAGGACGGGCGTCTTGGCCCTTCTTCACAGAAACCTCCGAGGTCTGCAGGGTGGTGGCAGACACAGAAACAGGGGCCCCCACTCCGAGCTCATGGTCCCGCACCTCACCCTTGGGAGTCGGAGGATGACCCTGGACAAGTGGCCATCCTGTCCTGTGGGAAAGGACCACCAGGGTCAAGGCCGGGCTCGCTGCCTGGCCTGAAGTGTTAAGCGCGTGGTGTCATGTGGGGTGGGGCGTGGGGACAAAGGCAAAGACCCAGAGCGGTGGGGGTCTGCAGGAGGGGGTGAGAGGACCCCACAGGAGCGGACAGTGTCCTGGTGCAGGTTGGGCAGTGCGGAAAACGGCGTTGGAACCTGCAGGTCCCACCCACTCAGGAGGGTCCTTGAAGCTTACCTGGAGGAAATGCAGAGGCCCCTCCGCAGGACGTGCTCAGATGCAGGAGACAGGCGCCCCCTGAGGCTCTCACGCCCTCCCTCCCCAGGTGCTGAGCTTCCCTTGGCGCCAAGACGGCTACCGGAATCCTGGTTCACAGGAGAGGTCCACAGTGGGAGAGGCGCTCCAGCCGGGGTCCGCAGACAGGGACATGTGTCTTGGTGACACCCTCCAGCCGGGGGTGGGCTCCCCCCCAGAAGCCACTCAGCCCAGGCCAAAGGAGAGCAACGCGCCTCGCAGAAGGTGCTTTATTTCATTTATCAACAACACGGGGGCAGGAAGGCCCAGCTGCAAGGCCCTGTTATCACAACCAGCCTCAGGCCCCTGGCTGGCTCTCTGCTCCCACTTCCGTCTCAGGAGCTGCTGGGCTGGCGATGGGCTCAGCCCGGCTCCCCCGCGGGGGCCCGTCCCCAACCCCCTTGGGAGAAGGCGCCCTCTCAGCCCAACAGTGACTAAGGCGGAGAGTGGTGCCGGCGCCCAGCCACGCCTGCTGAGGAGGAGAGGCTTGGGGGCTGTCTGGAGACCGGGCCCTTCCCAGAGGGTTCCTGCCACAGGTCTGCGAGCCCCCAAAACACCTGCCTACCTGCCGACGGGCAGGGTGGGGGACACCTGGGATCTCCCACTCCCCCGCCCCGGGAACCTAGTCCTCGCTGGAGTTGTCGAACTCCTCCCAGTCAGACACACTCATCACCTCGGAGGCGAAGTCCGGGTCGGCCTGGCTGCGGTCAGGGGTCCCCCGGGGCGGCTCGAGCAGCAGGGACCGCGGCAGGGTGAGCACACAGGCGGCCAGGCCCGAGATGGAGTTGTCCAGCGGCGGCCCCTCCTCCCAGCTGTCCTTGCCCGCGTCGTAGATGTGCACGTAGCCCGTGCGGCTGCCTCGGTTGTGTGAGCGGCCGCCCAGCACGTAGATCCTGCTGTCGAGCACAGCAATGCCCGGTTCCCCGTGCCCGGCCGGGAGCGGGCAGACGGACGACCACTGCCCGGATCTGCAGCTGTAGCAGGCCACCTGCAGGGCAAGGTGCGGGCTCTCAGGGGCTGGGGGCCCCCAGGGAGGGCTCTGACCGGCTGCTGCCCTGCGCCACCTCCCCAGCCCCTCAGCCGGCCGGTGGCCCCAGGCCCGTGGCTGTCTCCCCTTTGGCCTGGGGGTGCTGGCTCACTCCCCTCCACCGCTGAAGCCGAAACTCAGAAGCCAAGCGCACGGAGCACCGGGCAAGATGCAGATAAAATGGAGAGACAGGCTTGCTGAGTCGTGATGACTGTCAACATTCTCTTGGGAAGTACCCAGCGGCCCAGTGGTGAGGACTCGCACTTTCCCCGCTGGGGCCCCAGGTTCAATCCCTGGTCAGGGAACTAAGATCCCACAAGACATGTAGTGTGGCCAAAATAGAGAAAAAAAATCATCTTGCCTTCAAAGCTACCCCAAATAGTAAACGTGGGAACCAGGGGAAATGTTCAACCTACTAGTAATCCAAGAATTGCAAAACAGAACCTCAGGGACAAATCGTCAGCTGTTAACGAGCGGGCACTGGGGGAGAAAAGGCACCGGCCAGGCGCCCATCTGACCAGTCAGGGCGGCAACGTGCAGAGCTGCACAGAGCCACGTGGACGCCAGCCCTGCCTCTCCCACTGCGAGGAGGCCTGGCCACCAGGGCCGGCCTCTGCGGGCGGTAAGCGCAGGGACGTGGACACGGGCGGACGGGCGACCCTGGATCTTCGGGGACGCCTAACTGCACAGCCCTTGGAAGCAGCAGGGGACGTGTGAAGGCCCAAGATGGGAGGGGAGCTGCCGGCTTGGAAGGGGAAGGGGCCCGAGCGGCCGGCCCACAGGCTTCCAGAAGCCAATAAGGGCTTCAGCTCACAGCGGTGAGGAGCAGGACCCGGCCCCACCGAGGGGGCTGCGCTCTGCTGACACCCCGGGTGAAAGGACGCCAACCCTCCCGGGGCTCCGCTGAGGACGCACCCTGGACTGTCAAGTGAGAGCCACAGGCTGCCAGCACAGGCGCCCGCGGGTTTAGGCCCCGCACCGGGGGCGGTCTGTCCCAGCTGCCGCAGGAACTGAGACGCTGGGGCCTAGCGGCTCTGAGCGCTGGGGGCCCCGTCTGGGGACACCCAGCCAGGCGAGCTGAGGGCCAGGGAGGGTCCCATCTGGGGAGACCCAGCCAGGCGGGCTGAGGGCCAGGGAACCTGCATTCCTGGTGAGTTCTCTCCTGATGTGGGTACTGCTGGCCCAGGAGCCACATTTCAAGGACCGCAGCTCTCGCCTCAGGAGATGACCCAAGATACCCAAACAGCTCCACGGAGCAAACGCTGCTTCAAATGTTACCTGAAACGGCCACAACTTGACCAGCCCCAACGTCAGCGGTCTGATGAACTCTGCACAGCCACTGGGTGGCGTGGGGCGGCCCTCAAACGAGAGGACACACCCACGGAGCCGGGGCAGGTGGGCGGGCGTTCAGGAGGGCTAACACTCCAGGCTGGGGGCCAGATTTCAGGAATTCTTGTCCCCTTTCTCCATTTTCCCAGAGTTCTGCAATGTGGTTAGACTAACTTTATAATTAAAGCTTTTAAGAATAGTGCAGGCAGGTGACACCTCTCTGTGACACCCTAGTGGTGGACACGTGCCATCTGTCTCAACCCCGACTGTGCACCCCCAGGAGTGACCCCAGGCCAGCCGAGTTATCAGCTGTAAGGACGCCACCCTGAGGTGCGGGTGCCAAGTGTGGGGAGGCGGTGGGCGCGGGGGCGACGGGAAGCCTCGCTGCTCTGTTCGGCTTGGCTGCGAAGCTGAAGCCGCCCTAGGAAACGCAGCCTAGTAACCAGAAACGCGCCCGTGTCCCCCCTGCAGCCCGCCTGCTGCGTGGCCGGCTCCTCACTGACACCCGCGGGAGGCGGCCCCGCTCACCTGGTGCACGTCTCTGCGGTAGCCCGCGTCGTTGTTGCTGCCCCCGATCACGTACAGCTTGTCCAGCAGCGTGGCCATGCCGTGCCAGGCCCGCCGCACCGGGCCGTCGGCCAGCGCGTGCCAGGTGTCGCTGCCCGGCTCGTAGCAGTGGGTCTCCTTCAGGTAGTCCTCCCCGCGGCGGCCGCAGGTGACGTACATCTTCCCGTCCAGCGCTGCGCCCGCGTGGGCGTAGACCTGCGGCGGGGCACCGGCGTGAGCGCCAGGAGGCCAGGGGCCGCGCGACCCCCGCTCCTCCCTGGACGCCCCGTCCCGCCCCCCACCTTCCCCACGGAAGAGGATTCCAGGGCCCAGAGGCGATGCTGCGCTTCCCCGAGGGGAGCCGCAACCCCTCTTTCCGCACCACCCCCCCAAGCAATGTGCACCGGACCCAGAGGAAACCATCACAGCCCCATCTTCACAGAGGCCTCCTGACCCCCATGCCCGCCAACCCTCCAGGCCTGTTATCAGCTCCTTTTTCTGCTCCGATATGATCCTGCGATTTTAAATATGGTGAATCACACTGGTTAAATTTCGAGTACGGAACCAGCCTTTGTAATCGACTCTATTTGGTCATGAATTTCTTTTGGAGGGAGAGGGGAATTTGCTAATATGTAGTCACGAACATTCACATGTAACTGTAGGTATGGCAGACTTGCTCTATTTTGGGGGGAGAGGCTGCTGTCTTGTATGGTTTTGGTATCAATTTAATGATAACTTCCTAAGGTGAAATGAGAAGTATTCTCCCTCTTCCACTTCCTGGAAAAAAAGAATCGGTATTTTCTTTAAAAGTTCGGTAAATTCTCCAGTTAAACTATCTGGGCCTGGACGTCATTTCCGTAAAAGGTACAGGGCCATTCAAATCATCTGCTTAGTTTTCTGGGTGTCCTAGCACGATGTTTCGGAGGAACTGGTGTGTTTCACCGCCTACTGACAGGGCGTTAGTAATGCAGCCCCTCCCGCAGCCGTTCTTGACACTTTTAGGAAGCTGTTTTCGCTCCCTTCCTCAGGCTTCCTAGACGCCTGTCCCTGGCATTGACCTGTGCAGACCCAGCCTCTCAGAGTCTCCTCTAACAGCCCTCCTTCCGCTCTGGTGCCTACCCCTTCCCTCCTCTGCTTGCTTTGGGCTCGCTCTGCTCTCACTTTTCCAGATTCTTGAGGGATGAGCTCAGATCACTCAGTTGAGACTTTTTCCCTCCCTAATGAACGCTTTCAGTGCCGCAAATGCCCCTCAGCACAGCTTCAGCGGGCACGCCACAAAACTTGACAAGCTATCTTTTCATTCTCACTCGGATCAAGGTCCCAGGTCCCTTGCTGGGTTGTCATCTTATCTCAACCTTTTAAGTTTTCCAAGTTTTACACACACATCCAGAGTTCCAGGTAGTGCTGAGCAGGAGGAAGTGGGAAGGACCCTGAGACAGGTGGGAGTGTGGGCCCGCCCTGCGGGAATCCTGAAGGCCCCTATAGGGGCTGTACGCCCACGTCTGCAGACCCGCGGACCCCCTGGCCTAGCAATGCCCCCAAGCCGATCAGAGCTAGCCCCCAGCCAGCACGGCCCTGCACTCACACATCTCCACCTCCGGTCTGACCTCCCAAAGCCTGGCTGCCAACCGGCTGTGCCCGGCAGCTCACGTCTGTCATGTCCTTCCCACAGCCCACGCCTGGACCACCCACGGGCCGGAGCCTGCTCCCTCTCTACACATGCACGCCCCTTGCTCCGCCGCCTCCTCCCAGCCTGGAAGTTCTGTTTCTCCCAATGGCTGCCATCTTTCCTGGACATGGTCGCACTGACACCTCCCTGCCCCCACAAACAGTCCAGCGAGGCCCTCCTCGAGCACCGAGCACCACCGCTGGGCTCGGCCCCAAGTCCCTTTCCGGATCTGTGCAGTGACCGAGAGCGCTCTCTGCCGCTAGGCTCAGCCACTGCCAGCACCCGATCCCCGGGGCTGCTGACGGAACAGACCAACGTGAGGAGCCTGGCCGCGGGGAGAAGCGCCGGCTGAAGGCCGAGGCTGCCCCTCCGTGGCCAGGCTGAGAAGCGCAGCCTCCCGTCCAGACAAAGAGCCCCTGGACCCCTCCCCCCTCCCCTCCGCGGGGGGTGGGGTCCGCCAGCGTCCGCTGCGGCTCAAGGACCCCGGTCTCTCCCCAGCACAATATGCCCCCTTCTCCTGAACAGGCAGGAAATGCTCTCCAGAAGGGCTTCCTCCCCAGAGTGGCCGAGGAGCGGGGTGCTGGGGAAGGGGGGCGCAGTCAAGAGGGGCGGGAGGGAGATAGGGGGAACGGAGGGGAAGGAGGGAGGGGAGGGGGGGACAGGGTCAGGGAGGGGAGGGACAGGGTCAGGGAGGGGAGGGGGGACAGGGTCAGGGAGGGACAGGGTCAGGGAGGGGAGGGGGCACAGGGTCAGGGAGGGACAGGGTCAGGGAGGGGAGGGGGCACAGGGTCAGGGAGGGACAGGGTCAGGGAGGGGAGGGGAGGGGAGGGGAGCAGGAAGGGGCAGGGAGGCAGGAGGCCCGTCTGGCCAAGGCCTCGGGCAGGACACAGCCACCCTTGCTCTGCTCTGCCCAGTGCCGAGAGGTGCTCACAGATGCTGCGACCCGGGTGCAGCACAGACCGGCAAGGACCCCTCTTGCCCTGAGGTCCTGTGTCTGGTTTGGGGGCCAGGGTCTCAGCACCCCAAGTCCTTAAGCTCAGAGAGCCACCCCCTTCAAGCATCACCTCTGCAAGATGAACAGGTTAACATGTTTAAGCTGTACTGTGCGGGACACAGGATTTACAGAAACAGGAAAAACGGCACTTCTGAAACGTTTCTGGCTTCGTGAAGGGCCTGCCCTCTGGGGGTCTGAGGCTGTGGGGTCCTGCCTATCCCGTCCCTCCCGTCCCCCTCTGGACATGGCCCGGCTCACCTCAGTGGAGCCAGGGGGCAGGCAAGGGGAAGGCTTCCGTCCACACTGACCTGCAGGGTTACAGCAGCTGCCGGGGTCCAAGGTGAGGAGACCCAGAAGGGGGTGTAACTCGGGAAGGGGCCTCTCCCAATGCCGCTGGGAGCCCCCCACTCAAGCTCAGGGCACAGCTCGTGGAGGCAAGAGGGCTCTGGTCCTGGGCCTGGCCCGGCCTCCACTGTGTGAACCTGGGAAGGGTCCCTCGGGGGGCTTCCTTACCTCCCTCTTGAGCGGCGCCACGTAGGCCCAGGAGTTGGTGGCGGGGTCGTAGCGCTCCACGGCAGTCAGATCGTTGTGGTAGTCGCGGCCCGCCACCGCGTAAATGTAGCCGCCCACAACGCACACGCACAGGTCAGCGTGCTCCTGCTGCAGCGGCTGGATCTGGAACCAGCGGTTGTGCCTTGGGTCGTACCTCGTGAGACAGGGGACAGTGCGTCAGCAGGCCCCTCCCCCAGCACGCCCCCACAGCCTGGAGGGCAGGGCCAGGAGCCTCCTGGTGTGACTCACAGCGGCTTCCAGACCCTCCGCTGACCACCCCACGCTGCCCGATGGCTGTTCCTACATAGCACCTCCATCTCACTGTCTCACTCCCAGCTCCCCACGGCTCTGTGCTCACGGGGCCCGCAATTATGGCCTCTCGACTGGACGCCTGGGCACAACAGCCTCCAGCCAGACACCCCACTTTTAGCCTTTGCCCCAAACACAAGTGAATGCACTCGGCAGTTGCTGCTTCTTGCCACGGCCCCTCCCTGCCAGCCAGGAAGACCACACAGAGCCGGGCGTGAGTGGATCTGGGCCTCAGCCTTGTTCGCTCGGCTCCGCGCCCGGTGGGGTGATGCTGCCTACCACAAGGGACCGAGGGGTCGACATGCGTGATGAGCCCCTTCAAGCGCTGTGGCCCACGCCTGTGGTCCTGCGCCCAGGGAGCCTGGCTCGGGGCAGATCGCACTCGGTCTGCTCAGGAGAGACCAGGCTGAGTGAGGCTGTCAGGGGTGGAGCCGGTCACTCACTGGGTGGACATCACGGCCCTCGGTGCTGGCACCCAGGGCCTCCTTCCACTGCGAGCCAGGAAACAGGCCAAAGGGGGCGGAGCCCGTCAGCCTGTTCCCGGGGAGGGCGGGGCCGAGGCGGGGAGGGCGGGGCCGAGGCGGGGAGAACTGAGCTGCCAGGCGGAGGCCCAGCCGGGGGCGGGGTCGAGGTTATGAAGGCGTGGTTTCCTCCTTTCTGAACTGAGTACCCACTTCCCCTCTGGATCTCCCCCGCATCTTGGGGCAGCGACAGCAGGGGAGGCCGAGGGCTACTGTCGCTGTCCCCTCCTGGCCCAGGGTCCGCCCGCGGGCTGTGGCCGGCCAGACCCGCCCCTGAGCAAGGTTGGCGCCAGCTCACAGCTGCCTGAGGCAGCCAGCAACCTGTGTCTGCTGTGCGCCTGTCCGCTTGTGCGTGGGGGGGGGGGGGGGTAAGCTTCCCAGAGGCCCCAGATGCGGAGACCAGCCTGGAAGCCTCCAGGAACAGAGGCTGGGGGGCCTGCCCCACTTCCGCTGCTCTGACCCAAAGGAACAGGCTCGGAAGACCCCAGACTCACAGACAGAAAGCACGGCCTGCTCCAGACCTCGTGCCCGGCACAAGGCTGACAGCAGAGCTGGGGATGCAGGGATTTGGCCTGAGGTGAGGTGGGGCTTGGGGGCCTGCCCCGCCCCCGGGCTGAGGACTGCATGCTGGCGGAGCAGGGTGACAGGCAGCCACCTTCCAAGGAGGCTGTGCAGCTAGGAGAGCGGAGCTAAGGGCACAGGAGAGGGAAGCTGGGCCGGGCTGCGAGGGCAGAGGGTGCTGGGGTGGCCGTGCCCCCCAGGCCTGGACCCCCCCTTTCCTGCCACGGCACTCCCTGCAGCCCTGCACCCGCCAGAGGGCGGGGGGCGCCTGGGGGGGGGCGTGGGTCTCCCAGGAGAGGAGACGAGAGTGGGAGGAGCCAACGCCGCGGGCAGCCCCCAGCCGGGGCCCCTACCTCCAGCAGCGGGACTCCGCGCGGAAGCCCTGCACGTTGTTGTCCCCTCCGATCAGGTACACGAAGTTGTTGAGCACCGCGATGCCCTGGTTGGACATGCGGGGCGCCAGGGACGCGGTGAAGTGCTTCCACTCCCCCAGCAGCGGGTTCAGGTACTTGGCCTGGTCGCTGAGGACGGTGGATGGCGTGGAGTGGATGCCCCCGAAGCCCACCACGCACTGGAAGTCGGAGCGCAGCTCGGTCTGCGGGCCCTGCAGGCTGGGCTGCAGGCTCTCGTTCCGGTGGTACATGAGGGCTTCGGCCACGGTGTCCCTCAGCGGGCTGGGCTCCAGCTTGTCGTGCAGCCGCTGCAGGACCTCGGCCTCCATGAGGGGGAAGCGCACGGTCTCCAGGAGCTTGGGCGGCTCATGCAGCGGGAGCCGGTCGGCCTGCACCTGCTCCGGCGGGTAGTGGTAGAGCAGGGCACCCTCGTACACCTCCGTCTCGCAGGACACCTCCAGGCGGTTGCTGCTCAGGAGGGCGTAGACCTTCTCCAGGGGCAGCTGGCGGTACTTGTCAGTCCGCGAGAAGGCCACGAAGTTCTTGAGGATGTAGGCATCTAGCTGCTCGGTCAGGCGGCTCAGGTCAAAGAGCTCGGCCAGCCGGTAGACGTCGAGGATGTTGTCCTCGTCCACCCAGGGCGTGAGGAAGTCGCAGCAGAAGTGAATGATCTCCGGGATCTGTGGGCAGAGCGGGCCGTCGAGCCCAGGCCGGTGTCCCTGGGGCACCTCGGAGGGCCAGCACGCGGGGGCAAGCCACCAACAGCTACCGGCAACACCAACAAACAGGAGCCGGTGGGCCGCGCACTTGGAAGCGTCACACCCGGCAAGGCAGAAGCCCAGCGAGTTAAACCCAAGACGGAGCTGGGCAGCGGGGGTGAAGGGAGGGCTGCCCCCTCGGGCCGGAGCCTCACCTGGAGCTGGCAGGCAGCGACCAGCGTCTCCTGGACGTTGCTCAGGCTGAGCTCCAGCTCGGCCGTGTAGATGAAGTGCAGGATCTGGCGCATCGCGCTGTAGGACACGCCGTGGATCAGGACCTCCTCCTGCTCCATCTCCTTCAGGCCCCCCGCGAACATGCCCCTGCACAGGGAAGACAGGGCATGGCCGGTGACGCCCGCGGGGCTGCCAGAGGGGCGGGCCGAGGCCGGCTCGCACCCTGAGCCGTCCGGCGGAGGCGCCCACAGCTCCTGACCAAGCTTGGGACTGTTCTGGAAACTCCATCTCACACGGCCCAGGACCTGCACGTGCGCCCCTGGGCGCGGGGCCAGCGGGCTTTCTGCTGCGTCCGCCCGTGTGATTCCCGGGGCTCAGCGGGAGAGGATGAATGGGAAGCAAACAGTAAACGTCTCCGCTCAGTATCCCTGCCCCTGCAACCACTCAGCACCGGGAACCGGTCACGGGGCCGGCCCCACAGCGAAGCGAGTGGCAAGACCCCCGAGCACGGAGCTAAAGCTGGAGGACAGACAGAAGACAGGGCGCTGCCGGGTGTGCAGTCGCCGTCAAGGACTGAGACGGGGCGTCTGACGGAGGAGCAGCCAGCCCGAGGGGCCCCTGCCCGAGGAGGCCATAGAGGCGGCGGGCGCCCAGGCCCAGGGCCAGGATGACCTTGCAGGCCGGCTGCCGGGGGGCAGGAAGCCTGGGCCACATGCTGCTAGGCAGGGTCGGGCCTGGATGGACACCAGGCAAAGGAGGTGCCGTCGGAGAACTGATCCCAGGTTTGACCGAGGGACCTCAGATTCCAGGCTCCATGGGGCAGGGTGGAGAGGCTGCAGTAGGGGCAGGAGGCCCCGGCAGGCCTGGGGATTGGAGGGGAGACCCAATCTGGGGCTGTCCAAGGGTAGCCAGGACCCAGGGGTGAGGGGTCAGCGGGAGCCCGCCCCAGGCCCTACAGAGCAGGCACCTCTTAACGTCCCGGCTGCAGGGTCAGTCAGGGGCTAGAGGCGGCGGCGGTGGTCAGGGAAGCCTTGGGGCTGAAACGGGTCAGCAGCACGCTGCCAGAGTGGCCGTGTTCCATTTCGACACACACACGCACACTCACAAGACTGACAGGACGTGAAAGGGTGGAAGGCTCCGCCCGCCTTCGGCTCCGGCCCCCAGCTGCCCTCCCAGGGAGGCACCATCCCGAGGCAGGGGCCACGCCTGGATCCACACCCAGCTCTGCCTTCACAGGGCACCTTGCAAACGGCCTGGATTACCAGCACCCACAGGGCTGCCCCGGGCAAAGGTGCCAAAGGACGCAGCCATGCACACTGGGGTCCCCCAGGGTTCCTTCTCGTCTCCCGTCGTTTCGCCCGATGGACGGTTCTGCCCCAGGAGCTGGTGGGAATGCCAGGATCAATTCCAGGAGAGCCACTGCTGGGTCAAAGGGTCCACACACTCCCACCTGGATGCCTCCGCCACAGCCTGTCATGAAGCCCCACCTGGGGGCGGGGGGCCTGCCCGGACACCCCTGGAAGCAGAGGGCGAGGACGCTGGCTCCAGCCACCGGGGGGCGAGGGAGAAACCTGGCAGCGGACGGACCGGATGGACAGAGGCTTGGGTCGCGGGTTCAGCAGCTGTTTTCACTTTCTCTTCCAAAGAATGCAGGTGCTTTGCCCACTTCCTCTTAGACTCTTATCTCGTCAACTCAAAGAAGCCGGAGCCTCTGTGCACCTCTGGTGTGAATGCAAATTAGTGCAGCTGCTGTGGAAGACAGTTCGGGGTTCCTCAAGGCACGACACACAGAACTGCAGAATGTTCCAGCAATTCCGCGTCTGAGTATGTGCTCCACAGAACTGACAGCAGGGCCTCCAAGAGACATCTGCGCCCCACGCTCACAGCAGCTTTCCTCACAAGAGCCCAGAGAGGGGGACGACCAGTGTCCGTCGACAAGGTGGGCAAGCTGCAGCGCAAGAAACGGGAGCGCGTTACTCGCCTCGCGAAGGACGGCCTGGCCGCGGCCGGGCGAGCCTCCGGGACGCGCCGCTCGGCCAAAGCAGCCGGTCCTCGAAGGGCAGACATCGTCTGCTTCCACTCACACGAGGTCCCGGAGCGGCCACGGAGACGGAACCCCAAGGCGGCCGTACAAGGCGGCTGCCCGGGCCGGGAGGGGGCCACGGGAACTGTTTCTCGGCTGCAGGCGCCGCTTCATAGCTTGGAACGGTTCCGGAGGCTGCGCCACAGAGTGCATGTAAGGACACTGAGCTGCACGCTGAAATGGTCACAATGGCCAAGCTGTAGGTTTTCCAGAAATCGCAGTAGAAAGAGCAGCACGTGCACCGAGTGTCCAGCAGGCGGGGATGGCCACGAGTGGAGGACACAGCACGCGTGCCGCTCCCGCGGACGCGAGGAGGCCCAAGCGGCCCGGCCTCAGGGGACCAGCCTCAACGCTCACTGCGAGGGCTGACGCTGAAGCTCCAGTACTTTGGCCACCTGATGCGAAGAAGTGACTCATCAGAAAAGACCCTGATGCTGGGAAAGGTTGAAGGCAGGAGAAGGGGACGACAGGGAATAATATGGCATCGCTGACTCGATGCACGTGAGCTTGAGCAAGCTCCGGGAGTTGGTGATGGACAGGAGGCCTGGCGTGCTGCTGTCCACGGGGTCACCAAGAGTTGGGCACGCCTGACAACGGGCAGCAGAGACCAAAAAGAGGGCACTGGCAGGCCCCAACCCCGACCCAGGCAGCGCCGGGCGCCCCTGGCTCCCTTGGCCCTGAGGGGACGGGCGCGTCTCCAGCCCGGACACCTCCTCCACACCCTTGAGACCAGGTGTGTCTCGGAATCCAAAAGTTTCAGCTGGAGAAAACACTTATCTGCCACACGTATGATGTCACAACCCTCCATGGGAGTCTAAAATCAACACCTCGAATCCAAACACCTCAGTGTTTCCCAACCAGAAGTATGATAAAAGTAAAGAAGTCGCATCTCAGTTCAGGACAGGTTGCATGGTTTAATGAATTTGTGCCAAACTTTACATTTAAAAACAAAAAAAGCTGGTAAAGCAGAAGAATCCAGCTCTCCCCTTCCTCTCAGAGACCAGCTGTCCAGACAGACTAGACAGCTGTCCACCAACAAAGCAGCTCTGGGGGCCTCCGAGGGCAGGGCCAACGTTCAGCAACACACTGGAACCCAACAAAGCAAAAAAGAGCAGCTCCGAGTAGTCAGAGGTTCGGGGTTGAGGAGTATGAAACAGGCTTTGCAAGAGACACCCTGTGGAGGCTGAAGGCTGGGTGAGCGAGGGGGTGGGCAGGGGCACAGCCGTGCTCGCCACGCTTTCCTACCCGGACAGCGACTCGGCGGCGGGGATGGGCGCTGGACAGGACTCCGTGCCCCTCGCCTGTCTGGAGAGGCCCACACGCCGGCTCAGGCTGGTAAGCGCCTTGCATCAGAAGAGAGGCTCCCAGCAGGGAGCAGCTGTCCCTCTGCAAGCAAGGCCCAGGGACAGGGGTCTGCTGCCCCATGAGCCCGGGCCTCACGGAGGGTTTCACACTCTGATTCACGAATAACTCAGCTTCCTCCGTGTTGGCTGACCCACAGAGCAGATCAGGGGGCTGTCAGCCCCAGCTGCACGTTGCCGAGAGCCTGGCAGACACCCCACAGGACATCCCCTGCAGGGCCCAGCTACGGGCCCACAGCCTCCAAAGGCCTTCGCTTCACTCTCGCTCGCGTCAGAGACCTTCCCAAGTCTCACTGCGTCATTTCAACCCGAGTCAATAAGCGAAATGAATAATAAAGAAAAAAACCTGCATAAGCTCGGGAATCATTTCTCACGTGTTTATCAGAGATAAGTGTGGGCTCTCCCTGGTCCCAGGGGGAGAGGGTGTCAGCCTGCACAGTGACCAGGCCGGAGAAGAGAACGCCTCCCAGGAGAAGCCTGCCCAGGGCCAGCTGCCAAGGGCTGAGAACGGCTCCTGGAGGACGCGGGAGACACAGGAGGCCTCCCGCAGGTAGGAGAGGCGGCGCCCGCCCCCGGCCCGCAGAAGAGGGCCGTGACTGGGACAGACAGCCGACGTGGGGAGAGAAGCTCCACGTGGAGGGCTTTCGAGGGTGCGGCCAGGAGGCCCTGAGCCGGGGCGACCCCAGTGCCGGACCTTCTGGGCTCTGAGGCCTCCCTGAGGGGGCTCCTGGCCACCCTGCCCCACCCACTGCCCAGGATTTCAAAGCTTGTGAAGAGTAAACGCCCATGAACCGAAGGGTCGCTGCCGTCCCTGGACACGCCCAGCCACCACTGGCTCGCCCTCTCCATACCCTCCTTCCGGAGAACAGGCTGTGCTTACACCACGAAGAAACACTTTGCTCATTAGCTTCTAAAATCAAAAGACGAGAACTACAGCCGAGCCTTGAAGAGAAAAGGACCCAACGGGATGGAAAGGGTCTCCGGCCCAGAGCCCTGTCCACCGTGGCGGCAGGGGGGCCGCCCCTCACTGGGCCAAGTCGGAGCAGAGGCATCCGCTCTGCCCAACGTGCCCGGGGCTGGGCAAGCCTCGCACAGGAGACTGAGAAACTCGGGGGGTCACAGCGCCCACAGGGAGGGTCGGGGGCCGAGGCCCGCAGCATGAGTTGGCGTGAGCGGGAGGCGGCCGGCCCGGTAAGCGTGTGAACAGGGCTGTGTGGACAATGCATGCAGTGCTGACCGCCCGCGACGGTCCTCACGGGCGTCCCCAGAGGAGCCGGGGCACGAGTGGGCTTCCTGACGGTGTCACAAGAACTCTGCATGGGGCTGAGATGAAGGCCTAAAGCCTCGTAAGGTCTTGAAAAACGGCGGTGGTTAGAGAGGCAGCAAGGGCAAACGTGGCCCAGTGGGAATAGGTGTCCAGCTCTTTGTAACACTCTTCTCAACATTTCCGCAGGCCTGAATGTTCTTTAAAATGAAATGACGGGGAGCCAGAGTAAAGTAGAGAGGGAATCTGTGCCACACCAAGACACTGTAACTTACTGCTGGAAAAGTCATCCTGGAAAATACAGCATCGTACGCAGAGCCAAGGATACTACCTTTAAAACAAAACAAGAACAGAGAACACGCGCCTACTGACCGGAAGTAGTCGCAGGAGGCAGCCAGCAGGATGCGGTGGGCCTCGAGCTGCTTCCCCTCCACCACCAGGACCACATCGAAGAGGATGCCGCTGTCCCGCAGGGCCAGCAGCCCCCGGAGCAGCGCCTGGGAGTGCTGGGCGCTCCGGTAGGTGTTGCTGACGCAGTGTGGGTGGGAGGGCTGCGTGGGCAACTTGCAGAGCCGGGCGAGCTCCTGCTCTTCCGCCATCCTGACCACCGCTCCCGACCTCAGCTCCGCGGCTGTCAGCTGGCAAGACATGGGCGAGCGGTGAGCCCGGGGGGCCACGCAGGGCTGGCTGCACTGCTCTGGGGCCTCCCTCGCGCTCACCCGTGCTTTCCCCGGAGGTTCAAGCCTCTGGCCCCCTCTTCCCTCCCACCACAGTCCAGACGTGGGGCCTCCTTCCTCCCGACCTGTGTTCCTTCACGACTAAGACCCTCCTTCCCATTTCATCTCCTTTAGCGTCGCTGTGAGACAGAAGGTTCTAGAGATGGACCAACCCATGGGAACCCAGCCGGCAGACCCCCTGTGTGGTGAACCTCAGAGTGAGGCCCCTCAGCCAAGGAAAGTGAAAGCGAAAGTGAAGTTGCTCAGTCGTGTCCGACTCTTTGCGACCGCATGGACTGTAGACTACCAGGTTTCTCTGTCCATGGAATCTTCCAGGCAAGAATACTGGAGTGGGTTGCCATTTCCTTCTCCAGGAGATCTTCCTGACCCAGGGACTGAACCCAGGTCTCCTGCGTTGTAGGCAGACACTTTGCCGTCTGAGCCACCAGGGAAGTCCCTCAGTCAAGGAAAGGGGACTAAAGACAGCCAGTCCCTCGGGGCATTCTAAAATCCCTAGAGGAGAAACGAGGACCAGCGCAGACCAGTTCTCAAGGGCTCTTCCTCTCTCCTGTTGCGAAAGAACACTGGGTTCCCAACACAGGAACGGATGCAAAAGAAAAAAAAAAAAAAAAAGACACCAGGGGCCTCCTAGGAGATCCCGTGATTAGAATTCCATGCTTCCATCGCAAGGAGGGTGGGACAGATCCCTGGTTGGGAAACTAAGATCCTGAATGCTGAGCCAACCAGAAGTGACTAGGGACAGCTTGCTGCTTCAGTCAAGGGGCAGCCAGTCCGCCCTGCACCAAGCTGGGGGGCCAAGCTGTGCACCCTCCAGGCCACAGGACCGCCAGCCAGTGGGCCACGCACCACAGGCCACGAACATCAGCCTTCCCCACCCCACGCTCCTCCACGATCCCCTCCCCTAATGCGCTGCTTTTCAACGCCCTACTGGACCTCTGAAAGGAAAAATGAGAGATTCTACTATAAACAAAAAAAGTACATGATGAAATTTAAATTTCCTTCCCACTTACATCCCCAACCAGATCCCCTCTCAGAGGAGAGTATCCTACTTCCCCTCACCCTTCCAGGCAGCACCAATGCATTTGCAGGCAAGGCTGTAAAACTAAGTTCCCCCATTTAAGTAGATGTTACACCTTTACCTCGTATCCCTCCCACAGTCCATTGTGCGGTTAATCCTATTTTATTTAACCAATCCTTTTCAGGGAGACGTTTGGGTTTCCTCCAATTGTTTGCTGTTGCTAACAGCTTTGCACTGAAAATCAGAGACGTGCTGTGTGTGCGGCAGGTAAATGAGGAACATTTACTGGATACCGAGCTGCTGGGTTATCTTGATTTGACTGTGCAGTGGACCCTCCCATAGATACTGCCAAAATGCCTTCCATAGAGGGTGTACCAATTTATTCTCCCACCAGCAGAGAGAGAGAACCAGATTCCAACCAGTGTGTAGGACACCAATAGCGTTTCTTTTTCATCTTTGCTGACTTAACAGATTAAAAAAACAGCATTTCACAGTGAACTTTGTTTTGGTAACTGACGAAATTTCGGAAACTAAGGAAGGGAATGCCGCACATCCACTGGGGCTGCCTGCCCATGCCTGTTTTTCTGAAATACAGCTCGTTTACCTTGGGAGCTCACTCTCTGGCACCTTCAGCGAGCCCTTCCTTAGGCTCGGTTCCCTCAACCCGTAACGATCCCAGTCATCACAAGCAAGGCCCTGCGTGCAGTCCTGTGCGGTTCAGAGCTACCGAGGGAGGAGAAAGGAGGCTTCACGCCCCAAGCAGGTACAAACTCAAGGACGCTAAATGCACTTCCGTAAACTCGTGGATGACAGGGTCGGAACATCTCTGAAGAAATGTCCGACGACACCCTTTCCTGAGGAGGCACCCCAGTCCTCCGCGGGGCCCAGGCAGCGTCTGCACGAGGCAAGGGCTGCAACAAAGGGAGGGGGTCCTAGTCCCGGGAGGGGGGGGCCGCGCGGCGTGGACGGGTGAAGCGCTCCGGGGCGTCGCGGCCGCGGGGCAGGGAGGCGCCCGGGAAGCAGGCGCTGGGCCCGCGGGGCACAGAGGGGCGGCCGGCCCTCCCGGCCGAGGCGTCGCGCTGACAGCATGGCCTCCAGGGCTGTCCGGCTCGGGCCGCGCCGCGCGTGCGGGCCGAGGCGGGCGGGCCGGGGTCCAAGGTCGCGTCGGAGGGGACGGCGTCCGATCGGCCGCCTGTTGCAGGGCAGCCAGCGAAGCGCCGGGAGGCGGCCCCGAAACACGCGCGGCGGGCGCCAGGCCCGCCCGGGGCCCGCTCGCCGGCGCCCCCGGGGCCCGCCGCGCCCGGGGGGTCCCGCCCGCCGCCCCCGCCACGTCAGGCTGCGGCTCGCCTCGGGCCGCCGCCCCCCTCCGCCTCAGTGCGCTCCGGGCCGGCGCCCGCGCCTGCCCGCGACAGCGCCCGCGCGTCCGCTCCGGGCCCGGGGTCCGAACCCGGCCCCGCGCACCGAGACGCCCGCCGGCCCGCGACCGTCGCTCACCTGGCGCCGCCGCAAGCCGAGGCCGCACTCGCGGGGGCGGGGCGCGCGGGGCGGGGCCTCGGGCGTCACGTGGGCACGCCGCGCAGGCGCCGTGCGGGCGCGGGGCGGGGCGGGGCGGGGCGGGGGGCGTGCCCGGGGCCGGGGCGGGGCGGGGCCGCAGGCGTGTCGTGGGGCCCGGACAGAGGCGGAGGGCCCGGGCTGCCGAGTGTCTGCGCGGTTCTCGGTTCCCTACCCCCTCGCCCGGCGCGGCAGACCCAGCAAAGAATGAGGACGTGAAGGAACGCGTTCTGGCAAGGGGTGGCGCCCTGTAAATCCGTTTCCTTCTTTCCCTCTGTCCCTCCCTCGAGGTCCCCTGAGTCGCCCGCCGCCTGCTGGATGCTGGCGGGGACATAATCACCGCCAGTGTGAACAGGTGTTTTCCTGTTTACCGAGAGTCTAGAGTCAGTCTAGGAAGTCGAGAATTACCTGGCGTAACAGGCAAACTTGGCCTCGGAGCACAGAATGAAGCAGGGCAAAGGCTAGTACAGTTTTGCCAAGAGAACGCCCTGGTCACAGCAAACACCCTCTTCCAGCAACACAAGAGAAGACTCTACACATGGACACCACCAGATTCTGGTCAACACCGAAATCAGACTGATTATATTCTTTGCAGCCAAAGATGGAGAAGCTCTATACAGTCAGCAAAAACAAGACTGGGAGCTGACTGTTGCTCAGATCAGGAACTTCTTATTGCCAAATTCAGACTTAAATTGAAGAAAGTAGGGAAAACCGCTAGACCATTCAGGTATGACCTAAATCAAATCCCTTATGATTATACAGTGGAAGTTACAAATGGATATAAGGGATAGATCTGACAGAGTGCCTGATGAACGATGGATGGAGGTTCGTGACATTGTACAGGAGCCGGATCAAGACCATCCCCAAGAAAAAGAAGTGCAAAAAGCCAAAATGGTTGTCTGAAGAAGCCTTACAAATAGCTATAAAAAGCAGAGACATGAAAAGCGAAAGAGAAAAGAAATATATACTCAATGCAGAGTTTCAAAGACTAGCAGGGAGAAATGAGAAAGCCTTCCTCAGTGATCAATGCAAAGAAATAGAGGAAAACAACAGAATGGGAAAGACTAGAGATCTCTTCAAGAAAATTAGAGATACCAAGGGAACATTTCATGCAGAGATGGGCTCAATAAAGGACAGAAATGGCAGGGACCTAACAGAAGCAGAAGATATTAAGAAGAGGTGGCAAGAATACACAGAAAAACTATACAAAAAAGATCTTCACGACCCAGATAATCACTATAATGTGATCATTCACTTAGAGCCAGACATCCTGGAATGTGAAGTCAAGGGGGCCTTAGAAAGCATCACTACGAACAAAGCTAGTGGAGGTGATGGAATTCCAGTGGAGCTGTTTCAAATCCTGAAAGACGGTGCTGTGAAAGTGCTGCACTCAATACGCCAGCAAATTTGGAAAACTCAGCAGTGGCCACAGGCCTGGAAAAGGTCAGTTTTCATTCCAATCCCAAAGAAGGGGAATGCCAAAGAACGCTCAAACTACCACACAATTGCACTCATTTCACACGCTAGCAAATTAATGCTCAAAATTCTTCAAGCCAGACTTCAACAGTACGAGAACCGTGAATTTCCAGATGTTCAAGCTAGATTTAGAGAAGGCAGAGAAACCAGGGATCAAATTGCCAACATCCACTGGATCATTAAAAAAGCAAGAGACTTCCAGAAAAACATCTACTTCTGCTTTATTGACTATGCCAAAGCCTTTGACTGTGTGCATCACAATAAACTGTGGAAAATCCTGAAAGAGATGGGAATACCAGACTACCTGACCTGCCTCCCGAGAAATCTGTATGCAGGTCAGGAAGCAACAGTTAGAACTGGACATGGAGAGTTAGAGGAGCAAGGTCGTGAGGCAAGAAGCGGTAGGTTTGCAGCCGCCGTTTCTTCCGCCTCCGGTCTCTGGATCTTTTGTAGAGCGTCCAACAGCGCTATGTTGGGACAGAGCATCCTGAGGTTCACAACCTCTGTGATTCGTCGGAGCCACTGTGAGGAGGGTCCAGGGAAGAATATACCATTTTCAGTGGAAAACAAGTGGAGGTTACTAGCTATGATGACTTTGTTCTTTGGGTCTGGATTTGCTGCACCTTTCTTTATAGTAAGATACCAACTGCTTAAAAAGTAATCCATGAGAAAGATAGGAAGAGGAGCATATTAAGAGGTGCAGTCTCTTAAAAGGTTCAGTCCCTTGAACTCAGCATCCTAAATATGTTTGTAAATAAACTTATGGCATAAATCCTTAAAAAAAAAAAAAAAAGAACTGGACATGGAACAACAGACTGGTTCTAAATAGAAAAGGAGTACGTCAAGGCTGTATATTGTCACCCTGCTTATTTAACTTATATGCAGAGTACATCATGAGAAACGCTGGGCTGGATGAAGCCCAAGCTGGAATCAAGATTGCGGGGAGAAATCTCAATAACCTCAGATATGCAGATGACCCCACCCTTATGGCAGAAAGTGAAGAGGAACTTAAGAACTTCTTGATGAAATTGAAAGAGGAGAGCGAAAAAGTTGGCTTAAAACTCAACACTCAGAAAATGAAGATCATGGCATCTGGTCCCATCACTTCATGGCAAATAGATGGGGAAACAGTGGAAACAGTGGCTGACTCTATTTTTGGGGCTCCAAAATCACTGTAGATGGTGATTGCAGCCATGAAATTGAAAGACACTTACTCCTTGGAAGGAAAGTTATGACCAACCTAGATAGCATATTAAAAAGCAGAGACATTACTTTGCCAACAAAGGTCCGTCTAGTCAAAGCTGTGGTTTTTCCAGTGGTCATGTATGGATGTGAGAGTTGGGACTATAAAGAAAGCTAATCACCAAAGAATTGCTGCTTTTGAACTGTGGTGTTGGAGAAGACTCTTGAGAGTCTCTTGGACTGCGAGGAGATCAAACCAGTCCATCTTAAAGGAAATCAGTCCTGGGTGTTCATTGGAAGGACTGATGCTGAAGCTGAAGCTCCAATACTTTGGCCACCTGATGCGAAGAAGTGACTCACTGGAAAAGACCCTGATGCTGGGAAGGATTGAAGGCGGGAAGAGAAGGGGACCGCAGAGGATGAGATGGTTGGATGGCATCAGCGACTCAATGGACATGAGTTTGAGCAAGCTCTGGGATTTGGTGATGGACAGGGAGGCCTGGCATGTTGCAGTCCATGCGGCTGCAAAGAGTTGGACATGACTGAGCGACTGAAGTGAACTGAGAGTAAATCTGCTTGCCAGCCTGCAGCTGGGTCCCTGCACTCCAACCAGAGGCTCCCGTGTTCATTTTTCTCCTCCGCCCTGCAGAGGACCCCATCCTGCGAGGCTCAAGCGCGAAGGCCGTGTCTGGAGGATGGAGAGCTCTGAGGGGAGGACAGAGCTAGGATAGCTCAAGCTTGAAAAGATCGGGGCCAGGGTGGGGGGGGAGGCGGGCAACCGTGGATGAGGGAGAAAATAAGTGGAGATACACTGTCCTGGCCGCGCACCCCGCTGCGTGAGGCACCTAACGAGATGAGTAGACCGCGCCCGCCCAGGAGCCGACGTTCTCAGTGGGAGAGGCCATCCAGAAGGACTTCTGGGAGGTGGTGGCCACACAGCTGTGCACCAGATGAGGACTTTGTGGGGAGCAGAGACAGCATTCCAGTTTGAAGACTGTGTCCACAGATCCAGTCTAGCGAGCGGTCAGCCAGCCGCCAGGAATTTCTAAGCATGAAAGGAAACTTGGAGACCAGACCCAGCCCTCCAGCCTGGGTCAGCCTGGGCAGGCAGATGCCAGCTCATGGTGCAGAGACTGGCCTGGAGGGGCAGAAGGGAAGCAGTCGCTGTCAGCGGGGAAAGAAGCAAGTTCGAAGGGCAGTGTTGGCTGGAGACCTGGGGAGGAGGCAGGTTCCCCAGTACCTGTAGAGGGGAGTGATGCGTGAGGAAGGGTCAGCCCAAGTCATGGTCGGGGACAGCCGAGCTGGAGTGGGTTTAGGGAAAGACAACGCCCTCCAGGGACCCAGGACGGTGAGGAGGCCGCAGATGTCCAGCTGAGGGCCTACCTGGGGGTGTCATGAGCTTCTGGAGGTCATACACTGAGCCAGAACAGGGATGGGGAAAGGAAGGTGAGCCGAGTGCAGAGCACACTTTTTCCAAGGGCACCCAGAAGGGCAGGGAAGGGGTGACCGCAGAGGTCCAATGGGGCTGGGAGAGAGTCCTCTCCTGAGGGTGGCAGCAGCCAGCCTGCAGTGACTGAGTGTGGAAGAGGGGGACAGGCCTCTGATGCTTCTTCAGATGAAGAGGGAGACTGGAGGAGGACACCTCCAGGGCAGGAGAGAGGAGCCGGCGGGTGGGGAGGACAGGAGGCCCGGAGCAAGACGGGGGCGCTGGCCGGGGACTGTGGGGAGCTGGAGGGACCCTTATCTCAAAATACAGCCGGCTCAAGTCAATGGTCCCTGCCACGGGAACGTCCGCAGCAGAGGAGGGGCAGGGCGGGGGAGGCCTCAGGGAGGGACGGGCAAGAGCACCTGGTGTCCTCCCAGGGACATGTCAGCTTCCGAGCAAAGCCTCTGTTCCCCGAGGGTCCCAGCTCTGGCTGCTCCGCCGTGGCTGTGCTTCTGCATGGAGAACAGGGCTGGCGCTTAGGAGAGTAAGAACAAGAGGAGGGAGGTGAAGCAGAGAGAGGTCCGAAGCAGAGATACTAGGCAGCAGGCGGGAGTGGAGAACGGGAGGTCTGACGTCTCCGCCCAGCGGGAAGGGCCTTAAAGGAGAGCAGCACCCGTGTCTGTCTGCAGAGCAGTTTGATCACAGCCATCCTGAGCAAGCAAAAATCAGTCGAGACTGGCGAAGACATTGGCAGCAAGCGGCAAAGAGTCTGTGAAAAAATTCATCCAGGGAATCCCCTGGAGGCCCAGAGGTCAGGATGTGGCGATTTCACTGCTCAGGGAATTAACAGCCCCACAAGCTGCATGACACAGCCAAAAATGAAATTTCTTAAGTGCAAAACAATCACAGATGATATTGAGTCCATTAAATAAGTGGAAATGAATGTGAGCAGTTAACACTCAAAAGAGGACACAAACCAGAGAATTCCCTGGAGGTCCAGTGGTTCCGAAGCCTGGCTTCCAATGCAGAGGGCGCCATCTTCATCCCTGACTATTAACAAGACCCCACATGCCGCAGGGCAACGAAGTCCCGGCGCCCTGCAGTCAGGGAAGCCGATGCTCCGAGGGGGACCAGCCCATGTGCCACAACGAAGAGCGGACCAAATAAATAAATAGAGACTTTTAAATACGTGCGTCAGTGAGAGTAAAACAACAAACCCCCGAGTGACGCCGTTCATCAGTGAACGCGTTCGTCCCGTCACTGACGATAACCGTTCAGAAGGCGTCAGGAGTTCCTCTCCCAGTGAGGTCTCGCTGGCTGCACAGGCTTTTCTCCAGGTGCGCGAGCCGGGGCCGCCGTCCTGCGCGGGGCCTTCTCCCTGCTCCTGCAGCTCCTGCTGCTGTCCCCTAGGGGACACAGGCTCTAGCAGCGGTGGCACGTGGGCGCAGTTGCCCCCCTGCACGTGGGATCTTCCCGGACCAAGGATCCGCCTATGTTGCAGGTGGACCCTTAACCACTCCAGGGGCTTTTTTTTTTTTTTTTTTAAGAAGAACTTTTAAAAGTTAATAATTAGAAAGTGAACCAACCTGAAAAACGATAAAGGGTCTTTACCGGAAGCTCACAGAAGAGGAAGTCCCCGCCGGTATGAACAAAGGAAGTGAGCTCAAGGGCAGTAATACTCAGGAAATGCAAATGTTACACCTCGCTTTCCCACGCTGGTAAAGAAAACACTATTCTGACACCTGTCGAAACAGTAAGAAAGACTGCTCAGGAAGCCTACTGCCGTCCTCGGGGCTCTCTCAGCGGGGGAGGGCTCCGGTTCTCCTCTGAGTACCGCAAAGACAGCTAGGGCCAGAATGAGGGGCTGCTGGATGCAAGATCACTCATGTGAGATGTCAAGGGTAGGGGCATTCTTGCTGCCCTGGCCTAACGGGATTATCCAGGGTGGGGAATGAGGAACTTGATCAGGTATCAAGGCTGAGTGTACTCCCAGAACCGATCAGGCAAAGAGCTTTATCCAGGCTGGGCTAGGCAGTCAGGAACAGGGCAGGTGCCAGATGCGCCAGTTAGAGAGGTTTACAAACACGCCTGCAGGCACTTCCCTGGAGGCCCAGTGACCAGCAGTCCACTTCCCCGGGTAGGTGATGCCGCTGAGTGGAGAACTGAGCTCTCCCATGCACCAGCGAAGACCCAGCGCCCCACAGCTAGGACCCGAGGCAGCCAGATAAATAGATTTTAATTCGCTTCAAAAAAAAAAAAAAAGCCTGGAAGATCTTTGACTCTCCTCCCACCAAGGGGTGAATCCCAGTTTTTCTTCCTGTCCTTGTGCGTGGCCTGGACTTCATGGCTGGTTCTAAGGGACAGAATGAGGCATAGGGAAGGGTGTGTTTGTGAAAGGCCTCAAGCCTTGCGTCTGCCTCTGTCTGCGCTCCGTAAGCTCTCGCCCCTGACCCCGTCGTAAAGACACTCAGGCAGCCGTGCGGGGAGGCCTGTGTGGACCCCAGACCTCTGTCAAAACTGGCCCCCACTTGCCTGCCAGGAGCCAGCTGTCTGGCAATCAGACCCTCCAGCCCAGCCAGGCCTTCTGAGCTGTCTGGAACCTCACGAGACGCTGAGCCAGGGGCTTCCCTCTGGTCCAGTGGCTCTCTGAGCTCCAGCTCAGAGAGCTTAGGTTCGATCCCTGGTCAGAGGACTAGACCTTGCATGCCGCAACCAAGACCCAGCACAGCCAAATGTAAGAAACGAGAGAGAGAGAAAGAAACAAGAAAAGAAAAAGACTGAGCCAGAACCCAGCTCAACCGCTCCTGAATTCCTGGCCCATAGGAGAAGGCAACGGCACCCCACTCCAGTGCTCCTGCCTGGAAAATCCCACGGGCGGAGGAGCCTGGGGGGCTGCCGTCTATGGGATCACACGGAGTCGGACACGACTGAAGTGACTTAGCAGCAGCAGCAGCAGGAAGGATGGCAGACAATGGATGTTTATTGTTGCCATTTTCAGCTACTTGGCTGCGGCGTAATTTGTTACATGGCGGTACATAACTGATACCTAGAACTATTGGTATTGGCTATCCACATTTAAATAAATGCACAGTGGCTCTCCGCAGAGCAGCACTGCCAGTTCTGGGTATCCGAGGAATACCCCAGATGAAAGCAAGACAGTGTATGGAGGGTATTCACTGCGGCAGGCATATCGAGTTGTGAGAAAGCAGAACCAAAGCGGAAGTGAGACAGGAGGGAAGGGGGCAGGGAAAAACCATGACAAGATGATGCAGCCTTCAAGGATGTGACATTAACTGGTTAGAACCTAGCAGGCCCAAGCGGCAAAAGATGTGACTTCCAGTGGACCTTGGGTCTCATTGCACGCTTGTTACAATCCATTAGCTAACTGACACAGCCGCTGAGGCCAGGACAGTCCCCAGGTCAATCATAAAAGGCCAGAAGGTAGACAGTAGCCTAACTCCTGGAAATCCCTACCCTCTCACCAAGGAGGCCTAGTGTGCCACAGTCCATGGGGTGGCGAAGAATCGGACACAGCTGAGCGACTGAGCTGAACTGAGCTGAACCCCTTCCCCAGACGAGCTGAAATGACGCTCCCACTCAGCCACCGAAATCGGGCGGTGGAGTTCCATCGCTAGACTGTGTCCAACTCTTTGCCACTCAGCACGCCAGGCTTCCCCGTCCTCCGTCATTTCCTGGAGCTTGCTCAAACTCAAGTCCATTGAGTGGGTGATGCCATCCAGCCATCTCGTCCTCTGTCGTCCCCTTCCCTTCCCGCCTTCAGTCCTTCCCAGCATCAGGGTCTTTTCCAGTGACTCAGCTCTTTGCATCAGGTGGCCAAAGTATTGGAGCTTCAGCTTCAGCATCAGTCCTTCCGAGACTGTTCAGGGTTGATTTCCTTTAAGATGGACTGGTTGGATCTCCTTGCTGTCCAAGGGACTCTCAAGAGTCCTCTCCAACGCCGCGGTTCAAAAGCATCAATTCTTCTGGGCTCAGCCTTCTTTATGGTCCAACTCTCACATCCACACATGACCACAGGAAACACCACAGCCTTGACTGGACGGACCAGCAAGGAGACGTCTCTGCTTTTCAATATGCTGTTTACGTTTGTCACCCAAACTGTGAAAACGAAACACCCCGCAACCCAGGGCCGCCTCACTTTCTGAGGGGGACGCGTCCTGTCCGTGGAGCCCGTTTGTACGTAAACTCGCTTTCTCCCTCCTGTGGCTCACTCCTGGATTCTTGCCTGCGTGAGGCCGAGGCTCCTCACTTGGCAGCTGGTCCCAGGGACCCACCTGACTTCTGGGACATGACCATCCACTCACACTCCCTTCTCTGGCAACACGTGTCCATAAATAAACCGGTTAGGTACCTGACCTGAAGCAGGTAATTTAGAGGCTGTGATGTAGCAATGACTTTTTTTTTTTTTTTCCTTAAACCAAGTGACCAAGGATACAGCCCAGGCCCCAGCAGCGAAGGCACCAAGTCCCAACCGACGGGCCGCCAGGGAATTCCCAACAATAACGTCTCAACTTCACCAAATAGCCAAGTAACCCCATTTCCCAACTGTTCTCTACGTGTCCTTTCTCGCTGAAGGTTGAAATTTATTGGCATCAAGGTTCAGACAAGGTCGTGGCATTGCAGACAGGTGGGGAGCCTCTGGCTGGTCTTCCCAGGTGGTGCTGGTGGGAAAGAATCCTCCTCCTACTGCAGAAGAGCTGTGGGTGGGGAAGCCCCCTGCAGAAGGACCTGGCAGCCCACTCCAGCGCTCTTGCCTGGAGAATCCCGTGGACGGAGGAGCCTGGGGGCTGCAGTCCACGGGGTCACAAAGAGCCGGATACGCCTGAAGCGACTTAGGATGGGGCGCCTCTGAAGTGTATCTTTGTTTATCTTTGGGTTCCCCTTCACTTGTGTTTTTCTTCTTCTTCTTCTTTCTCTTCTTTGTTTTTAGATAAGAAGTAGATTTATTCGGATTCAGAGAGACACACACTCCACAGAGTGCAGTCTGAGGGAGAGTGTGGCAGCCTGCATTTTTCTTCTTGTTGAGGAAAACGGATCCTTTGTTTTGTAGCCTCACCCTACCTGGATTTGCAATTCGTAATGTGACAATCACCGCTGGGTACACGAAGTGCTACCTGCTTGGGGAAAAAGGTAAAAAAAAAAAACCCTGTAAAGATTATGTGATATACTCTGGGCATCGTCTGGACCACACTTTTCTGGGCTGTCAGATTTCCTTGCCCTTGAACTAGTTTACAGCTCTGTACATTACAGACAATCACAGTGCAGAATAATTCTTGTCCTTAGACGTGCAAATTCTGCCAGGTGGGGGGGAATCTCTGTCACTCGCCAGGGGAGAGGTCAGTCTTGTCTATATTTGCATATTCATTTTGAAACGGAGCAGCAGCCTGTGGTGCTTGCTCCCCCCACCAACCACACTCCACGTCCTACACCAGCCTTTTGTCTGTAGAGAACCTTAGTCAAGGGGTAAGTTTAATCAGATAAATGAGAAAAGCAGAAACAAAGGAGAACGGTCGGAAGAGACCAAATGATAATAACGTGGTCATTGAGCAGAGTCAGGGACCTCTAGCTCTTTCTCACGGACTGTAGATAGTATTCTGAGCCACATCCTGTGAGCTGTTAGCTACTAAAACCCCAGGTGGAAGAAATTAACTCCATGATGACCAGACTGTACCCATGGCCCAAGCTGCCACAGTTCTGAGAAGTGTCTCAAAGAAGCGGGAACAAACTGAGCCTGGAACTGAAGATTAACCGGACTTGAAACAATCAAGATGATGCCGGCCAGACCACCCGGTGTCCAGTCTGGAGATGACTGTCAGAGCTGACCCTGCTGCTTCCTGCCTGTGGTCCCGCATGCACCCCTACACTCGTGTCTACAGAAGCTCTTGCCCCAGAGGTTCGCCGGGGGGTGGGATGGGGGCTGGGGAGTCTGCCTTTGGACAGGTGTCTCCACCCTCCCCTGCCAGTTGCCAGCATTTAAAGTAAAGCACAGTTTCCTCTCCATCAGCATGGCCTGCTTATTGGCTTTTGAGCAGTGAGCAGCTGGACCCACACACACCACCACTAACAATTCCAATACTCCTGAATATTAAAAAGCTGCTAAGAAGTTACAGTGTTAGACTTTATTTTTGGGGGCTCCAAAATCACTTCAGATGGTGACTGCAGCCTTGAAATTAAAAGATGCTTACTCTTTGGAAGAAAAGTTATGACCAACCTAGATAGCATATTGAAAAGCAGGGACATTACTTTGCCGACTAAGGTCCGTCTAGTCAAGGCTATGGATTTTCCTGTGGTCATGTATGGATGTGAGAGTAGGACTGTGAAGAAAGCTGTGTGCCAAAGAATTGATGCTTTTGCACTGTGGTGTTGGAGAAGACTCCTGAGAGTCCCTTGGACTTTAAGGAGATCCAACCAGTCCATTCTGAAGGAGAACAGCCCTGGGTGTTCTTTGGAAGGAATGATGCTAAAGCTGAAACTCCAGTACTTTGGCCATCTCATGTGAAGAGTTGACTCATTGGAAAAGACTCTGATGCTGGGAGGGATTGGGGGCAGGAGGAGAAGGGGACGACCGAGGATGAGATGGCTGGATGGCATCACAGACTTGATGGACGTGAGTCTGAGTGAACTCCGGGAGCTGGTGATGGAGAGCCTGAGCTACTCCATCTTGAAAAAGAATCCCATTTTTGCAAGGGTTCCGGGCAAACAGACTTAGGCTTTGGATGTTGCCTAAGCTTGCCCCGCTATGCACGAGCCAATCAGCCCTTAGGATGAACCTCCTGACTTTAAGTTCAAGGATTCGTGATTTACCTTGGAAGTGATGATTTACCTTCGTGATTTACCTTGGAAGTGATGATGTACCTTTGTGAAATAGTGATTCACCATGTAAGTGAAAAAAAAACAATCAGAGATCCACACACAACCCTATAGAAGAGGGAACCAATCAGTCGTCCTTCAGCCTGAACACCCCTTTTTGTTACCCTTTCACCTGAATATTCCCTATATAAGCAGTGTAACCCCAAACTTGGGCTCCCTCCCTATAGCCACTGTGTCGGTGCCGGTGGGAGCCCCAGCTCGAGCTTGGTAATAAAAACTCTCTTGCTTTTGCATCGGATACCGGCTCCCTGGTGGTCACTGGGAGATTTCACGACTTGGGCATAACAGTGATGGACAGGGAGGCCTGTCGTGCAGCGATTCATGGGGTCGCAAAGAGTTGGACACGACTGAGCGACTGAACTGAGCTGAACTGAAGAAGTTACCAGCTTTCTCACCAATGAGTTAATGAGAGTTGTGATTTTTCCTTTTCAAAAAAATGTTTTAAATTAATGTAAAAAATGAAAAAAATTAATTACTGTGTTTTTGGCTGGATCTTCACTGCTGAGCGCAGGCCTTCTCCAGCTGCGGCACATGGCCTCCAGATCGCGTGGGCTCAGTAGTTGTGGCGCCTGGGTTTAATTGCCCTGTGGCATGGGGGGGATCTTAGTTCCCTGACCAGGGATCGAACCCACGTCGCCCGCATTGAAACTGGATCCTTAGCCACTGGACCACCGGGGAAGCCCCTGAAACCACCTTCTTTCACCGAGATCACACACCTGCACTCAGGATGTAGTGAAGCCCAAGTTACTTATGTGTCCTCACAGAAAGAATTCAGTGAAAGACAGAGTGATAGGTGAGAAGCGGCTTTATTCATAGAGAAACAGTCCGTGGAAAGCGTGCAGGCCATCTCAGAAGGCGAGTCTCCTGCATTGATGGGTGGACTCTACCACTGAGCCAGCAAGGAAGCCAAAAAAAAAAGTGACTGTACTCCAATAAAAAATAAAGTTTCTACTGTGTTGCTTTTAGAAGCAACAACTGCCCGCCCCCTCCACACTCATAAATGATTGCAGGCTCGAAGACAAACACAGAAAAGGGGTTACATCTGGCAAGTGCTGGCGTGGAAGTGAGACAGGAGAGAAGGGCGCAGGGCACAACCTTTAAAAGAACAGCATAGCCCTTGAGGACAGGACAAAAACTCGTTAGAATTGCCAACGTCCACAAAGGTGGAAGGTTTGACTTCCAGTGGACCTGGAGCCTCATCACACATCCATTGTAATATAATAGTGTCTGAACGTGTGCTCACAGGTGCTGTGATTGTTCTGAGGCTGACAGTTCAGTTCAGTTAAGTCGCTCAGTCATGTCCGACTCTTTGTGATCCTATGAACTGCAGCACACCAGGCTTCCCTGTCCATCACCAACTCCTGGAAGTTCCTCGAACTCATGTCCATTGAGTCTGTGATGCCATTCAATCATCCCATCCTCTGTCGTCCCCTTCTCCTCCTCCTCCTGAGGCTGACATCTAAGCCCCAAAAGTGGGTGGTGGCCTGGTTCCTGGAAATCCCCACCCAATCTCCAAAATAGTTGGAATAACCCTCTCATTCATTAGTCTATGAAATTACCCAGCCCTTAAGAACTAACCACCACGTATTTTGGGACTGCTCCCGCCCTTCGAGAGAAACTGTATTTTGTCTATGGAAAGTGTTTCTAAATAAATCCACTTCTTACCTGTCACTTTGCCTCTCGCTGAATCCCTCCTGCCCAGACACGTGAAGAACCTCAGCTTCATTAAGTCCTGAGACCCGGTGTGCCATTCCAATTAAAAGACAGTGGGTTCGAGTCTCAGTCTGGATTTTGGCCTGGTCCAGCCCCCTATCCGAGGTGTGCGGTTTCAGGAGGGGCAGGTCAGCACCTTCCAGGATTGAGCACCAGAGTGAGGAGGGGGACCAGAGGGGGTCCCCGTGCAAAGCTGGAAGGGGAGGGCCAGAGCCCCCAGGAGGGTGTGCAAGGCTTTCTAGCGGGAAGCTTCCAGCTCCTGCCTCCCGCAGGGCCCAGCATGGTCTCCACCAAACGTGTGGCTGTGACAGGGTCCAGCTATGGCAAGGTGGTCTCGGGAACCAGCAGAGTCGAGTCTGGCCCAGCACCTCGGTGGCTTGGGAAAGGATCCTGCCTCCAGTCAGCTTCAGCTTCCTTTGCCATTCCTCCCCTAGAGTCCATTCAGGACCTGCCTTCCTGCGTCTCCCCTCTCTCTCTGAGGCCAGGAGGTCTGGGGCCATCTCTGCCTCTCTTTCCCTAGTCACCATCCAGACTCTAACCAAGTTGTTATCACCTCTGGACCTCAGATAAAGGGATGAGTGAAAATAGAAGTCTGGAGCAAACACCAAAGGGGATAGCACTTAAGTTTATCTTGATGATAAATTCTTGACAATGTTCTGAGCCTCTTTGTCACAAGGAGCGACAGTAAGGACAGGAAAAAAAATCACTGAATTGGAGACACACACATACATAAGTGAACGTGAAGTCGCTCAGTCGTGTCCGACTCTTTGAGACCCCGTGGACTGTAACCCACCAGGCTCCTCTGTCCCTGGGATTCTCCAGGCAAGAATACTGCAGTGGGTTGCCATTTCCTTCTCCACAATATACATAACCAATATTTAATTCATGAATCACTTGGTTTATTGAACACAATTAGCACACAACAAGGGTTAGTTGAAGCATACTTTAAAAGAGTGAGCTCTATGATGAGTGTATTAGATCTCAGTTTTACTAAATGTGCAGGAGGGACAGAGACAGGGCAATGAACCATTCCAGTCAGCCTGAGGGCGGCCAAGACATGGGCTTTGGGAGCTAAAACTGGGAAGTCCTAGGCAAACCAGCACAAGCTGATCACCACGGGGACAGAATTTTTTTGTTGACCTGGACACTTGTGGGATCCTAGTTCCCCACCAGCAGTCAAACCTGCGCCCTGTCAAGTGAAAGCTTAGAGTCCCAACAGCTGGCCTGGCAGCGAATTCCCAGGACAGAATTTTTTAAAATTATCTTTGAAAGAATGAGAGCAAAAACGTTTGAAGATGTGACCATCTGTCATCACTGCAGGCAATGAAACCTGAGGACCAGAGGGGCCCCTCTGTGGAAACTGCTCACTGCCTCCTCTCGCAGTCCCGTCGGTACTCCTGCCTGGGGCTCAGGGACACAGAGTGGGCACAGCCCGTCCTGGGCCTGGCGCTTAGTAGGCATCGGTAGGTGTCAGTTCAGGTTTTCCATGAGGCCCATCTCGGTGACTGTACATTCATTCAGTAGGCTTTGTGGACCACTTGGGCTCAGGATTCTTATCACCTGCCTTCCCTCCCCAGGGACGCAGACAAAGCCCCACAGGATCGATCCGGCAGAGATTTCAGCCTCCTGAGGGAATCCTCAGGCTTCACCCCCGGGTCCATTCCCGCCTGCTCCAGCTCCCCCTGCCTCCGCCCCTCGGCACGGTCGTGTGCCTTTCGTGAGCATCTGGACTACGCTCTCCACGGACAGGGCTGTGGGGCCAGACGGGACAGCCTGTGCGGAAAAATGAGCAGTGTGGTTTGGGCTCCTCACATTCCCAAGCCCTAGAAAACAGAGCCATTGGTGGGAAATGAAATTCCAAAAGTCTCACGGAGAGAACCAGCGTGTGTGGTTCTTGGGATGCGGCCGCGGGAAGGGCCGAGCAGGTGCTGAAGTCTTTGATAAACAGTGTCTCCAAGCGTCCGCTCAGATAGCGTCACGGGACCTGCGCGCAGCAGGGCCACGGGCCGGGCCGGCGAGCCGGCGCGCGGCGGGCCGTGGGGCGCCCGGGACTCCATTTCCCACCAGCGCGCGCGCGCCCGTTTCCCACAATCCCCGCTCCTCTTCCGGCGCGGCCGGGGCGCCGCCGACGGCTTCCGGGTTGGGCCTGGCTCCGCGACCGAGGCGGCGGCGGCGGCGGCGCGGGGCGCGGGCGGTGGCAGCGGGGCGGCGGCATGGACGTTTCGGGGCAGGAGACCGACTGGCGGAGCGCCGCCTTCCGGCAGAAGCTGGTCAGCCAAATGTGAGCAGGGCCGGGGCGGCGCGCGACCCCCGCCTTCCCCGCAGCCCCCTCCTCGGCTCTCCTCGCGGCGGCGGCGGCGGCGCGGCCGGGCGGCGGCGGGGCCCGGGGCGCGGCCCTCGCCGCCCACCCCCCGGCGCCTCTGGGCCGCGGCCGCGCCTCCCCGGGCCGAGCTCTTGCCGCTCGAGCCCCGGCTTCTGAGTCATCGTCCTGCGCCTTCGCGCTCGTCCTCCGTGTGCTCCGGCGGCGGCGGCCTTTCCCCGCTCTGCGCCCCGCCGCGGGCGCGGGAGCCCGGGGCCTCCCGTGGCGGCGTCCGCAGCGCTGGGCGCCGCGCGGCTCCTCCTCGGAGACGCGCCTGCGGGCGGGCGGGAGGGGCGGCGGGGTCGGGAGTCTCGGGGGCGCCCCTCCCCGCCGCGGGCTTCGCCGGAGGGTGACAGGAAGCGGCGGTCGGGAAGCGCCCTTGGGTCGGGAGTGGGCGTGAAGAGCTGGGGTTGTTAGCCGCCTCCCCGGCCTCAGCTGCTGACCGCTCGAGGCTAGGGGCTGCCTGGCGCTCGCGGACTCGGCGCGCCGAGCTCCCGCTTCTCCGCACTGGCCGCTTGCGGCTTTACTGCCTTCTGCTAGGGCTTGCGGGGCCGGCGGGGCTCAGCCCCTGCCCGCGGGGGCCGCGCCGCCGCCTCGGGGCGCAGTTACAGCGCCGGCTTTCTCCCACCGGAATTGACAGTTCGCTTGAGCAGGCCAGAAGCAGCCTCGGGGAGTAGGCGACGCAGAAATCGAGCCCCAGAAAGACGAGTGGGAGTGGGAAGGGCCGTCACCGCAGCTGAGGCTTGGAGAGAGTGAGCCCCCACCGCGCAGCGGGGTGGCCCTCGTGCTAGGCTGAGTCGTGGGATTTCAGGAGACGGTCATGCAGCGAGGGCGAGCGGGGGCGGCCAGTTAGTGGTGGAAGTGCAGCGCTGGGGAGGTGAGCCTCTGTTTGGCACGGGGCTTGCCTGGACGTGCTGAGATGCCAGAGTTGGGAAGATCCCTCGATTTCCCCACCCTCCCACCCCAGGCGGATCAAGAACAGAGGAGAGAGGCCAGGAAGGCCATTCGGAGAGTTTTGAGCTCTTGGGGGTCTGGGGACCTGTCGTTTATCATGCCTGAATTCCCCCCTGCTAGAGCCTTGTCTTTCTCATCGCTCCATAAAATCGCTGAGGAGTGACCTAGTCAGGCAAGCGCTTATAAAGGCCTGCATGAGACAGTGCTGGAAACTGAAAGAGGAAGACGATCCCAGGGAAAGAGGAGAGCGAGTGCAGTGGATGGTGCTTGCTGACTAACTGGATGGAGGGGGCGGGGTGCAACCGTGTGGAAGGAAGGAAGTGGGGGCAGGCAGCGGGGACTGGAGAGCTCAGCGGGGCCCTGCAGTGGAGTTGGCTGGGACGCTTCTGCCCTTGTTGCAGACTCAGCGCAGCCTTGAGGCTTGGTCCACTTCTGGGCTCCTGTAAGAGAGGCCCCCAGGTCAGAGATTTCTCTTGGAGGAAGCCTGGAGTTTAAAGACGGAAGGAAAGAATTGTCCCCGAAGGAAGTGGGGCAGGTAGGGGAGTGTCTGAGGGCCGGGGGCACTAGAGAGGACAGACTTAGTACTTCTTGATCCAGCCTTCTGCTTCCAGAGCACCTGGGCCCTTTTTTTTTTTTTTTTTTTTGCTAGATTGGTGCTTAGATATTACTTTTCTGTTGCTGCCTACGATTCGTTTGGTTTAAAACAACCGAGGTGTTTTATTACCCAGCAGTTTCTGTAGCTCAGAGGCCTCAGTGGGCTCAGCTGAGTCTTCTCCCCAGGGTCTCCCAGGGTTGAAATCAAGATGTTGGCAGGTGCTTTTCCTCCTGGAGGCTCTGGGGTGGAATTTGCTTTCAGGCTAGTTCAGGTTGTTGACAGTTCAGCTCCACACAGCTGGAGGCCTGAGGCGAAATCGGTCCTCACCGGCTGTTAGCCTTGCCAGGGTCAGTCTGTCTTTGTTCCCCGGGGCTGGCTCCATTCCCTCCCACACCCACATGCCCAGCTCCAGCAAGGGTGGGCTCTTCTGCCTCATCCAGAAAAAAATAATTCTCTGCTAGTGGCTCAGAGTAGGTTGAGCTCGCCAGGATAATCCGGGATGTTGTCCCCAGTTTGAAGTCAATGCCTTGATTAGATCTGGGGAGGCCCTTCTGCCTCTCCTGTGGGTGTGTTCAGGGCTCGGGCCTGGGCACAGTGGGGAGCCCAGGGTGAGCAGTTTCGGGAGCTGTCTGCCTCACTCGTGTGGGCGCTCTCAGTTCTCAGAGCTTCTGTTTTCTCTCCAGGTTTCACTTTGAAAGCTGGGATTCTCGGTGCCTTGATTTACGGTGTTCGCAGAGTTACAAAAGAAAGGTCAGGGCACCTGGCATGCTGTCACTCCTGACTCTCCCCAGTGTTCATGCTGGTGCTTAAAGCTGGCTGTCTTGGGAAATGGTTTGTTGGTTTTTTTTTTTTTTTTTTGGTCCCTGCCACAGAGCATGCAGGATCTTAGTTCCCCAACCAGGGACTGAGCCTGTGCTCCCTGCAGTGGGAACCCGGAGTCTTAGCACCTGGACCTCCAGGGTGGCCCCTTGGGAAATGTTTTGAGCCGAAGTAATCTATAGTTGAATGAGGAAAACCAAGTGGAGAACTGGGCTGTCGCAAAGGGAGGGGAGCATCTCAGAGCGGCGCCCTGCCCTCACCCAGCTCCGAGTCGCTCTGGAGAGAACGTGCTTGGAGCATGGGCTGAAGCAGCTCCCGACTCCACAGTGGGAGGCGGTGTTAGCGGGGCTTGCCCGGAGGCCCTGCAGGGATGCCAGGGCAGCCTCTCCTTAGCCTCCCGACTCCCGACTTCTGCCTCCCCTCGCTCCCCACTGCCCTGCTGACAACTCCTCAGTGACTGTCCTCAGCGTCCGGACGGGGCTCCGGATGGCCCGGCGTGGCCTCGCCACCTCTCTTGAACCCCCGCCCTTGTCCAGCCTCTCTGGTCTTCCAGCTTCTTGCACATTCCAAGTTCCTTCTTTGTTCTTTCCCTTTAAGCAGTGTGTACTCCACGAAGGGTAGACTGCCCCCGCCTGCCCCCCCCTGCATTCCTGACTAGCGCCTTCTCTTTATTGGTAGGCTGCTTAAATATCAGATTCTCCAGGCCCTGCCCGCCCCGCCCAGAGTGGGTCACCCCCTGTAATACATTCACCCCTGGCCTTCGAGCTTCCCGGAGGACTCTAATCCTGTGAAAATGACACCTGGCGTGTGAAACGCTTGCTGAAGCGCGCAGGAGCAGGCGGCGTCCTGGGGGCTGTGTGGGCCTCTGTCTCAGCCGCTGGCCCGGGCGACCGGCTCCAGCACGCACTCTGAAGCTTGGGAGCCCGTGCTTTGTCCACGTGTTAGCTGAGTGACCTCGGGCACATCACCTTTCTGGCCATCCCCTCTTGAAGGCAGGAGTCCAGTCGGTCTCACGGGGCTGGCGGGAGGGGAGCGGAGGGCTGGGGGCTCGCGGTGATGTCTCCCCTGCTGCCCCCACCCAGGCCCTGGCAGGAGGCGGGGCCAGGGAAGGTGGTGAGGAGCCCCACGCCGCTCACAGCAGCCCCTGGGGAGCGTAGCTGCCAAACCCTCGGTGGCTCAGGTGAGCTCTTTGTGGAACCCCTGCTTTCCCAGACCGCAAGAGCAGCCCCCCAGGGCCCCCCAGCTGGCCTCTGTGGGCCTTAGACCCGCCTCCTGGGGTCGTTGGGTGAGCGTTGCACATGCGTGTCCGATCTGTCGGCTTGGGTGAGCGTTGCGCACGCGTGTCCGATCTGTCGGCTTCTGGAGAACAAGCTTGTGCAGGAAGTGAGCAGCACTGTGAACCCGAGAAAGGGCTGCCTTGAGCGTCTCCAGAGACTCGTCTTGAGTTTTGCATTGATAGCTCCACCCTCGAGTACAGCAGGGTGCACCTTCAGGTGTGGAGTGAATGGACGTCCGCTGGGCTGACAGATCCCAAGGGGTGGGAGACGGCTGGGGGAGGGCAGCCCTGGTCAGGGCTGCAGTGGGGGGCCAGGGAGGGCGTGCGGAGGGGAGTCGCGGGTGGGGGGCAGCAACAGGTCAGCCCCCTCTTCTGCCGCAGCCCCCAAGGGACATGGGAGATCCAGGTCTGCAACCTAGGAGATGCGGAGGTTTCAGCCCAGACCGGAAGGAGCATGCCAAGCGCTGTTACCCAGAGGCAAACGAAACAGGCACAGAAGCCGAGGAGAGCACCAGACCGCACTCGCAGGAGTCTGGAGAGGCCTTCAGAGGGAGGGGAGCCTCCTGGAGCTTGGGCGCCTGCAGCCTGCCTGTGGCTTGTGGCCCCTCCCTCGGGCAGAAACCGCTGAGTCTTGGCCGATGCTTTTCCTGGCTTGGCCCGCAGGCCACAGCAGCCCTGGGCCTCCGTGGTGTGACTCTGGCCTTGTTCTCCAGCGCGGAGGCTGCTGAGACCGTCACTTTCTTCCTCGCCAGGTGCCGTCCACGTGGCTGGGCTGGTGTCTGGGCTCAGCCCACCACGAAAACGTCTAGGGGCCCTGTCTGGTCACCGTAAGTCCCAGTGAGACAGCCAGAACGTGACTGGGGGGATGCTGACTTCAGGGTCCTGAGCTTGGCTCTGTTCCCCTAGACCGGGAGTGAGAGTGGCCTGAGGGCACAGGAGCCCTCCATCACCCAGGAGTTCCTCAACGGCAGCTGAAATGTGGGGGCGTGCTCTGTGCCCTGCTGCGGGAGCTGGCCTGTTGGCTCAGCCACCGCCTCGAGGCACACTGCCTTTCCCTCCGAAAGGGTGGCCACGCCTCTGGGGACACTGAGGGTGGAGGTTAGCCCAAGCCAGATAATGCCGAGCGCGCTTCAGTGGGGCCACTGCCAGGGGGCTTCCTGTTGGCAGCTTTAGCCACTCCCCTTGGGCCACTGGGTCCCGCAGGGTGGCTGACACAGCACCGCCAGCCCCGCTGACCTCTGGCCTCACGGGCTGCAGCTCTTCACGCCGCTTCCTGGCTGGAAATGGTCTAGCTGTTGGTGCCATTCCTGACTCAGTGGCCGTGGCTGGTCCAGGACCCTGAGTGGGCATTCTAGGGTGGGGAGGACTGTGACCACTTCATGAAGGGCAAGGGCTACTTGCCCTAGAAGAGTATCCCTGAGGGCAGTGATGTCGGTTATGAACCTAAAGGTCAGTTTTTAAAGAAATTCTGATGGCTTTTTAAAAATTCAAAATGGGTCATAGAACCGAGTGGTGTAAAGACCCCGCCACACCTGTGTGTTGGGCACTCGGCTTCAAGTTGTCAGCTCTCGCCTCAAGGACTCCACCCTCTGTCCCCAGTCACTCTGACACCCAGAATGTTTGGGTGGCAGCTGGTGGACTCAGCTCTGTGCTGGGATTCCTCCTCCAGAGTCTGTGCCGGCTGGCCCAGACCCTCAGGGGCGCCCAGCTCTGGGCCTGGCTGGCCTGCCTCCTGCTTGCTTCCCTGGCTCAGCACCAGGCCCCGAGCCCCGAGCCCTCCCAGCACACGCGGTCGGCCGCTGCCCCACCCCGGCGCTCTGGCCGCCTCGTCCACTTTGCACCTGGATTGTTGGAGTGCTTGCCGCCCCCTGGTCTGGGCCCTCTAGACAGGAACGTCACGAGCGTTCTCGAGTCACGGTTGCTTCCTGCCTCTCCAGGGATGACCGTGGGTCACCCTGATGGGTGCTCGTCTCAGAGTCTGAGAAAGGCACAGCACCACGCATGCGGGATGCAGGCAAGCTGGCGTCCCCACGAGCCGTGGATGTCAGGTGCAGGCTGCACTTGAGTCGTTAGCTTTGGCTGGTTGTCTGGGTGATGTTAGTTTCTCTGTGACCTGTAGTGCACGTGGGTGCTGTGCAGTTTAATAGTCACCGTGTACTTGTGTGCAATCAGAAATCTTTGGAAGGAGAGGTAGACCCTGTGTGCAGGGCGGAGGAGGAGGGCCGCGGTCTCCTCCAGCGGCTGTGAGCTGGCGAGTCGCCCCGTGCCCCGAGTCAGGGTGGGCAGCCTCCTCCGCCTGGCCCGGTGCCAGCACGGCCGCCTTCAGGCGGTTCTGCCCTCCCCACCCCTGCTGAGAGGCTTCTGCTTTCCATCTGAAGCTGCCTGTCCGGGTTCCCTCCCCGCCTCTGCCCCCATGCAGTGGGAGGGCCACCGCCAGACTCCACTGCCCCCTGCCTCAGGCTAGTCGTTTCTCCTCTCCCCTGCCGGGGGTCTGGCATCATCCCCACTCCTGACCCCTGACAGTTCCGCCCCCCGTGGTCCTGCTTCCTCCTGAGTTTGTTGGATTCTGGGATGCATCCTGGCGTGAACGGAACAGGTGAACTCTCTTTCGCGGTTTTGACACTCGTGGTTACTTACTTTGCTTCGCCAGCAGTGTTAGAAGTTTGTGGGGAGGAGGACCTGGTCACATCTCTGCGTCGTGCGCACCCGTAGGTGCCTCATCTCAGGTGAGGGACGTCGGGCGGCTGCAGGGAGGGGTGTGGAGAGCAGCGTGGAGCCGTGCAGACGAGGGAGTCCAGGCTGTTCTGGATGGTTCTGCTCAGCAGATAAGCAAAGGAGCACCTGGTCCCGGAGACGGGAGAGGGGAGTTAGCAGCCCAGGTGTGATTACCTTGAAACCACAATCCAGAGGGCAGGGGGCGCGCCCTCCACTTTCGTAAGAAGCTCTGCCCTTGAGGACACCCAGTGGTCTCTTGTTTGGCCCTGTCACTGCCGAGGGTGCGGTTCCACCCCTGGTGCGGGGGTCCCTCAAGCTGTGGGGTGTTGCCAAAGGCAAACAAAAGGAGGCGTGCCTTGTAACCCAGGCGCGGCCTGTTAACGGCCTCTGCCTGAATGAGTTGCGTATCCAGGTGCAGCGACCTGCTTGGCACCGTGAGTGCTTGGAGAGGACGCTTGAATTTGTCGTTTTTGAGGCTGTTTGTGACGGCAGAGCGCTCGGGCGCGTCCTCTTCCCGCTCGCCAGTCCTCCCTGGGCTCTGCTCCGACTTGGTGGTGAGCAGCGGGTGCTCCTCCTGACCTGGGGACCAGGGGAAGGACCAGGGCGGGGTGTGACCCGGTGGCCTCTGCTCAGCCCCTCGGCATCCAGGCCGGGCGGGGCAGGCAGGGGCAGAAGGCGCTGCCCGGGCACCTGCTCTCCGAAGACTGTCCAGGCTTTGGGGCTGGGGCAGTGCCCGCCTCATCCCCGCTGACCCTGTCCTCTCCCTCTTTCCAGCGTCCTTTCCGTCCTCCTCAGAGGTGCGGTGTGAGGGAGTGATCTGGCCGCCGGGTGTGGAGAGAAGGCCCTGTGGGCCACCGGGGGCCCTTCCAGCCATCGGGTGCTGAGGGTCACCCCAGGGAGCACTTGGGGACCCCTGCCCAGGGCTGAGGTCAGTTTGGGCGCTAAAGCTGAGGGTGGGGCTGGGGCCCAGGGCCCTCCCCAGACTCCTATCGTGTGTCTCTGTGTTGAAGTAAAGCCCGCCTGCAGCCCAGGCTGCGTCCTGAAAGGGCGGCACCCTGTGCTTCAGCCGGTGCAGAGCTGGCCCTGCCTTCCTGACTTCCTGGCCGCGGAGACATCTGCCCCCGCACGAGCCGTCCTCCGGATCCCACGCTGTTCACCCCGGGGTCTGGGCTCTGGGCTCTGCTGAGTGCCACGCGCGGTACTCGTCCTCGTGGGCAGCGGCTCTTTCCGCCATTGCCCCGCGGCAGGGCGCCGTCCCCGGAGCTTCCCGCGGGGCCCCTGACAGCCGCCGGCGGCGTGGCCCCGCCCCCGGCTGCGTGGCCCCGCCCCAGAGGCTTGGCTCCGCCCCCGGGGCTGCAGCGCCGGCTCTCGGGACTCTGCCTCAGGGCGGGCCTTCACGTGCTTAGCGCCAGCCGGGGGTTTCCGAGGAGCGGAGGGAGACGTGGGGGAGCGGGCAGCCCGTCCGCAGCGCTCCGGTCGGCGGCGGCTGGTGGGCTCAGCCCTCCACTCTGTTCAGGTGGCGTTGCAGGCGCTTTCGGAGCAGCGGGGCGCTGTCCATGCGCTCTCTGCCCCGCGGTGGCTGCTGCTGACGTTTTGTTCCCGGTCCTTCCGCCCTGTTTCTTTGGGCACTGGACTTGATGTGTGTGCATTGTATTTATTTGTGTGTGTGTGTGTGTGTGTGTGTGCATTTTAAATAAGCCGGCACACACAGCCCCATGTTCTTGAAGTGGAATGATACTCTGAGTTCAGTTTGAGTGGTGGCCTTCTCACGACCACAGTCCATGCCCTGGGGGACTCTGGCTGGGACTTGTGTGTCCGTGGTTCCAGGTCTCACGAGGCTAGACAGTGGTTCCAAATCGGAAAAGGAGTACGTCAGGGCTGTGTCGTCACCCTGCTTAGTTAACTTCTATGCAGAGCACATCATGCAAAGTGCTGAACCGGATGAAGCACAAGCTGGAATCAAGATTGCTGGGAGAAATGTCAGTAATCTCAGATATGCAGATGACACCACCCTTCCGGTAGAAAGTGAAGAGGAGCTTAAGCAGCTCTTGATGAAAGTGAAAGAGGAGAGTGGAAAGGCTTGTTTAAAACTCAACATTCAAAAGACTAAGATCATGGCATCCGGTCCCATCACTTAATGGCAAATAGATGGGGAAGCAATGGAAACATTGACAGATTTCATTTTCTTGGGCTCCAAAATCACTGCAGATGGTGACTGCAGCCATGAAATTAAAATATGCTTTCTCCTTGGAAGAAAAGCTGTGACCAACCTAGACAGCACATTAAAAAGCAGAGACATTGCCGACAAAGGTCCATCTAGTGAAGGCTGTGGTCAAGTATGGATGTGAGAGTTGGACCATAAAGAAAGCTGAACGCTGAAGAATTGATGCTTTTGAACTGTGGTGTTGGAGAAGATTCTTGAGAGTCCCTTGGACTGCAAGGAGATCTGACCAGTTCATCCTAAGGAAATGAGTCCTGAATATTCACTGGAAGGATTGATGCTGAAACTCCAGTACTTTGGCCACCTGATGGGAAGAACTGACTCATTGGAAAAGACCCTGATGCTGGGAAAGATTGAAGGCGGGAGGAGAAGGGGACGACCGAGGATGAGGTGGCTGGAGGGCGTCACCGACTCTGTGAACATGAGTCTGAGTGAACTCCGGAGCTGGTGATGGACAGGGAGGCCTGGTGTGCTGCTGTCCATGGGGTCGCAGAGAGTTGGCAATGGCTGAGCCACTGAACTGAGCTGAGACTCGGCGAGCCTCTGGTCTGTCTGGGTGGGGAGGGACTGGACCGACTGCTGGTTACTAGAGCAGGTTTTTCTGAGGCTTAGTGCTTGCCCCGTCCCAGAGGCCCAGGCTCTCTAGGCCACATAGTGCCCCCTGTGTGGGGGCCCGAAGGACCCCACTGCAGCACACTTTGGACGGGAGCCTTCCTCACTCATCTCCACGGTGTCTTCCTGTGTGCTGGAAACGCCCGTTTGTCTGTCTGGGTGAAGTAGAAAAGGACACTTTATTACTTTGCCAGGCAGAGGGGGCACAGTGTGCCCCTGCTGTAAAAACTCTGTGTCCCCGCCTCCCCCGGGAGCATTTGCTGAGGGTTAGAACTGGCTGTAAGGGCGGGGTCTCCGACAGGATGAGGGTGTGAGCAGGCTTGCACCAGACGAGATGGCCCTTCTATTTCCCATCTTAAAGTCCCATTAGGACTTCTCCAACCCCTCACAGAAGTGGGGATCGTGGGAGTGCGGCCTCCCCGCTACCCGGAGAGCTCACATCACGGGACCAGCGTTTCCCCTCCTCCCCCCGTCCCCCCTCCCCTGGGCTATCTTCAGTCACATCCGATGCCGTGTGAGTCTCACCGCCGGAATCAAGTGCGGATCTCTGGAAGACACGGCTTTGCTCCTCCCGAACACTTCACGAGGCCTGTGAGAGAAGCACGTTCATGAGCTCTTGGCTTGACACAGGCCATCCTCACCGGGTGGTTGCCCCGGGGTGGCTGGGACGCGCTCAGGGCTGGAACCTGGGGAGCCGCCGTGGTCCCAGGCCTGGAGCCCCGGGGTCAGTGCCGGGATGAGTCAGACGTGCAGAGTGGAGAGGCTGACGAACCTCCTGCGGCTCCTCTAGCCCAAATGAGACACACCCTCCCGGGAGCAGCGGCAGCTCCTCCAGGCCTCCTCCTTTCCCTGAGCCTCAGCCGCCGTTGAGGAGTCTCCAGCAGAAACTGGAGGGCTCCGTCAGACCAACAGGGCCGTGAGGAGAAAAGAGGGAGTGGAGGTCTGGGATGTGGCTTGAGACAGGCTCGCGGCTGCTGTGAGGGCGGCCAGGCGTCCTCCTCTCAGGCCGGGAGCATCTGCTTGCGGCTGGTGGCTCAGCCAGCTGCGTCCCATCGTTTCCTGCCCTCAGCGCAGCCCCCCGGGTGCCGGGCCGCGCCGCTGCGAGTGGTCTCTGCCGCGGGGGGTGCCGTGCGCCGGCCCTGTCTGGTCGGCCCCTCTGAGCCCGCTGGCCGAGGGCTGCGGCCTCAGCGGCCTGGGCGCCACGGGCCGCCTGTGCTCGCCCGCCTGGCTCTGGCGGCCTGGGGGCGGGGCCCTCTCAGGGCTGGTGTCTCAGGGCCCTGCCGTCGGGTTTGCTCCCTGGAGGCTTCCTCCTCTTTCTCTCAGTGTCTCGGTCCAGCAGCCTCCAGGAGGGGCTCCGGGAGGCGCATCCATCCTGGTGCTCGTGGCCTCCTCGGTGGAGGGGCTCCCCGGGGACTGAGCCGCCCATCCTGCTGCTGCTTGGCCCCAGGCTGGGAGCCTCTCCTCTCGGAAGGCTTCCGGGCAGCTCGCCTCGCTCCCCAGCTCAGGGCGGCGCTTCAAGGAGCGCGCCCCACTCGCTCCCCGGGGCTCCGCCCCCCCATCGGGGCTGTGCTCCTCCCCAGGGCTCCGCAGCCTCGGCCCTCCTCCTGTCTCCATCTCCTGCCTCCTGGCTCTGCCCTGCGGGAGACGGCTTCAGTTTCACCTCTGACCTTTCCCTGCTAACATCTAACAAACTTTCATTTGTAAGAACTTTTTTTGGCAATCTGGCTTTTCTGGTTTTGCAGCGTCCTGTTCTTGCTGAATGGATGCGGTGGCTTGTCTGTTGCACTTGGATAATGAAGGTGGGTTCTTGACGGTTGCTGCCTCCTGCTGAGCCTCTCCAGGGGGCCTCGATGTGTCACGTTAGGGGTGTGGGAGCCCGCGGTCAGCTGCTCGCTCTGACAGGCCTCTGTGAAGGCAAGTGGAAATTATACCTGCAGGTTCAGTCCCTCTTTCCAACCTGGGTTTTCAGCTCTTACTTAATTTTACTTTTATTCAGGCGAGGTTATGATAGGGAATGTGTTTGTTTGGATTATGACTTAAGCTAGCGCCTCACCCTTCACGTGGCTCTGTTCTTCGGCAGGTGGGCTCCTCTCCCGAGAGCCACAGTGCACACTGGGACCTGTGTACACACGTATTTACTTATTTTTCATTCTGGCTGATCCCTTACCATCCTCCTCTCAAAAAAAGTTCACGATCTTTAAAGAATTCGCTGCCTAAGAGAGTATAATACTTGAAGGGACAAACCAAAGAAAGTTTAGGTCTTCTCCGACTCGACAGCGTGGACGCTGCGGACGTGCGAGCCGGACGCAGCTTGCCCCCTCGCGGGGCTGGCGTGGCGACCCCCTCCTCTCTGCAGGCAGGCTGCCGGGCTTCCTTGGTGCCCGGCGGCGTTTAAGGAGGGTGGGACAGTTCTCTCCTGTGCTGGTCCGAGCCGTGCTTTGCCAGTCAGCTCCCCGGGCTGTGCTGCAGGTGTGGGGAGCTCGCCTCGGGCCCTGGCACCCCTCCTTGGGCCTCAGGGCAGGGCTTGAACTTCTCTCTCTAATGGGTGGCGGATGAAGATGTGGGACGAACCTCTTTTCCGTTGAGGCAGTCCGCGTGCAGGTCAGAATAGTCTCCAGGCACAGAGCCCCGAACCGGGCACCAGATGACGGGGCGGTCCGAGCGCAGGTCGGAAAAGAATTTCCAGACGTAGAGCATTTTAGGAGGCAGTGAGTTTATTAAGAACAAAGAGCAGAAATAACGTGGGCACCGTGAGTGCAGTGGCCCGAAAACGCCCGACAGTCTTCCTCTCAAGGGAGAGTCGACAGTGTTCCTGAGTTAATGCCAATTTTTATAGCCTCAAGACAAAGAAAGTGCCTGCTGGAAGGCTGGTGTGGAGTGAGCAGTTGGGGAGCCACAGGGTGTTCCCTGGAGTGGGCCTCTTTGCCTACTGGGGAGTCAGGCGGCTTGCTAGTGATGATAGGGAGGAGGGGGCTTTTGGCGATGGTGATGAAGGGGCTCCGTCAGCTTCGGAGTGACCTGGGTTCCGGGCTCCCCTTCCGTGGCCTTGGCGTAAGGCCTCGCCCCTGAGGTCTTGGGGGCAGGCCTCAGCGTCTCCCGCCTGGCGAGCCCTTCCCGCTCTGTGCTGTGCGCGCTGGGGCTGTGCTTCAGAGGGCCTTGCCCCTTCCGCTGCGGGCCTGGCATGCCCCCTGCCGTCCTCCGCGCTGCTGCGGTTCGGGTCTTACGCTGGGTGCAGGGTCAGCTGCCAGCCACAGGCTTCTGTCCCGCAGTGGCTGAGAAAGAAGCCTGCACACGTGGGCAGCACCTGGACAGGTGGCCTGGGAGTGGGGCAGGGCTGCAGAAACCTCCACCCCCGGGAGGCCCGTTGGCTGATGGTGTCGTGGTGCCCAGATCGGGCATGTTTCCTTCAGTGGCATGAAAGCCTTTGGGTGGGCGGAGGGCATCCGGTCCCCCTGAGGCCAGGAGCTTTGGCACGGGCCCCAGAGGGAGGGGCGGGGTGCTGGGAACGTGGTCCCTGTCACACCTGGGGCGGCCGCCGTGAGGAGGGGGGTGTCAGGAGAGACGGGAGCATGGGCGGGAGTTTCCAGCGAGACTGTTCCCCGACCGGCTCCTCCACACCCTGCGCTTCCTGTGTCTGTGCCTGACAGGCTCCTCCCGTGACCTCAGCGTGACCCCGTGAGGTGGCACCGTCCCATCCGCCCTCTGCAGGAGCGGTGCACGGGCTCCTGGAGGTGGCGCCCTGCACGGGGTCCCCGGTGGGGGTCTGGGTGGCCAGGGCCCGTGGCCTGAGCGCACGTCCAGCTCACGTGCAGGCACGCGCACGCCGCGTCGGGCGAGGTCTGAACGCTGCCTGAGCGGAGCTCCCCACCGTGGAGGCCTGGAGGCGGAGGCCACCACAGAGCGGCCCGGGCGTGGTGAGCCGCGGGGTGAGGATGAGCCGAGAAGGGGAGGCCCCCAGGTGTCTTCTGGGCTCCGGCTGGGGGACGCGGGGGCCCGGGTGGTGGGTCAGGTCTGGACCAGAGGCCAGTGGAGCTCTGCCTGGGCAGAGGGGCGGCCCCCCGTCCCCCCGAGGATGGGTCTGCTCAGTCGCCTCTGTCTGAGGTGCTTGGGGTCTCAGAGCCCACTTCCGTGTGGAGCCCCTGCCGCGCGCTGCCCCGGCCTTCCCGGCGCCTCTTTCTGAGCCTGGCTGCATGTGTGCTGGTGCGTGGGTCCCCTCCGCCCTGGCTGCCTCTCCAGCAGGAGCCTGTTGCTGCCTCTGGGCCTGGCGCAGGTGCAGGCTCGGGGAAGGAGGCAGGAGGTGGGAACTCTGGCCTCACGTGGGGAATGAGCTGCCTGGCACCGGGGTGGCTCCGTGGCGTCTCCTTTTCTCACACGCTACTGCACACCTGTCTGTCTCAGCGTGCAGCGGCTTCCTGGGATTTCTTTCCTTCCTTTTTCTTTTTTTTTTTTTTTTTTAATACTCAATCATCTGTATTCCTGGGATTTCTTTTGGGATGACAGGTGTGGTCCTGCGGCCCCCTGCACACTCGTGGTGCCCGGGGTGTGGGTGTGTTTGGAACTGTCAGAAGCCCACGGTACCTGCTGGACCAGGCTTGTTGGATTCTATTGTGGGGGTGCGGGGTTCTTTATCAGCGAGCCCAGCTCTGGGGAGAAAGGCGGGGAGACCCATCCTGCAGGGAAGAGGGAGGCCTGTGAGCAGGGGCCCGGCTGGGGGCCCCTCCTTCCTGACAGGTGCATACCTGGCCTTACCTGTGTGGGGCTGCGGGGTGTGTCCTGCCACCCAGAGAGACTCCAACGCAGCTGTGTGCACGGCTGTCGTCCTGCAGGCCGTCGCGTAATGGAGACCTGGCTCCGAATGGGTCTCTTGCTGTGTGTGTGTTGGCATCTGTGAGGTCAGCATCTGCCTTGAGCTGGAGGTTGATGAGGTCGGGCTCATCTCCTTGGTCCCCCTGGGAGGACCTGCATGTGGGAACTTTGCCTTGGGGGGGCTAAGGTGACTAAGCGCCGGAGCTGGGAAGGCAGGAATCGGAGGCAGCCGCCACTCTGCCGTCGACTGTGATACTGGTGAGCAGCCCTCGCCTGGCGCCACTGCCGGCCCGAGCCAGGCGGCTGCTTTCTTGCCAGGGTGACCACCATTCAGGGCCCGGCCGCCTTTCCTTGCTGTACTGAGGGCCCCTCCCTCCGTGGCTGCCCTGGGCCTCGGCCAGGCTGGCGGGCAGGCCGCCCGTGGGCCCCGGACGGCTGCTGCGAGGCCGCTAGCCAGGGAGCCTGTGCCAACGTCTCTCCCCCTTTGTATTCCAGCGAAGATGCTATGAGGAAGGCTGGAGTGGCCCACAGCAAGTCCAGCAAGGACATGGAGAGTCACGTGTTCCTGAAGGCCAAGACCCGGGTAAGCCTGGGGCGGCGCGGGGGGCAGGCGCCAGGCCGCGGGGGTGGGGCGGCCGCCCGCTGCTGGGTGCTGCTCTGCGTCTGGGGGACAGCTGTGGGAGGGCAGCGTGTGGGCGCCCAGGCCAGCCTGTTGGCACCCTGTCCGTGCCCAGCTCCCGTGAGTCCTGTAGGGTGCTGTTGGGCCTTGGCGGCTCCTGTGGACAGTGCCCCGAGGCAGAAACACTCTGTCCTCAGGCCCAGACCTCCCCAGGGGTCGGGCCCTGGCAGGTGGGCCCAGAAGGGCTCCCGCCCCTTTCTGCGTGACGCAGGTGATGCTCGCGGAGGGTGGGGCCCTGGCTGGGGGCGGCGGATCGAGTGATTGGGGCGGGCCCTCTGTGAGTTCTCACAGGAACTGGGGCCACCTGGGCGCCCCGTGACCCCTCCTGTCATTGTGAACGCTCCCCAGGGGCAGAGCTGCTGGTCGCAGTGAAGTGGGACAGACACACGGAAGGCGGCTTGTCTGGGCCACCTGGCTCCGCCGAGCGCCAGGCGCCCAAGCGCGGGGCTGCAGCTCTGGGGCCCTCTGTGTCGAGAGCTCAAAGCAGTACTTACGGTCGGGTACTGGTGTGGGTGAGCCGGCTGTCGAGACGCACAGAGCTCCATCCGGGAAGCTTGAGCCTGTCTGAGTGTTGAGATGAGGTGAATACTTTCTGAAACGGGAAGGTAGAGCTGGCTGGCCTGGGCTTGTAGACCAGCACACACGTCAGTGAGCACGTGTGGGTGGAGGCTGAGCCGCCCGTGCACACAGAGGATGGTGAGCATTTCTTCTTTATAAAGCCTGTCAAGCGCTGACTCACACATCGCACAATTCACCCAGGAGAGTCTGCGACTCAGTTGTCTTTAGGGCCTTCACAGAGTTGTGCAGCCATCCCCATGATGTGTTTCAGAGGATTTTCTTCTCTTTCTTTTCCTGTGTTTGATGGCACCGCTTGGCTTGTGGGATGTCAGTTCCCGGGCCAGGGACTGAACCCAGGCCCTGGCAGTGAGAGCCCGGAACCCTGACCGTAGGCCCCCAGAGGTCTCCCCAGCGCGTTTCCCCGGGAAGCTCTGCGCCCGTTAGCCTCGCTCGCCGTTCTCCTCAGCCCTAGGCAGCCACCTGCCTGCCTCCTGTTGCTGGCGGTGTGCCTGTCCTGTCCTTTTCTCATAAATGCAGTCGTAAGGTACGTGTTTCCGCGACTGGCATCTTAGAAAAGCATTGCCGGCGTTTATCCATGAACCGTGTTGTGGCGTGTATTCCACTCCTCCCTGTTGTCGGGTGATATTCCATTGCGTAGGTGTAGCCCGTTTTATTTATCCATCCATCTAGTCAAGGCTATGGTTTCTCCAGTAGTCACGTATGGATGTGAGCATTGGACCATAAGGAAGGCTGAGCACCAAAGAGTTGATGCTTTCAAACTGTGGTTTTGGGGAAGGCTCTTAAGAGTCCCTTGGACTGCAAGGAGATGCAACCAGTCAGTTGTAAAGGAAGTCAGTCCTGAATATTCATTGGAAGGACTGATGCTGAAGCTCCAATACTCTGGCCACCTGATGTGAAGCGCTGACTGATCAGGAAAGACCTTGATGCTGGGAAAGATTGAAGGTGGGAGGAGAAGGGGGCGGCAGGAGGAGATGGTTGGATGGCATCACCGACTCAGTGGACGTGAGTTTGAGCTCTGGGAGACGACGACGGACAGGGGAGCCTGGCATGCTGCCGGCCCTGGGGTCGCGCAGAGCCGGACACGGCTGAGCAGCGGTGAGCCCCTCAGTCGGGGCGCACCTGCTCCCGCTTCGGGCTGTTGCAGCAGTGCTGCTCCGAACGTCTGTGTGCCGGCGTGCCCGGGCACGCGTGGATTCATTTCTCTTTGGTGTCTGCCTGGGCAAGAAGTTGCTGGATCAGATGGCAGTTCTGTTTAACCTTCTGAGGAGTCGCCAGATTGCTTTCGAAGCAGCTGCGCCGTTTTCCGTTCTCGGGGGGTGCGTTTTGTCCCCGCTGCCCCGTGCCTCAGCGGTGCTTGTCGCCGGCCTACTGAGGCCTTCGTGGTCGTGCGAAGCGGTGCCTCACGTGGCTTCTAAAGCTGATTGGTCCGTGGCCGCGCTGGGTCTCCGTTGCCGTTGCAGCCTTTCCTGAGGCGCGGCGCGTCGGGGGCGCCCTCTGGTTGTCGTGCGCAGGCCCCTCGTGGCGGCGGCCTCTGAGTGTGGAGCACGGGTGCCCGTGCGTGGGTGTCGGTGCCTGTGGCTCACGGTGCTGGAGCTCAGGCCCAGCGGCTGCGGGGGCAGGCTCCGTTGCCCTGGGACACCCGGGATCTCAGACCAGGGATGGCACCCGTGTTGCCTGCCCTGGCAGGCCCATTGCTAACCACTGAGCCGCCAGGCAGCCCCTCGCTGTGGCTCTGACGTGCATCCCCAGCTGGCTTGCTATGTTTATCGGTCATTTGTATGTTTTCCTTAGAGAAGTGTTTGTTCTGACCCTTTGTCCGTTTTGAAATTGAGTCATTCGTGTTTCTGTTGAAGAGCTCTTTTCAAGGTTTGGAGACGCGTCTCACATTGAGTGTGTGATTTGCTGGTGTTTGGGGGATGAGATGAGCTGGGAGCCTTGGGCGCTTACTGGATGGTTTCCTCTGGAAACGCTCCCCGTGTTGTCTAGCACTGCTGGTTGCTGCTGTGTGAGGAGCTGCCCTGGAGAGTCGTGGCCTAGAGTGGTGGTGGTGTCCCGACTCTGGGTTGGGTGGGGGGTGGAGTAAACACCCCTTGCAAGGCCCAGGAAGCAGACGCAGCACTGGGGTGGCCCAGCCGCACAGCTGCCAGGGGGCTTGCCCGGGAGGTCCCCCCCCCCGGGGCCTGCGGTCAGAGCCTGCCAACTTTCCTTCACCTCCTCCCATCTGGCAAAGCAAATCCAGGCATCCAGTTTAATTCTTAACACCCGAATTCCAGCAGGTGGGTCTGCTCTCTGTCTCAGAGAGACTGAGGGAAGCAGAAACCACAGTGCCTGGGGGTGTGTGATCACCGCTGGCGCACTCTGAAGCCTCGGCGGAGGGGGCCAGAGAGCCGACCTCTGTGCCGCGTGTGTGAAGAGGCTCATCACAGGCGTGTGCGTTGCTGATACTTGCTCATCATTTGGTTGTTTGTTTATTATTTTTGTTTTTTTGAAGTTCAGTAACTTTATTGGACCATCAACAGTTCTCATCCACAGTAACCGCAGATTTTTGAAAGTGGTGACAGGCACATAGGGAACCCGCCTGTAGAACTTGTTCGGTGGGTCTCCGCCATGTCTTCTGGACAGCTGCACGCGGATCCGTGTGGGGCGCTCTGCAGCCCCTTGGCCCACAGCTCTGTTGGGCCTGGTGCTAATGCACACGTCAGGGGGTCCCCCCTTCATGGTGAATTTCCCGTTTTCTTGGCGTGCCCAAGGGGCACGCTTCTTGAAACCCACTCCATAGGTGCGCTTGTGAAAGTTGATGGTATTCTGTCTGGTCACCGCCTCGGTGACGGCGGACCACCCTCCTCTGTGGGAGTTTTTAGACGAGGCTTGTATGTTGCGCGCGGCCCAGCTCCTGTGCGTGGTGTACGGTCCTGTGCACAGGTAGCGCGTGTCTCTGGTTTGAAGCGTGAGTTCCCATGGCGGGGGCCAAGGTGAAACCCAGGCACCAGGGAGGCCAAGAGCATTGGACTTGGGAGGCATCCTGGAGGCCTGTCAGAGGCAGGCCAGGGGCGCACAGGTGGCCTGCTGGTGGGGACGCAGGGCGTGGCCTGGGAGAGGGGCGGCGCGCACGGCTGAGCAGGAGGCCCCGTCTTCTGCAGCCCTGCCTGTGGACCCACAAGCCCACGGTCGGCCTTTGACTGAACCTGAAGACGCCTTCTGCTGTGCTTGTTTGATCAGGAACAGTTATCGGACGAGAAGAGCACAGCTGTGCACACTGAAGACTGCAGACGGCCTGAAAAGGTCAGCATTCTCGCAGAAGCTGCGGACGCCTGCCGGAAGGGCCTGGGCGTGGCCGGGGCGGCAGGGCCAGAGCTGCCCCCCGCCGCCCGCCGTCGGGGGTGCCGCCCGGGCCTCCCGCTGCGCTACGCTGCGCCGGCAGGCTTCTTTGGTGCTCTCCGCGGTTTTCGGTGGCTCTGTTCCCATGCTGAGAGGGTGCTTTAGGAACGCTCTGTGCAGTCCCTGGGGCATGGGCCAAGCGGCACGGGGCACCAGCTTGCTGGCTTTCTTGGTTCGATCTTAGTGTTCAGTTTAGACTGGGCAAGGAGCCCGCAGCCGTTTGTCACGCTGATCGGTCTTTGTGTGTCTGGAACAGTTTGCGTTGTCTAAAGGTGAGGTGCGAAGCTGTGTGGATGGCGGCAGGGCGCTTGGCAGAGCTCCGGCCTGCCCTGCGGCTGACGCAGCTTCCCACACAGGAGGGGCTCGCAGGCAGACTCTGTGGAAGCTGACAGACTGCTCCCGTGGGAGCTCCAGGGCCTGTCCCCGCCAAGTCTTGGAAGAGAGCAGCTTTAAAGTTAAAAAAACTTAAAAGCTCTTGTGTATCAAAGGACATCAGGAAGAAGGTGAAGAGGCCTCTGAAGTTGGGGAGGCACTTGGGAACCGTGGATCCGGTGAGGGACTGGAGCCCACAGTGTAGAAAGAAGCACAGCTCCATGACAGAAGAGGCCAGACCCCCAGCTCAGACTCAGGCAAGCAGCGTGAACAGACGTCTCCCCGAGCAGACATTGGGATGGCCAGGCAGCACGTGAGGAGACGCGCAGTGTCAGCAGTCACTAGGGAGGAGCAACTCCAAACCGCCGCGCAGTGCGGCTTCACATCCGTGATGGCGGTGATGACAACAGACGAACACGGCTCACTCACCTGAGGAGCGCTGGCGAGAAACTGGAAGCACCGGGCGTCGCTGGAAGGAGGGTCCGGTGGAGCGGCCGCCGTGGGAACGCTGGCGATTCCCCAGAAGTTAAGCAGGGGCCCTGTGTGCGCGGAGCGTGTGCGCGGAGCCCGCTGGCATCACGCCCTGCAGCCAGAAGGTGGGGGCCCCACAGCCAGGACGTGGGCTGGCCGCAGGATGGGCTGTGCGGCGGGAGGGAGCACGGATGGCTGGCCCAGCGCGGCTGGACCTGGAAAGCGTCAGGCTGAGTGCAGGGACGAGGTCGCCAGAGGGCACGCGCTGTGCGAGGCGTCTGCGTAGCGTGCCCAGAGTGGGCCGGTCTAGAGAGACAGGGTGTTTGCTTCTTGCGGCTGCTGCGCAGGTCCCACAGACCCGGCGGACTCCAGGCTCGTGACTTCGGCCTCAGGGCCCAAGGCTTTCCCCTGGCAGCCATGTTTGCAGCCGGGAGTTTATCGGTTTGACCTGTTTGCTGCTTGTAGACTTTGGGAGCCTGATGCCCTTTTAAAATGTTACCCTGTCTCCCTCTTTCGGCCCAGGCCGACAGTGGCTCTGCCGTGTGGCACTAACCCTGTGGGCCTCGTGTGTGTGACAGACTCCCTGTCAGATCAGGGGTCCCCACAGACCTTTCACCCCGTACTTTCATCCCCCGTCCTGGCGTCTGTGAGGTGACCCAGAGGATTCCTCACATGCCTCGTCTCCTTGGCCCTGGCGGTCTGTCCAGCCACACCCTCAGCCTTCTCTCCAGAGCTCACATTCCTACAGTGAATCTCCTGGTTTTCATGTTGGTTTTTTGGTGACTCAGACAGCCTGGGAATTTTCCAAACGAGGCCCAGGTTCCTCTCCGCGCTGCGTTTCTTCCCTGGGTTCCCTTCTTCCTCTCGCGTCTTCCTGCAGGCTGGCCGGCCCTCCCCCGCTCTGTTCATCGCCACGCGGCCCGCGGCCCGTGCGGCTAGACGTTTGCCCAGGGCCGCAGGGCTTCTCCCGGCTTTCGTTTCCGGTCACGCATTCTGCTTTCCCCAGAGCCCTCCCCAGAAGTACCTGGCACATCTGCCTCTCTCCCAGCGTCCTGTTCCTGATGACATCTGTGTCTTGAGGACGACGTGAGCGTCCTCAGTGACAGACTGCTCAGCACCATGTTCCCACCAACGACCTCCCCGAGGCCTGGCTCGGTCCTGCCTGCCCCGTATTTCCTGTGACCTGGGTGTTGGGTCCGGGGAGCGCAGTGTGCAGGGGTTGTGTTAGCAGGAGTGCGTGGGAGGTGGTGCCTCATTGTTGTGTGTGGCGTATGTACGGTATTTCTGGGTGTCTTGGTGTTCCCACAAGGCCACAGTTGGTCAGGAGTTGGGACAGGGACAGCCTGGCTTTTTTATGAAGTATCCCGTCCACTTACCAGCTAATGATTCCATCATTTAACTGGGCGCCGCAAACTGGTAATCGTCCTGAGTTCCGGCTTTTCCTCTACATTTATTAGGTGAATTTTCTTGCCAAGAAAGGCTTTCTTTCATCCACCAGGGCTTCTTGGTTGCCTGAACCGCAGTCTTTGGGGACCCTCAGGGACCCCTCTTTGTGGAACGGTGGCCGGGGGGTGCAGTTCAGCCGCTCCGCTGCTCTTAGCTCAGGGTCGGCTCTTGCTCTGAGGAGCCCGTGTTCCTGCGGAGGGCGAAGTGGACCTGGCGGCTTGCAGTGTGGGCCTGAGGCTGCTCAGTGCTTCCGCACCTGTTGGAGTCCTACGGAGGCCTGTGGTTTCGAAACGACAGCGACCTCAAAACCCCATCATTTCACACTGATGCCTCCAACTACGGCGTTTCACTTTCGTTTCAGGCGTGCATCTGTTCTCCGAGGCGAGTCTCTGGCCTGCCGCTGTCGCCGGCAGGATTGCTGCTTTGAGGGCTTGCAGAGTGGGCAGGCCAGTGTTGCCGCTAGTGCTGGCCGCGAAAGACGGAATGCGGGACGACCTTTAGGGACTCCTCCAGCTGTGTGGGCCCTTAAACGTGTACCCTCTCTCGGAGGACGTTCTTGCGCTCTGTGTTTCAAGATGGTCGGTCCGAAAATCCCTTTTCCCTGTGATTCAACACCGCCTCGTGTCGACTCCTACGCTGGCTTGGCTCTGCATTTTTAAAACTTGTGCTTGTTCTGTAGTTGGGCTTTAGCTTCGGTTTGGTGGAAGATTTGTCTACTTGCAGCGTGAAAGCTGCGTAACAAGGCAGCAGGCCTCCTTCTCGGCGCTCGTCCTGGCCTCCCTGGGGTCTCATTGTCAGTCTGCAGCCTTCCCTGTGCAGATGGGAAGCGGAGACGTGTTCAGACTCCCCGAGTCTCATCCCGAAGGTCTGGCAGTGGAGCCTCTGGTGTGTAGCCTGGGCCGCTTCAGCCGCAGCCTCAGTGTCCCGCTCCTGCGTCCACTTGGTGAGGGGAGGCGTCCTCCGCCCTGGCCGAGATGTGGACGGGCTGGACCCAGCGTGGGAGCCGCGGGAAGCCTGGCCGCGCCCCTGTCCTCTGTACCCTGTGTCCCCGCCCCCCCGGTGTGAGGGGGCGCGGGTGGGTCTGTGGAGTGAGGGCTGCGCCGTGCCCGGCCACACCCAGAGCCAGGGTGGGGGGTGTGCGCCTTCTCGCCTTTTCGAGGCTGCCCTGGGAAGGGTGCCTTGGAGCAGGAGCGGGCCCGTGACCCGCGCGTCTGCCTGGGGGCCCGGAACTCGCCCGCCTGGGGAGGCCCGTCTGGACAGGAGGTCAGGCAGCCGCCCTGGGGGCTGGAGGGGCGGACCATCGGCCCACGAGGGCTTGGCCCACAGGAGCACCCTGTTCCGGCCGCGCCCTGCCCCCTTCTCCCATCAGGCGGCCACTCCCCTCTCTGTTCCCTGAGGTCCCCAGAGCCTCTGCAGCCCCGGCCGTGGGCAGCCCCAGTGGGTGTGGACCGCGGCGCCCTCTGCCCACCTGGCTCCATGCACTCCTGGTTCTGTGCCAGGGGCTTTGGGGACACACGCCTGGGCCTGCTACCCCGTGTCTTGTGTCTGGCGCTGTGTTTTGCCTGAAGCGTGGTTGATCCGCACTGTTCCTGTCTCTGCAGCAGGGTGGTTTAGCTGTCCTTTCCCGCCGCAGGAGGTCCAGTGCGGCTGTCTGCGCTGCGTGCCTCGTCCATCCTGTAACCGCCTCCCCTGCCGGGCCCGGTGCCCTAGCCCACCCCTTCCCTGCCGCCTCCCCTGTGGCCACTGCAAGCCTGCCCTGGCACGCCTGTGAGGCTGTCTCTGCTTCACAGGCCGTTCGTGTGGCATATTTTGGATTCTGGACGTGAACGGTGGCACGTGGGATTTGTCTTCTCTGGCTTGGCTCCGCGGGGTCGCCTCCGGGCCCCTCCGTGTTGCTGTGGCTGGCAGTCTGCCGCGCGCGCCGGTGGACACTCAGCCACTCCCCGCCGGGCTGTGCGCGTCTGTCTGAGTCGCACCGCGGGCTCCGGGGTCGTGGGCCTGTTTTCAGTTTGTTTGAGGAGCCTGCACGCCGGTCTCCGTGGTAGCTGCGCCGGTTTACGTCCCCATCAGGGTGAGAGGGTCCCCTTTCTCCACACCCTCTCCAGCACTTGTTCTTTGTGGATTTTTAATAAACTGACAGCTTTGTAACCGGCGTCCTCTCGATTTTGAAGTAGAAAAAGCTCAGCAGATCCTTTTGAGGTTTCTCTGACCCAGAAGTTGGCCTTACAGAGTCAGCTCTCGACCTGGCCGGCTCCCCATCCCCATCTCCTCGCCTCGGCCACCTCGTTTCTGAGCTTCCTTCGGCCCCCACTTTCCTTGCTCCCCACTTGCCAGCCGGCTGCCCTTCAGGGGCCGGGCTGCTCAGGTAATCTGGGGACTTCTTTCCTCCCAGAAATTGAGGGGAGTCAGGAGGGGGCGTGTTGAGCACCCCTTCCTCACAGCCCCACTCCTTGCTGCCTGCCCTGCGGCCTCCTGGGCCTTTCCCCCGTTGTCCTCTGATTCCCCGGCTGAGGACAGGCTAGCGGCGGTTTGAGATGGATGAGGGCTCACAGGGTTAGAAAGTGAGCTCTGTGTCGCGTTCTTGGAGGCCCCCTTGGTGCATCGCCTGAGAGCCGTCCCTGTGCCCTGCGGCGGGTCCTGGTGAGGGCCAGCTGCGGCCCGGTGACTTAGGAGGGGCTTGAGAGAGCAGGCGGGCCGAAGCTCTGCCTTCTGTCTGCCTCGCGGGGTGGTTCAGCTTCTCTGAAAGAAGAGCTTCGTCACAAACATGCCTTCGTTGCCCCTAGGACAAGCTCACAGTAGTGATTTCCCGGGAACGCCCGGCAGTGAGTGTCCTTGGTTACAAAGAGGACAATCCGTGGAAGGCAGGCCCTGCTGGGCGGGTCCAGCAGCACCGGGAACCGGGAGGGCCGTGGGCGGGGGCCTTCACCTGCCTCCCTGAGTGGCGCTGTGCCCTCTTGCCCTCTCCCCGACCTCGCAGTGAGTTCACCAGGGGTGGGGGTGGCCAGCCAGATTTGCATGGAGATACCACCTCAGTAGCGCAGCGCAGCAGGCCGTGGGAAAAGCGGAAGTGCTTCTCCAAAGAGCCGAGACTAAAGCGGCCGGCCCTCCCGGCCTGCTTCCGAGGTGCCCTGTGACGCTGGGCAGGCCCCGCTGTGGAAGGGGGGCTGTCTGAGGCGCCCCCCACCCTTGCAGGGTTTACAGCGGGCTGGAGGAGCAGCGGCTCCCGCTGTCTGGGCGGCTTCCTGGCTTCTCTCTCTGTCTGCCTTTCTCTGGCCTGTGGGAGCCAAGCTCTGCCGGCCTTTCCCGAGGGATGGATTCCAGAAGAGGCCGAGCTGGACCGATGGACAGACAGCGCAGTCGCCTTCTCTGCCCCCGGGAGGATCTCAGAGGGGCTGGGGCGGGAAGGGGCGTTGCTCCGCCTCACTTCTGCTCTGAGCTTCAACTGTTTCCTGTTTCTACTTTTAGGACGAATACCTTTCTCTGGTGGCCAGGCTCATTATTCATTTTCGAGACATCCGTAAGTAGAACGTCACATCTCTGGATGGTGTGCTCACCGCGGGAGGGCTGTTTGGACAGTGCCAACTTTCTGGGAGCTTCTTCACGGCTTCAGGCTTGGTCCCGTGTTTCCCAGCCTCCCAGAGCTTCAGCCTGGACCCTGCTGGTGTGGCCAAAGGGAGGTGTTAGTGTGCGGGGGTCTGTGCTGGACAGGTCCCGCTGCCTGTCTGCTTGACCTCCCCTCTTCAAGGACTGCCACTTTGCTCTCTAGGCGGTTCCTAAACGCGCAGAGTCCACCCTGGAACACACACTTCCTTCCCTGATATCTGGGTTTTTTTCTTTGACCCACGGAGACTGGACCTAACCGTGTTCCCGTCAGGCTGGACGCTACTGGGGCCAGCTTCCTCAGCACATCCCGCGTCCTGCCCTGATGAGGCCTGGCCTGCATCCCGGCTCCCCTCGGGACTGCTCCGGGCTCCCAGCCACGGCGCCTCCTGCCGGCCCGCGGTGTGCGCCCGCAGGAGGCGGCACCTCCCGCACAGCCCGGTGGGGCGGCTGCGGCTCCGCCGTCCCTCACCGCAGGCGCCGGGAGACGCCGGGGCCCCGAGTCCCTGCAGGACCCCTGCGCCCTGCCTCACTGAGCTCTTAGACTGGCCCCCCTCTCTGCCATGTTTGGGGCGGCCCCGTGGTGCTGGGATCAAGAGGAGCCACCACCAGGAGGCTGGGGCCTGAGCTGCCTGTCCTGGCAGGGGCTCAGCCTGACAGGCCGCAGGGCCCCTTGGGAGCTGGCCCTGGCACTTCCCTTGTCAGGGATGCCCACAGCGGCCTCACCCCAGGAGAGGGTGGAACCGCTGTGGCCGCTCCCCGCCAGCGCCAGGGAGGGCTGGGTCCAGCGTCTAAGCCGTCCGGGACAGACTCAGTTTCCTCACCCAGAAAACGTGGATGCCGCCCCGGAGCGGGCTGGAAGCAGGGCTCTCAGCCCCCGGCCACCCTCAGCCTCCCGTGTGTCAGCACTGCCGGGGGCGGGACACGCACACACGTGTTCACACGCACACACGTGTTCACACGCACACACGTGTTCACACGCACACACGCTGAAGCCCTCGGGTGTGTTTCGGCTAGCTTCTAGGCAGAGTCGGGTCAGGGTTAGTGAATGACCTCTGGGCAAATGCTTCCTGCGCTGACTTAGCATGGGAATAGGTGATTATAACATAGTAAACAGTTATACATTAAACATAAACAGTTTTAATTGTTTACTTTGGTTTCTCTTCTTTCTTCTTCTTTTTACCATAGATAACAAGAAGTCTCAGGCATCTGTCAGTGGTAAGAGTTCCTCCTTTCTGAAGTTCTTCCCCAGCTCGGAGTGGGCGGCAGGGCCGGGACGCTGGGAGCTGTGGGCGGGGTCACTCTGCTGGGAGGAGCAGGTTCCCAGAGGGACGCCACTCCCGCCCCCAACCCCGACGCCAGGCCGCCCCGTCCCATCCCTCCTGGCAGACTCGCTGGCGGTGGAGGCTTGTCTAGAATGGTGAGCTCCCTGGGAGACCACCGGAACACACGGCGGTGCCCTCAGTGTAGTCGTCCGTGGTAGCGTTTCATAGAGAGTAGCCGTGAATCCACCCTAAGTTACAAAGTTTCTTTGCAAGTTGTTATCATTAATTTTAGTTTTTAATTACAAGGTTTTATCACATGGGAGCCCTGTTGATTTAGCCCAGGTCTCGCTGAGCAAGCCACCAGTGAAGGGGTTTAGGTGACCCCAGCGCCCAAGCGGGAGTAGCCGGGGGGGGGGGGGGGGGGGGGGGCGCTGCTGGCCTTTCTGGGCTGCTCGTGCTGGGGGGGCAGGGCGGGGTCAGCACGCCCGGCCAGAGGGCGTCTAGGTTCCGGTGTTGGACTCAGCGCCCTGGGGCGCTGGGTTCTGTGGCAGGGTGCTGGCCGGGCCGCTCCGCCTGTGGGTGGCCGTGGGCCTGCTGTGACAGAGCCTCAGCTCCTCCCCAGGCGCTGCCTGCTGCCCGGCATCGCAGGCCTTCCCCCACTGGTTCTCGGGGCTCTTTCCCGAGAGCTGCTCCTCTGTGGGGTCCTGCCCAGACTTAGCAGAGGTGGGCTTCTGGTGCGCACGGGACTCGTCACCTCTCTTGGGGGAGACCGGCTCCCAGGCTCTGCTGACTGGGAAAGGGCCCTCGACGCTGTTTTCTCTGGGTGTGCCGCTGTGTCTCACCCCTGGGCGGGGCCTCCATCCAAGAGGGGCGGGGCCTCCATCCAAGAGGGGCGGGGCCTCCATCCAAGAGGGGCGGGGCCTCCATCCAAGAGGGGCGGGGCCTCCATCCAAGAGGGGCGGGGCCTCCATCCAAGAGGGGCGGGGCCTCCATCCAAGAGGGGCGGGGCCTCCATCCAAGAGGGGCGGGGCCTCCATCCAAGAGGGGCGGGGCCTCCATCCAAGAGGGGCGGGGCCTCCATCCAAGAGGGGCGGGGCCTCCATCCAAGAGGGGCGGGGCCCCCACGGGCTGGCTCGCCCCAGCCCTAGGCCTGCTGTGGGCTGGGCTTCTGCCTGGAGGGGCCCTGGCCTCTCCGCGTTTGGGGCACTGAGGGCATCAAGCCTGAGGTGGGAGGAAGCGTGGACCCAGTAAGGCTTCCTGGCCCAGGAGCCTGGCCCAGGTCGGGGGGCACCACCCTGAGACACAGACCCTGTGCCCCGCAGACCCCATGAACGCGCTGCAGAGCTTGACGGGCGGGCCCACCGCGGGAGCCGCCGGCCTCGGCCTGCCTACCCGGGGCCCGGGCCAGGCCCTGGGCGGGATGGGCGGCCTGGGCGCCATGGGCCAGCCAGTGCCACTGTCGGGGCAGCCGCCCCCGGGCGCCTCGGGGATGGCCCCCCACAGCATGGCCGTCGTGTCCACGGCCGCTCCGCAGAGTGAGTACACGGGTGGGGCAGGGGCCGTGCAGCCTCTGCCGCCAGAGGGCGGGGGCGTGGGGGGCGGCCTGGTGCCCCAGCCCCGGGGCCATGCTCTGCCTTGGGGCTCCTCCGCCCCACCCCTCCAGGGGCAGCAGTCGGCTCCAGGACTGGCCCGGCCCCAGGCCTCGGAGGGCAGGGAGAGGGGCTGCACTGCGCTCCTGGGCCCCTGGAAGGTGGCGAGGAGCCGCGCCCCGCGTGCCCCTCCCCCAGCTCCCCACCGTAACATCCCAGTTGAGTCACCAGAGCCGCCACGGTGCCGTGCACGCCGGCCGTGTGCACGTGTGCGGCTCTGGGAGGTCTTGTCACGTGTGCAATGGAGTCAGCACGCCGAGCCTCCCCGCTAGCTGCCGTCCTGGCTCCGCCCTCCAGCCCTGAGCTAGGCAGTGTTCTCGGCCTCAGTGGTCTCTGCAGGTGTTGCCTCAGTGGGGCCGTGCGATGTTCATGGTTTTGAGACTGGCTTTTTCACTTGGCGTGATGCCCTCAGAGCCTCCAGGTCGTGCCTGCCGTCCTTCCCTGCTCACTGCTGAGGAGCCTTCTGGGGCCGCGGTCCTTTCATTCGCCCAGCCTTGGAGGACAGGCAGGTTGTTTCCGTTTGGGCTGTTAGGCTAAAGCCAGTGTGAGTGCTCGCGGACAGGGCGTGGTGTGCCTGCGTGTCCAGCCTCTTGGCCCTCGCGGGACCCCGTGAGCAGGGCCGCTGTGGCCCCAGCGCGGGTTCTCTGCCCGTGTCCTCGGTCTGGTCCCCTCGCTTCTCCGAGGCTGGCCGCACCGTCACGCCCCAGCCACCCCCGCCCCCGGAGCGTCGTTTTTCCTCCTTACTGAGTCCTGCCTTGTGACACCTGGCTCCCTGCTTGGCTTTTCACCTTGAGCTCCGTGTCCCCGCTCAGCACAGGCGCACAGGGCGGCTTTCAGAAGGCTGCTCCGCCTCCTTTTCGTGTGATACTCTGGTACACGATTGAATTTCTCTTCATCACAAACTTAGGTTTTATAATAAAGTACAGGTCTGAATTGGACGAGCTTAGTGTGAGTCGCAGCCTCACTCCCGAGACCCTTGGCCCAGCGGGGAAGTGCTGGTGCCAGCCTGCACCCTCCCTGGCCCGACCTTGGCCTCATCCCGTTGTCAGCCCCGGAGGGGCCTGCGCTCCTGCGCGGCGCGGAGGGCGTTGCTGTGGCCCCTGCCCTCATGACTCACTGCTGCCCCCACAGAACCCCCTGTGACCTCTGGGGCCTGGTCTGCCTGAGGTAGGTGTGTGCCCGAGGGCGCTTGCCACCCTTTTTCACACCTCCGAACACTGCCATGGAATTCAGGCTGCTCAGGCCCTAGTGCCACGTCCCAGAGTATAGGCCCTGGGTCCAAGGTTTGACCAGGGCACCCAAAGGCAGTCGAGAGCCCACTAGGCACCTCCAGGTGGCCTGGGTTAGTCACAGGAAGCACACTGCTGACTCTGGGTGAGGCTGGGCTTTTAAACTCGGCATATTTTTGTGTTTTGAAGAGTTTTATGTTGTATGTTTGAGACCAACTTTAAAAATCCGCGCTGTGTCTGGCTTTTGGGAAGATGGGTGCCTAGGGGCCCCCGCCCCGGATGGCTGGGTCCTGGGTGGCCTGTGTTTGGGCTGCAGGGTCCGTCCATGCAGGAAGGGTGTGGCGCCCTTGGCATCCCCAGCTGCACCGGAGACAGGGCTGGACTGGAGGGGAGTCTCCAGGGCAGGCCTATGGGGATCGCAGATCCAGGTCAGGCAGTGTGCGTGGTCAGCAGACAGGATCCACCTGTGGACCTTCAGGGCCTCAGCTTTGCTGGGTGTCAGCGCGCGTGCGGGAGGAGGTGGGGTCCGGAGGGAGGAGCGCTGTGAGGCTGTGTCGGGACTGGCCGAGCAGAGGTGACCAGTAACCGCAGAGAGCCTGCAGGCGTGAGGGGAAAGCTTCTGGGAGAGGCAAGTGGGCGAATAAGCAGGTCAGTTACAGCTGGAGAAGGAGCTTGTGGGCCGGAAGCTGCCTTTGAAGGCGTTACCCAGCATGGAGCCTAGAGGAGAGGTCGTGGGAGCAGGAGGCTGAGACACGGAGGCTGAAGTCAGAAGTGCGGCTGGCGTCACAGGGCGGCCCAGAGCGGAGGGGGTGAGGGGTGGCGGCCGGGGGGCCCAGGGCTCCACGCGGGTTCCACGGGCACCACACCCCAGCCAGCCCGTGTGCCGCAGGACACCAGAGCCCAGAAGGCGATCTCAACAGCCGTCTGTCAAGGCGGGAGCATTCGGCAGACTCAGGGATGGAGTCAAAAGCCGCTTGTGATGTTAGCGCCCCAGGTACAGAGCCGCCAGCAGAGCCGAGGAGGCCCTCCCTGAAAGGGAGGTGAGCACACGGACATGATTTCTTTCCCTCACCACCTTCTCTGACCTCTCAGACCATCCTTCCCAAGATACCAGGTCTAAACAGGCAGAGCAGCATTTTCCATGCAAGGGTATCCACGGGCGTCAGGCCACGCCAGGGACTCTCAGCAGCTTTGCACCCTGGAGGCTGTTTGGCAGTGTGGGACGGTCGGGCTGTTGCAGCTCGCGCGGGCGGGCTCCTGGCCTCCGGCGGGCAGAGACCAGACGTGATGCTGGGTGTCTTCCGTGTCCGGGCGGCCCCCGGCACAGCGTGCTCTGGCCCGTGTCGGGAGGAGCACGGCTGGGAATCCTTTCTGTAAACAGATTATCTCCGTGCCATGGTCCTCGGAGCTGCCCTCCACAGGCCCCTGGTCTGTGATAGGTCGTTCTGTCCGGAGTCCAGTGTGGGGCGCCTCTTGCAGCCGAGGAGAGAGATAGAGAGCAGCAACAGAGCCAGGGTCCCTGTGGGGCTCCCGAGGCTGCGCCCCGGGCGCTTTCTGTCCCGCCTCTTCCTGCAGGTGAGCGTGAGACAGACAGGTGCCAAGCCAGGCCGTGTCAGCAAGAGGGGGTAGGTAGCGTGGACCCAGGCCTGTCGTGTGCATAGAAAACCTACTTTAAAAAATATTTAGAGAGGAGTCTAAGGTCCTCACATTTAGGGAAGAGGTCTAAATATGGATAAACTTTATACTTTTTAAAGTTAACCACATATAATAATTGTAAGGGTCGTTGGTAAAACAATAGAAACAGTCTCAATCCCACATCGATAGGAGAGACTGGGATGGCGTGGACACTGCAGACAGAAACCCAGACAGCATGTAGAAATCGGCCCAAGCGTCCAACAAAGTAGAATTCAGAAGAGGAAGAGAAAACGTCAGTTATCTGTCAGTGAAGCTGAAAGAGTTAGAAGGGGAAAGACAGATACAGATAAGCTGAAAACTATAGGTAATTGCTGTGAATGTGAAGAGAGGCTTTCCTGCTGAGGCTGGATGGAAACGAGAGGGGAGGGTGCAGCTCCTTCATCCCGACGGGAGACCCCTGAGACAGCACCCTGCAGCAGACTTCAGACGAGGAGGCGGTGGGCCAGCCTCCTCCCAGAAAGTCAAGCAGACAGAAGTGATGCACCGGGAGAACCGAAGGATGTGGTGGGAAGCGTGCTCAGGAAGCGGTCTGCACACCGATGCTTTCAGCTGAAGGACAGAGCCGTGCCTGCTCTGTGCTTTATCCAGCGTTCACAGTGGCCGTGTCAGTAGAGACGGGGTCAGCTTGGCAGCTGCTGAGGGCTGGCACGAGGGCCTGTGGTGTTGGAGCTGCGCCAGGTCGTGACCGCTGGGGTGGCTGAATGTCACCCGGTGAGACAATGGCGTAGAGCTTAAGCTGGACGCTCAGACGGGCGCACACCTCCCTGCGTTAGGGTGTTGTAGCTTCACAAAGGGCCACCGTTGCGGGAAGCCAGACAGAGGGCAGTGTCTGTGTTGCGCTCCATCGCTGCCGAAGTGCCTAGAGCTCCCGTCGGGCTTCCCGGGTCGCTCGGCGGTGAAGAACCTGCCTGTCAAGCAGGAGACGCAGCTTCCGTCCCCTGGAGCAGTAAGCGGCGACCCACTCTAGCATTCTTACCTGGAGAATCCCACAGACAGAGGCGCCTGGAGGGCTACGGTCCACAGGGTCACAAGAGTCAGCTGGGACTTGGGAGTTCACGCACCCTTTTTTGCGCACTGGGAGTGCAGAGTTCAGGAGTAGGTTGTGGCGTCGAATTGGAACATTTTCATCACCTGGAAAGACAGCATCACTGAAGATCTTGTGAGCGATTATCCCTTCTGTCTTTTTTGGCTGTGCCACGCATAGCGTGGGATCTTAGTTCCCCAACCAGAGATCAAACCCATGTCCCTTGCAGGGGAAGTGCCGAGTCTTAACCACTGGACCACCAGGGATGTCTCTGACTGGTGGTTTTTATCAGCATTTTTTCTAACCACCATGAAGTGGACACAACCCAGATGTCCATCAGCTGATGGACAGGTAACACAAAACGTGGGGGATCCGTATGGTGGAGTACTGTGCGGCCCCAGAGAGGAAGGGAATCCGGATCTGAGGCACAGCATGGGTGAGCCTCACGAGTGCAGCGCTGAGGGAAAGGAGCCGGTCACCAAAGGCCCCAGCTGTGTCCAGAGCCGGGGGCTCCATTGAGGCAGGACGCAGACAGGTGGTGCCATACTGGGCCTCCGGGTTGGCGTGTTCCTTCCTGCCCCTTCATTACGGCAGAGTTTGTCCCGTTCCTACAGGGTGAACCCAGTTACTACAGAGGAGATTGGGCTCCTGTGGAGTGGGTCAGGTTTCTGTCGAGTGGATCGCAGTTACTGTGGGGTGGATCGGGTCCCTGTAAAGTGGATCACAGTTACTGTGGGGTGGATCGGGTCCCTGTAGAGTGGATCAGTTACTGTGGGGTGGATCGGGTCCCTGTGGACTGGATCACAGTAACTGTGGAACGGATGTTGGTGGTAAGTCCTGTCATTGGCACCCCATTCCTCCCATGCTGGCGGGGATGGCACCTCCCCCAGCTGCACCCAGGACAAGCGCCCCACCCGTCTGTCTCCAGCCCAGCTGCAGCTCCAGCAGGTGGCGCTGCAGCAGCAGCAGCAGCAGTTTCAGGCCCAGCAGCAGGTGGCGCTGCAGCAGCAGCAGCAGCAGCAGCAGTTCCAGGCCCAGCAGAGCGCCATGCAGCAGCAGTTCCAGGCAGCGGTGCAGCAGCAGCAGCAGCTCCAGCAGCAGCAGCACCTGATCAAGCTGCACCAGCAGAACCAGCAACAGGTGCCAGCCTCGTGCCCCCGAGCCGGGGTGGGGGGCAGCCGGGGCGGGGCGGGGGCTCCCGGATGCAGGCGGCCACAGCGAGGCGACCCTCAACGGGAAGGCTGGCCAGGGCCGCCAGTCCTCCGAGCACGCGCAGGCCTCCTGTCCTCCCTGTCCCTGAGAGCTCTGGTGTCTGGACACCATACTAATCGTCCCACATGGGTGGCCGTGTCACAGGAAAAGCTCTTCTCTCACACAGGGTCTTAGTCACTGTCCTGACGGGTTAAGCATCTCCCACTCCAGCCTGTTGAGGGTTAGGGGAGGGAAGCCCCGAAGGACCCACTCTTGGCCGCCTGCTCCCGGCCTGGGCTTGCGCCTCCTTTCCCACGCTCCTCCTCCCGGGCTAACAGGGCGTCTTCAGGCCCACCTCTTCTCCTCATCCTGAAGCTGGTCCTGTGCCCACTTTGGGGGCCACACACGCACCCCTGGAAGGGGCTCCTGAGGTCTGTGGTCAGACAAGCGTTGCCCAGCTTCTCTGGGGCTATACCTACACCTGACCCCTTACCACGCCCTCCGGACCCTTCCCTGGACCCTGCCTTTGTCCCCTCAGGCCTCGGATGGGCCAGCATCCGTGGCCAGGGCCCTGTGACGCTGGGAGTCCCTCTGCCCCTGGGAGCACCACTGGGCCAGGCCACGAGCTGACAGGCCTGCTTATTCTGCCCCAGCTGCAGCAGCAGCAGCTACAGCGCATGGCACAGCTGCAGCTGCAGCAGCAGCAGCAGCAGCAGGCTCTCCAGGCCCAGCCGCCCATCCAGCAGCCGCCGCTGCAGCAGCCGCCGCCCCCGCCCTCGCAGGCCCTGCCTCAGCAGCTGCAGCCCCCACAGCACCACCAGGCCCCGCCGCAGCCCCCACCGCAGGCACAGCCTCAGCCTCAGCCTTTGGTGTCACAGGCTCCGGCCCTCCCCGGGCAGATGCTGTACACCCAGCCGCAGCTGAAACTGGTGAGTAGCTGGCGCCACGCGGCCGGGGCCCTTCTCCTGGTGTCCCCAGGGCTGTGGGTGGCAGGCCCTCTTCCGGCGCCGGGACTCACCCTGGCACCCCCACCCCGGCCCCCATATGCCGCTCAGCAGAGGAGCGCGTGTCCCACCAGCCGCCGCACCCCGTGGCAGTGCCCTTCCTTTCAGGAGGCACCTTGTCTTCTAAGCAGCCTGGCTGATTTGGTGGAGGACAAGGGCATCACGAGGCTGTGGGTGAGAAGGTGGATGGCAGGCCCTGCATTCTCAGTGTGGCAGAGGGCATGCCACCCGCCCGGCCCACAGACCACTCGGAGTTCTGTTCTGAGCAGAGGTCGTGACCATGTTTTTGAGGAAGGCATACGATACTATCTTGTCACGTGAAGTAAAGTCGCTCAGTCGTGTCTGACTCTTTGCGACCCCATGGACTGTAGCCTACCAGGCTCCTCTGTCCATGGAGTTTTCCAGGCAGTGGTACTGGAGTGGATTGCCATTTCCTTCTCCAGCGGATCTTCCCGGCCCAGGGATGGAACCCGGGTCTCCCGCGTTGTAGACAGGCGCTTTACGGTCCGAGCCCCCAGGGGAGTCCTTGTCTTATCGTGCATCTGTACAGAATCAGATCCATGTCTGTGAATGGGGACATCACGTGGAAGACAGCATTGTCCCCAGCTGGGGGCGTCCGCTGTGTCAGGAGCCATTCTCATGTGTCTTGCGGCTTCCTGCTTTTGGTCCTTTGCTCCTTGCCTTTCACTGGGTGAGGTCGGGCAGAGCTGCACCGGAACCATGTGGCGGGTGTCTGGAGACCCCAAGGCGCAGGCTGCAGCGCTGGGGGTCCTGAGCAGGCTCCCGTCAGCAGGAGCCCGCTGGCCTAGGTTCCCTCGAGGAGTTGGGGCTGCGGGCAGGGCTCTCGCGGGCCGTCAGCGCCCTGGGTTCACCGCGGCAGCTGGTGGTGGCTGTGTGGTGGTTCATCGGGGCAGACTTCTCACTGGAGTCGGAGGTAGGGCTCAACTCTGCCGACTCAGAGCCAGGCTGGTGTGGGAACTGCCGACAAGCCACGGGTTAGGGTCGACTGGTAGCAGACGTCAGCCAGGGAAGCGGCGGGAGCCCCTCGGCTGGCCGCAAGGGCGCCCCACCGCTGGCCTGGCGGCTGCAGGTTGCTGCTCCTCCCTCCACAGGTCCGGGCCCCGATGGTGGTGCAGCAGCCGCACGTGCAGCCCCAGGTCCCACCGCAGACGGCAGTGCCCACGGCCCAGGCCTCGCAGGCAGTGGGTCCCGGAGTCCAGGTGAGGGCCCCGCGCCGAGGCTCTGGGGGCACCGCCAGTGCCTGCCACCCGTGGACGGCGAGCTTCTGGCTGGATCGGGCCAGTCCCGGGGTCCCCGGGGCAACTCCGCCCGGCGTGTCTGGGTTTGAGCTGGATAGGGCACGTGCCACGCCCACCCCGCGCCGCCCCACGTCTTCCCTCTTGCCTCCTTCCCCAGTGCGTGATGGCGGCGGGGGTGGTGGGCGGCATGCTCTCTTCCTGCTTCAGCTCTGAGCACGGAGCCGGGAGCCGTTGCTCCAGAGACCAGGAGGAGCCCGAGGATGGGGTGTCTGGCTCTGGCAGACATCCCTGACTTCCGGGACTCACCCCTGGGTGCCCACCCCCCGCACGTCAATGTCGATGGATGGAAGGGCCTCCTGGCCTGGCCCAGTAGCAGCCAGTCTCTTTGTCTGGGGTGGGAGGCCAGGCCTTCTCCACAGGCCCCCTGGCCCCCAGCCTGTGTCCGGTCCTGGCCTTGGTCCTTCCTGTCTCTGCCCACAGCGGCTCAGGCAGGCGTTGACTCAGCAGGTGCGCGGTGGTGAGACCCGTGGGCCCACAGGCTTCCACCCCCCTGTGGCCGTGTCACCGAGCCCCGTGTCCGGGCGGGGGTGCCGCGTGTCCCTTAGAGTCCAGCCTGGCCCTGTGGGTCGACTGCGGATGGGGTTCCCGCAGCCTTAGGAGGGCCTCTGTGGCCCCACGCCCCCTCCTCGGCTCACCCACACGCGGTCTCGTGAAGCCCGCGTCGCCTCTGCAGCCAGGGCAGGAATGTGGCCCATGTGCCCGCGTCGGCGACCTTCTTTGCCACCACTCTATGCCGGCCTCGTCCGCAGGGGCTCCCTGCTCTGTTCCCCTTCCCAGCGGTCACGCTGCCTTTGCTTCTGCTGGAGTTTGGGGCGGCCTGCGTGGCGTTTGGTCGCTTCGAGGGTGGTGTGGATTTGTGGCCTCTGTCCCAGCAGACTGCAGAGCTGAGGCGGGGACTCGGGGTGCAGCAGTGGGGAGGGGCGGGGTCGCCCCTCCTCCCGCAGGGTTTGGAGTTCTGAGGACCGGCCTTCGGGACGGAGGGCGTGCCCATGGCTTGCGTGCGCTGGAGGCCAGCCTGGGTGGCCACGCCCCAGACGCCCCAGGCTCCCAGGTCTGCCCACGGGGTGGGGCGCTCGCGGGTCCTGGGACCTGGTGGGCTGGCCTCAGTGCACGCTCGAGTCTAGCAGCAGTGGGCGTGAGAAGACCCCTGGGGGGAATGTCTGCTTCCTCAGCCCTTTGCAGCCTCGGTGGCAGCGGACAGGTCTGACCCAACACTAGGAAGTCAGCGTGGGTGGGGGAGGTGGGGCTGAGGGGGCAGACAGGAATCGTGGGTGGAGAGCCGGGTTGGCGGCTTTTCTTTCCTCCTCACGTTTCAGCAAAAGTCAGGCTCTCCTGGACTCAGTCCCCAGGGCCGCGTTGCCGTTCGAGCCCCTGTCCTCTGGAGCGGGTCCTGCCTGCCTCAGTCCCCGTCTGGTCTGGAGGGTTTTGCTGTTAGCAGTGGTGGGTGGCGTTTCTCAGAGTGACTCCGGGGCACTTGGGCCTCGGTCCCGACTGGAGCCTGGGACCCGGGTGTCTGAGGACGACTGGGCACCCATCTGGACACCTGGCTCCTGCGGTAACTCCAGCGGGGAGAGTGTCTCGAGGCCGCGAACTAGGACACAGGCGCAAGCCCCGCCCCTCCGCCAGCCCCGCCCCTCCGCCAGCCCCGCCCCTCCGCCAGCCCCGCCCCTCCGCCAGCCCCGCCCCTCCGCCAGCCCCGCTCCCTCCGCCAGCCCCGCTCCCTCCGCCAGCTCCGCCTGCGAGGATTCCCAGACATCAGTCGGCCTCCTTCTGGAGGCTGCCTGGGCGGGCTTCGTTTCGTTTCATCCTAACGGTTTTGAGCATAGGCAGGCCCAGCTCTCCAGGGCCTCAGACCCCAGACTGAGGGCTCTCATCAGGGCAAGCCAGGCCAGCCTTGATGCCTCCAGGGGTGCAGTTGACGAGGGGGGCGCTGTCAGCTCGTGCTGGGACACGGCGGGCAGCGGGAGGCTGCAGTCGTCCAGGGAAGGGTGGGCAGAGCCGGAGGGGCCTGGGCCAAGCCGTGCTGGGGGAGCGGGCGGAGAGGGTGGCCTCGGGCAGCCTGGTGGGATCCAGGCTCCTGTGAGCGTTCCTCCGTCTTCCCTGACTCAACTGAAAACAGCCACCAGGCAGAGTGGCCCTCAGCCGGCATTTGCGGCACCGGGTGCAGACTGCAGGCCAGGGCTGCAGAGTGCGGCGGGGCGGGCTGGGGGGCAGCTGGGAACTGCCTCCAGGGAGACGCTCGGCACACAGGAGGTGGCCGCAGTGTGCCGGACACCCCGAGCGAAGCCAGCAGGGCCTGCGGAGGCGTCCCGTGCGGTCACGGGCCAGGCTCTGCACGAGGCAGCTCCGGGGGCCTATTCCAGGGCCTGGTGGGCCGCCGTCTGCCCGGCCAGGACTAGCACCTCTCGTGTCTGGGTAGAAAGCGGTTTCCACACGCTCGCATTCCTAGTTCTTGGCCTGTGACCGCCTCCCTCGGTGTTCACAGACAGACGTGGCGGCCTCCTAGTGGGAGAGTGGGGCGGGAACACGCCGCGTTCGCTCGACGAGGGCTGCAGGGACCGGGTGACCCTGGGCGCTCCGAGTGCTCCCCTCGCTGCAGAGGTTGCTTGGCTGCCAGACCGCAGCTCTGGCCTGGGCGCTGGCGAGGGAGAGGCAGGGCAACCGCGTGGCACAGCCTCCGCCATGCCCTGCTGCCCGGCTTGTCCTTGGGGCCCAAGGGGTCACGGAGGCTTTGAAAGGTCAGCCCACTCGTCACTGTGCGTGGCCCTCGCTGGCCTCCCCTGCCTGCAGGCTCCCACACGCACAAGGCAGGGGCCTGGCACGTCGTGTCCCCCACTCGAAAGTCTCTACTAGCCCAGGGCCAGCAGTCCAGCCCTGCCGCCAGCGTGCGGGCCGCGTGTGTGGAGGGGCGCACCGCGTGGGTGTTTGAGAGGCGGCGGCAGAGGGGCCGCGGGGGCGCGCGGGCGGCTCAGCAGGCGCGCCCTCCCCGCAGGTCAGCCAGAGCGGCCTCACCGTGCTGTCGTCGCCGTCGCCGGGCCAGCAGGCGCACACCCCGCAGTCGATGCCGCCTCCCCCGCAGCCGTCCCCGCAGCCCGGCCCGCCCAGCTCGCAGCCCAGCTCCAACGTCAGGTAGGCCCGGCCGGGGCCCACCCCCACCTCTGGCCCCGGCCCCGCCCCCGGCTCACCCGCCTCCTCTCTGCCAGCTCCGGCCCCGCCCCGTCCCCCAGCAGCTTCCTGCCCAGCCCCTCGCCACAGCCTTCCCAGAGCCCAGTGACGGCGCGCACCCCGCAGAACTTCAGCGTCCCCTCCCCAGGACCGCTGAACACCCCCGGTAAGTGGGGCGAGGGTCGGGCACAGCCACGCCCCCCATGGGCGGGGCCGCGCTCACCAGGCCGCGTCCTGCAGTGAACCCCAGCTCTGTCATGAGCCCCGCCGGCTCCAGTCAGGCCGAGGAGCAGCAGTACCTGGACAAGCTGAAGCAGCTGTCCAAGTACATAGAGCCTCTGCGCCGCATGATCAACAAGATCGACAAGAATGAAGGTGGGCCCGCGGGCCAGCAGGATGGGCGGGGCGGGGCAGGGACCTCCGCCCCTTCTGAGGGTCCGCTGCTTCCCCAGACAGGAAGAAGGACCTGAGTAAGATGAAGAGCCTGCTGGACATCCTGACGGACCCCTCCAAGCGGTGAGCCTTGGTGCCCAGCCTGTGGGGACAGGGCTGCTCCCATGCTCACAGAGGGTCCCACCCAGTGGCCCTCACGGCCTTCTTGCTGGCCTGGCCCCCGACGTGCGGGTGGCCTTGGGCTGGAGACGGTCCCAGTGCCCATGTGTGCAGAAGGGGCGCTGAGCTCACAGGCGCTGGCCGTGGGAGGGACCGGACCCTCTGAGAGGGGCTCGAAGGCAGGGCCACGTCCTCACGCCCCTTGCTTCTCCCACGGGCCACGGAGCTGTTGAGGCCAGAACTCGGCCGGCACCCCCTTGCAGGTGGTCTGGCCTGAGGACCCTGCCCTCTCCTGGGGCCTTTGGCTCAGGCCAGGCCCCCTTCTGGAATGTTCTCCCTGTTCTGCTCACCTGGGCAGAATGCTGGGCACTGAGGGGTCCTGTGAGAGACGGACAGCCCTCCGGCCTCTCAGCCGTCATCGGGTGGGGGCAGGGGCCTGGCCTGCATCCCTCCTTGGCCTGCCATGGCGTGCCATGTCCTGGGCGCAGGGCCGCCCTGCCTCAGACTCAGCCTGGGAACAGCGTGGGCTGGCGGGCTCCTGGGAGTGGTCCCGGGGCCCAGGCCCCAGTCCGCTCCGTCCAGAGGAGGCCAGACTGTCCGTGGCTGAGTAGAGACCCGGGAGCGCTCGGCTCCCTGCCCCCACCTGGAGGGCCAGCCCTGTCTTCCTCCCTCAGGTGCCCTCTGAAGACGCTGCAGAAGTGTGAGATCGCCCTGGAGAAGCTCAGAAACGACATGGCGGTGGTGAGCGCGCTGCTCTGCCTGCACTGTCCCTGGGGCCGTGGGCATCCCTGCTGGTCAGGTGACCGCGAGCCGGAGCCTGTAGTCCGAGGGGGCGGGGGCCGTGCCCAGTGCTGTGGGTGAGGTGAGGATGCCGGGGAGCCTGTGGCTGCGGCCTCGTAGTGCACGGCTCTCGAGGCCCACGGACCTGGCCTGGCTGCCCCGCCTGTGGTCTGGAGCTTGTGGGGAAGCCAGGAAGGCCGGCTGGGCGAGGACGAGGGCCGGGGCCCGCGAGTGGGCTGCTGACCCCGCCGTCCTGCCGCAGCCCACGCCCCCGCCGCCCCCAGTGCCCCCCACCAAGCAGCAGTATCTGTGCCAGCCGCTGCTGGACGCCGTCCTGGCCAACATCCGCTCGCCCGTCTTCAACCACTCCCTGTACCGCACGTTTGTGCCGGCCATGACTGCCATCCACGGCCCGCCCGTCACGTGCGTACCTGCGGGGCTTGGCGGGCGGCGGGCCAGACCGCGGCCTGGCCGGGGGGGTCAACACGGCTGCCTCCTGCAGGGCCCCGGTGGTGTCCACCCGGAAGCGGAAGTTTGAAGAGGACGAGCGCCAGAGTATCCCCAACGTGCTCCAGGGGGAGGTGGCGCGGCTGGACCCCAAGTTCCTGGTGAACCTAGACCCTTCGCACTGCAGCAACAATGGGGCCGTCCACCTGATATGCAAGCTGGGTGAGTGCTGGGCCGGGGCTGGCGGGACCGCCTGCTCGCCCAGCCCAGCCCTCCTGGAATCTGCCCGCTGGCCTCGGCCCACACGCGATAGCATGCGCACTTGCCTGGGGGCTGGCCCTGAGCCTGCACGCGCTCATATCCCCCCAGGCACGGGAGCCCCCTCCCTCCCGTCCAGCTGCAGCTCCGGGCCTGAGGCCGGAGGGAATGGGAAGCGCGGGAGTCGGTGCCTGGGCCCCGCGCTGGCCTCTGCGGGGCCTCCAGGCCCGGTGGGCACTGCCGGGTCACCGGTGGGTCACAGGTGGGCACTGCCAGGCCACAGGTGGGCCACAGGTGGGCCACAGGTGGGCACTGCCGGGTCACCGGTGGGTCACAGGTGGGCACTGCCGGGTCACCGGTGGGTCACAGGTGGGTCACAGGTGGGCACTGCCGGGCCACAGGTGGGCACTGCCGGGTCACCAGTGGGTCACAGGTGGGCACTGCCGGGCCACAGGTGGTACCTTGTGTTTCGCAGATGACAGGGACCTCCCCAGCGTGCCGCCGCTGGAGCTCAGCGTGCCCGCCGACTACCCCGCCCAGAGCCCGCTGTGGGTCAACCGGCAGTGGCAGTACGGTGGGTGACGGGGGGCAGGCGCCCGGCGCTCCTCTGCCAGCCCCCGCCCTTCTGAGGCCCTCCTGCCCTCTTCCTCGGTGGACAGAGCAGGTGGCCGCGCAGGCCCACGGGAGGGGAGGCTCCCTGCCCACCGCACCCCTGCAGTCCTGAGCAGCCGGCTCAGGGCTGAGGCTGGCCCAGCAGCCCCTGTGGGCCTCTGTGAGGCCCCTGGGGACCCACCTGGGGGACAGGCCCTGGGACCACGCCATTGGTGCAGATGCTCCTCCCCAGGCTCAGGGCTGGCCTGTGGAGAAGCAGGCGCTGAGGGCAGTCCCCCCCAGCTGTCCACTGGCGTATGGGAGCTGGCACCCAGGCCCCAGGCTGGGGAGGGCGGTGGCGGTCCTGGCAGAGGCTCACGGCCGCCCTTCTCTGTAGACGCCAACCCCTTCCTTCAGTCGGTGCACCGGTGCATGACCTCACGGCTGCTGCAGCTCCCTGACAAGCACTCGGTCACAGCCCTGCTCAACACCTGGGCCCAGAGCGTCCACCAGGCCTGCCTCTCGGCCGCTTAGCCGCACCGCCGCTGCATGTCCGGCTTCCGCCCTCCGGGGGCCACGGGGCAGCTGGCAGCCTCCTCGGCCCCATGTCGGACGTTTCTGGACGCTGGCTTCCTTAGAGAGCCCGGACCTCGGTTAGCTCTTCTGCTTTCCCTCCGCCTCGGGACCAGCTACACGCTTCCACACGCGGAGAGGCCCCAGCCGCACCCCGGCCCTGCGCGCGAGGGCTTCTGTCCCCTGCAGGGCCCGTGTCCACTTGGCACGGTGGGTCCCGCGTGAGCCTCGTTTGTGTGCTGGAAAGCCTTCTGCCGTTTCCCGGGGGGCGTGCAGGACACAGGAGATCCTGAAGACGCACGCACAGCTCTCCGGCCACAGTCTGGGGTCGCGCGCGCCGCGGGGTGCCCCAGGGTCGGGCGCTCACTGCAGGGCCCCGCCACCCTCCTCCCGCCAGGCCTGGCGCCCGCTCGGGTCAGGATGCTGTCCTCAGAACCGGCGTTCTGAGAGACTGAGGCTCCTGCTGGGGCACTGGCCAGCTGGCCCCCTGCTGGAGAGAGGGTCCCCCTTTTTGTACGTGCATCCCCGTGTCTTCTGTGGTTCTTATAATAAATTTATTATTCCTGTGTCTGCCGTGGGTCTGTCACTGTGTCCCCCTGCCTCCCTGCCGTGAGTCCGGGGCCCTCTGTCCAGTGAGGGGCGCTGTTGGGGCGGAGCGAGGTCCCCCACTGGAGGGGGACGCCTAGACTCCATGGGGCTGGGAGGACTGTCCTGCGAGACTGGTCCAAGCCGAAGCTGTCACTCTGGCAGACGAGGGTGTCCTGCGGCCATCGCCGGGCAGGCCAGCATCCCGGGGAGGACCTTGCCCCGCGGCCATGGCCCCGGCCCTCGGTGGAGGAAGGTGGGCCAGGCAGGGCCGCTCACCAGCTGTGTGTGCCGGTGGACGCAGGACGGTGTCGCGCGGGTGCCTGGCAGGCAGCCCCCTGCACTCGGGGAGGAGCGTTAGGGCCGTGGCTCCGCTTCTTTTCTTCCAGGGCAGCCGCCGGGTCCGGCAGGCGGGGTGACTCCTGGCAGGCCCCGCCCGCCACCAGGCGCAGAGCCACCTGCCGCCAGGTGCAGAGCCCGGGTGACGGACGAGGCTCACGACTGGGAGAAACGAGCTTTATTTCCAGTCTTCAACAGGCTCATGCTTATTCCATAACACGTGCGTGAGAACGCAGGATAGCAAAATACTGAGGGAGAAAATAGTTCCCAGCCCCGAGACCACGTGCGGTGTCCGCCGTGGGCCTGGTCGATCGGAAGCTGGCTTGGCTTAGCGTGCTGGGGGTGCGTGGGGCACAGTCCCGCAGGGTGGTGGCTGGGCCTGGCGCTCAGAGCACCGAGCGGTGCAGCCGCCGGCCCTGCACCGCCTGCAGCCGCCGCTGCCGCTCTGCGAAGCTGGTCTTGAGGCTCTGCTTCAGTGCCGGCAGGATGGCATGCTCTGCCACGGGCGCCCGGCTCAGGATCAGGCTGGGGGCAATGGAGGTCACTGCAGGCACCCTCCCCACCCCGCAGCCCCCGGGCGCAGAGGCTGCCCGCCTCCCATCCCAGCAGGACTTACCATTTCTTAGAGATGCCCTTGGCGGTGACCTTGGGGAGCTGCGTGGCCCCCAAGTGCAGGGCCTCCTGGTCTCTGGAGAAGGGATTTGGCCGTGAGCCCCAGATGAGTGGGCCCAACCATGCCCCTGCAGCTTCCCGGCGCACCTACCTGGGGGAGCTGGGCCCAGCCTCCTCGGGGCCGGCCCTGGGCCTCTGGCTCCTTTCCAGGAGCGACTTGAGGTGCTGCAGCTGAAGGCAGGGAGGAGAGGCGCCCTGGGTGGGGCGGTGGGGCCCTGGGGCGCCCAACCCCTCCCCGTCCCCTTCTCCCCCCTCCCCTTCTCCCCCCCCTCCCCTTCTCCCCCCTCCCCTTCTCCCCCCTCCCCTTCTCCCTCCCCCCCACCTCCTGTGCCTGCAGGAGGTTGGCGTTCCACAGCTGCCGGATGACGACCTCACACTGCTGCAGTGTGGCAGGCTTGCGCAGGTGCAGGGGCAGGCCCACTGAGGGGGGCGCCCCTGGCACCTGCATGCCCTTGTGCTGGCTGCCCACCGCCCAGGGGGGCACTGTGTTAGCGCTGTCTGCCTCTTCATCCCTGAAACAGTCATGAGAGCTGCCGGGGCGGGGGCAGGGCCGGGGCAGCCTGCCGTGGGCGGTCTCACCAGCTCTCAGGGTGGCACTTGCTCCAGAGTGCGGAGGGGGCATCTCCACAGCCTGGCTCCCTTCTCTGCCCGGCAGCAGGCCCACCCCTTCCTCCCCTCGCAGCACACACTTAGGGGTGGGTGTGCTCGAGCTGCCCGGGGTCCGGCGCGGGGTGCCCACAGGCTGCAGAGAAGCAGGGGCGGGCCCGCTGTCCCAGCAGACAGCAGGCGAGTCCCAGGGAGGCCCTGCTCTGGTGTGCGACCCTGTGCCCTCCAGAGCCCAGCACGGTTCGTGGGGGAGCCCCAACCAGACTCGGGGTTCTCTGGGTGAAAAGCAAGCTAATGTGGAGGCCTGGACGTTTTGCTTCTGTGTTTGAAAGCATCCTTTAGGGGTTGCTGCCAGCCCCTCCTGCAGATTCAGGCCAGTTCAGGGGGCCTGCTGGGTCCCGGGGAGGGGAAAAGGCAGTGCCCACCAGGTGGGCCAGCCCAGCCTTCAGGAGCCTGTTTCCCACTGGAGACCGTTTGAAAAGGCTACGCCGTGAGCGGGTTCCAGGCTGTGAGCCTGCCGAGCACACCGTCCCATGGGCGCAGGGAGCCTTACTTGACAGGCCCCTGCACCCCGAGGGCCTTGTCCACCATGCTGCCATGAAGCAGGGAGGCGACCGAGGTCTCCTCCAGGTCCGGCTGCGGGGGGCCTTCAGCTTTCCAGTCTGGCTTCTTAGAGGACCCGGGCTGGGGCTTTGCCTTGCCCTGAGAGCCGGCTGCAGGTCAGACCCAGACAGGGCCTTGTCACCGGGCGTCAGTGGGCCACGTGCGCCCGCGGGGCCCCACCTGTCCCTCATAAAGGGCACAGGGGAGCAGCCTCCTTCTGGGCGGGGTGCTGGGAGGCACAGAGGCAGGGTGGGGCAAAGCCCGTGGGGGTCTGAATGTCCTGAAGGGGCCACAGTGCTGAAGGCTGGCTGCCCCAGCAGCTGAAGCAGGGAGAGAGCCCCACACGCCCTGCAGAGTGGTCCTGTGGGCCTCGGCAGAGCTCAGGGCCGGGGGGGGGGGGCGGGGTTGGCCGGCAGCCATTCCCTGACTCTGAACCCCATTTTGGGCAAAATGAAAGTGAAGGCAAGATCTGGGCCCAGCCCACACGAAGCCTGGAGTGTCAGAGGCACCGTCGGGCAGGGCAGCTCTCGAGGCTACACTTGGCTCCGCGTTGGGGCCCCCACCTGCGTCCTGCCTGCTCTGAGGGCTGAGCTGAGCAGGCGGAGGACCCCGGGGCTCCTGGGGCACACGTTCTGCCGCCTTGCACCCCACACTGACGGTCTTCCCTCCAGCCAGCCCGCTGACCTGGCCCCTGGCCCCAGCTCCCTCCTGGGCCTTCAGCTCACAGGCCCCTGGGGACCTTCCTGGGTCCCTTCAGCGTCTCCTTGACCCCCGAGTCCATGGGGCCTGGCTGAGGCGCCCCCTGAGGACCACTGTGGGCGCTCAGCGTGCTGCTCAGCACCCCACGCCCGCATCAGGCCCGCAGCACCCGAGGGGCCCTGCTCTACCCCAACCCCAAGCACAGAGGCGCCCGCGCACTCACCCGACACTGTTGTGTTCGAGACGGACTTGTTGGACTGAAGGCTGGAGCTCGACGTGCTGCCTGTGGGGCGCGGGGGGTCAGCCCACGGCGGCAGGGCCACGCTCCCGTCCCACCCGTTTCTGTGCCCCCTCCACACACGAGCAAGGCTGCCCCAGACCCTGCCAGTCCCGGAGGGAGCGTGGAAGGGGGCTGCGGCTGGAACCGGGGTCCTGAGTGGGAGCACGGCCTCTCCCCAGGTCCCCTCGGGGCCCCAGCACTGCGTGCCCACATCAGAGCCTGGCGGCTGTGGGGCTGTGGGGCCCCGACAGAGAAGGGTCCCCGGCACTCCCCCAAGCGTGCCTCCCAGGAAGAGCGCCCTGGGGGCCTTCGAGGCTGGCACCGCTCACCACTCAGACCGCCTCCCAGTGAAGGCCTGGCCTCAGCAGGAGGAGGGGAGGGGAGCCCTGGGCAAGGCTGCCGGACAGGCAGGGCCAGCCGGCGCAGATGAGGCCGTGGGCGGTTGCCGTGGAGACAGTGGGGCGGCCCGAGACCTCAGGGACCGGAGCTGGGGCTGTGCTGGGCCGGCCTGTGTTTCGGGCGAACGTCTGGGGCCGCTGTGCAGAGGACGAGCCTCCAGGAGAGTGAGGCTGGGGTCCGTGGGGGCGCGAGGGCGCTTCTGTCCACGGCCCCTGCTGCGCTCTGGTGCGGTGGCCCAGGCTGCAGCTGGGAGCTGTCTCTCTGGGCTAATCCGGGGGCTGCTCTTGAGGGCAGTCACTTTGCACGAGGCACCTGTGGGCCTCAGCCTTACCTTTCTTCTGTGGCTTTTGGTTCATGATGAGCTTGTAGTGGAGATCTGAAAGCAAGCATGGGCTCTGCTCGGGGCCACTCTGAGAGACACGGCTTGGCCCGTGGCCCAGGCCTCCCTGCTGAGGCCCTGAGGAGCCCTGCCCTGTGGACGCAGACACGGCTCCTTCGGGCGGACTCCGGGTGCCCCTGGCTGCTCCCTGAGCCGGAGCCCCTCCCTGCATCCGTGACGTCGGCGGGGCGCCCTCTGCCGGGTGGGCCCAGGCTCCGGGGGGGACAGAGGGAGTCAGGATGACCCAGGGGGCCGGGACCCATCTGGGTGCGCTCGGCTTGGGACAATCCATCGGCCTGCCTGCGCGGACCCGGGGGCGGGGGATGGGGGGCGGTGTTTCACTTCGACAAAAAGGTTTTCAAAGGGAAGGGGGCGGCCGGGTTTCCGTTGCGGGCGGTGTGGCGGGCTCGGGGCCTGGGTGGCGGAGTCCCGCGAGGCGGCCTCCTGAGGCCCGGCCCGCCGCCCGCCTCACCCTTGTTCTCGCGCTTCAGGCGCTCGATCTCCTCGTGGAGCTTGACCAGCGTCTCCGAGTGCTGGCGCTGCAGGAACTGCACGCTCTTCTCCAAGTCCAGCACCCGCTTCTGAGCCTCGTTGAGCCCGAGCGACGCGCCGAGCTGCCCGGGCTGGGGGACCGCCGGCAGGCGCGGGCGCGGGCGCGACGTGCCCCGGGAGCCCGGGATGCCCGAGCTGCGGGGCCGCTGCCCTGCCGCCACCCCCGCCGCGCTCATGTAGCCGCTGCCGCTGGACGCCCACTCGATGGCTCGGCTGCCGCGACCTGGCGCGGCGTCGCCATGGAAACGGGAGAGCCCGCTGGGCGCGCGCGCGGCGGGGCGGGGCGCCCGGGGGCGGGGCGCCCGGGGGCGGGGCGCCCGGGGGCGGGGCGCCCGGGGGCGGGGCGCCCGGGGGCGGGGCGCCCGGGGGCGGGGCGCCCGGGGGCGGGGCGCCCGGGGGCGGGGCGCCCGGGGGCGGGGCGCCCGGGGGCGGGGCGCCCGGGGGCGGGGCGCCCGGGGGCGGGGCGCCCGGGGGCGGGGCGCCCGGGGGCGGGGCGCCCGGGGGCGGGGCGCCCGGGGGCGGGGCGCCCGGGGGCGGGGCGCCCGGGGGCGGGGCGCCCGGGGGCGGGGCGCCCGGGGGCGGGGCGCCCGGGGAGACCCTTGACTTCGTGCGGGTGTCGCGGCCCCGCCCCAGTGGGGTAGCTCGCTTGATCACAGGCCGCCCCTCATTTCAGAAAGTGAAGAGGAACGAACTAAAGAGCCTCTTGATGAAGGTGAAAGAGGAGAACGAAAAAGTTGGCCTAATGTTCAAAAGGCTAAAATCACGGCATCCAGTCCCGTCAAGATGAGGAAGAAGTGGAAACAGGGACAGATTTTATTTCCTGGGGCTCCCAAACCACTGCGGACTGTGACTGCAGCCATGAAATTAAAGGACTGCTGCTCCTGGAATCAAAGCTATGATAAAATCAAAGCCAGATAGCATATGAGACAGCACAGACATTATTTTGCTGACAATGGTGCATAGGGTCACAGCTATGGTTTTTCCCGTAGTCATGTATGGATATAGAGTTGGACCATGAAGAAAGCTGAGCACCAATGAATAGATGCTTTTGAACAGTGGTGCTAAAAAAGATTCTTGAGGGTCCCTTGGACTTCAAGGAGATCCAACCAGTCAATCCTAAAGGAAATCAACCTTGAATCTTCACTGGAAGTGCTGAAGCTGAAGCTGCAATACTCTGGCCACCTGATTCAAAGAGCCAGCTCATTGGCAAAGCACCTGATGCTGGGAAAGATTGAAGGCAGGAGGAGAAGGGGGCCACGGAGGATGAGATGGCTGGAGGGCATCACCGACTGGATAGACATGAGTTTGAGCGAGCGCTGGGAGTTGGTGATGGACAGGGAGGCCTGGTGTGCTGCAGTCCGTGGGGCCGCAACGAGTCGGACACGACTGAACGCCTGAACAGCAACATTCCTCTGACAAACCGCAGAGGCCCATCCTCCGTTACAGGTCTTAGTTTAGTTATGTTCACTGGCTGTGTTTCAATAGTTCGTGTTCTAAATAGCTGATATGGTTACAGATGATACTTTAGATGACACGATTTTGTCTCAAAAATCAAAAGGTAGAATTTCCACTTCCAGTCATCGCAGACCCCTGTGCTTTATGAAGTGTGAACAAAACACGAAACAGTTGTCTGCAGGCACCAGAGGAGAACAAAAAGCAAACAGAATTTGCAAGAAGGCAGTGCTTGAAGAGCCATTTTCTCCTGAGGGCTCCCGATCAGCGAGACCGGAGCGGAAAGCCGCCGGCTTACTGGATGGAGAGGGTGATGGGTGGAAACTGAGGGGTGCTGGAAAGTTCGGAGCTATGAGCTCCCTTCATGTGTGTGGCTGGCCTGGAACGCAGAAGGTCCCAGGGCAGGACAGAGCCAGAGGCCAAAATGGCCAACTCCAGGGGAGACCACGTTTGGGAACTAACAGAGATGCTTTCAGAGAAGACAGAGAAGTTTTTCATTTAAGCTCCCGAAGAGTCACAGCTTGGGAATAAGGACCGTACTTTAGAAATAAGAGATTTGCACGAAGAGCAAGGACAAAGTCAAGCTTCATCTGCCCCTATAAAATGCAAAGCCCAACCTCCACAGGTCCTCTTCCGGTAACTCAGCCGCCCAGAGAACCAAAGTCAGAACCCAGAGCCTCACTGCCAAGCGACCTGTGACGTCAGACCTCCACTAGTGAAGCCCAGACGCGGTGGGGTCAAGCGGAAGAATTCAGATTCCGCCGACAGAAACAGGTCACAAGTAACTCTAGACTAGAGTTTCCAGCAGAGCGGTGGGGGCTTACTTGGCCAGTCGTGTCCGACTCTTTGGGGCCCATTGGCTGTAGCCCACCAGGCTCCTCTGTCCATGGGATTTTCCAGGCAAGAATACTGGAGCGGGTTGCCATTTCTCTCTCCAGGAGATCCTCCCCACCCAGAGATTGAACCTGGGTTTCCTGTATCGCAGGCAGATTCTTTACTGACTGACCTACCAGGGAAACCCGACAGAAAAGTGCTGTATAATACCTGTGTAAAGTCTGCAGAAAAAGACAGTTGTGGTGATTGAAACCATGGAGAAGTTTAAACACAGTTGGGGGGAAAATATATACACGTGTATTCTGGTTTTCTGGCCCGCAAGAAGAGCTGAACACACTGAAAATCACCAACTGTTCTTAGACCCATCACAGCCCTGAGGTCTCAGGGCAAACCACTGCCCTGTTTTGGAGACAGATGGGTACAGAGAGCCACAGCTCAACCGCAGCAGCGGCCTGGACAAGAGCCAGTGCCAGGCGGGGGGCGGGCGGGACAGCCTAAAGTGCAATTGATGAATTGCTGGCCTGGCTCGGTGTGAACAAGGCTGAGAGTTAAAAGTGGGAGGAGACGCCTCCTATCTCAAGGGGCTCCCAGCGCTCCTATTGGGCTCTCACAGGGAAAGGTGGGTACGGGTGGGCCACGGGCACTCGGTCAGGCTTGCAGGCAGCTGCCCATCAGCCGGGCAGAAGCACGTCCTCCTGGGTAGAAACGGCTCAAACGACACAGAGGCCCCCACGTCCACCCCGCCCCTGTCCCGAGGCGTGGACGCCGCCCAAGCCTCCTCTGTGCTTGCGCACTTCCGCTGACACGCCTGTGGGTCGGGCTCATTTGTCTGCTATGACTTTCGGCTGTTTTCCTGTGACGGGGGCGTGGCAGACATCCTGCTTTGCAGCTAGGTTTCTGTTTTCTCCGCGGGTCTTGGTGCTCAGGGAGCTGTCAGTTCCTTGCTTTGTTGTTCTGTAAACTTTGGCTGGCTGTGCTGGGGCTCAGGCGCGTCACTGGGAGTGCAGAGTCTTGGCTCTGCACCACCGTCACATCCCTTTGGTGTTCTTTTTTTTGCTACACAGCGGTCTCTGGGCTCTTCCTGCGTCCGCTCTCCTGGGCCATCCTAACCCTCCTGGGCAAAGTCAAGGACAAGCTGGCTGTGCCGGCGACCGTGCGGGCCAGGGCTGTGCAGCGCGGGAGGCGGCTCCTGCCGCTGCACCTGCCGCAGCCCCGCGAGACCAGCTTCGGTTAAGAGGGAGGGACGTGCTTGCTCGGGGCCGGCCAGGAAGACAGACTTGGCTTCTGTTCATCATCCTGGCGACTCTTGTGGGGAATAAGTCAACCGGGAAATGACCACTGTCTTTTCTAAGGGCAGTGACACGGAGGCCGTGTTCTTACTGTCCCCTCCTCCCCAGTCACGCGCACCTAGAGGGCCGGTGTCGATCTCGCTTTGCCCTTCGTCAGGGCCAGCGGCCCTGCAGCTCCCGATCCCGGGACAGGGAGCGCGCTGTGCACGGGCGCCAATACTTCCAGCGATCTGAGGGGAGACGCGCGTCGTGAAGACGTTCGGGCCCCTGAAGTTTTCTCTTGCCACTTGCCCTTTTCTTGTCATACCTGAAAAACCAGTGAGCTCACTTTTCAATATTTGCTCCTGTGTTTTCTCCTAACGGTCCTAGTTTTAGCTTTTTCTTTAAAAATAAGTAATTAGGCTGCACCAGGTGTTCCTTGCGTCACGCGGGAACCGCGTTGACTGCAGTGTTCGGCTTGTGTAATCTGAGTTCCCCGACCAGGGACCGAACCCACGTCCCCAGCGTTACAAGGCGGACTCTTCAAGGGCCACAGGGAGGTGCCTGTAGCTGAGTTCTGAGTCAGTCTGTGACCTGAGCCTTGGCCAGGCCCCTTCACTCGTCCAACATTAGATTAAAGGACCCCGTCCTGGCCCTTTTCTCGTCATGGACAGGCTAACGTATCCGCTAGCTGACATTTTGGTCCCTGGATATGTATATAATAGGTATAGTAAGGTATCTGTCAAGCGAATGTACTTGTTGGGCAGCTCACTTGCTCAGCACTGGAGAGAAAAGAGGACAACCCTCGTCCACAGAGAGCAAACGTCCTCATTGGACGGATGGTCAGTCATGAGTATTTATTCATTTATTCAGCATCTCCAAGCGCACAGCACCACACAGATGACAAGAAGTATGTCTTTGCTTTTATCTGTGGACAGTGGTTAGTCCAGAGGGGGCCCTCCGTCCAGCCCGGGGGACAGAGGCGGGGAGGACGGACTGGGGCCAGGGGCATGGGGCTCCCCGGGCGGGAGGGAGGGGGTGCAGACCCTCAGAGGCCTGCCAGCGGGCCGAGCAGCACCCCGGGCTCCCTGAGAGGAGGGTGGCGGTGGGGCCGGCCGGGCAGGGGGCTCTCGCTGATCAGGCTGCCCTGAGTGTGGGTCTCTCTTTGGAGGCTTCAGACGCACAGACTCTGAGCTTCCTGGGGACATTCTGTAGGACATGGAAGCTTGAAACAGACAGGAAGGCTTCTGGGAAACAGTTCAGGAAGGACGGTGAGCCCAGCGTTGGCTGCGGGGCTGGGAGGCCGGGGGCTCTGAGAGGCGACTGGTGTGCCCAACTTGGGCAGCACTTGGGTGGCCGAAAGGTCGAAGCCAGGGCACTGGGGCTTGAGGGGGTGGGCAGCTGGCATAAACCGCCTGAGGCTCTGGGTGGGGCTGAGATGTGCAGAACCCCCACCTCCAGCCTGCCCCCGACCCCGGGCTCCAGGCCAGCAGCCCCTCCGCAGGGCTCTCCCCTCGCTGTGCCCGCCCCCTGCCCCCTTCTGCAGCTCAGCTGTGGGTGTGAAACCCCGGGCCCATCAGCTAGATCTGCGGCGCCTGTGAGCAGCCTCCCCCACCGGCTCGCTCCACTTGTTTCTACAGAAACCTGCATGTCCTCCCGAGCGGCTCAGAGCCACGAGGTAGGACGCGTGCTCAGGTTGTTGCTCCGGGAGCTTGGCGGCACAAGCTGCGGTGCCCGCGGGCGGGAAGCCACCTGGGCAGGCGTTGGCAGCGAGTAAGGCTGTTATTTACAGGGTGCCATGCAAGGGAGGGGAGCCTCAGGCCCACTGCAGGATGGCCGCAGAGTTAAGTGTCCTTTCCAGCGATCTCTCCGTCTGTGCTGGTCTTCACTGTGTCTGTGGGCTCTTCTCCGGTAGTCAGGAGTAGCTTCTCGTGCTGTGGAGCTCAGGCTCAGCAGTCATAGCGCATGGGTTTAGCTGCTCCGCGGCACATGGGATCTTCCCAGATCAGGGATGGAACCCATGACTCCCGAAGCGGCAGGCGGGTTCTTCAGCACTGTGCCGCCAAGGAAGCCCAAGTGAGTGGCCTTTGAAGGGGAAGTGGAGGGGCGGGGCTCACCCCCTTAGGGCTGGTGCCCCCAGGTCTGGGGCTGTAGCCGGCTGCCCTGGAAAACGACTCAGGACGCCTGTCAGGAAGCTGCACCTCCAGGCACCCGGCAGCGTCAGGGGCTCAAATGCAAACTCACCCCGGCACTCGGTTCCCACCCGGGCCTCTTCAGAACCGGGGCCCCTGCCCACCTTCCCGCACCTCCCCGCCTGGGACGGCAGCCTTTCTCCCCTGGGACCTGTCTCCTGGGCTCCACTCCTTCCCGTCCCGTCTCCACTCTGTAACCAGAGCCCCCACACCACCTCAGGGTCCGTGTGACGGAGGGGTCCCCAACGCCCCATCCGTTGGGCCCCCTGGGCAAAGCTGCCAAGCATTGTGGGCCCTGGCTGCCCTCCACACCCCACACTCCAGGTCTGAGCATCGGTGGCACCCGGCCCCCCAACCTCAGCGTCCGCTTTTACTTCTGAATCCTGCTCCGTGAAGACCCCCCAGGTCCTGGCACAGCTGCGGGTACCACAGTGGGTGGCTGCTCCACAGTTAATGGTGTGTGGGCAAAGGGGGGGCGTGGCGGTGAGCAGAGCCCCGGAGAGATGGGGGTCCCCAGCCTTGCAGGGGTGTGGTCAGGAGCCAGTGCTGTGGACATAGGACCCCAGACATCATCTCAGAGGTTGGTCGCAGAGCTGGTGTCCACGGGAACCGGTGGAAACTAGAGCCCCCTGTGCCCACAGAAGCTGACCGATGGCACCATGGGATTCAAGACCAAGAACAGGTTTATTCAGGTCCAGGGTCAGTTACAAGTTTGGCTTTTGGTCACAGGCCCCAAAGGCCACTGTTCTGAGTTTAGATTAAAACACAAAGCCCAACATTTACAGTTTGAAAACTTAAAAAGACAGACAGCAAAGCCTTTTAAAAATCTGGGTTGGCAAGTGCCTCCGGTGTGTCATCTGCAGGACAAAGGGCACGGGAGGCCGTGAGGGTCTGTGAACCTGCAGCCTCGTGCACTTGGAATGTTTCAATGTCACCAAACCCTGTCCAAGCACCTGCTCTGAGGAGGACACAAATGGTGCTTCTGACCGCCTCTGGCTGTGCCCCAGGGCGGGCGGCCCGCCGTCTGCAGGGACAAGGCCTGCACACGGGGCAGCCCCGGCCGGTGGCCGTCTGCGTGCCTCTCCTCAGATGCACGTGTGCAGCCCGGACTTGGCAGCAAAACTGGCTTCAAATCATGGACCAGAGAACCCCCATCTGGTTTTCTCAAGACTCCCATTTGGGGCCTGATTCTTCTTGGGAGCCAAAAGCTGGTCTCCTGTTCTGCGGTCTCACTGTCCCCCCTTCCAGGGCCATGAGGGCAGAGACTGCAGGCCCCCCCGGGGAGGCCTGACTCCTGAGCTTCACACAGTGAAGAGAAAGGCACCTTCTTGCGGGGCCTCCGGGTGAGGCAGGGAGCCCACCGCTCCACCCTCCCCCTCAGGGAGGCCCGGGCCCTGCCCAGCAGGCTCTCGTCCTGCCTGCCAGGCGGCGGGAAACCAGCTGAAGACGCGCGGAGGTGACGGGCGCGGGGCGGCCCGGGGGCGGCGGGCAGCCGCTCTCAGAGCTGGTGCAGCTTGCCACGCTCGGTCAGCAGCGTCATGGCCACGGCGTACAGGATGTAGCCCAGCACGAGGAGCAGGGCGCAGAGCAGAGGCCCCACGCAGAACAGTGAGGCCACCGAGAAGGCCAGCAGCAGCGACAGCAGCGTCCGGTAGCTGCCCAGGAAGCGCAGGCTGAGCCGCGGGCCGCGCGAGCGGCTGGCAGCGTGGCCCCGCCCCACCGGGCTCAGCAGGCGCCGGCCTGACAGCCCCGGCTCCAAGAGATGGTAGCGGCAAAAGCTGCCCAGGAAGTCAGCCCGCGAGCACAGCGCCGCCATCTGGCCTGCGAACTGGAGCGGACGCAGGCTCAGTGGGCGAGGGGCGGGCTGGCGGGGCCCTCCCTCCGCACTCACCCTGCGGTTGGGGGCTGGCGGGGCCCTCCCCACACTCACCCTGCGGTTGATGGCGGATGACAGCTGGAATAGCGCGCGGACCAGGCTGGCGATCTCGTAGCTCCGGATGGGCTGCAGCTCCCAGTCACCCTGGTATTCGACGTCGAAGCGCCGCAGCCCGCTGACGATCTGGGGACGCAGGGCGCTGAGCGCCGGGCCGGCCCCGCCCTGGCGCCCGCCCCGCCCACTCCCGGTATTGGCCCCGCCCCTGGTACCCGCCCACTCCCGGTAGCGCCCCCGCCCCGCCCCGCCCCCGCACCTGGTAGCGGCCCAGGGGCGTGAGGATGAGCCCGTCCTCGCCCACGATGCAGTCCGGGAGCTGCTTCTTCCCGTTCTCGTCCTGCGTCGTCCCCAGGGCAAGCGTCAGCTGGGCGAGCTGGGCCTCGCTAAGCTGCGGGGCGGGACGGACAGAGGGTCTCGTTCGAGGCCTGGGGAGCCATCCCCACCCAGACTCATCGCCCCGAGGGCGGGGGCGGGCGGGCGGTGTACCCGGAAGGCTTGGCACAGGCACTCCAGCGCCTTCTCCAGGTACTCGTCCGTCTTGCGGACGCTGTCCTGCCCCATCTCGTCCAGGTCGTTGCCCGCGTAGGAGCCGTTGCTGTCCGCGGGGTAGAAGCCCAGCCAGGACAGGAAGGGGCGGCCGGCCGCGCCCTCCCCGCTCTGGTCTGAGAGGGACTTGGCCGTCTGCTTGGCCCGTGTGATGAGCTGCGCCAGACGCAGGACCTGCGGGCGGGGGTCAGCGTGCTCAGCTGCCTCCTGGCGCCCGCACCACAAGTGTTTCCGGCTGAGGCGCACCTTCCAACAGACGTGAGGCGGTCACCCGCATGAACTAGGCTCCCCCAGCCAGACGGCGAGCGGCGTGGCCGCGGACCACTCACCAGCGCCCGGACCTCGGGTCCGAACATCGGCGTGTACTTGCAGTCCTGGCCCTCCAGGCTGTACACGTGGCTCTTCACCTTGAAGGAGGCGTCGGTGACAGCCGGCGGCCATGACGAAAGGAAGCTGCCGGTGAAGGAGGGCGCTGCGAAGAGCCGGTGCTGCCGCTGCGGGACGCCGAGCTCGGGCTCCAAGAACAGCTGCTCGCCTGGAAGGCAGGACGCCAGCCTGGCTGTGGCCCCCGGCGCGGGCGGACCCCCGGGGGCCCCAGGGCCGCCAGCAGCGGGCGCGGCCCAGCGCTCCGGTGCCCTCTGGGTGGGGCCTCACCCCGCTGGATCATCTCGGCCAGGTTGGGCTGCGCGAAGACCTTGGCCACGCGGAACACCATGAGCGCGTTCTTGGGGCTGACGAGGTCTGTGCGCAGCGCACGGTTCAGGAAGCCCAGGAAGAGCTTGGTGTAGACGAGCAGGTTCTCCTGCACGAAGGGCGCCCTGTGGTGGGGTGAGTCAGGACTCCTCCGGGCTCTGTCTCCCGAGCCTCGAGCGGGGTGATGGCAGGGGTAGTGCAGAGGGCTGAGGGCAGGGTCCTCATGAAGAGGCCCTTCTCTGGGCGCAGGCGCGGGGCAGGGCTGAGGGGCTCTGCCTGAGTGCGCCTGGCGGGGGACGACGGGGGACCGCCCCCACAGCAACCTGGGCGGGCTCACCATCTCTCCGACACGCCGCGGGCCTGGCAGCCGCTGCCCGGGGCCTGCCTCTCAGGCGCATATCTCCAGGGCTGCAGGTAGCTCAGCCACATCTCCAGCACCTGGCGAGAGGGAGGGCTGGTGCTGGGGGAGGGGGGAGGGAGGGGAAGGAGGGGGGAGGGAGGGGAAGGGGGGAGGGAGGGGAAGGAGGGGGGAGGGAGGGGAAGGGGGGGGGGAGGGGGAAGGGGGGGGGGAGGGGAAGGAGGGGGAGGGGGGGGAGAGGGGGAAGGGGAGGGAAAGAGGGGCCCTCCCCGCAGAGGTGAGGCCGGGAGCCGCATTCCCCCCCCCCCCCCCACCCCCCGCGGGCAGCTGGGTTCCGGTCAGGGCTGGCGGAGCGCGCCCTCCCTCGGCACAGGGCGCAGGCCGGCGCGGCGGCACTCACGGCTCTGAAGGACGCGTCCAGGGGCCAGTGGCCGAAGCAGTGCTGCAGGAAGAGGTACAGCTTCTGCTGGACGAGCCTCGGGACGGCGGCCCTGCGGGCACGGGGGCGTTACCCAGAACCCAGGCCGCCTGGCGGGCCGCGGCAAGGCCTCCTGTGTGCAGCCCCCTCCTCAGAGGACACCCCAGGGGCACAGCACCCGGGCCTGGCCCACAAGCTGCCGTGCTGCCAGCCCCCGCTGGCCTGAGCGCCAGCCTTGGCTCTGCCCTGCTGGCATGGGGGGTGCGGGCGCAGAGCTGAGAGGCTGGGCTCTGCTGCCATTGGGGGGGGAAGCGAGATGGGTCTCCCTGCTGCCCCTTCCTTGCCAGGAGGGGTCAAGGGACCGCCCCCGCCCACACACACCTCTTGAACTCCTCCAGGGGGCTGGCAGCGTGGGAGTGGGCGGAAGGAGAGGCCTGCTCAGGCCGCAGGCTGTTGGAGAAGGCGTGCAGGTGCTTCAGCAGCAGCCGCACGACCAGCACGTGCTCCTCCGTGGGCATGAAGGCCTCCTGGGGGCCGGGCGGGGCGTCAGCTGACCCAGCAGCGTGTGCCGCTGACGCCCAGGGGGCTCCCTGCCCTTGGGAGCGCTAGCGCAGCCTGTGAGCTGGGCTTCGGTCCACAAGTGTGGGCGGGCCTGAGCCCACTGTGGGCTGCTCCCCCGCCCACCCCCAGCCAGGGGCTTGCCCAGGATGAGCTGCGCCAAGATGGCGCAGAAGGCTGGGCCCAGGGCACAGTCCCACAGGCCGCCCCGGCACGGACTCGGCCACGCAGGCCCTGGCGACCCCCAGGGCGGCGCCCCTTCTGCCTGGGCTACCTTTGGGCCTCTACGTGCTAGGCCTGCAGCACACCGGAGGGAAAGGGCTACTGTGACGGCAATGGAAGCACAGGGCCCCCCGGGCCTGCCCCCCAACGCACCTCGACCCCCAGCATTTCTGGGCCCACTCCCGCCCTCGGCCGGCACCCGCACCGCAGCCCGCGGGTTGCCTCCTCACTGTCAGGCAAACCGCCTTCTTCAGTGCCTCCTGGCCTGAGGCAGTGCCCACGGGAGCCTGTGGCTGTTGCCCACGCCCTCTGCTTTCAAGACACCCATGGGCTGGCCTGTTGCAGATGACCCCGCTGCTACCCAGGAAGGCCCTCCCCTGTCCATGGCAGCCCTTCTGGAACCTTCTCTCCTCTGTGCGGCAGTCAGGCAGGAATGGAGCGTGACATCTCATCCATGCAAGGCCCCACCCAGGGCAACCCTCCCTGACCGTGAGCGAGGCCCAAACTGCCTGAGATCACATCGGGGAGCAGCGAACCTCGGGAACCCACTGGCCTCACACTCCCATCCCGCTGCCTGCACTCCGTCCCTGGCACTCCTGCCTGAGCAGATCGCAGCCCCCAGCCGCCACCCACAAGCCCAGAGGCGTCTTGTCCTCGGTCAGCCCCGGCGCCAGGCCTGTGCTCCAAAGGCCGCACGGCTTCCCCCACAAACCGGGGCCGAGCACGCAGCACCACGACCCCTGTGGGCTGGACACCTGGGGTGGCCTGGAGCTTGGCCAGGCAGTGCAGGTGACCGCAGCACAGCCAGCGGGTCCTGGGTGTCACTCTCGGCCACCTGGCTGCACCCCGAATCCCAGCGGGAAGGCCTGGCTCTGCTCGGAAGGGACCTCTGCGTCACCACAGGGCGGGGTGGGAGGGGGCGGGCGGGTGGACAGAACGCGCGCGGCCAGTACTTGGTGGGCGTGGAGGGCCTGGAGGCTGGGGTGGGCGGGGCTGTGGAGGGCGCTGCAGACGCTGAGCCGGTAGTGCAGGACCTCCAGCTGGGCACGGAGAAGCCGGCGGGCGGAGAAGAGAGAGAGACAGTGAGAAGGAGCCCCGCAGCCGCAACAGACAACAGCAAGAGCACGTCAGGGAGAGCCTGTGCCACGCACCAGGCCCCGCAGCCCCGGGCCGGGCACCAGGCCCCACTCAGCCCCGGCAGCAGAGGCAGGCCCCAGGGTCCCTGGGGCTCCGTGGTCCACCCACCCCCCGCGCCGAGGCAGCTTGTATGTCTGTGGCCCGGACACGCCGCTGTCACCAGGGCCCACAGGGACAGGCCCGAAACGTAAACGTGAGAAGCCAGTTCTAGACAGTGGCCTCTCCGCCCAGAAGAGAAGACTCAGCAGTTTACGGGACTTCCCAGGCTGTTCCAAAGAGACTCATCAGTACATAACGGGATCAATTCCCGGTCAATTCCCAGGTGTTGTGACACCGAAGGGAGCCCCAACCTGGAAGCTGTCTGCACGGGCTGGTTCCCAGAGGGGCTCCAGGCAGCACACCGCCCACCAGGCCCATCCTGGACTCCCACCTGGAGACCAGCCCCGGCCTTGCCAGGCCCGCAGACACACAGCCTCCCATCAGTCCTGCGGGCGTGGCAACACACACCCGGAGGCCTGGATCCCAGCGAGGGGCAGCAAGGCTGGCGCACTGCCCCGGACCCTTGCCTACCCCCCGCGGCAACCAGAGCCGCCCGGCACACGGCCTGCCCCTTGGGTGCCAATCTTCACCCAGGGGACATGCCAGACGCCGGGAGACGACCCGGCCGCGCTCTCAGCAAGGAGCTGGGGAGCCTGGGGACCCCGCGGGCCCACAGCCTGCAGGAGCTCCAGAACAGCGACCCCAGGGCCTCTGCGGCTGGCTTTCCACACAGCCTGCCTCCTCCCGTGTTATTTTCCTGTCCCAACAGATGACAAAAGGCAGAAAGTTTCTGGGCAACGGGCCAGGCCTTCCCACTGCCTCCAGCCCCAGCCCCCTGGAGCCGCGGCTGAAGACTGATGTGGGAGGCTCCTGGGCTCCTGGGCCAGGTGCACAGCACCTGGCAGAAGCAGGCGGGGTGGGCGGTGGATGGGAGGCCCAGGGTGGAGCCTGCCCCACTCGGCCCTCCTGCTCCTGGGGCGCCCTATAGAGCAAACCCCCGGGGACGGCAGAGGCCGCGGGGCTCGGGCCTGAGGACCGCGGCCTGCAGCAAGGGCAGGGCCTGTGGTGGAGCGCCCTGCGGCCCGCCTGCCGCAGCAGAACCCCCCGTCCCCGACCCGCCTGGGGGCCACAGGCCTCCGCACACACAGGTGCCCCGGCAAGGGAGGGGGCCTCCGCGGGAGAGCGGGGTGCAAGCCCGGCACTCCGCACAAGCCGCCTGCCGCCCGGTGCCTGGGGAGGCAAGCCCACAGCCCGCCCTGGAACCGGAGCGCAGCACGAGCAGGAGCAGCAGCACAGACCTTGGCGTGAGGGGCCTGCATCTTCTGGTACATCTCCAGAGAGTAATGATGGAGCCACATTTCCACAAACACCTGCAAGAGAGCACGGGCGGGTCAGCAGGTGCCCGGCGAGGGCTCCAGACCACTCGGCAAGGGGACGAACAAGCTTTCCACCAAGGCTGCCGGGAGAGCAGGACCCCACCGCACACGGCGCCGTCAGACCCTCACTCAACCCGTAAACGAGAACGCGCAGTGGATCAAAGACCCGACACGGGGCGGAGCCGCAGCGCTCTGCGTCCCACAGCGCTGGGCTCGACGCTGCCTTCCTACGTGTGGCTCCAGCAGCTCAGGCAGCAGAGGGGGGAACTGGGCTGCATGGAAACTGAAAGCTCTCCTGGGACTTCCTTGGGGCCCCAAGGTTAAGAATCCGCCTGCCAGCGCGAGGGACACAGACCCAGCCCCTGGTCCGGGAGGACCGCACGTACCGTGGGGCACCTGAGCCACACGTGCCGAGCCCGCGCACCGAGAGCCGGCTCCCCCACGGCCCCCACAGCCGGGCAGCGGCCCCGCGGCCAGCAACGAGGGCCCAGCACGGCCAGCGAAGGAAACTTCAGTAAGCACTAATTAAAAACTATCTTCTGTGCGTCAAAAGACACACCGCGCAGACTAAAACAGCAGCTCACAGAACGGGGAAAAGGCTGGCCAACCGTGTCTCAGGAAGGTTAACACTCAGCTTATACAAAGACGGAGGGGAAGCCAGTAACAACAAAAACGCCAGCTCAAAGCCCGGCAAAGGCCTCGAGCAGACACCCCTCGAGCAGACACCCCTCCCAGGCTCACACATGGCCAACAAGGGCGAGAAAGGCCGGTCACCACGACTGGGACACGGCAGGCAGGACCCAGAGCGCCCGCGCGCCCCGAGGACGCGCGGCAAGTGGGGCCCGGGCGTCCCGCCAGGGGCGAGGACAGACGGCCCCGCCTCTGTGGAGAACAGCACGGCAGGCCTCAACAGCCCCGCAAAGGGCCAGGCTCAGGACAGCCACAGCAGCCAAGAGTGGGGGCAGCCCACGTGTCTGTCAGAGGGACAGACGCGGCACACGGCACGCGTGCAGCAGGACCGCGCTCGGCTTCAGAGGGAGGGGCGCTCTCAGCCACTACGCAGACGAGCCTGCGGCACCTGCTAAGGGAAGCGAGGCCAGCGAGCCAGAGGCGCTGCTGATGCCCAAGAGGCACCGGCGGGGGGCCCGTCACCGAGCCAAGCGGGACGTGGGTGCGGGGCTGGCGGGGCGCGGAGGGACTGCTCTCTGATCACAGACGCTGGGTCTCATGGGTGGAAGGTTCTGGAAACTCGTTACGACACAGCAAACACCCTAACACTCTGTGACTATTGCCTTAAAACGTTTCAGACTTACGCTCTACGTTATGCGTTTCACCACGTTCCAAAAAACCCTAGAACCCCATTGCGGCCACACTCCAGGTTCTGAACAAGCCGGCTGTGGTGACGCCCGCAGGCTCTCTGGGGCTGGCTCAGGGCACAGGCGTGGGGCTGTGTGACACCCACACGGGGGCCCTGCAGGGAGGGGCGGGCCTGCTGACCAAGGGGAGGCCCCGTGCCTCAGTGCCCGAGACACGCGGGGGGCCAGAGGCGGGGGGCCCAGCCACGGGAACGGAGGCCAGAGAGTCCTCGTGTCACCAGGAGAGGAGGCTGAAGCTCCACGGACGGAGCAGGGAAGACCGCCAGCGCCACAGGCGACAGTGGGCACAAGCCGTCCCGGCGGCAACGCTCCCCGCCAGGCGCAGCCTCCTGGCTCTGCCCGCGGGGTGGGCGGCGCCCGGCACGGGACCGGCTCCTGCAGACGGCTGAGCTCACCTGGAGCAGCGTCTCCGACCGCCAGATCTCGTGGGAGGCGGGGTCCGCGTTCACCGACGTCTGGTGGGAGACGTGCCGCTTCAGGAGGCTGGTGTGGTGCCAGCCGTAGGACGCGAAGGGCATGGCCGGCGTCCTGGGGACAGGCAGACAGAAAGCACATCGGGGGACAGGGGACGGGCCGCCCGGGGGCAGGGGCAGGCCCAGCCGAGCTGCTGTGCATGAATACAGGGGAGGAGGCTGCCTTCAGGGCCGCACCGAGGCGCGAGGAGGCCGGAAGACGGGAGGAGTGTCAGCTGGCACTGCCCATCCACAACGGGCCCGGCTGAGGACCGCAAGGGACGCAGACGCCACCCACGAGGTCCCCCAGGTCCGTTACTTGAGACCCAGGCACTGATTCACCTTCCCCGGAGGAGGGCCGCATCATCCCTCAGCCTGGCCAGCGTCTGACCGCAGGGGACACCCCGTCAGGGTTGGGACCCCCTGGACAACGGGGAGACAGCCACGAGCGGGAGGCAGGGGGCTGGTGAAGCCCGAGGGGGCTGTGGAGCCGGGCTGGAGGGCCCTGCTCTGCAGAAAGGCCAAGGAGACCACGGCTTTCAGAAAACACTCAAGAGTTAAGGCATGACAGCCACGTGTCTTGTAACTTGTTCAAATGCTCAGGAAAACACACACAGATTCACAGAATAAAACAACTCGGAAATCAGGCGGGGGAAGGGCCTGTGAAGGTACACGTAGTAACCTGTAAAGCCTGAAATTATACCTTAGAAGGAGCAGGCCACATCCGGCCCAGAGGTCCAGCTGGCAGCGGAAGCCTGTCTGGGGCTGTGAATGCCCCCCCAGCCCCTGCTCCACACCCCCTACTCGTCCTGTCCTGTCCTCGGGAACCCTGCTGCTCGAGTGCGGGGTGACTCAGCACGTGCCAGCGGATGGCGGGGTGCGGGGGGGCTCTGCAGGCGCGCCCCCCCCATTCTTCACAGCCAGGACCATCAGCCGTCCCCAGGTCCGAGTCCCTCGCCAGCTGCTCACCGCCTGGCCTGGGCTCGTGTGCCCCATGGGGAGAGGGCAGCCAAAGGCGGAACACAGCCTGGGCCCGTTCCCAAGGCCAAAGAACCTGCCGCTTCAGAGAAGCCCGGGCCAGGGCGGCTGGGCCGTGGAGCCTCAGGCCGCAAGAACGTGGACAAGGCTGAGCACTCGGCACGCAGGGCAACACCACCATCCCAAGGGCAACGCACCGCCAGCAGGAAGGGGCACCTCGGGCACGGGCTGGAAGCCTCACCTGGGAGCCGGCGAGGGGCTGGGCCCCCCCGGGCTGGAGAGCGGGGGCAGCACGCTGCCTTCCGTGGGCAGGAACCACGCCAGGTACCTATCCACCAGGATGAAGTAGGCGCAGTCGGAGGTGCGGACGTGGAGCGCCCCGGGGGGCGGCTGCAAGCAGAGCCCCGTGAGCGCGGCCGTGGACTCCACCCCCGGCAGCTGCCCCTGCCTGGAAGGCACCCTTGCGGGAAGCCCCCTGGACCAGCACTCGGGGCGCCCACCTGCCCCAGCCCGTCACCCTCGCTCGGGGAGGGCAGCCTGAAGGGCGAAGGCTGTGGGCACAGGGGGGACGGGAGGTGGCCAGCTCAGCCTGCCTGGACAGGAGCCCTGGACACCCCCGCCGCGCCCCCAGGCGGCTTCAGCCCTCCTCACCTTCTGGGCGATCAGGCTCCAGGCAAAGAAGAACATGTAGTACTCGAAGGGATCTGCGGGCTCGTCAGGCGGCAAACGGCAGGGCGGCACCCCCCCCCGCCTCCCCCGCCTCCCACGGCACCCCCCCCCGCCGCCGGCTCCCCCATCCCGCCTCCCACGGCTGACAGAGGATACTGAGGGCCAGGTACAGGCCGAGGCCCCCGGCGGGGGGCAGCTGCACCTTGTTGCGGTACAGGGGGCTGTCGGGAAGCACACGCTCCTGGATGGACGCCTTCACAGGCCCCTGCAGACACAGGGGCGGCCTGGGGAGGCTGCGGTGGAGCCCCGCCCTGACCCTGCCTGGGGAACCTCGCTGTCCCCTGCCCGTCGCGTGCTCCCCCCACGTCCCCACCAGGCCCGCCGCAGCAGGGCGCATCTTGGCCCAGCCAGGCACATGATGGATCCCATCTGTTGTGCATCTGAGCCCCGTGAGCAAGCCTGCCTTTAACTCGCCCACAGAACTGGAGACTTAGTAGACAAAGCCTGTAGGCACAGGTCCTGGCACTCAGCTGGAGGCCACTGGGCCTTCCCACCGCGAGGTTCAGATCACCTCTGGGAAAACAGTAACTGGTGAAGTTCCAACGTGTGGTGCCTCCTGGGCCAGACGCCAGGGTGCTCTGGCCACCGTCCCACCCTGCAGGCCCGTCCGCTGGCAGCACCGTGACCATGAGCCCACCTCCACCACCGCGGCTTGCTTACGGGCAGGTAGGAGACAGGAAAATCGAACTTATAGTCTTCGGCCTGAAGCTTATACACCAGTTTCATCATCGGGCCTCTGAACGCAAAGGACAGAAGCAGGCAAGTGAACGGCGAGCCAGCCGGGACTTCCAGAGCACTCTGGCCCCGCGCGGGCGAGGCGACCTACCCAGGGTCCAGGAACTCCACGGCCACACTGTGCTCCACGGGGCTCACGCGGCCCTGCAGCCAGCGCAGGCTCCACCCAGGCAGAACGCCGTCCAGGCTGCCGAAGATGCTCTCGACCAGCCATGGGAAGACGCTGTGCAGCTCCTGTAGCAGCGGGCGCTCAGAGCAGACTCTCCAGGCGGCCCCGCCCGCCTCCCCGCCGGGCCTGTGCCCAGGGCCCGCTCCCCGGCCCGGGGCAGCCGTGGTGATGTGGCCACTGCGTGTCTGGCTCTAGCCGGCACGGCGCACCTCTGTGCTGGACGCGGCTCGGGCAGGCGCGGGGAGGGACGCCAGGCCTCCATCTGCCCCGCGCTGGCAGCGCCGCCCATGTGACTACCATAACCACCTCCAGACACAGCCAAAGGCGCCTGTGGGCCGGCAGCTGAGAAACCCCAACCTACGTGCCCTCGTGCTTACACATCACAGACCTGAGTTACACCCGGGGTCAGGCCTTCGCAGGGAGCGCTCGGAGGCGCGAGGGGGGCTTGTGGACCCTCCTCTGGGAGCATGTGGGACACGTCCCCATGAAACACAGACAGCGGAGCCTTACCTTTGCTGGAAAGTCCTCGATGACTTTAACCAAGTCTTGGCAGCGCTGTGCAAAGGGCTTGTTTATAGAGTCGGCTTTCAGGCTGGCCTAGGAGACGGAGCCAACCAGAACATGGTGAGCACCCTGCTGGGAGTCAGACCGGAAGTCCAAGTGACAGGCAGGAGTCGGACACAGAAGCCGCGCGCCATTCCGACCGGAGAAAAGACGGTCAGCGGGAAAGGCCAGGCTTCACCCGGGGAACGCAAGGCCCCGGCCGTCTCCACACAAGGGTGGGGTCCACAGCATATCGGTCAGCGGCGAGACCCTGCTGTGCAGGCTGGGGCTGGATCTGCTGGCTTTCGAGCAGCACCAGGAAGACCCTGCTCCCAGGTCAACATCCACAGGAAAGCCGAGGCCAGGCACCCCAGCAGAGCAGGGGACTTCCGACCGTCACCAACAGCGGTTAAGCGTATCAGAACACCTCGCCTTCATGCAAGGATTTACGAGACGTGAAGATGCAGGCGTCCACTCTTCACCCTTGCCGGCCCCAGCCAGGAAAACCGGGGAACAGACATTTCTACCACCCCCTCTTGTAAATGAGAAAATGGGGCTCAGTGGCTGCATAAACCAGCACACACCAGAAGAGGGCAGACTCGCCCCAAAAAGCAGGTGCTGCCGAGTTCTCCAGCCCCTCTGCTACAGAACCCCTGTCCTGTGGGCCCTCGGCGGGCAGCGGACACTTACCAGCAGGAAGCTGGGCTGCTGCAGGTGGGGGAACGCCATGGCAGCCTGACTCGCAGGGTCCGGAGCGGCCGTCTTAGAGGACCACTGCAGGGACAGAGACAGAACCTCAACGACGAGGTTATCGCAGCACTTCACAGAGCTCAAGCAAGGCCCAGGCTCTGCAGAGCGCTGCGCACGTGCAGCCCAGTGGCCAGCTCCAGAGCCAGGACGGTGGGGCGAGCCTGTGGTAAAGCAGGGCACCGGCCACGTGCCAGGCCTGGTTCTGGCGGCTCAGCATCCGCTCCTCATTTACTCCTCGGGCCAGGCAGGCAGGATTCTAAGGCCGGCCCTGCCAGAGTCCCGTCTCCGGTTGTTCAAATGCTCTTTGAAAGGGGTTTTACAGACAGGTTAAAGTCTCAAGTGTGAGAGCCGTAAGATTCAGAGTAGTCCTGGCTACCAGGCAGCAAGGAAATGGGGACCTCGGTTTCACCCTGCAAAGAGCCGGACCCGCTGGCAACCTGCGTAACCCTGGAAGCAGGTTCTTCCTGCGTCTCCAGATGAGAGCAGAGCCGGCCAGCACCTTGAGGTCAGTCTTGAGACACCCTCCGCTGAGCCCACAGCCATGAGGTGCCAGCGGGTGCAGTTTTAAGCTGCGAAGCCTGCTAAGCAAGGACAGAAGGCGCATCCTCACGGCGACCTGCGGGGCAAGGCGAACGCTGAGGGAAATGGAGGCACAGCCGGGACGGAGACCCACCCGCCTCCTCACGGCTCTCTAGAGAAAGGCAGCGCACCTGCTCTATCCTACCTGCACCCTCTGAGAAGGGAGCGGGGAGGGGACGAGCACGCTTCGCCAGCAGAGCCTCTGACGCCACTAGAAACTCAGGGGCAGCTCTCCAGACTCCCCCTCCCTGTGCCTGCGGGGCAGAACCCAGAAACACGCAGACCCAGCAGAGCCGGAGGCTCCGCGCCTTCGACGCCACTCCGGGCACAGCTCTGCCCACGGCCGAGCAACAACGCTGAGGGGGCAGCTGCCGGGCAGACCTCTACGTGCGTGGAGAGGCCGGGCGGGCATCTCTGCCACTGGGCGTTACAAACACCTCCCCGAGACCAAGCGTGCTGGACCCCCGCCCCCGGCACATGGCCCCCAGCCCTGTCTGTAGGAGAGCTGAAGTCTGCCCGGCACCCCTGTGTCACAGAACACCCGGCACCAGCAGCTGATGGTTGGGAGAGTCTGATGCGCAGTCCTGAGTTGTTTACAGACGCTCCAGCTGCCAGAAGGGAAGAGCCAGCTGCGCGACGACGGCACTGCAGCCACAACGAAAGGCGCTCTGTCCACAGCCGGCAGCTCCGAGAACTGGCCTCAAGACAACGGGTCGGACGCTGCTGTTCATGATAACCTACGTCTCTGTGGGCTTCGAAATAACTGTAGCTTCCTCTGCCTGCGTATGTAAACAGGCTGAAACTGTCAGCAAGAAGATGCTACAGACTCACGCCTGCATATTCCATCCAAGGAACACAGCGTCCTAGGTCCACAGAAGCAGTTTCGGAAGACAGGCTTTTGCCCCGAGTCCCGCAGAAACGGAGTACTGGCCGGGGGATCTGTAAGCAGGCCCTTCGCCCTTTCCTGTATGCCCATTTCTGCCCTGCTCAGACCTTGCAGAAATGAGGTGACCTGGTGGCATGCAACCTAACTCCTGACTCAGGGTCTACTGAATGCCCACAAAACCCTGCCTAACTTGTTGACTCTTTTCCTAGACTAAAAAAGAGTAGGAATGGAAAAGAATGACCAGCTCTCCGCCCCCAGGTTCCCTCCTGGCAATCCTGCAGATTAGCAGGCAAGACAACAGCTGAAAAACGGCCAGGAGGAGACTGCCAGCCTGCACGAGATGGAAAGTGACGCAGAGCCTGACGTCCTGCCGCAACGATTCTGAGATTCTTTCCCCTTATCCCTTTAAAAACTCACTGCGGAGCATAATCTTCAGAGTCGGCTCTGGAACACCAGTCTGCCTTCTCTAGCTTTCTGATTAAAACCACCTTTCTTTTCTCTTGACACTTGCCTTTGGAGTATCCGCTATCGAGCTGTGAGTAGCCAAATTTTGGTCCAGCAACGCGGAGTCTGCTCAACTCCTAATTAAACTAAATATCGGCCCCAGTTTTAAGGATGACTTTAAACGCTCAATCCTGAACCGAGCGGTCCAGAGAGCGGCGTGCACTATTCAGAAAAGATCAAAGCGGCATAAACCCTGCACTGCGGGCCCGCGGCAGAGCTTCAGAGACGACGAGGTGAAAGCGGCTCCTTCCTCGGAGAAAGCGGGCAGCGGCAGCGGCTGAGTGAGCCCGAGGCGCCCAACCGCGGAATTTCGGGGAGAGGGCAGCGTCCCGATTCTCCTGCCGCGCCGCCTGCTCTGGGAACCCAGCCTCCGCTTCACCCCGCCACCTCCACACCCGCTGCCGTCAGGAGCGCCTTCCGACCCGGCTTCGAGGTCCCTCCTGGAGCCGCAGCCTCGGCGGCGCCCATCTCGTCGGGGCCTTCCTCCGGCCGCGCAGCGAGCAAGACGCCGTCCCGTCTGCGGCTCGCCACCTCCCGGCGACCCTCGGAAGCCGAGGCTCCGCACGGCCAGCACACCCGGGGCGGGGGAGGGCGTCGGGCCGGGACCCACCCCCGCCGCGCACAGCGTTCGCCGGGGAGCCCCAGGCTGTCGGTCCCCCACCGCGCGCGGGAACGTTAGCCGGGCGCCCGCCTGGGCGAGGCCCGTGAGGCGCGCGGGAAGGCGGCGGGAGGGCGCGGCGCTCGACGCCCTGGTCCGATGCCCGGGGCTCGCCTGGGAACGGAGCCGACTTCTGTGGAGGTTTGAGGCGGCCGCCGGGACGCTGGTCCCGACCGCGCGAGACTCCCCCCACTCACCCAAGGAACCCGCAGCTTCAGGGACGGAGGCCGCCATTCGGCGACGAGGCGCCGGAATGTCGTCATCAAGCTGCGCGCGTCGCGTCCCCGGGCGGGCGCGGTGAAAAGCGCGTGCGCAAAGCCAAGCCCCACCCCGCCCCGCCCCGCGGGTTTATGGGAAGCCCTCCTCAGTGCGCGCGCGCGCAGCGGGACCTGGCGGCAAGGAGCGCGCGTGCGCAAGAGAAGCGGCCTCGCGTTAAGGTTCGGGCCTGGAGGCGCGCCCCCTGTCGGGGGGCCGGCGCGGGACAGCCGCGCGCCGGGCCTGGCGGGCATTTACCGGGCGACCGCGGGGCTCTGCGCGCGGGCTTCCTGCTGAGCGCGCGCGGGAGCCCAGTCGCCAAGGCGCGGGTGCTCCGCACGTCCGCCGCCGCTCGGGCCCGAGCACCGGACGGCGGGGCCGCTGCGGCGCGCAGGGCCCGCGGCGGGCCGTAGGGGGCGCGGCGGGGGCCGGGCGGCGCGCACCCCCGCGCTTCCTCAGATGGCGGCCGCGGGCGCGGGGCCGGGCCCCGGGCCGGGGGCGCCCCCGGGGCTGGAGGCGGCCCTGCAGAAGCTGGCGCTGCGGCGGAAGAAGGTCCTGAGCGCCGAGGAGATGGAGCTGTTCGAGCTGGCGCAGGCTGCGGGCGGCGCCATGGACCCCGACGTGTTCAAGTGAGCGCCCGGGGGAGCCGGGGGTGCCCAGGGCGGCCGGCCGGGGCGAGGAGGGCTCACTGCCGCCGCGTGTGTTCTCGCCAGGATCCTGCTGGACCTGCTGAAGCTGAACGTGGCGCCCCTCGCCGTCTTTCAGATGCTCAAGTCCATGTGCGCCGGGCAGAGGGCGGCGAGCGACTCCCAGGACCCCGCGGCCGCGCCCCTGCCCACGCCCAGCGTGCCTGAGACCCGAGGTCAGAGCCGGGCCGGGGCGACGGGTGGGCAGCCCCTGGCACTGGGCGCGTTTGGTCCCGAGTGGCCAGGCCTTTCTGTTCGTGGGCACATCCGATGGCTGGCCCCTTGGGCTCCAATCCCCAGCTTGGACTTTGCTATCTTCCACCCTGGAGCGTGCCCGTCCACATGGGGAGGGCGCAGGGTGGGAGACCCAAAGCCGGGCAGACCTCGTTGGGACTCTGCGATCCGTTTCTCCGCATCTCTGCACTCAGGTCTTTTCCCCACGAAGCTGGGAACAGGCGGCTTCGGTTCCTTCCTCCCTGGGGGTGTAAGCCTGTACTTCAGTCCTCAGGGAGCAGGGCGGGCAGAGGCTTTCCTGAGCTCGCTTGTTGGCCCCCCAACCCGGCCCAGGTCCTGCTCAGAGTCTGGACAGTGAAGCTTCCCTCTGTGGGCAGCTCTTGGCTGGCAGGGTGCAGAGAGCCTGGGGTGCTGCTCAGTCTGGAGGTCGTGGCTGGGATGAGCAGAGCCTGGTGACCAGGGTGTCACAGTGGAGCTCTAATCCACTTGGCGTGTCCCTTCTCCATATTCCAGACACACTTGAGATGCAGCTGAATCTCCGGGCCGGCTCCTTGGCCACAAACATTCTGAGAAGGGGCTTTCGGGGCAGAGGGCAGCTGGGCCCCTAGTTGGGAGCTCCAGGGCCCTGGGCGCCCACGTCCCTGTCCTGAGAGGCCCCCTCCTGGGCGCTACGGTGCGGGCCTCCCCACTGATGCTCCCTGTCTGCTCTCTTTGTCTCTCTCTGACCTCCAGAGGCCTCCTTTCTCTCTGCCTGGAGCTGTAGCCCCCCTGCGAGGCCCTCCTTTTCCTGCGCCCCGCAGCCTGCGGCCTCTCCGGTTCTGCTCCACGGCCCAGCTGCCGCGCACTCGCCTCTCTCTCCGGGGCCCCCCGGTTCCCTCCGGTTCTCTTGCTGCCTGTTCTCTCCTTTTGCAGGTTGCGTTTATTGGTTTATTTCTGGGGGTTGGTACTGTTTCCATGGAAACCGCCATGGCCTCCAGAAAGAGCAGCCCTGGGCTGCAAGGGTGCGAGCGGTACTGTCAGCCCCCAGAATGGCCGTGGAGCATCAGCCCCCGGGGTCCCCCTTGCCTGGCTCCTGAGCTGGGGATGTGGCCGCTCCGGCCCTCGCTCAGTGCCAAGAGCACCACGGGGCAGACGCACTCCTCTCCAGCTGCACCCAGCCGTGTGCCCAGCAGGTCCGCGTGGGGACCATCCCCAGAGGTGTGGGCCAAGGGTTACGGGGCACGTGTGCAGCCCGCGTTGCGCACTGGGCGTTCAGTGGCTGGTCTGCAGCACCGGTCAAGCTCCTGCTGGGTGCTCCCCACGCCCCCACCACCCGCCGGTCCTGGCCACCAGACCCCGCCAGCCTGCTCAGCAGGCTGCGGTGGTCCCCCCACCTCCTCCCACAGCCTGGCCCATCCCACAGCCTGGCCTCGGCAGCTGGCCGGCTCCACAAGGGGCGCTCTCATCACCCAGGAGAAACCTCTGGGCTTTTCTGGTTCTAGTCCCACTCAGCACTGTGGCAGAGCCCGCAGCCGGGGTTAGGGGCTCCCCAGCTTCAGGGGCCAAGTCACGACTGGCAATGGGCCACTGTTTGGGGGGGTTCACTTCATTAGGGGAGTAAGCTGGCAGTGATTCGTTCAGTAAGGATGACCTGGTTCACTAGCATCACGGACTCCAAGGATATAAGCTTCAGCAAACCCCAAGACGGTGAAGGACGGAGGCCTGGCGGTGTCCGTGGGTCGCGACTTAGTGACTGATGACCACCGTCTGTCTCGACTCTTAAGGGCCCTGCAGGAACTGAGCTTTACCCTTGGCTCAGCCTCAATCCTCATTTAAGTCCGTTCCATCTGACCCAACGGCCACATCCGAGGAGGCTGAGCAGCATGACTAGCTCTGAGCTCCCAAACGTGCCTTGCTGGGCCCAGCGGGCTCGAGGCCTGAGCGGGTCTCCCCATGAGCCCCAGGGCTGTGCGGCTCCTGTAGGTGCTGAGAACCACCCTGAGCTGGATGAAGGGCCTGCTTCTGTCCTGCGGTGGTTTTCCTGACCCCTCTGATGGCTTAAGGGTGGCATCGGTTTCTTATTTCCGGGTTCATCAGCCTCGCCAGATTTGAAGGTTACCCTTACTTTACTGTCTCCTCACCCTTGAGTGTCTGGGGCCCTGGTCCTCCTCAGTGGGGGTCAGGGAGGCACGTGTGCAGACCCGGAAGCAGAGCTGCAGAGTGGCGCCCGTGGTGGTGGCCGTCCTGCCACCGAGGGAGCTGCCCCTGTGCCGCGCTTCACTGGCACCCAGGCCCCAGGGGGAAGCCGCAGGCTCGCAGACCTGACTCGGCCTGGCCCAGCCTAGGGGGGGAGCATGGCCTCCCAACTGGGTGGCCCTGTGGGTGGGGACGGTGCACTCACGGGAACAGAAGGCTGGCGTCTGTACTGGGCAGAAGGGCGGGCACAGCCCTCTTGGCTCATGTTGGTGGCCCCTGGGCAGAGCTGCCCTGCGTCACCCCACCACACACTCCAGTCTGCTCCCGCTCAGTGCTGGGTGACCGTGGCTGCACCTTATTCAAATCGAGTTCACACGGGGAGACCAGCTGTCAGGCTTCCAAGCTGGGGCCACTGCAAACGCCCCCCCCCCAATGCTTTGCCAGGTGGCTCAGACCTCCTGCCGTTTGACGGAGAACTTGCCAGAGACTCTGGGCAGGGGAGCCCTGTCTCTGCAGGCGTGCCGGTGGCAGGATCAGAGCTGGTGCCATCCATGGCGCAGGCCCCCACTCCCCACTGCAGGCTGCGGGGCTAGGAACCAGCGAGGAGCCCGGAGTCCCGCCCCTGCACCAGCCGCGGCCAGGGGAGAACCCGGGCTGAGACGTGTCAGCGGGGCGAGCCGGGCCAGGCACGCCGACCCCCAAGGTCCTCCCGTCCCGCCGATGCCACTGCTGGACCCAGCTCAGCCCAGCCGCGGCTGCAGACCGTGCCGGCCGACGGCCAGGGCGGTGGTCGGAGCCGTGCTCTGCAGCTGAGCGGGGCCGCCCCACGGAGCCTCAGGGGAGTCCGTCTGGGGACCGGCGGTCCTGGACGTCTGTGGGACGGGAGAGGGAGCCGACCAAGAGGAAGCACTCCCAGGACCGGGTCCAGAAGCCGGCCTGGCGTGCTTCCCGCGCCAGCCGCCGCGCATGCCTGCACTGCCCTGGGCCCTGCCTGGCTGCTGACCCCTGCGCTCTGCGTCCCTCAGGGAGAAACAAAGGCGGCGGAGCCCTCGGCGGAGGCCCGGCGCTGGCAGAACGCGGCGGCCGGGACGGACCCAGCCAGAGGATGCCCCGCCAGCCCAGCGCCTCCAGGCTGCCCAAGGGGGGCGGGCCAGGGAGGAGCCCCCCGAGGAGCGGCAGCTGAGAGCCCCCCAGCGGGCGCCTCACGCTCCTGCGGCTAATAAACCTCTGAGACGCCAAAGACCCGCTCCAGCTGTGTTCTGTCAGCCACGTTCCGCTCGAGCCTTTCGGCTTCGCTCTGGGCGCTGTCTTCGCCGCCCGCCTCCTGGGCCTCTGAGCCAGCGGGAGCCGAGCGTCTTGCCGGGCCTCTTGCACTTTCACCGAGGCCCTCCCCGGCAAACAGGTGCACCAGTGGTTTGAGCACAGAAGGACGGTGAGCGGCGGCTGGTAACCGCCCCGAGGGTCACGCGCACCAGAGAAGCAGGTAAGACCCTGCCTCCCGGGGTCCTGAGCGGCCACATCACCCACAGGGCCAGACTGTGGACCCTCTGCAGACCCGAGGTTTCTGCACTCCAACCCCAGGGCCTTATGCCTTAGGCCGCCTGTCCCAACAGAGAAGCCTGGGAAATGGCAAATTCAACGGGAAAACCAGCGGGGGGTCCTCCACACTCCTGCAGACAGATGAGCTTGTCCCAAGCACAGGTTTAACTGAGAAACTTTAATAGGGAAACATCTGTGAAGGGGCCGTCGGGGGACCGGGTGCAGGGCTGCGGCCGCGCCCCCCCCTCAGTACTCCTCCCCTTCCTCGGCCTCCGCCTCCACCGAGTCCACGCCCACCTCCTCGTAATCCTTCTCCAGCGCCGCCAGGTCTTCCCGGGCCTCCGAGAACTCGCCCTCCTCCATGCCCTCCCCCACGTACCAGTGCACGAAGGCGCGCTTGGCGTACATGAGGTCGAACTTGTGGTCCAGGCGGGCCCAGGCCTCGGCGATGGCCGTGGTGTTGCTCAGCATGCACACGGCCCGCTGCACCTTGGCCAGGTCTCCCCCCGGGACCACCGTGGGGGGCTGGTAGTTGATGCCCACCTGCCGGAGAAAGAGAACATGCTCAACTTGGGAGTGAGGCCTCGGAAACGGTAGCTCGTTTCTAAACATGGGGGCCATGGACCCACTTCAGACGACGCCCTGTAGGAACGGGTACTCTCTTTTTCGGCAGGATCTGCCAGTTTAATATCCCACATTCCACTTCTAGAAGGGACTTGAGCTTTTCAGCCTTCTGCATGACTAAAATATCTTGCCACATACACACTTTTATAATGAGAAAACCTAATACAAACGTGGGAAAAGATTCCAGGAAAATGGTGACAGACGGTCGTCAACACGTGACGCCACACCCAGACTCACAAGTGAGGATTCGACACCGTCGGGGTGAACTGTCTTCCGTGGGGACAGCAGTGTGACCTGTACCTCCCCACAGACTGGCCTCCCCTCTGGCTCACAGACCGGCCAGGAGGGGAAGCCTGGGCAGTGCCAGGCACCCCACACAGCGCTGCCCAGCTGACAACGGCTTGGGTGGCAGCCTTGCCTTCCAAAAGTCAAAATAAGGGCACTGAAAGGAAACTTCCTCAAACCAAGAATGGAAGAAAAAAGACGTCCCTGGTGGTCCAGCCATCCAGATGCCGTGGTTTACGGCAGGGGGCCAGGGGCTGGTATCTGGCCCAGGGACTAAGATTCCCCCGTGCCCTGTGGCATGGCCAAAAAAAAAAGCTTTCACCCCCAACCTATAACCTAACCTTGGAGGCCTGCAAACATCTATGGGAGGTTTAATTTCGTGGATATTTCCAGAATGGTGAAACCTGTTACATACACACTTTATCCCTGGGAGTCGTAAACCCTCAGCTGGGCCGTGTCAAGGGGTCTTGAAGTGGGGCTGAGGCCAGGTGGGTGCAACAACGTGGGTGTGGTCAGAGGCAAGCTCTGATATTTAAAATGGGAAAACGCTGCTATTTATCCTTATTTTCAATCTGCAAAGACCCTGGGGATGGCAACTCCCAGACACTGAAGGGACCCATCAGGGCTCAGACGCAGGATCCAGACTCTATCTAGCGCAGATTGCTTGTGAAAAACGACTCAACGAGGAAGAGGGCGCAGGGTTAACAGGCCCAGGCGTGGCCAGGCACTGCGCCTGGTGATCGCGGGTCTCAAGTGGGACATTCTGGGACTTGGCTTCGAATTCAGGATGCTCTTCTCTGGGCAGACGTTTCACGGTGACACTAGACACAGTCGGAGGAGCCGCTTCGTTATTAGTGTGGTTTTGTGTGGAGGTGGCACTCCAGGCCTGGCTTGGAGAAGCAGCAGTGAGCCACCCTTGGCCCCACAGAAAGTGCTGCTTAATGGACAGAAGATCCTCTGCAGGCACGCGAATGCTGCCTAAGCTTCAGGGACCACTGGCGACTGAAGTGGCGGGGAATCGGAACCCACTGTTTCTATCACAGAATGAAGCCACACGCTCTGACAAGGTTCTTGGGCGAGCAGCGGGGAAACGTGAGGACAGGCAGGCCTGCAGTCGGAGGTCTCTGAGAGCTCCCTCCTTCCGTCGCTGCCCCTGAGGCCCTTCGGCTGTAAAGGCTGTCTCAGCCTCTGTCTGAAGTGTAAGATACTAGGAACGTTGGCCCACGAGCCCACGGCTGTAAGAAGTAAAGGTACGTGAAGTACGGATGGAGACCAAGGCATCTAACACACTGATTACTAACCTTGCTGTCCCTGCAGCCCAGCTGCCCTGGAACAGGGGACCCTCCGCGGCAGGTTAGCACCCCGCCCCGGGGCCGGCCAGGGGCACAAAGCCGCACACACGCTCCCGCCCAGCCTACCTTGAACCCGGTCGGGCACCAGTCCACGAACTGGATGGTGCGCTTGGTCTTGATGGTGGCGATGGCCGCGTTGACGTCTTTGGGGACCACGTCCCCCCGGTACAGCATGCAACAGGCCATGTACTTGCCGTGGCGAGGGTCACACTTGACCATCTGGTTGGCCGGCTCGAAGCAGGCGTTGGTGATCTCGGCCACGGACAGCTGCTCGTGGTAGGCCTTCTCGGCCGAGATGACCGGGGCGTACGTGGCCAGGGGGAAGTGGATGCGGGGGTAGGGCACCAGGTTGGTCTGGAACTCGGTCAGGTCCACGTTGAGGGCGCCGTCGAAGCGCAGGGAGGCTGTGATGGAGGACACGATCTGCCCGATGAGCCGGTTGAGGTTGGTGTACGTGGGCCGCTCGATGTCCAGGTTGCGCCGGCAGATGTCGTAGATGGCCTCGTTGTCCACCATGAAGGCGCAGTCCGAGTGCTCCAGGGTCGTGTGCGTGGTCAGGATGGAGTTGTAGGGCTCCACCACGGCCGTGGAGACCTGGGGCGCCGGGTAGATGGCGAACTCCAGCTTGGACTTCTTGCCGTAGTCCACCGAGAGCCGCTCCATGAGCAGCGACGCGAAGCCCGAGCCGGTGCCGCCCCCGAAGCTGTGGAAGATGAGGAAGCCCTGCAGCCCCGTGCACAGGTCCGCCTGCAGGAGGGAGAGGCGTGAGCCGGGCCGCACGCGCCGCCGAGAGCCCTGGCCTCCCCTTCTGCCCGGGAGCCCCCCGCGCCCCCCTCACCAGTTTGCGGATGCGGTCCAGGACCAGGTCGACGATCTCCTTGCCGATGGTGTAGTGGCCACGGGCGTAGTTGTTGGCCGCGTCTTCCTTCCCCGGTGATCAGCTGCTCCGGGTGGAAGAGCTGCCTGTAGGTCCCCGTGCGCACCTCGTCTGCGGGGGACAGCGGCCGGGCTTGGAGGACGCCGGTCTCACCCCCGTGGCCGGCTCCGGGACCCGCCTGTCTGCAGGCCGGCGCCGCTCCTCCCAGCCCGGGGGTCAGGTCTCCCAGGAGTCTCCCAGACACACACGCCCCACCTGCCATTTTCGGCTCCGGGAGGGTCCATCAGCCCGGAACAAGCCCCAGCGTGGCGGTTCCCAAAGGACAGGAGCACCCAGGCGGCTCTGTCTGCGCCTCTCGCCCACACCTGCCGCTCCACCCCGGGCGTCCCTGGGACGGTCCTGCCACCCTGGACGGATGCCGGCCTGACTGCCCCGGGTACCCCGTGGCCTGGGTCTCCCGGGCTCTGGGGCGACTGTCTGGCGTCTCCTGGGTGGCCGCTCCCCTCGGAAACTACGTCGGGCTTCTGACTGGAGGCACCTGATGAAGGTTCTGGGCTTCCCTTGCCAAGCGGGAGGGTACCTACCGACCACGGTGGGCTCCAGGTCCACGAACACGGCCCTGGGCACGTGCTTGCCGGCCCCGGTCTCGCTGAAGAACGTGTTGAAGGAGTCATCGCCGCCGCCGATGGTCTTGTCGCTGGGCATCTGGCCGTCGGGCTGGATGCCGTGCTCCAGGCAGTACAGCTCCCAGCAGGCGTTGCCGATCTGGACGCCCGCCTGCCCCACGTGGATGGAGATGCACTCGCGCTGGAAGCAGAGCAGAGTGAGGCCCGGGGACATGGCAGTGCTCTCTGCGTGGCACGCAGACGTACCTGACTTCTTAAATTAATAGTTCTAATATATTTTGGTTTCTTAGGGTCTTGTCAGACTTTGTCCCACAAGCTTCCCAGGTTGATAGGAGCCCAACATGCTAGTGGAGAAGAGCGGAGAAATAGCTCCAGAGGGAATGAAAAGGCTGAGCCAAAGTGGAAACAACGCCCAGTTGTGGACGAGTCTGGTGGTGAAAGGAAAGTCTGATGATATAAGAACAACATGGCCGAGGAACCTGGAGTGTTAGGTCCACGAATCAACGCGATTGGAAGTGGTCAAAACAGGATCAGCAAGAGTGAACATCGACATTTTCGGAATCGGTGAACTAAAATGAATGGGGAAGGGCGAGTTTAATTCGGATGACTATTGTATCTACTACTGTGGGCAAAAATCCCTCAGAAGAAATGGAGCAGCCTTCACAGTCAACAAGAGTCTGAAACGCAGTACCTAGATGCAATCTCAAAAATGAAGGAATGATCTGTGTTCGTTTCCAAGGCAAACCATTCAACATCCCGGTAATCCCAGTGTACGTCCTCATCACTAACGCCAGAGAAGCCGAACTTCAATGGTTCTATGAGGACCTATGAGACCTTCTACAACTAACACCCAAAAAACATGTCCTTTTCATCACAGGGGACTGGAATGCAAAAGGAGGAAGTCATTTTCTGTCTGAGCACCTGCCTATCCAGCACGGAGACAGACCGGAACTGTGAAGAGGAATACAGTCGTTATAAACGTCGTCCCAACACTCAGTAAAAAGCAGCAAAAACCTACACAGAATCAGCATCGAGCCAGTGTGTTTCCACCCAAGGCTGGATTTAGCAACCTGATGTAACCAGTGGCTCCAAAAATCAGACACAGTGTATGAAATAACACTTCTCAGTCATCAGACAACAGGCCGCACAGAACAGTGAGCGAGTCCTCTGAGCAGGGAGCAAGGCGAGCCCGGCCGAGGTCCCAGCATGTCCAGGCTGCAGCTGGGACAGGAGCCCCGAGCACAGCCCCGGGATCGCCCGGGGTGAGTGGGGGGTCCCGTGCTGAGAGGCCAAGGCAGCGGAAAGCCTGGTGCTGGAGGAGAGACAGCTGTGCCGAGGGGCCCGGGGCAGCGGGGGCCCAGGCCCTCACTGGCTGCTCGGCACAGGGAGGGGCTGAGCCCACACCTGCTGTGGCAGGAAGACGTCCTAAGCTAGAGAGCTCCGGGGCGGGGGGGGGGTGGTTCTCAGCAGTGGGGCTGAGTGAGGCCGCCCCTAAAGACTGCCCTGAACCCACCCAAGAAAGCTTAAGAGCAGCACGCAGAAGGATCAAACTCTTCCCAGGTATATTTATAGCATCCCAACAGAAAGCCGAGAAACAGCTAAGAGAAAAGCCGAAACAATCCAACGTCCAATAATGTACAACTCCTAACGCCTGCTACCCACTGCTGCACTGAACACGGGTAACAAGGACTCAGAGAAGGCGATGGCAGCCCACTCCAGCACTCGTGCGGAAAATCCCAGGACGGAGGAGCCTGGCGGGCTGCAGTCCATGGGGTCGCTGAGGGTCGGACACGACTGAGCGGCTTCCCTTTCACTTTGCACTCTCATGCACTGGAGAAGGCGATGGCAGCCCACTCCTGTGTTCTTGCCCGGAGAATCCCAGGGACGGGGGAGCCTGGTGGGCTGCGTCTATGGGGTCGCACAGTCAGACACGACTGAAGCGACTCAGCAGCAAGAAGGGACTCCTGCAGAGCAGAGGCCTCTGCTCAGTGTCAGGCGGCCGCCTGATGGGAGGGGAGTCTGGGGGTGAATGGAGACACATACGTGAATGGCTGAACCCCTCTGCTGTCCACCTAAACTAGCACAACACTGTAAATCAGGTATACCCCAAAACAAAATAAAACCTTTAAAAAAAAGACCCAGAAATGACAGATGATTAGTAGATTAATGACAGAATTAGTAGAATTATATGCCTCAGGAAGTACAGGAAAAATGAGCATGATAAGGAGAAAAACATTTGATATATAAAAAAACACCTAAATCAAATTGCCAATTATGAAAAAGTCTGAAATGAAAAACACTGGATGTGATTAATAACAGACTCTATGTATTTTAATAACCATAAATGGAGAGTAACCTTTAAAGACTATATAAAAAATAAAACAACAAAAAGTTCCCAGCAGATCATACACTAAGGAGGTCTCGACGGTGGGCAGCTCTGGGAGCAGTGGCTGTGCCGCGCGGGACCGGGCTCAGCAGGTGGAGCGGTAGCTGCCGGCATGCGCACTTCACACACGCGCGCGGAAGTGCTCAGCAATCAAGCGCAGCTGCGGTGCGACAACATGGGTGAATCTCATAGCAGTGAGTGAACGGATCCAAACAACAATGACAAATTAACGCAACAAACCAAAACCGTCATATAAAATCCTAGAAGACACAGAGGCACGGCTAAGCGGAGGAGGCAGAGGGTCGAGGCCGAAATGAGGATTTACAAAGGGATGTGAGGTAACTTTCCTGGTGGCTCAGAGTTTAAGGAGCCTGCATGCAATGCGGAGACCCAGGTTCGATCCCTGGGGTGGGAAGATCCCCTGGAGGCAGGCACAGCAACCCATTCCAGTATTTTTTGCCTGGAAAATGCCATGGATGGAGGATCCTGGTGAGCTACAGTCCATGGACAGGACTGAGCGACTTCACTTCTTTTTCACCAGGTACCTGGGGGGTGATGGATATGTTCATTATCTTGACTGAGGTGATGGTTTCACGGGTGATCAACATGTCGATATTAAACCTGGCCAAGTTACACACTTGCAAATAAAGATCTTGCATGCCAAACTAAAAAAAAAAAAAAAAAGGGTCCCACAAGCCCCAGGGAAGGTCAAAGGTCACGCACGCAGCACTGAGGCCCGATGCAGCTTAATCAGTGTGTGTGAAAGAAAAGCTTGCAGTTCGGTGCTTTCAAAACCTCAACACACTGTGGCACCTTTTCGTCTCTGCCCGTGCCAGGGGCGCGTGGGATCTTAGCTCCCTAAACGGGCCGAGCTCACGCCTCCTGCACTGGAAGCACGGAGCCCTCATCACTGGGCTGCCAAGGAAGCCCCAGCACTGCGTAGTAAAGGTCTTACTCTTAGAGAATTCAAGTAATACAGAATATGTTTTCTGAAACTAGTGTTAAATTACAAATCGAGTTAACACAAAAATGTCTGTGAAGTCCCCAAATATTTGGGAATGGATAACAAGGAAAATGAGAAACTATTTTGAAAGGAATAAAATGAAAACATGACGTGCAACGTTTGTGGGCGAAACCTAGAGCAGCGCTCAGAGGGAAGCGCGCGCCCATGTGCTGCATCTGTGTGCACGCACGCACGCGCTCAGCTGCGTCCCACTCTGCAACCCCGTGAACTGCAGCCCACCAGGTGCCTCTGTCCAGGGGATTCTCCGGGCAAGAATACTGGAGCAGGCTGCCATTCCCTTCTCCAGCGGGTCTCCCCGACCCAGGAACTGAACCCACGTCTTCTGCACCTCCTGCACTGGCAGGCAGCTTCTTTACCACTGAGCACGGGGGGCGGGGAGGAGGGGGTGTGGGGTGTGTGTGTGTGTGTCTGTGTGTGTACCTGTAAAATCTGATGGAGGGATTTCCCTGGTGGCCCAGTGGCTACGACTCTGCCCTGCTTGGTTCAATCCCTGGTCAAGGCACTGGATCCCACATGCTGCACCTAAAGAGCCCAAGTGCCACGATGAAGGCCAGCGCAGTCAGATGAATGAATATTTACAAGAGAAACAGCTGGCGGAGCTCGGGGCAGGCCACCCCAAAACATGCTGGAGGCATGCTAATTGCTTCTAATTAACATTCCTTGAGGACCAGACGGTAGAAGCAGCAAACGCTGACCCTCCTTTGTCCCCTGAAAGCAGGTGCAAAGCTCCTGTCGGGAGGACGGAGGGTGCTGTGGTCCCTGGAGACGGGAGTTAAGGCTGAGAAAGCTGCAGAAGCAGGCTCTGCTACTGCTTCACTGTCTTGCGGCCCCCAGCAAAAACCCTGCTCTTTCTTCAAATCTTCATCAATAACTGGTTCTCTGTCTGAAAAGAGGTATACAGAGCCTGCTTTCATCACTCCTCAGGCCCGATGCTGACGGGACCTCCACATACATAAAGTGAGACTTGGTTTCCTCATGCTAATCGGTCTTCTGTTAACCTGATCGTTAGACCAACCAGAAGAACCCAGAGAGGAAAATTTTTCCTGTCTTACAAACTCTTCTTGGGCTTCCTAGGTGGTGCTAGTGGTAAAGAACCCGCCTGCCCAATGCAGGAGACACGAGACTCAGATTCCATCCCTGGCTTGTAAAGATGCCCCGGAGGAGGGCTGGCAACCCACTCCAGTATTCCTGCCTGGAGAACCTCATGGACAGAGGAGCCTGGTAGGCTAGTCTACGGGGTCACACAGAGTCAGACACATCTGAAGCAACTTAGCATGCACGCAAGCTTCTGCTTTAATCAACTAGAACAGCAAATATCCAAGTTGTGAAGACAAAAAAAGTAAGTATAAGAAGCAATGTAAGATAAAAAGCCAAAAAAAAAAAAGGCAATAAAAAGCATGTATAAGAAAAGAAACTGAACAGAAAAGAGGGGAAAAAAACCCAGAGAAGAGTCAATGAAACCAGCACCTGGTTGGAGCTGAACAACCAAACTGATGAGCCCCTGGCCACGTTTATCCAGAAAAAGACAAGACTGATTACCAGTATCAGGAAGGAAAAAGAGGATTTCACTACTGATACAGATTGAGATGGATAAATTCCTTACACACACTACTAAAGCTCATTCAAAAGGAGATAATCTGGGGAATTCTGGCCATCCAGTGGTTAGGACTCCAGGTTCCACTGCAAGGGGCACAGGTTCAATCCCTGGTTAGGAAACTAGGATCCTAAAAGCAGTGCAGCAAAGTTGAAAAAAAAAAAAGATCACCCGAGTGAAGAGAAAATGGGCCATCAGAATGGCCATATCATGAGACAGGTAATTTTAAACACACGTATTATTTTCCCACCAACCATGATCACACCCCAGGTTTTTAAACTCCAAGCTCTTACGAGTGAAGGTCTGGAAGGCTAGAAATTCAGCTTCTGGTCTTGTCCTTAGTACGTGAAAGAAAAGGGGCCAAATCCTAGCTGATTTTCTAGTTCTTTCTGATTCCAATCAAACTGCAGTGCTGAACCAGAAACACATCACCCTCTGAGGCCAAACAGGTTCTCCAGAAGGTACTCAACTTTGTGATGAGCCTCTAGGTGCAGAAAATAGGATTTTACAAACATGTTTGTTGCTGTAATTCCCATTAAATTCATCTTGAGACATAAACCCTTCTAACACAAAGGGAAGGCATCTGCAATGGCTGACGCTTTATTGGACTTCAGTGTAATTTACGTCAGGTTATATCACACCAACTCACCACCACCTCCCCATCACCACATTTCCGAATTTTGTTGGTTAAACTAAGTACTGTGAACTTGACATTTCAGCTTGAGAAAACCCTGTTACACCAACAAACAACGGCTGAATAGCTCTTCTAAAAGTGTTAACCATTGAATTTTTCTTATTCAAGACACAGCCTTTGCTAAAAATAGCTGCCCTTAATGCACAAACTCCTAATCCTGAAGCATCCTTATACCCGTCAGGTAACAGAGGATACCTTTCCTTTATACTTGGAATAATTCACTGCTAGAAATAAATGTTTTTGAGCAGCTAGATGTTATGGTGTTCAATAACCAAGAAGAGAAACCTCAAAACCAAGTGTTGCAAAGGGACAGTGCACAGGTTAGTGTGAGTTATTAATCCAGTGACGAACTTTGTTCAGTTTGAAAGCTACCACAGGGATGAGAAGAGGAGGATGACATCAGTCTCAGTTAATCGGGAGCGAGGCAGACGTGAACTGGGCCAGGGAAAGCCCTGCCAGGCACCATCCCGGCCTCTCTCCACAGGTGACTGGTCTAGGACATGCAGTGATGGGTGCTGGCTGCCTTCCTCGGGTGTGCAGATTATTAATGCCATTAATAACTCAACAGTTAACTAGAAACCTGCGACTTGAGAACGTAAAAATGAACAAATCGAGGGCAGAAGCCTAACCCTGCTTCGGGAAAACAAGAATTCTCATATATGTGTTGGTGATGAAAGGGAATCTGAAACTCTGTCTCATTCACTTCTGGGGCCCCACATACACCAGTGAGAAACACTGCAGCCACAGATTCCTCCACGCGTAAAAGACTGGAAAATACCCAAACATTCAGCGATTCAAAACAGGCTCAAGACACGCCGTCACCCCTAGAGTACTAGGCAACAACTGGTAAACAGGGACGTAGGTCTTTGCACACGAAGGGAGCCGGGCTGTTTGAACACTGAAAAAACCAGACGTGAGAAAAGGGGAATATAAGCACTATTCCTGTTTGCTTGGTTTTGCTTTAAATGAACAAAACAGGAGAAGGAAATGGCAACCCACTCCAATATTCTTGCCTGGAAAACCCCATAGGCAGGTGAGCCTGGTAGGCGGCGGTCCATGGGTCACAGCTTAGCAACTGAACAACAACATCGCTGTTAATGGAGCAATTACACAGATGCACTGGAAGTTTAAAAACTAAAAGTTGTTCTGAAAGTGGCAAAAAAATAAAATAAAATAAATGAACAAAACACCTCACAGCCCTATCTAACCGAGGGAGCCACTTCTTTTCAGCACACACTCAATATCTCAAGGCCTATTTCCGTAGCTGCCCTCTGAGCTCACACACAGACCAATAAGAGCGCTCGGGCACAGCCCCCCCGGCTTTTGCTTGGAGACGCAAGAGTCTGGATGGGCGAGGCTGGGAGCCATGTATGCACCTGCGAAGTGAGCCGCGCGCCCGCCCCCGACCGGCACACTCCAGACACCATCCCGCCACCTGAGCCCGTCTCCCGGCCCCGCCGCCCGGCCAGGCCCGTCCCTCCTGCCCCGCCGCCCGTCCTCCAGGCCCCGCCACCCTCAGTCCTGTTCCCCGGGCCCCTCAGCGGCCCAGGCCTGTCTCCCAGGCCCCCTGTCCCACCAGGCCCGGCCCCCGGCCCCGCCGCCCGTCCTCCAGGCCCCGCCACCCTCCAGTCCTGTTCCCTAAGCCCCTGAGCGGCCCAGGCCCGGCCCCCGGGCCCGCCGCCCGTCCCGCCAGCCCCTCAGCGGCCCAGGCCTGCCCCGAGGCCCCTCCGGCCCCTACCATGGTGGTCGCCCCCGGGCCACAAGCCTCCTCAGCCTCTTCTCAGTCCGACGCCACGCGCCCAACTGCCGAGGCGCTTCCCCGCACTGCGTGTCCTGATTGGCTCGCCGGCCGCCGGCCGCAGGATGGCCATTGGCTGCGACCGCTCTGGGGGCCAGACCCCGACCCCGGCCAGGACAGCAATGGTGATTGGCCAGTTCTCCCGGGCGAACTCGCGTTTCATTGGGCTTCACTTTGGGCGGGAAGCGGCTCCTGTTCTGCGTCGGCAGGAAGCTGCGCGCTGGCGCCTCCTGGGCCACCGCGGAGGGCGCAGACGGGCCCGCGGTACAGACCCCGCTGGTTCATCTGAAAACTGCGGAGCGGCGCGGGGCGCGAGAAGAAGCAGGGCTGGTCCCTGCAGGGGGTTTGCGGGCCTGGCAGACACGTGGAAACGCTCTTCAGTTGGCAGCCTGTTGCTGGTGGCACGTGCTGCCGACCACGTGACAGGCTCCCGGAAGGCGGTGCCGCTGAGCTGGTGGGGGCACTTCCGCCTTCAGGGACGGGACTTAGGCACGGGTCTCCAAGTATCCCGAGTTTCCCAAGGATCAAAGCAGGGCAGGTGGGTGGGAGGGCGAGGCTAGGCTGGGCAGGGGGACAGGGACGTCGGAAAGTTGCAGTGAAGAAGGGCTGACGGTGGCCAGGCCAGTGGGCCTGGGTACCTACCAGTGGGGGCGGGTATACACTGGCAGCCGAGGTGGGTTAGCTTGGCCATTTTTTACTGGGAAGATGGGACAGGAGACCTCACAGGTGGTGATTGCACGAGGCCAGAGAACTAACCCACCCACAGACCTTGGCTGAAGGACCCATGGAATTTCCCAGGTTCCTGGAAGGGGGGCTGGATAGCCTCAGCTCACTACTCTCCCAAATCCAGAGATCCTGCTGCTGGTGCGTGGGAGAATCTGTGTTTACCCGACAGAAGAGAAGAGCCCCTTCTCAGCTCTTTTAAGCACAACCGGAATGAGCTGAAATCTTTGAGAAGGCAGGTCCAAAAGGGAGCTAAGTTAAGCGAATGTAAGTAAATATAAACTATATATAATAATCTATAGGCATAAATTATAAGCCAGGTGTTGATTGCAGCCATGAAATTAAAAGATGCTTACTCCTTGGAAGGAAAGTTATGACCAACCTAGAAAGCATATTCAAAAGCAGAGACATTACTTTGCCAAAAAAGGTCCGTCTAGTCAAGGCTATGGTTTTTCCAGTGGTCATGTATGGATGTGAGAGTTGGACTATGAAGAGGGCTGAGCGCCGAAGAATGGATGCTTTGAACTGTGGTGTTGGAGAAGACTCTTGAGAGTCCCTTGGACTGCAAGGAGATCCAACCAGTCCATTCTGAAGGAGATCAACCCTGGGATTTCTTTGGAAGGAATGATGCTAAAGCTGAAACTCCAGTACTTTGGCCACCTCATGAGAAGAGTTGACTCATTGGAAAAGACTCTGATGCTGGGAGGGATTGGGGGCAGGAGGAGAAGGCGACAACAGAGGATGAGATGGCTGGATGGCATCACTGACTCGAGGGACGTGAGTGTGAGTGAACTCCGGGAGTTGGAGATGGACAGGGAGGCCTGGCGTGCTGCGATTCATGGGGTCGCAAAGAGTCGGACACGACTGAGCGCCTGAACTGCACTGAAGCCAGGTGTTGCAGCGGCAAAAAACCCACCTGCCAACGCAGGAGACGCAGGAGACGATTTGATCCCTGGGTGGGGAAGATCCTCTGGAGAAGGAAGTGACAACCCACTCCAGTATTCTTGCCTGGGAAATCCCATGGCCAGAGGAGCCCCGTGGTCTACAATCCAAAGGGTAGCAAAGAGTCAGACGTGACTGAGCGACTGAGCACACAAAAAGTAAACAGGGTTAAAAGCAGAGATGAGGGACTTCCTTGATGGTCCAGGGGTTACGAATCCACCTTCCGATGCAGGGGATCCGAGTTAGATCCCTGGTCAGGGAATTAAGATCCCACAGGCTGCAGGGCCACTACTGAGCCCTCTCGCCAAAACTGAAGAGCCAGCGTGCTACAAGGAAGATCTGGTGGCCGAAATTTTTTCAAAGTAGGTGGAAAATGCAGATTTCTTACCCCGCCTACCACTGCTAGGCCAATAGAGGCTGGGGTAATGTTCACAGTGGCAGACCAAATGATCTGGGTTTGAGCCACACTCACCACCATGGATTCAGTGTGACTAATTTCAGCTCCATTTCTCCCTTGCTTTGAAAGATTTCAGAGACTGTGGCCTGGGGGTTAGAAGGGTGGGGCAGCTAGCCAGAGAAAACCAGAAGCCCTCCTCTTCTTCAGGGAGGTCCAACAGGATTGGTGCAAGGAACTTGGGCCAGCTGTGGGCAGAGGGGCCGACCGGAAATGAGGGAGAGTGACCAGCCCTAGTAAGGGCTGGAACAGGTGCCAGTGCCAATGGCAGGGGACAGAAACAAGGAAGAGGGACTTCCCTGATGGAAAACTAAGATGGTGCAAGCCTCGAGGCTCAGCCCCAAAGGGAAAACAAAAAGGAAGAAGGAAGAGCTGGG